>NC_079321.1:3288333-3919444 GCF_029931775.1 Euleptes europaea
AAAGCCGCCCTTATTTTGATGTTTCATGGATAGGGTTGCCAGCTTCGGGTTGGGAAATACCTGGAGATTTTGGGGGGCGGAGCCTGAGGAGGGTGGGGTTTGGGGAGGGGAGGGACTTCAGTGCCATAGAGTCCAATTGCCAAAGCAGCCATTTTCTCCAGGGGAACTGATCTCTGTCTCCTGAAGATCAGTTGTAATAGCAGGAGATCTCCAGCCACCAACTGCAGGTTGGCAACCCTATTCATGGAAGTTATTGAACACTAGGTGCAGAACTCAGTACGGAGAACAATATAAGCAGATTGGTCATTTCAGGCTGAAAACTAGTTATACCAAGCCCTGAGGGGGGAAATATGCAGTAAGTAATATTTAGTTGTTCTCTAGGAATTGCTCTGGTCTGATTTTGAAATGCATCCCTTAGCAGAACTAATTTCTGGCCATGGTTTATGCTGAAGCCTGCTGACTTGCAGCCCGAGGGTAAATTGAGTGTGGAGGTTAGCAAATGGCGTTTGTATTATAAGCACAGAAATTCTCTGCATTGAGTCCACGAGAACGGCATTGAGTCAGCAGTCCTGGGTTGATTCGTTGCCGCTCACCCAGGTTATCTCTTTTAGCGAACCACGTTTTTTTTGCGTTTCACAAAGCACTGCGACGGTTTCAGGGAACCCTCCAGCTCGACGAACCGGACTGGGTCCCTTCTCACAGGAAATTACCCCAGGGGGAATTTGTTTAAGAAAAGGCCCCTTGGATGGAGAGAATGGTTCTTTTTGTGATAATTTTGACAAGCTTAGGGATACTGTCAAGCGTACATCATCTGACAAGTCCCATGATCCCGTCAACTTGTTTCCTCATTATAATGTCAAAAAGGAAGCCCGGGGGGGGGGGGGCACTTTGCAATTACCTTCCTGCCCACGTTCTTTTCCCTTTTCTTGGTAGAGGTCTTTGAAATAGTACAGTGATTCCAGTTGGTACTTCCCCGCCCCCCAAATTCTATTTTAAAGCTGCGTTCGGTGGGGGGAAAGGCAGCCAACGCACGGCCTGACTTCTGTCAACAGGATCTTAACAATTATGACAAAGGACTTAATTAAATTAGCAGAGTTGGTGAAATCTATAGCTCCCTGACCCCTCCTCGTGTTTTTATCTTGTGAAGGTGGAGCTTTTTTTGGGGGGGGGGAAGCAAATGAACACAACTCTTCTGCAAACTGTTGAACCGTGATTTTGGCTGGCGATGTTCCCCCCCCCCTTCTTAATTTGTGTATTCAGCTCGAACACTTTGGCGTAATGCTCAGTTTTGCACCAGCTGGGTGCAAGGAGCTGTACAGAAATGAGGCGACCCCACCCCAGAGAGCTTTCAATTTGAGTTCTCATTGTTCATCAGTGGCAGGGCAAAATAGAGAGTATTGCAATCCCACTATTACAATTGATCGCCAGGCGACTAAGACCAGCTCCCCTGGAGAAAATGGCTGCTTTGGAGGGTAGACTCTAGGGAATTACACCCTGCTGAAGTCCCCTCCCAAACTCTGCCCTCCACGGGCACCATCCCCAAAATCTCCAGGTATTTCCCAACCAGACCTGGCAGCCTTAGCAAAATGAATTGTGACAGAACAAGTGTGCAGAAGACAGCATCTTTTCTAGGAAGGGAGGTTCAGAGAAGAAGAGGAAGAGGAGGAGTAGGAGTTGGTTTTTATATGCCGACTTTCTCTACCACTTAAGGAAGAATCAAACCGGCTTACATTCTCCTTCCCTTCCCCTGTGAGGTAGGTGGGGCTGAGAGAGCTCTAAGAGAACTGTGACTGGCCCAATGTCACCCGGCTGGCTTCAAGTGTAGGAGTGGGGAAACCAACCAGGTTCACCAGATTAGAGTCCACTGCTCCACACCACCACTCTCAACCTGTACACCATGCTGGCTCTCTAAATTTGTCTGCAGAGCAAATGAGAATCCCTCCGTCCCTCTCCTCTCTTTCTTTCTTTCTTTCTTTCTTTCTTTCTTTCTTTCTTTCTTTCTTTCTTTCTTTCTTTCTTTCTTTCTTTCTTTCTTTCTTTCTTTCTTTCTTTCTTTCTTTCGAATGTGAGTTGTGGATATCCGAAGAGCTAGGTACCTGGCTCCATGGAACACCATTTACTGTATTCTTTTCTGTTTGGTTACTTAAATTTGTTCTTGGTTTATATTGTTTATTGTATTTTGGTCTTTTTTGTAAGTCGGCTTTGTTTCCCCATTGAGGAAAAAAGTAATACAGTCCCGGTTTCATCTGTCAGCAGGAAATCTTGTGGCCATTGCTTGATTTGTCTTATTTTTTTTTTGCAAAGCTTGTTAAACAGATCATTATTCTGACTCAGTGCTTTAGAAAGCACAGTAAATGATTTGCTTGACAATGTGTGAGATATTGGTTGGGTTGCATGTTTGCATAATCAGAAATAAACCTTTGAATGCGCTCTCGTTTGGAAGGACCAGTTGCACAGTCTTCACAATGGTGACAAAAAAATTTGGTTTGCTATTTTGGTCGCTCTTGCCTGCAAGGATGATTAGATTAGCCGCCCCGCGTTCCCTTTTTAAAACGGTGTTCTCGAGGGTAGCTTAAATTTTTTTCTACATTCTAATTAAGGCGGTAATCACCAAGCTGCTGATTGAAATGAAAATCAGCCCGTCATTCTACTGTCATCTTGCTTAAGTCAATAATGGGGAAAGTCGCTTTTCAGCAATGCACAAAAATAACTGATTAGCTCACAGCATACTTCTCCTCTTGGGCTGGCTTCAACGAGAACCAAGCATTCTCCCCCGGAAGCTAAACTTAAATATCATCTGACCAGGCAAGTCACATTTACGGGTGATGAAGAAGCTGTCGAGGGAATCACATTTTTTTTACGAGACCCTCAGACTTGATCCTACCTTCACTCACTAATTTAAGGAAGCTTTTAACCCCCTTGCTTCTTTAATTATGATATACCATTAAAAAGAAGAAAAGATGCAAGATACTCTCTTCAGATTATTTGTAGGTATTAACATTGATACATGCTTGGTAGGAAGATGATAAGCACAGTGATGCCTTCTTGAAGGGTAACAGAGTACCCCATTGCCCTGACCTGGAGGGCCCAGGCTAGCCCAATCTCTGGAGAGCCAGCGTGGTATAACGGTTAAGAGTGGTGGACTCTAATCTGGAGAACCGGGTTTGATTCCCCACTCTTCCACATGAGCGGCAGACTATAATCTGGAGAACCAGGTTTGATTCCCTGCTCTTACACATAAGCAGCAGACTCTAATCTGGAGAACCGGGCTTGATTCCCCACTCCTCCACATGAAGCCTGCTGGGTGACCTTGGGCTAGTCACAGCTGTTTTACAGCTCTCTCAGCCCCACCTACCTCACAAGGAGTCTGTTGTGGGGACTGGCGAGGGGAAGGGAAGGTGTTTGTATGCCGGTCTGATTCTTCCTTAAGTAGTAGAGAAAGCCAGCATATAAAAACCAACTCTTCTTCTTCTTGATGCCATTTAACATACAGACAGCCATATTTTTTGGTGGGAGTTACCTTTTGCTTTCTGGAGAGGGAGGCTTATTCTGATTTGGAAACCACACCATCCACCCATGCTATACCAGACTTCCAAATGAGGATATCCCAGTGGGCCTCAGCCCTTGGCTACGGCTTTCAGCCCGGACAACTTTAAAGCTGCACTTTTAAAGCCGCTCGGTATCGCATACAGAATAATAAGCTCCCTTCTCTAACGCTGTTTGCTGATGCCGTTGCCTTCCTCCACCCGAGGGGCTTGTAAAGAGTACGAATCCAGTCAATACTTCTTTGTAAAGCTTTGCGTACGGTTAACGTATTATTGTAAATAATGAATTCTAATTCTCCGTAATTGCTAATTAGTGCCACTAATACGGAACACTTCTCTGTATGGGTTCCTTGGATGTTTACATTTGTTAGCTAACAATTGACATCTCCCATGTAATGTTTTACTTTGCGCTACTGTCTAGGAATAAAAGTGTAATTAAGTTCTGGGTGTTTTCATACTGTCACAGATTTCAAGCTATTTTTTTCCTTCTTTTTTAAACCACAACGTTTATGTATTTGTAAGTGACATTGGAGGCCAGGTAATCTAGTTGCTTTCATCTTGCTGGAGTATCTTTATTTCTGTATTGCCCTACTATAGTTTGATCCTAGTTAGGAAACTTGTAGAATAACTTACAAGTGTGGTGCAGTGGTTAAGAGCGGTGGTTTGGAGCGGTGGAGTCTGATCTGGAGAACCAGGTTTGGTTCCTCAGTCCTCCACGTGAGTGGTGGTCTCTAATCTGGTGAACCGGTTTGGATTCCCCACTGCTCCAAACCACCACTCTTAACCACTATACCACACTGACTCTTTATCTCCTTCCGTGTTTCTGAAAAAAAGTAAGTAGAGAGGAAAAGAAGCTGAAAATATATATTTCCCAACCATGATCAGGTGGAAATTTCATCTTATTTTTATAAAGCTGTTCCTATGAGCTTGTGGAAATGGAATCACTTCTGTCGACGCGTGCATGCGCGGCCCCGTTTGAGACATCCCTGAACGGCGGGGCTTCATTTGAACTGGAGCTCAGTTATGAACTCCACACCAAGATGACGAGAAGCGTATTATTAAAGCGTTTTTCACTGCCAGCCCTTTGTAAAGGGCAACCTCTCAGAACCCCTGCTCTGTATTTTTATAGACACACTAAACCTGCTAGTTAAGGCTACATTATTATATAGAATGAATTCATCCCCCGCACAGCGGAGCTCTCTGTGTTCTACAATTTAATATTTCTTTGGCTGGATTACTTTCATAGTTGGACCTATAAAAGAGCCAGCGTTAGTGCTTAGTGACAGCCGGGACTTTGAAATATTGAGCCAAAGGATCTTTGACAAAAGGTGGTGCCTTGACCTATATCCCGAGGCTTCCGTGTTAGGAATTAATTGAAACCCTTCTCTACTCATCAGCAGATTGGTCAGATCGGGAGCCCCCAACTTTGTCAACGCTTTTTGAATTGTGAGAAATAGGGCTTGCAGACCAGAAGTGACATGCACCAGAAGTGATGTCAGAGCATAGCCAGCAATGCCAGATGCCAGCGTGGTGTAGTGGTTAAGAGCAGTGGACTCTAATCTGGGTTTGATTCCCCACTCCTCCGCATGAGCGGCGGACTCTAATCTGGTGAAAGGGGTTGGTTTCCCCACTCATCTACATGCAGCCTGCTGGGTGACCTTGGGCCAGTCACAGTTGTCTCTGAACTCTCTCAGCCGCACCTACCTCCCAAGGTGTTTGTTATGGGGAGAGGAAGGGAAGGTGATTGTAAGCCAGTTTGATTCTCCTTAAAAGGCAGAGAAAGTTGGCATATATAAACCAACTCGTCTTCATTGTAACACTCTCCATTGAACTCAATGGGCTTAGCAGGGCATAACTTTGCTCATGACCAACTCAATAAAAACCAACTCTTCCTCTTCTTCTTCCAGTCCATTCAAGTGTTATCTCCAAGACTCAAGAGGCAAGCAGGCACCAATATATGTTTATATAAACAGTGGGCACCATGGATGGGCTAGATAATAATTCTGAGAACTGTCCCAGCGCCCCTTGCTCACTACTCAGGGTGGAAATGGATGACTAACAGCATCCTAAAAATGTACATATTTGTTTGTTTGTTTATTTATTTATTTATTGAGCTTGTATCCCGCTTATATCTGGCCAAGACCAGGCTTAGAGCGACTAACAGTCATAAAAACATAATATACATACATTTAAAACATAATACATATAATATACATACATTTAAAACATAATACATATCAGTTAAAAGCTAGGTCAAATAACAATAAATTATTAAATCAGTGGGCGCTCTTTCATCGCCAAAGTCCATGAAACCGCCTTTTACTGAATTGGACCATTAGTTCCTCTAGACCAGTACTGTCTACCCTAACAGGCAACCGCTCTCCGGGGTGAGTTAAACTTTTGGACTGAGTTTTCCCTGTAGCCCGTCACATGCCCTGCTATGTGTCATTTTGCAGTGATTTCGAAACTTTGGAAATGCTGAGTTTGCTAGGTGGCTGGAGTTTGCAGCCAGCCAGCCATCTGTTATGGTGCTGATGGAAGGCTGCCTGTCAGTTCATTCATCTGTTCCCATCATGACTGAATACCGTTCGCTATCCCAACATATGATTGTGGTAAAGAATAGTATGCAACTATTATACAGTTAATGAAGAGTTAATGCTTGAAGGAGAATCTGTCTGCCTCCTAGAATCATAGAATCATAGCGTTGGAAGGGACCACCAGGGTCATCTAGTCCAACCCCCTGCACAATGCAGGAAATTCACAACTACCTCCCCCCTCCATACACCCCAGTGACCCCTACTCCATGCCCAGAAGATGGCCAAGGTGCCCTCCCTCTCATGATCTGCCTAAGGTCACAGAATCAGCATTGCTGACAAATGGCCATCTAGCCTCTGCTTAAAAACCTCCAGGGAAGGAGAGCTCACCACCTCCCGAGGAAGCCTGATCCACTGAGGAAACACTCTGACTGTTAGAAAATTCTTCCTAATGTCTAGACGGAAACTCTTTTGATTTAATTTCAATTCCTGGTGGAATCTAGGAAGAATCCAGAGATGGATGCTGTCAGGTGTTGTGGAATGCTTTCAGTTGTACTAGCTCCAAATTGAATACTGGATCAGGTTTAAAGGTTTTGGTGTTGACCTTTAAAGCCCTAAACGGTATGGGACCATCGTACCTGTGGGACTGCCTCTCCCATTACACCCCTCAAAGAGCGCTTCACTCAGCTGGAGAGGACTTCCTGGTGATCCCTGGCCTGAAGGGTGTCCGGCTGTCCTCAACCAGGGCCAGGGCCTTCTCGCCCCTGGCCCCGTCCTGGTGGAACACCATGCCTAGTGAGATAAGGGCCCTGCGGGACTTGAAACAGTTCTGCGGGGCCTGCGAGACTGAGCTGTTCCAGCAGGCATATGGATGAGGATAATGATGGTTTTCCATCTTGTTGGCCTCCCTTCCCTTCCCCTCCCCTCCCTCCATTTCCTTCTCCTTGTTGGTGATTATTCTGTTTATTATATGGTCCCTCCCTTTGTAGGGCTTTCCCCATTACCGTTTTGTGCTGATATAGTCGAGGGCCCCTGGTTTTAAAATGGGTGGTGAGAGAGAGGGCTGGCTATGCCCGTCCTTAACAAGAAACAAAACATGGTTGCTTCTCACAAGAGAATTACCCATCTGCCATACCCGCGTAGAAGACCTGCGAGATAAGACAGGCATTAATTATCTTTGCACACCAATTGTGTCAGTCCGTACAGTGCACATTTTTTCTTCCCCAACCATCTGAGCAAACCAGTTTCAAAAGCTGTCTTTGAAATTGGCACACCTGTTCAGAAGCACACTGTGGACTGTAGTCTTTGTTCGTCTGGAGGTTTTCAACAAATACTACAGTCCACAATAGCCATGCAGATTAGCTTTGGATTTCACACATTAACAGATCACTTCAGGATACAATGGTTCCATATTAACATACCACACCCTCATTAACACATTATCTTGATACTTACAGGACAATGATTAGCACATTACCTTTGATACTTTTTGCAGGACAATGATTCAGCTGAAACCCAACCCCTTTCTGACTATATATTACTCTTCCTACACACTTGACACTGAGAGACACTGTCCTTCAGTGTTACTCCTCTGAAGATGCCTGCCACAGCTGCTGGCGAAACGTCAGGAAAGAAAATACCAAGACCACTGTTACACAGCCCGGATAACCCACAAGAACCAATGAACTCTGACCGTGAAAGCCTTCGACAATATTTCTACTGCCCATTTTTATAGCATTGTTTAAACAGCAGTAGTAACTATCTTGTCATAATCAACACCCAACAGGAGTTTTTTTCAGTGTTTGATTCTGCCATCCTCATAGTCTTATGTTTAGTTTTCCTCTCAGGGGCTCCTCTTCCATCTCAAAGACGACCACCCGTCATACTCCCACCAATTCTCATTTACAGCGTTCATAAAGCCTGCTCTGTCACTTCTTATCAATCGGACGGCCGTCTTTAACCTTCTCCAGAGCGTTGTCTAATAGCAAATCTATGAAATATTTGGCCATGATCGCCGTAGCTGTTAAATGTCAGAATCATACATTTCAAACTGTATCTTGAGAAGCTGGATTTTGGCAGCCATGGGGTGAGCCCCCCCCCCTTACAAAAGAATGTATGTTAAATTTAAGACTCTACTGATTACACCCAGGTGCAAACTAGACATGACATGCAGATATGTGTATCAGTCTTCTGATCCCCCCCTTTTTTAAAAATTAGAAGCAGGTTTAGGAATTGTGTATATCCCCAAGAAGAGAAGCTGCTTAACCCTTTCTTCATAAATGTTTTCCATTCAACACCCCCTTGTAGGTGATTTTCCCACCCATAGGGGAAAAGAGGTGGGTACTCATCTTCTAGCCCTGACCTGGATGGCCCCAGGCTAGCCTGATCTCATCAGATCTCAGAAGCTAAGCATGGTCAGCCCTGGTTAGTATTTGGATGGGAGACCACCAAGGAAGTCCATTGTCGCAACACGGATGCAGGCATTGACAAACCACCTCTGTTCATCTCTTGCTTTGACCGGATGGCTCAAGCTAGCCCAATCTCGTCAGATGTCAGAAGCTAAGCAGGGTCAGCCCTGGTTAGTATTTGGATGGGAGAACTCCAAGGAAGTCCAGGGCCGCAACACAGAGTTAGGCAATGGCAAACTCTTCCCTGAAAAGGACAGCCCTGAGTATCTTGATCTCATCACATCTTGGAAGCTAAGCAGGGCCAGGCCTGGTTAGTACCTGGATGGGAGACCTCCAAGGAAGTCCAGAGTTGCTACACAGAGGCAGGCAATGGCAAGCCACCTCTGCTCTGATCTTGATGGCCCAGGCTAGCCTGATCTCATCAGATCTTGTAAGCTAAGCAGGGCCAGCCCTGATTAGGACTTGGAGAGGAGATCACCAAGGCAGTCCAGGTTTGCTACGCAGAGGCAGGCAATGGCAGACCACCTCTGTTCATCTGTTACCTTGAAATCCCTACAGGAACACCAGAAGTCGGCTGCAACTTGACGGCACTTTACACACACACACACACACATCTTCCAAGGAGAAAGCAGCTTGAGGGAGAAAAGGGTATGACTGGGGGAAATGACCAGAGGGAAGAGGGTATAGCAGTCCTTTTCTCCCAAGTTAAATGCCCAGCCATGAGAAGCGACCTTTGGTTTTAGTCAGAAGATACATGTGATTACAGCCCTGTTCTCACTGCCAAACCTCACATATCTAAAGAAAAAGAAGAAGAGTTGGTTTTTATATAATTGTGTATGTATGACCACTGATGAAGGCATGTAAAAGGCCGAAATGCATCTGGTCAGATTTTGGTCATTTTATGTACTAACATCAACTGTTATGTGTTGGTAATATTTGTAACTATGTTTGGGCTTTTTAAGAAGCCTGTATTTTAGGCCCCATGTTTTTAAATACAACGGTGCACAATATATAATAAAAATAGATTTATTGGTTGGTTGTTATATTAGATAAGTATTCTACTCAACCCTTTTAATTTCCCCTGACTTTTAGGTTGAGTTTCTTTGTTCACCTTTTTCTTCAGTTGTTTTTCAGTTGTAGGCCTGCAATATGATTCTGGTGCATCTCTGTTTGAAGCTTAGACTTGCGGGAAGGGCTGGGGAAATGGTTCAGTTCATCTCAGTTTTAGTTTTGTCATCGCCTGGGAGCAGGTTTTAACTTGTGAGATGCAAAGACATCAATCATAACAAATTCTTTTTTTTTTTTAAGACAGAAGGGTGCATCCTTTGACAATCATTTAAATGGTAAAACTAAAATGGTATAGTATACACCCTCGACACATATTGCCATGAACGTCTGGAGAGGGTAGGAGTGGGAGACCATATGCTGTCCTCACTCTTTATTTCCACAAGAGATATTCAGTCGAGTATCTCTGTAGAAACTTATACATGTATAAATGCCCACCATTGGGCATCCTGGAAAAGTAGGCTTGGCTGTCATGCTAAGAGGCTCAGACAGCAGCTCGCATTGGGAGGGGCCGTGGCTCAGTGGAAGAGCTTCTGCTCGACATGCAGGAAGTCCCAGGTTTAATCCCTGGCATCTCCAATTAAAAGGACCAGGCAGTAGGTGATGTGAAGGTCCTCTGCCTGAGACCCTGGAGAGCCGCAACTGGTCTGAACAGACTATACTGACCTTGATGGATCAATGGTCTGATTCAGTATAAGGTAGCTTCGTGTGTGTTCATGTGTGGATTGCATGGTGTGGGAGCTGGGACAATCCCTGTGGATAATTCCAACACTGCTCGAATACCGGCTTTAGTTTAGGGGTTTTGCTTTGAAGCAATGCAACTTGCAACCAGTTTCTGAAACGTTCTCTGTTTAAAGATGGGCATAAAAACAGGATTTTTACTCCTTGGCAGTCACAACAATTTGTGTGGGGGGGCAAAGCCCCATAGATTATCACAAAAATGGGTCAGGTTTTGATAGGTGGACTTAAACGTTAGGAAAACGTTGGCCGATGGTTACCAAAAATGGGTCACTTCTCTCTTTCAGTTATTCTTCTGGCAAGACTCCACACAACTAGGGTTGCCAGGTCCCCCCTCTCTTCCAGTGGAAGGTTTTGGGGATGGAGCTGGGGTGGGGCTAGCACGTGCATGGCTACACCGACGTGATTATGTCACTTCCAGTTTACACCCAGAAGCACAGCATCACAATGGGCTGTTTTACCACTCAAACTCCCAAAACACTATCGTTTGGGGAGTTTGACTGGTAAAACAGCCCGTCGTGATGCGGCGCTTCTGGGTGTAAACGGGAAGTGACATAATCGCGTTGACAGAGCCGCACGCAAACACGACCCCCCTTCCTGAGCCGGCCAATTGACCACAAATCCAAGCAACCTGACAACCCTACACACAACAGTGCTTTCCACGAACAACGAAGACTTTTGAAGACATATTAGCAGTTTGTTGACTTTACTGAATCGGCGTGACATTGTATTCTGTGTAAATTCTGACCAGGAATTGTCGCAAACGACTGTGAGGCTCCCCGAAATCAAGCAAGATGTGAGGTCCTTGTGGAAGAAGCTATTTTGAGCGAAAGGTTTTTGAAGATTCCAAGTTCACAGCATTTGGTCGAGAATTAACTAAGATGCTTTGGAGTGTCTTGCTTTCAAGAATGCAGATGTAATGAGCCTATTAAGTTGTCTCGGTGGGAACAAAGGACGAGCTCAGGCAGGACTCGGCCGAGTTGCAGAGCTTTTGAAATGATATGAATCTGAATGATTTAATGACACGTCCTTTTATTTACAGACTTCATCCAGCTCTTTACATCACTGACAATTAGTTTAAGAGATTAACCTTGCATGTTAGTAAGGCATGCTTAGTAATTATTGGATTTGTGTGTGTCTTTTTCCCTCGAACTGTTTTCTTTGGATGAAGGTTCCAGGTTGAATAAAGGCGAGTGGTAATTTCAGGAAAGTGGTTGAGGGGGGAGTCTGTGCTGATTACACACATGAAAGTGTTCGCTTCCAAGTTATTGTTTCAAGATCATATCGGTTTTCTACTTTTAAGTTTGCCTTGAGAAAAGGCAGGCCTCCATTTGGAAATATTTCACGGTAGGGCTTAGAGGGCCCACTATTCAAACCCCTTTGGGTTTTATCCCAAAGATTCGAGGAATATGGCCCCAGGAACCACTTCTGTTGGTGCCAAGGTGTCCCTGAACACCACATAGGGATGCTCGCCTCCAGGTGGGACCTGAGGATCCCCCGGGAATCACAGCTCATCTCCAGACTACAGAGATCAGTTCCCTTAAATAAAAATGGCAGTTTTGAAGGATGGACTCTATGGAATTGTACCCTACTGAGGTCCCTGTCCTCCCCAGGCTCCATCCCCAAATTTCCAGGCGTTTCCCAACCTGGATCTGGCAACCCTACCCCTCCATCACCCACCCTTGACCAGTGGGTACCTGGCAGCCATAGCACCACATCAGGGGCCACTGATCTAGCCCACCTCCCTCATCCCCTGAACTTAAGAAGAATTTGTTACATCTAGATACTGTTAGAGGTTTAGACCATTTGATCCAGATTATGTAAACAGAGTTATTGGCCATTTATGCATGGGAGGTTTGCCTAGGATTTGCCGCTCTCTAAATACACATTTTCCCCATCTGAATTCTCGAAACTCTGCATGGGGGCTTATTTTTAACTTCTGAGAATTCGGATGGGGAAAATGTGCATTTAGAGAGCGGCAAATCCAAGAAAAAACCTCCCATGCATAAATGGCCATTGTGTAATCTAGAGAAGTTTGCAGAATGGATGTAATAAAACAACAACATATAATGTTGAATATTCCCCATAATTTTCCTAATTTGTAATCACTTTTTATAAAATTGCTTTGATACTATATTAGGAAACTCAGTGTCAGACTTTGACATAATATTTAATGTAGAAAGACACTTTATAAAGGAAGAAATGGGTATTGTATTTTAGTTGGATAGTGGATTAATTTCAGTGTTTAGTATTTTAATTGGAGGTTCGTATAAAAGCTCGCTTTGACATTTTCCTTACAAGGGGAAGTCAAAAGTGTTACCAGAATTAGCTTTCTTCTTAACATTGTGGGTCTCGTCTTTCATCAAGCTTTTTGAAAATATCATGGAAAGACAATTTGTATCGATTGTAGATATCTCCGTCTGTATACATGGCTACAGCATGGAATTTATTTGAACTTGGGGGAAATGCTTTATTGTCGGGAAAAAACTAAACTAAACTTCTTTGAAACTCACAAAAGGATTAATTTATGTTGTTTACTAATTAGGTTAATTCAACAGCATTGAATTTATAGTGTAGTGCTTAGAATTTTTTTTTCACTTACCCGTTGTTCAGTATTTAGACATTGCAGTTTTGATTGTGTTTAATGCAGCTAACCTATTTATAGAATGCCACTCAGGAACGTCTGACTCTACTGCTCTCAAGGCAAATGAGAATGGTAATATTCTGTTTTTTTAAAAAGGCAGATGACATCATGTTCTTTGCATGAACAGTTCATATACTCAGATTGCCTTCGCCATTCTGTGCTGTCCTTTTAATGTAGAATTAGCAAACTACCCTTTGTTAAAATTGTAAAATGTTTTAGTAGAAATGTATGCAACATAATTATCAACAAAAAAAGCAGGGGGGACTCAACCAAATATGTAGAGGCAAGCAACCAAAATGATCATGGGGCTAGAGCAACTGCTCTATGAGGAGCGGTTAAAACACTTAGGGCTGTTTAGCTTGGAAAGAAGGCGGTTAAAGCAGGGCCGTCTTAACAGCATTATAGGCTCCTGGGCAAAGCAGTACTCTGGGGCCCCTACCTACACAACCATTCACAGGAATAACAATATAAATGGTCAATAAAATTAAAGATACATTTGTCGGTACTTCCAACAAAATCAGTGTTTAAACATTTTTTAAAAATATGTTGTACAGCAAAGACTAATCAACAGAAACGTTTGAACAAAATAACATGAGCCTTGAATAATACAAAATAATACAAGAACCAAAATAACATGAGCCTTGAAAAACACAAACAATTCAACATACAAATGATACTTAGTTGGTAAACCATACAGATGGAGATGGCACAGTATGAAATTACTATGAATTTCTTATTATTAGATTACCATAGGGCCCCTATGCTTGTGGGACCCCCGGGCAACTGCCCAGCGTGCCCATGCGTTAAGACGGCCCTGGATTAAAGGGAGACATGACCGAGGTCTATAAATGTTTGCATGGTTTGGAGAGAGTGGACAGGGAGAAGCTTTTCTCCCTCTCTCATAATACCAGAGACTTCACACACACAAAGAGTGTGGTGTCAGTTTACATGGTGTGACTGAGACCCAAGACTGCACAAGAGTTTGGGACCTCTTATGAATTGAGTATGCTACATACCCCAGAATTAGAGCTCCTCTCCAGACTGCAGAGATCAGTTCCCCTGGAGAAAATGGTTGCTTTGGAGGGTGGACTCTATGACATTGTACCCCACTGAGGCCTCTGTCCATCCCCAGGCTCGATCTCCAAATCTCCAGGAGTTCCCCAACCTGAATCTGGCAACACTACCCCCCAACCCCCTCCAATGGCCAGGGGGGACCTGGCAACCTTAGTTCCTACAGCCTGGTATGCTGGCCATTGGCCGTAACAAATAAACAACAACAACAACAACAACAACAACCTGAAAAATCACCCTTCAGGGACTGTTTGCTTAGGTTTGTCTAATCTGTAGCTAGCGTCAGTACCTAGGACCAAAAATAGACTTAAACTAACAGCTTATTCTGTGCATGTGCAAAAATATCATTTTACATAATGAGCCAATTTAGAATGTCTTAAAGATATGACATTCATCTCATAATGTATGGAAGCACTGTGAATTATAGAAATTCATATTCCAAAATGGGTAATTATTAATTTTGCCATCACCATTCTGTTACCTTTTCTGAAGTTTAAACTGCTGTGTTTTAACTTTGGTGGCTGCCATTATATATCTGTACTAGTACAAGAAGCGTTTGGCCCAGGCTTGCCCGATCTTGTCAGATCTCAGAAGCTAAGCAGGGTTGGCCCTGGTTAGTTCTTGCTTGGGAGACCACCAAGAAAGTCCAGGGTTGCTACGCAGAGACAGGCAATGGCAAACCACCTCTGAACATCTCTTGCCTTGAAAACCCTACGGGGTCGCCATAAGTTGGTTGTGACTTATACATATATATAGTACAAGAAAGCATAAGATAGGCATTATTTTTATGCATGAAGCCCCCTTTCCAATGCTGATTCAAGTGAGTAGACAGTGGAACTCTTAGCCTTTTATGCACAGCTGTTTCCCTTGTGGTCACCCCTTCGACGACTTTGGGTCTTTGTATGCATGCCATTTCCGGCCATCAGAGCTCTCCCCCTGTGTTTCCCCATGTTTTGCCTGCGTTTTTAAATTCGAAATAAAACAGGTCTCTGAAAACGCGGGCAGAATGTGGGGAAACCCAAGGGGAGAGTGAGGCGACCTCTGACGGTCCCAAACGGCATGCATAATCAACACAGACCCGAAGTCGTCGAAGGGGTGGCCGCAAGGGAAACAGCCATGCATAAAAGGCCCCTTAGTTGAGTATTTGGTCCCTTTAGGTGGCTTAGCTTCAGTACTGAGGTATTATGCAGTCATGCCGTAAACACATTCTCCTAATTTTGACTCTTCAGTGTGCAACATGGCCTTTCCTTCTTTTCTCGAGATCAGGATTTGATTGGCTTTGGCGATACCTAATTTCAGCTTTGTCACTAGCATTGGAGTAGTTTATTAATCAGAAGTCTGCTTTGTAGTGATAGGGACTTGCAATTTGCATCTATTCCCTTATCCTTTTATGGAGTTAAGGCATTGGAGAAGATGTGGTCTTGCCCTAAAGTCACATGACCTTAGTTTGTTCTAGAACAAGACTCTTCTAGAAACTGCGGTACAAGATGTTTCAGGGGTTCTTCATATCACAGTTGTTTTAAGTCATTTCTCATTCCAGTAGTCTTTATCTGTTGACCCAGAAATATAACACACTTCCTCTCTCTTTTTTAAGTAGAAATGTCTATTTTTCAGACTTCTCCTGTATTTAGAGTGTCTTATACCAAAGTTCAGCTTCTCGGTTGTGAGGAGATACCCATAAGTATTTTGAAGTAGGGCTGTTGAAAAAAAATAAATTCGGTAAAATTTGGATTTGGCAAAATTTGGCCCATTTTTATTTGGGAAATGCCAAAGTCCGAACTCCCCCTATTCAGATCTGTGGAATTCCGCATGAAATCCGGCGTTCCTGAATAAATTCGGCCAAATAAAGCCATTTAAAGCACATTCGCGGCTTTCCGCAGCTCCGGGGGGGGGGGGCTTTTTGGAGGTAGAGGTCCCAAACTTTTAGGGTAGCTTGGAGGGACCCTACTTGCAAGAACCCCCAAGTTTGGTGAAGATTGGGTCAGGGGGTCCCGAGTTATGGGGTCTGGAAGGGGTCCCCCCATCCACCTATTGGAATGAATGGGAGCAGGCAATCCTTAATGTGCATCTAGAGAGCGGCAAATCCAAAGCAAAACCTCCCATTGTTTCTCGTTGGCTATTTATGCATGGGAGGTTTTGCTTTGGATTTTCTACTTTCTAAATGCACATTTCCCCACACAAATTCTCAAAACACTGCAGGGGGGCTTATTGTTGAGATTTGAGAATTTGGATGGGGAAAATGTGCATCTAGAGAGTGGAAAATCCAAGGCAAAACCTCCCGTTGTTGCGGACTGATAAAAGGCAGCATTGTTTACAATTCACTCCGCTTTACCTTTTGAGCAAAGCCCCACTGCGGTTCTTACTTCCAAGTAAGCAGGCTGGAGGATCAGGACTGCCCGCCCTTTCCTCTACATTTCACTTCCTCCTGTCACCACTTCCTCAGCCCTGGGGGCACCCAAAAAATGAAGACTGGGGTGTGGGGGAGTTGAGGGGGGAGACAACGTGGCTGAGCTGTCACTGTCAGAGGAAAGGAGAAATCCTGAGCAGGGACACCCGCAGGGGGCCGGGGAGGGGGGAATAAGCAGGATGCTGCATTGTACGGCACACGACACCACTGGCGCATACACAGATGCATGCCCGCTACACGCCATTCCCTCGCCCCCATTGCGCAAAAGAAGGCAAAAGCTCGGATTCTACAGTCATGGCCCACAGAGACAATCAAAAAACCCCAAGCTGAACAGCCCCCCCCATGACAAGAAGATGCAAATTCCAAACAGAGGAGAACAACAGGGCAGCCAGAGAGAGAGAGACTCTCCAACCCACACTGGCCTCCAGGCGAAGGTGGCAACCAGAGAAAACAGCAAAAAAAAAACACTAGCGCAGAGGCAATCAACCCCCCCAGCAGAACATCCCCCCTTTAGCTTCCCCACACACACAGAGAGAATCTCCCACACACACACACACATACACAGGAAAAAAGTTATATAGAAAGCCCCAAAATGGGTCAAACTGTGGATGTCTTCTCTTCCAGCAGAAGCAGGGGTCAGGAGGAGTAATCCAATCTGATTCCAGCAAGCAGCAGCAGGTCACCTCAGCTCAGAATCTCTCATGATCAGCACAGGAGCAGCAGCAATGGAAGGAATACAGACTCTCACACACAGATTCTCTGGCCATTTATGCACGGGAGGTTTCGCCTTGGATTTGCCACTCTCTAGATGCACATTTTCCCTGTCTAGATTCTCAAAACTCTGCATGGGAGCTTATTTTTGAGTTTGGAGAATCTGGATGGGGAAAATATGCATCTAGAGAGCGGCAAATCCAAGGCGAAACCTCCATTGCATAAATGGCCTCTCTCTCTCTCCCCCCCCCGGGCCGCACAGCAACCCAGGACCATGCACATGCGCCCCCCCCACTGGGATCTCTCTTACACAGACACACTCTCTCTCCCCCCGGGCTGCACAGCAACCCGTGACCATGCACACGCACCCCCCCCCCCACGGGGATCTCTCTCTCACACACACAGACACTCTCTCTTTCTCTCCCCAGGCCGCGCAGCGGCTGGGCTCACACACCCATCCGCGACTGATTGGCCAGAAGAAGAGCCAGCTTGGCCACCTATTGGCCATGGGAGAATGCTGATTTGGAGGCGCCGAATTTGTACGAATTTATCTGGCGTCTGCCCGAACTCACCGAGTTTGGCTCATCGTTTTCCCGCCTTTTTTTTACTTCGGTTCTATCCGAACTAGAAACTGCCGAATCAAGGCAAATTCGGCTGTGTTTCAGTTCAGATAAAACCGAATCGACAGTCCTGTTTTGAAGTAAACTTTGAGGTCATCCTTTTTGAGAGGGGGGGTACAAAGTTCCCATTTTCTCATTGATTGGGTAAATATGTGGCTAATTTGTTTGTTTACTCCATTTATATCCTTCCTTTCTTTCCGATGGGGACCCAAATCAGCTTACATCATTCTTCTCTCCTCCATTTCCCCCTCACAATGGGTCAGTCTGAGTGTGTGTGACTGGCCCAGGGGTCACCCATTAACCTTCCATGGCAGAACGGGGATTTGAACTGATGTCTCCCAGAGAGCCAGTGTGGTGTAGTGTTTAAGAGTGGTGGACTGTAATCTGGAGAACTGGGTTTGATTCTCCACTCCTCCACATGAGCAGCAGATTCTAATCTATTAACTGGGTTGGTTTCCCCACTCCTACACATGAAGCCTGCTGAGAGACCTTGGGCTAGTCATGGTTCTCTCTGAACTCTGTGAGCCCCACCTATTTCCCAAGGTGTCTGTTGTGGGGAGAAGAAGGGAAGGAGATTTTAAGCCAGTTTGATTCTCCTTGAAAGGGAGATAAAACCGGCATATGAAAACCGAATCTTCTTCTTCTTCTTCTTCTTCTTCTTCTTCTTCTTCTTCTTCTTCTTCTTCTTCTTCTTCTTCTTCTTCTTCTTCTTCTTCTTCTTCTTCTTCTTCTTCTTCTCCTCTCTTAATTCTTCAACTTCTGCTTGCCTATTCTGTGATTAGCTATTACCCAGAATACCATCCTCTTTGTCCTTCAAACACAGGTTTAATTTGCCCTCTGACATCAACACGAATAGAATTATTGCTGTTTTTGGCAGTCCTGGTCTCTAAATAATGGCCAGTGGATCATTCCAATGGTTTAGCAATTGTATTTTCTCCCAAGTCATGAACGTTTACCTGTTCTGCTCCTGAATATGTATGAGAAATGCATAGCAAAAGAAGAAAGCTAAAAATTAAAAGCTAAAAAAAGTCCAATTAAAACTTAATATGTAAATGGAATTTCTTCTTAACTCACCCTTGTTGGGGTTTTGCCTATGTAGTTCATCCCTATTGTGTGTGTGTGTGTGTGTGTGTGTGTGTGTGTGTGCATTCATGCACATATATGAATAAAATTACTATGTGCGTATTTCTGCTATATTTTAAAAATCCAGAGCAATATGAAAGGAGAACATCTGCTGTTCTGGAAAGAAACAGAATAACTGAGTAATTCATTTCCACACAGCAGTTTCTCAACATGAGAGCCAAAGAAAAAAGAAAAGAAAGAAAGAATTTTTTTTTGTAAATTCAATGCAATTCGAATCTTTAACACACAGAAGGTCAAGAGATTACTAATATTTTAAAGGTCTATAATAAAAGTCATATTAGGCAACGGATTGAGTGCCGTTTTTGCCAGCGCTCTCCATGCGACTTCTCTTTCCACTCGTCAGCAGTTCTGTTTCCAGCAGGATTATGCCTTTGATGAACAAAGGCGGCAAATGCGCTCGGCTGGATTTGCATAAGGCAGAACAGCCACTGACTGGCAGCTGTTGATAAAGACGTATCACCCCTCTGGTTTTGTTTTTCTCCATCCATATGGACGTGGCCAGGGAATGGGGAGGCCGTTTTATCTCTTCCTCGTGGATTGTCTTCTCTGAATGACAAAGACACTGCGGGGAGTGGGAACTCGTTTCCCCAGTTTTTGACAGGCACTTGATTTGTTTCCAACACTTCTGAGGTTCATCTTCTGTAAAAATGCTGAAGAAACGAGTAAGCAATTCAGTATGAAAGCACTCACTCTTTTCAGTATAGTTTGCTCTGTACCAGGAGAGGAGGAGGAGGAGGAGTTGGAGTTGGTTTTTATATGCCGACTTTCTCTACCAATAGCATGCATGTTGTTGCCAAGGTCCAACATCCAAAAATACATATATAACCCAAGGTCCAGTCTCCAAGAATGTGGCCTGTATATATATACATCAGGACACTCATTTTGGAATGCTTGTTCTATATCCTTTGGAGTCTCGGAGTACATAGCTGCAGTGTGTGGCCTTAATGTTGAAAGCTGTGTGTGTTGGAGGGGGGGACCCTGACAGTTCATGTATATCACTTTTTCCAGTTATGTATTTTGACATGATATGGATATTCCATGAATCTGTCTTGAATTTTTCCCTCTTTGAATACCATGCCCTTTCTTAATAACATATTCCTTGGTCATAACATATTCTACTTTAATACATTAAAACCCAAATCAACATAAAATGTCCATATTTTTGGATGCTGGACATTAATTTCTCACTTAGGATACTTTCCGCAGGCACATACGGGTGAACAGCATGCAGAAACAAATGCTTGATGCTGGATTTAGTTTTGCAAACCCGGCCAACTTTACTGTGACTGTCATTATATCATAAGAAGCTTTTGTTGTGTGCAGTCTAGGGAATCCAGACCAGTTGCGTATCGCCTTTCATCTGTTAGGACCGTTGCCCAGATTAACTTCTCCTCCCGCCACTAACTGTTGGTATACAACTGTGCGTGGTTAAGGTACTCTCAATTTTATATAAAAGCTAAAATTGGGCTGCACATGTAGTTCAGGACACCCAAATCACCAAGAGAAGCCTGAAAACGAGCATGTGTAATCTCTCCGAGGTAAGGGGGCCAAGGAATATAAAGTGCTCGTCGGATTCATGACGCTATTTCCATGGCGTCCTGGGAGGCGTTCCCAGGTCATTCTGGCCAGTAGACAGCCTCCTAACACCTTTCAGCCCGGGAACACCACCTTTAGAAACAGCTTTTTGTTGGTGCAGCATCACTGTTTTCAGTGGGGTGTTTCCCCCCATTTTGGTATTTTCATTTTTTGAAAGGGTTCCCCCCCCCCTGCAGTGGCCGTGAATCCTCTTTGGAGGTGTGGCGGCGGTGCGGCCACAGGAGCTCAGGAGCCAGCATGGTGTAGTGGTTAAGAGCAGTGGTTGGAGCGGTGGAATCTCATCTGGAGAACGGGGTTTGATTCCCCACTCCTCCCCATGAGTGGCGGAGGCTAATCTGGTGAACCCCACTCCTCCACATGAAGCCAGCTGGGTGACCTTGGGCTAGTCACAGCTCTTTTGAGCTCTCTCAGCCCCACCTACCTCACAGGGTGTCTGTTGTGGGGAGGGGAAGGGAAGGCGATTGTAAGCCGGTTTGAGTCTCCCTTAAGTGGTAGAGAAAGTTGGCATATAAAAACCAACTCTTCTTCCTCTTCTTCCTCCTCCTCCTCCTCCTCTTCTTCTTCTTCTTCCTTCATGTAGGAATGAAATTAGATCATAGGCGCTCCTTGGAGTTGTCGTTCTCACGCACTGATTGTCGCTGATCCTGTATCCTCAAGCAGAATTGCAGGCAGAAGATTCTGAAAAAATGGAAAATCACTGGAAACTAAGCAAAAAGCTACTTTTAGTTTCAGTCATTCTCCTCGCTTTGCCCCAAATCTCTGGCAAAATGTTGCTGCTGACAAAAAGAACTCAGATTAAAACACAGAGGAATGGTGAATTACTAGCGCAGACAAGTCCACGCTTCAGAAAGGAAACATCCTTATAATTATGCTGCGTGGCCACTTTTATTATTGCTGTGAACTCTTTTTCCCCATGCTCACTCACTCAGACTTTTTTTTTTTAACTTTAACATAATCCTTTAAATTTGGATTGAACTTCAAATTTGGCCGGAGCATCTTTTAATCTTCAGCTTCACGTGCTGCTTCAGTGTTCAGGCAGCCCAAGAAAAGCATGTGCGGTTGTACAAAAATCATTTGCAGAATTTTGCCGGTATGTTATAATTTCTTCAAAACATTTGTCATGGTGGCAAATAACCACTTTTTTTTTTAAATTTCCAGTTGTGGCCAATGTCCCCTCTTTTTATAATTCTGGCTGCAGCATTTTCGCAACGGACTGCTTTGTAGCTTAATATTTCTCTATTTGCCTTCGGATGTTTTTCATAGGTTCATTTATTCTTACAAAAGGAATCATTTTTAACCCCTTAACCCACAGTTGTATATGCTAATACATATTGCCTTAAGGTGTAGCTCTTCCATTAGAAGGGAGAACCAGTGTGATGTAGAGGTTAGAGCAGGGGTGTCGAATTCAATTGCTACGAGGGCCGGATATGGCATGAACGTCACTTGGTTGGGCCGGGCCATGCCTCGCCAGTCCAGATCAAGAGTGGGGGCGGGTGGCTGCCTCTGCTGGCTCGTGGGCTGGATAAGAGCTCTCAAGGGGCCGGATTCAGCCCGCGGGCCTTATGTTGACACCCCTGGGTTAGAGTGTCAGACTAGTATCTGAGAGACCCAGGATCAAAGCTTGTTGGGTGACCTTGGTTCAGCCACACACCCTCAACCTAACCTACCTCACAAGGTTGTTGTGAGGATAAAAAGGAGAATTATGTAAGCTTCTTTGGATCCCCATTGGGCGGGGGCGGGGGGGGGAAAGAAAGCTTATAAAAACATACTTCATTTGACTATAGCATCCACCTGGATATTGGAAATCATGTGGCTGCAGTGTCTCCAATATGCAGACGATGCCCAGCTCTACCTTTCTTTTCCACCTAATTCTGAGGATGTTGTTGATGTCCTGAACCAGTGCTTGGGGTTAGTTATGGGCTGTTCAGGAGCCAGTTGAAGACATTTTTATTTAGGACTGCATTTGACTCAGTTTTTATTAGGAGTCCTAATTGAGATTTTTCATTGTGATCTTTTATGTGCTCCTTATAATCTATCGTTTTATTGACGCTGTAAGCCACCTTGAGTTCCACAAGGTAGAAAGGCGGCTGATAAATGTTTTAAATAAACAACTAAATAAAGATGAGCTCCATGGGACAGAGTGGTGAGCCGCAGTACTACAGTCAAAGCTTTGCTTACAACCTGAGTTTTATCCCGATGGAAGTGGGTTTCAGGTAGCCAACTCAAGGTCAACTCAGTATGAGTACCCAGCTTGCTGGGGGTAAAGTGTAGACGACTGGGGAAGGCAATGCCAAACCACCCCGTAACATAGTCTGCCTAGTAAACGTCGGGATGTGATGTCACCCCATGGGTCGGTAATGACCCAGGGCTTGCACAGTGGTGTAGTGGTTAAGAGTGGTGGACTCTAATCTGGTGAACCTGGTTAGTTTCCCCACCCCTCCACATGAAGCCTGCTGGGTGACCTTGGGCTAGTCACAGTTCTGTCCGAACTCTCTCAGCCCCACCTGCCTCACAATGTATTTGTTGTGAGGAGGGGAAGGGAAAGTGATTGTAAGCCACTTTCAGACTCCTTAAAGGTAGAAAAAAGAGGGGTATAAAAATCAACTCCTCCTCCTCCTCCTCCTCCTTCTCCTCCTCCTCCTCCTCCTCCTCCTCCTCCTCCTCCTCCTCCTCCTCCTCCTCCTCCTTCTTCTTCTTCTTCTTCTTCTTCTTCTTCTTCTTCTTCTTCTTCTTCTTCTTCTTCTATCTATTTCTATTACCTGAGCACCGTCTGTAGTGCTAGACAGATGGGAGGGGGGAATGCACAGGGAAATAAATAATAGCCAAAACTTGTCAAAGTGCTATGCATGTAACAGGACGAGCTGTTCTCATTGTGTTCTTATTTGTGTTAAATTTCCCTAGCAATCTGTGCATGAGTTTTGTTCTCACTCTGAGCTTGCTGTTACAGAGCCGGTGTGCTCCACACAGACCTGACATTTTGATCTACATTCATGCCCCTGATGCCACCATGGCTCAGTGGTAGAGCATCAGCTTTGCATGCCAGAAGTTCCAGGTTCAACCCCTGGCATCTCCAGTTAAAAGGATCAAGTGGTAGGCGATGTGAAAGGCGTCTGCCTGAGACCCTGGAGACCAGCTGCCAGTCTGAGTAGATAAGACTTAATTTTTTAAATTACTATTTTCCCAACTAAACATACAAGCATAAACATGTAAATTATTACATTATATTGGAACTTACTTTGATTACAATCCAACTGTCACCTTCTTAGACTTACAACTTTCAAATTTTATTTGCATATCTAATAATACATTAATACATGCTTAAATTATTACATTTTATTTCTTTTGTTGGTTATCGGTTATATAGTTAAAAATATTTTCCATTTTTCATAAAATTGACCTGTTATGCTCTAGAGATCTTAATTTAGCCATAGTTGCATATTCTGCTACTCTATTTTTTAATTTTTTTATTTAGACTTGTATCCCGCCTAGGGTTGCCAACCTCCAGGTGCTAGCTGGAGATCTCCTGCTATAGAGATCAGTTCCCCTGGAGAAAATGGTCGCTTTGGAAATTGGACTCCATGGCATTGAAGTCCCTCCCCTCTCCAAACCCTCCTCAGGCTCTGCCCCCAAAATCTCTAGGTATTTCTCAGCCCAGAGCTGGGTCTTGAAAGCATATACCCCGAAAACCTTGTTGGTCTCTAAGGTGCTACTGGATTCATACCTGACGAAGGGAGCGTTGAGTCTTGAAAGTTTATACCCCAACAATCCAGGTGCTACTGGACTCGAATCTAGCTGTTCTACTGGAGACCAACATGGCTCTACCCTCTCAAAGTATTGAATCTTGTTGTTCCACTGGGCTGTGTCCCATATTATGAAGAAAATTCTTCCAAGAGAAAGAGCAGTGTGTGTATATTGTTTACTTATTTAATTTAATTCATTTATATACCGCCTCAAAGCTTGTAAGGGTCTTCACATGGCAAACGGGAATAAAGCAGTCAAACATTTTTTAAGAAGCGTTCATGACTTCTCGCTGCTGACTTTGCACTGGATGTTGTCAGCCGTTCAGAGAGGAAGGTTTTCTGTATCCATCCATGGGAAATATTCACCTCTGATGATCCATTTTGCTTATATGGAACATTTCTGTTATTATGATGTTGCTCGCTCTTGTAGCCTTCATAGCAAATTAAGCTGTCTATTAGCAATAATCAAACCCATTAATTTTGGCAGGGATTCATTTGCTTTTAGGATTGCTCTTTCTGTGGTCTTTTCCCGCATGACATTTTCCTTCTGCTTTCTATTAGTGAACTAGATAAAATGCCGTACTGTTGCAGTAGCCTTCTCGCTCATTAGCCTGGTCGTTAGTACTCGCTATATATAGGCAATAATTCCTGTCCCTTCAAATGACAGCACAATTGCATAAGTACTCAACGGGGGTGATAGACTCTAGATCTCATGATCTGAAGTAAATAAGCTTTCTTTATCATTTGGACCATCTGTTGAGGATTTGGCCTTTGAGCTGCCAAGGGGGGACCTGGAGAGCCAGCGTGGTGTAGTGGTTAAGAGCGGTGGTTTGGAGCGGTGGAGTCTGATTTAGAGAACCAGGTATGATTCCCCACTCCTCCTCCACATGAGCGGCAGAGGCTACTCTGGGGAACTTGATTTGTTTCCCCACTCCTACACACAAAGCCAGCTGAGAGATCTTGGGTGAGTCGCACTCTCTCAGCCCCACCTACCTCACAGGGTGTCTGTTGTGGGGAGGGGAAGGGAAGGTGATTGTAAGCCGGTTTGATTCACCCTTAAGTGGCAGAGAAAGTCGGCATATAAAAACCAACCCCTCCTCCTCCTCCTCCTCCTCCTCCTCCTCCTCCTCCTCTTCTTCTTCTTCTTCTTCTTCTTCTTCTTCTTCTTCTTCTTCTTCTTCTTCTTCTTCTGCTGCTGCTGCTGCTGCTGCTGCTGCTGCTGCTGCTGCTGCTGCTGCTGGATTGGGTTGCCCTGGAGGCCCATGAAAGCTTTGCAAATAATGTGGCTTTCATGTGACACATAGGCAGGATCTGGGTGGTGTGTGAGACAGTGAGACAGTGTCCAGAAGGTATTTTTGTCCGGGGGGGGGGGGGGCTGTGACATCACTCAGCAGCCCTGCCCGGCTTGGTGTCTGGTTCTGTCCCATGCAGCATGTGGGCTTTCCAACATCTGTTGCTTCTCCTGCGTGCCAGAACTCAGATGGTTCTCCCGCACTGGCTGCTTTCCATACCTCTAGTTCAGAGGAATCCTTCTCTCTGTTCGCATATTTGTCCTGCAGTCATGACATTCTGCCTTAATTGAAGAGGAGAAGACGGAGAGGGGATATGATAACCATCTTTAAGTACTTGGAGGGCCTTCATATAGAGGAGGGTGCCGAGTTGTTTTCTGTTGCCCCAGAAGGTCCGACCAGAACCAACCAGTTGAAATTAAATCAAAAGAGTTTCCATCTAGACATTAGGAAGAATCTTCTACCAGTTGGAGCGGTTCCTCAGTGGATCAGGCTTCCTCGGGAGGTGGTGAGCTTTCCTTCCCTGGAGGTTTTTAATCAGAGGCTAGTTGGCCATCTGTCAGCAATGCTGATTCTATGACCGTAGGCAGATCATGAAAGGGAGGGCACCTTGGCCATCTTCTGGGCATGGAGTAGGGGTCATTGGGTGTGTGTGTGTATGGGGGGGAAGGTAGTTATGAATTTCCTGCATTGTGCAGGGGGTTGGACTAAATAACCCTGGTGGTCCCTTCCAACTCTATGATTCTATGATCTCGCACAAATCAGGATCACCTTTAGGGGTACAATGGACTCTCGACAGATTCAGCATGACTCTGCTACAGATTACGATAAAAGAAATCTTAGACATTTTGCTAGCATTATTTTTGCCACTTTCGTTGCGAATCATGTTGCAAGTTGTGTCGCTTACATGTGCATGCACACACATATGTACACACGCATATACAAACTTAGCATGTCACTCCTATTTGTCGGCTTCCTGGACTGTCATCCGCAGAGATCACAGCTTTCAGTTGACAACCTGTCAGTACCAAGCAAGCCGTTGTGCGGTTCTGGGTCTTTTAGAATCCTAATTTATGTTAGTTGTTTCAAATGTAACAGTGACAGGCAGGTGATCTGGCAGCTCATGTTCAGACATTTTGAAGCTCAGAATAGCTGTTGAGAAAAAGTCATCGTGCTTTTGCTTATAGTTTTATGCCATCCCATTTGTCGGCAAACTTTAGCATTCATGACTCCTGTGCTATGAATCATAAAATCATAGAGTTGGAAGGGAACACCAGGATCATCTAGTCCAACCCCCTGCACAATGCAGGAAATTCACAACTACCTTCTCCCCACACACACACCGTGATCCCCCCTCCATGCCCAGAAGATGGCCAAGATGCCCTCCCTCTCATGATCTGCCTAAGGTCATAGAATCAGCATTGCTGACAGATGGCTATCTAACCTCTTCTTAAAAACCTCCAGGGAAGGAGAGCCCACCACCTCCCGAGGACGCCTCTTCCACTGAGGAACCGCTGTGTTAGAAAGTTCTTCCTAATGTCTAGACGGAAACACCTCACAAGGTGCCTGTTGTGTGGAGGGGAAGGGAAGGCGGTTGTAAGCCATTTTGATACTCCTTAAAGGTAGAGAAAATCAGAGAATAAAAACCAACTCTTCTTCTGTACGCTCATGTGAATTTTATTCAGCTGTGTTGCTCTTTAGTATGATGTGCAGAGTGTTGTGTTGGAGAGCTGACTCGCAACCCTCTGGTATGTTGACCATCACACATTCTTTAGCTAAATTCTAGGTGGTTCTTTTCATTTATCATCTTGACGTGGATTAATACAGACGTATTTTTCACCTGCCGCACTTCATTAAGTAATACTGTGCGCAGTCCTCAATTCTGGCTGTAGAAGGATGGGTATGAAAAATTGGATTCTATCAAATTTTCACATGACTTATTCAGTGAGAGGTGTAATGCCCAGCAGCGGTACAGACATTTGCCTGTCTTGAGTAGGCAGTGTGAAATAATTTTCATCTAATCTAAAAGCACCACTAGTTGTAATGAAATCCATATATCCTGCACAGGTAAAATTCTCCCTTTCCCAAATGAAGTCAAAGGACTGGGCACGCTGATTGGAAAGTACCATTAAGTTGTAGCTGACTTATGGTGACCCTGTAGGGTTTTCAAGGTAAAAGACATTCAGAGGTGGTTTGCCATTGCCTGCCTATGCATAGCAACCCTGGACTGAGGGTCCCAGCTGAGGGTAGGCGGGCAACCCGTGCCCGCGCGCCTTGTCACTTCTGGTTTACACCTGGAAGCACCGCAACGCAACGAGCCTTTTACCACTCAAACTTTGCCTCACCTTTGCCCCAAAAACCTCCCTCCGGAGGAGAGGGGGAACCTGGCAACCCTAGTTAAGAACTATGAGATCCTATTAAAGTAGTCAATACTGGGCTACATGAACCAGTAGTAGCTTGGTACATGAACCAGTGGTAGCTTGGTACCATCAAGCACACATTTAGAGGGGTATGGAACTTTTTTCGAATCCATCCCCCAAAACTAGGTTTACCAACCTCCCGTCTGTGGCTGGAGATCTCCCACTATTACAACTGATCTCCAGGCAACAAAGATCAGTTCTCCTGTAGAAAACGACTGCTTCATCAATTGGACTCTACGTCCTTGAAGTCCCTCCCCTCTCCATACCCCGTCCTCCTCAGGCTCCACCCCCAACATCTCCGGGTATTTCCCATCCTGGAGCTGCAACCCTAGCTATTAGACCTGTGCTGAAGTTGATATTTGATTGGGTTGAGATAGTTACCTTGGAAAATCGAACTGGCCGGTTGCCCAAGGCCAGTTTGAACAAATTAAAGAATCAAAAGATGTTAAAACAGTTCCGTCTAGAACTTGTTTAAGATCACCTCCTCGCTAGTGTGAGACATAGCAATGGTTTGCATCTAAGGATTTTGGAAACTGTCCAAGAAGTAAATCTTGGCTTGCTGTGAGCAGGGCATTGTTAACATGTGCTATTAATAATGCTCGGCGAGTTGCTCTCTGAGGTCACATGATATTGTTTGTCCTTTGATTGAAAAAGCAGCCCAAGCAGCATGAGCTGAAACTTTATATTTCAAGGAAAGATAAACGAAAGCAGACAATTTGCTTTTCCCAATTACGTTAGCCAACCCCCCTCCCCCTGATAATTGGGGAGCACTCAGTTTTAGACAAAAATACAGTCTAACAAAAATAAATGTATCTATGAATGTAGTTGAGAGGCTCATACCCTCATGTTCTACCAAATGACGTGCAGGGCAGATCACAAAGCAGAGAACAAAAAGCAATGATTCCATTCGGATCGGGCTCAGACAAAAATTGTAATTTTTAATCAAAATAATTGAAAATGCATGTTTTTTCCCTAATTCATTCCAAAGTTGGTACCAAATGCTCTCCTAATAAATGGGATTGGAAAACTTCCCTGATTCATCCTCATGCTTGGGTTGCCAACCTCCAGGTGGGGTTTGGAGATCTCCTGAATTATAAAGCATCTCCAGATGACAAAGATTAGCTCCATTGGAGAAAATGGCTGCTTTGCAGGATGGAGTCTATGTTACCCGAACTGGTCCCTGAGGAGGGAAATTAGGAGGAGGAGGAGGAGGAGGAGGAGAAAAGTTGGTTTTTATATGTTGACTTTCTCTGCCACTGAAGGAAGAATCAAACCAGCTTATGATCACCTTCCCTTCCCCTCCCCACAACAGACACCATGTGAGGTAGGTGGGGCTGAGAGAGTTCAGAGAGAACCGTGACTAGCCCAAGGTCACCCAGCTGGTTTTGTGTGGCGGCATGGGGAAACAAATCCAGTTCACCAGATTAGTGTTTGCTGCTCATTTGGAGGAGTGGGGAATCAAACCCGGTTATCCAGATTAGAGTCCAGCGATCCAAACCACCGCTCTTAACCACTACACCATGCTGGCTCTCAAATTAGTTATAGAAGGGGTTCCAGAAAAGGATAATGCAACATCTTGTAGCCTGGGCTGGAGACCTGAGAGACAGGTTGCTGGATTTTGGGGTCCTTGTTTTATGGACAGAAGGTTCTGGGTCCCTGTGGGGGTTTGGCCATCCTGACTTTGGATTGCGTCAGGATGAGAAGTCTGAATCTTACTGGCGGGTTTAAAGTTAATTGCTGTCATACTGCAGTGGGAAAAACTGTAAAAAATTACTTTGATCAGACTGTTGTGGGACAGATCACTTTGGGCAAAAAGACCTTGAAGAGGCAAAAATGACTCCTGATATTTGGTTGGAGGACAATTTAATAACTTAAGTGTCCTCCTTGATTGAGTCACTGACCTTGAGCTAGGTAGAAGAACAGGAAGAGCTGGGTTTTACATGCTGACTTTCTTTGCCTTTTAAGGAGAATCAAACCGGCTTACAATCTCCTTCCCTTCCTCTCCCCACAACCAGACACCTTGTGAGGTAGGTGGGGCTGAGAGAGTTCAGAGAACTGTGACTAGCCCTGCTGGATCAGACCAAAACCCAACAAGTCCATAGTGGCCGACCAGGTGCCTCTAGGAAGCCCACAAACAAGACGACTGTAGCAGCACCATCCTGCCTGGGTTCCACAGCACCTAAGATAATAGGCATGCTCCTCTGATCCTGGAGAGAGTAGCTATGCATCATGACTAGTATCCATTTTGACGTAGCCATGGATAGCCCTCTCCTCTATGAACATGACCACTCCCCTCTTAAAGGCTTCCAAGTTGGCAGCCATCACCACATCCTGGGGCAGGGATGGATGTTTTGTCTTAGGTACCATGGGAAACACAGTTCCTATGACTCCTGGCCCCACGATTAGAGGTGGTGGAACCAAAGGCCCATGGTTTCCCATGGTTCCTTGTTGCCCAGAATAGCTCCATAGCAGAAATCTTCCCCTTTGTCATCCTTGCTATCATGTAATTTTAGATGGGGAAATGAAGCAGGGAGGGCTGATGATGCAACGGTGCCATCTAAACTGGGCACAAATTTGTGGCCAAGAATTTGGGTCCAATAAAGAATGGATCCTGGAGGTTCCAAGCTAGGGAGATGCTTGTCCTCCAAACCTGAATCTCCAGTCAGTGCCAATTCCACAAGTCTATTAAGACTGGCCCTGACCTGCATGGCCCAGGCTAGACGGGTCTTGTCACATCTCGGAAGCTAAGCAGGGTCAGCCCTGGTTATTATTTGGATGGGAGACCACCAAGGAAGTCTAGGGTCACTATGCAGAGGCAGGCAATAGCAAACCACCTCTGAATGTCTCTTCCCTTGACGTGGATGGCCTAGGCTAACCCAGTCTTGGAAGCTAAGAAAGGCTGGCCCTGGTTAGTACTTGAATGGAGACCACCAAGAGACCACTCTGCTATGCAGAGGCAGGCAACGACAAGCTACCTCTGCTACTCTCTTGCCTTGAAAACTCCATAAGGGGTTGCCATAATTCGGCTGCGATATGATGGCACTTTACACACACACATTAAGACTGAAGATGCTAGACATTTGTAGCTCATTGTCTTCTTTCTCGTTCTGATGTTGCTTCTGGATATGTCACACGTGTTCATTTGTATCATAAGGAGCTAAAAACGGACTTTGGATCTCATAGATTCTTGACTGTATCCGACCTGCCAATGAACTGTGTCTTGTTCAATGAGGCATATTGTTTGAGTAGAGGGAAATTAGAAAGTGGCCATACACATCTGTGTTTTCTTTCAGGCAAGTCATGAAACCGCCATTCTGGGAAGTTCATTAAAAAAAAAAAGCTTTACCCATCTGTCCATTTTATGTGTTTGGGGAGTTGTGTTCTGGCATTTCAATGATCAATGTTGTAATATAGTGATCCATATTAATAAGATACATTTCTTGGATGCTGGAAATCCAACATAAGCTGTGAATGTTTGTCATCCATTCCCATTCCCAGGCTTTAGATTTAACGCTCTCTTGAGTGATATTGTGAATTTTCACTTGTTTTTCTGAAGTTTATCTTTATAGCGAGGAGATTTACTTGCAACACGAACTGGTAAATTGTGTCACATGAATAGCATATCTTGATATACGACCCTCTTAGATGTTTTTGGCTAAGTACAGTACATTATTTACAGTTGCAGGATTTTCTCAGTGGTGTGAGGGTACCAAAGTATGTAGCACGGCTGGAATTTTTGGCTGCTGGAGTCTTGTTGAAACTTTTACATTTGGCATTCCTTGTGTTGTTTTATTAAATCCATTCCGTTGCCAGCATGTCTATATTCTGATGGATCCGTCCAATAATGACACAGTAGAGATGGGGGATTTTGGCACTTATTGAAAGGTGAATGAAGAAATGAGTAAAAATGAAATATAACTCTGAAGATCTTTATATTCTTAGAATGGGGAGACTTCCTCCGACATGAACAGTGCCGTCTCAAGAAGTGACACATTCTAAATCTGTTGAAGTTTAGAAGGGTTTACATGGGTGTAATTCTGTTTGCCCCAGCTGGATGGCCCAGGCTTGACCAATCTCATCAGATCTTGGAAGCTAAGCAAGGTCGGCCCGGTCAGTACGAGGATGGGAGACCACCAAGGAAGTCCAGGGTTGCTGTGCAGAGAAGGAGAAGAAGAGTTGGTTTTTATATGCCAACTTTCTCTACTACTTAAGAAATAAATAAACGGGCTTACAATTACCCTTCCCCTCCCCACAACAGACACCCTGTGAGGTAGGTGAGGCTGAGCGAGCTCTTAAGAGAACTGTGACTAGCCCAAGGTCATCCAGCTGGCTTCGTGTGGAGGAGTGGGGAAACCAACCCTAGGGTTGACAACGTCCAGGTACTAGCTGGAGAGCTACTGCTATTACAACTGATCTCCAGCCGATAGAGATCAGTTCCCCTCGAGAAAATGGCCTCTTTGGCAATTGGACTCTATGGCATTGAAGTCCCTCCCCTCCCCAAACCCCACCCTCCTCAGGCTCCGCCCCAAAAACCTCCCGCCAATGGCAAAATGGTACCAGGCAATCCTAACCAACCCCTGATCACCAGGTTAGCGTCCGCTGCTCATGTGGAGGAGTGGGGAATCAAACCCGGTCCTCCAGATTAGAGCCCACCACTCCAAACCACCGTTCCTACCCACTAAACCACACTGGCAATGGCAAATCAGCTTTGTTCGTCTCTTGCTTTGATAACCCTACGGGGTCGCCATAATTTGGCTGTGACTTGATGGCACCTTTCACCACCAGCAGCTCTATTTAGAATTGCACCGTAAGAGCAGTCCTGCTTCCACTCAGAATCCTATTCAGTGGGGCTTCCTCCCAGGAAAGTGTCCTTAGGATGACGCTAAGCCCCCTAAGGCCACATGAACAATAATTTCCCTGACCCAGTAATCTCTTCCATTGCACTCATCACTAATCTGCCGTTCATGTATGAACCCTGACATGGCATCTCAACAGCGCATGGAAGACTCTGGGAATCGATAGGAAGAGCGGATTTGTTGTTCTGCTTTAGAGTGTGCCAGATTTGGCACACGGAGGGGTAGGCTAAACTCCACCCCACCCCCCGGGCACCTCGGAGCTCACCAGCTCTTTGCATTAGGTCCATTTTACATGTTGCACATTTTGCCATCAAGTACCGAACTTAACAAGGTGCCAGTGGTGCATAAACATACCTTTATAGGACAGATGTTTGAAACATTCAAACTTTGCGTGCGTAGTCAACAGAGACAATATAGTGTGTGTAGTGGTCTTCAGATGCAAATTATCATGTATCCTTAATCTTTAATATGCAGATTCTTTGGAGATTTGAGGGGGGGCATGAGAGTGATTCTGGATTGGATTCAGTCTCTCTATGAATATGATATGCATATATGTGCCCTGGAGTGTTTATGGGAATTCTCCTTTAACACAAAGCCCCCAGATTTTTTTTTTTTTTTTAAGTTTATGGGTTTGGCACAAAAGCAACTGAAAGGGAGAAAGGTCTAAAAAGCCTCCAAATCTTTTTAATATTTTTTTTTGTCCAAATAACATGGAAATTGTTTTAGTATTTTTCTGCTATGAATTACTGTATGGCTGTAGGGCTCTTTGATCTCTTTCTCCTGGAAGATATTATCTCAATATATGTGGGACTTCCCAAAAAAAATAAGGCAGCGATACTGAAAAATGACTTAATGATATGCATGAGAATGAGCAGATAAATTTGACTTCCAGAGCACTTAAACGGTATGTTGTCCTGCATAATTATTTTCATACTGCTCGAAACAAATTGCCAAATGGAATACAAATTAATGTCTTTCTGATCAAGTAATTTGAAAAGTTTGGAGGGGCTCTCCCTACTCCGTAATTGTAATTTATCTGCAAAGAAGCAGTTTAACTTTTAAAACCTTCTTGGTTTGGGGAAACAATGGGGTGCACAGTTGGGGGTCAGTTTCACCAGGAAGAAGGCTGCCCTCTGCAAAAGGAACCCCCGGGCCCCACCAAACACAGCCCTCTTTTTCCTCTGCTGGTTAATGGTAAACAATGTGGTTAACTTCGCCATGATCACAAGAAGAAGAAGAGGAAGAAGGGTTGGTTTTCTTTTTAAAAAAGATTTTATTTATATAATTGAAGGGGTACAGGAAAAAAAAGGGAGGGATAAAGCATTATAAGTATAAAAACAATACAGTAATAAAAAATGCTCAAATATATATTGTGAGACTTTCTCTATACTGAAAGAAATTATTTCAAAGTGTCATTCTATTATTCTACTTATATTAATATTCTGTTGTGTGAAGGTCTAAAGTTACTTAACAATTATTTATAACAAGTTGAATAATACATAACCATCGTATTTCGTTCAGTTAACTAGAATTCATATAGGTATAGAATGACACCCACTTATCATCAAATTGTTCTGTAGATTCACTGGATTTTAAGTTTATCTCGAAAGTCATCTTAGCCATGCTGGCATATTCCAATAGTTTTTCTTTTCAGTCTTCTATTTCGGGTATGTGAGTTTGTTTCCAAGTTCTTGCGAGAACCGTTCTAGCTGCAGTAGTAGCATATTTAAAAACGTCGTGAAATTTCGAAGGCAAGTTTGGTGGCACTATACTGAGTAGATAGGATTTAGGATCAAATGTTAACTTGATATTTAACATTAACTGAAGTTCTTGATGAATTCTTTTCCAATATATTTGTAACTTTGGACATGTCCACCAGACATGAAAATAGGAGCCATCGGTGTCTTGGCATTTCCACCAAGGAGGTTCTGGGTCAGCCCTGATTAGTAGTAGTAGTAGTAGTAGTAGAAGAAGGGTTGGTTTTTGTATGCCGACTTTCTCTACCACTTAAGGAAGAATCAAGCCGGCTTACAATCCCCTTCCTGAGGAGCCTGAGGAGGGTGGGATTCGGGGAGGGGAGGGACTTCCATGCCATGGAGTCCAATTGCCAGAGTGGCCATTTTCTCCAGGTGAACGGATCTCTATCGGCTGGACATCGGTTGTAATAGCAGGAGATGTCCAGCTAGTACCTGGAGGTTGGCGATGCTAGCGAGTGGTTACAGCCTGAGGTGTTTGGGAGGGAGAGGGGTGGGGCTGAGCACGCCGATCCTCCCGGGCGTAGCCCATGGAGGCAGCCTTCAGCTGGGAAAGGAGTCACGGGACAAGCATGAGAAAGGCAGAGACAAGGGCGATGGGCAGGTAGAAAAAGAAGAGTTGGTTTTTATATGCCAACTTTTTCTACCACTTAATGAAGAATCAAACCGGCTTACAATCTCCTTCCCTTCCCCTCCCCACAACAGTCACCCTGTGAGGTAGGTAGGGCTGAGAGAGTTCAGAGAGAACTGTGACTAGCCCAAGGTCACCCAGGTGGCTTCATGTGGAGGAGTGGAGAACCAAACCCAGTTCTCTAGATCAGAGTCCATCGCTCCAAACTACTGCTCTTAACCACTACACCACGCTGGCTTTATTTAAGTAAATAAATAAAGAGCCTTCCTTGACCATCTCCCATCCAAGTACCGATCCTGCTTAGCTTCCAAGATCTGATGACGTTGAGCTATACCATAATGATAATAAATAATAAACGTTTATTTATACCCCGCCCTCCCCCGGCCAATCCGGTCTCCGGGCGGCTGCCATCCTAATTAATATACAACAAACATCAGTTACCAAATTTAAGATTGAAAACATTAAAACATTCTGACATGCAGGATATTAATATAACCTGCTCTTGGGCTGGCACAGGAACCAAGGGACGAAAAAAGCAAAAATAATAATCTATTCAGAATCATTAAACGACGTCATTAAACCAGAGCCCACATCTGTAGCCTTCGGGCTGTTCATTAAGCTCTCTTAAACAGCTCTGTTTTACAGCCATGACAGAAGGTCCTGAGGGTCGGCGGCTGCCTCATCCTTTCCAAGCAGGTGTTCCACAGCAGCAGGACAGCAAAAGAAAAGGGTGTCACATTGGATCGGGAAATAAATAGGCAGTTGGTGAAGAGACAGATCCCAAGAGGTGATCCCTGGTAACAAACATTGAAGTTTCTGAACTGTCTTCAAGGACAGCCCCATGTACAGCATGTTACAGTAATCTAGCCTCCAAGGTGTTCGTAGCAGGCCGAAAACACATGGGAGGTTTTACCTTGGATTTGCCGCTCTTTAGATGCACATTTCCCCCCATCTGAATTCTCAAAACTCTGCATGGGGACTTATTTTTGAGTTTTGAGAATTTGGCTGGGGGAAATGTGCATTTAGAGAGCAGCAAATCCAAAGCAAAACCTCCCATGCGTTTTCAACCAGAGTCAATTTCTGAACTAAATGTAACGTGGGAGGAAAATTTGCTACAACATTTACCTTGTTTTCCAACAGGAGACCTGGATATAATTGGGACTTCCAAGCTTTTAAACCGAGTATTTGCATAAGTTGCACCCTGTCAAGAGTGGAGAGAATTACCCCATTGAATATGTCTGTAACGTGCTGTCAAGTCTCAGCCAACATATGGTGACACCTCAGGGTTTTCAAGGCAAGAGACCACCACAGGTGCTTTGCCATTTCCGGCCTCTGCACAGCAACCCTGGACTTCCTTGGAGGTCTCCCAGCCAAATACTAACTATGGCCGACCCTGCTTATCTTCTGAGATCTGTCACGATCGAGCTATCCTGGGCCATCCAGGTGTATTCCTGGTGAAATGACATAATACTGGTATTCTGCTCAAACCGAAAGCAAAAATCTGGACATAAACTTCCAGCAACATCAGTAAACAGCAGGGGAAGCAGAGTCATGAGTATAACGAGCAGACACCACAGGCACACAGAGACACCTAAATAGTAAATCTCAGTTCAACTGGATTGTTTAAGAACGATGCATTTTTTTAAAAAAAATATGGATGCGGCAGCAGACAAAGTGGGCGGGAGGGGGGCAGCAGCTGCTAAAAAGCACGGTAGATCATGCGAAAAAGCAGCACAGTCATGCGAAATGGACTCATGCAACCGGCTCGCCGAACGATCAGCTTCCTGCGCGCAACCAGCGAGCAGGACATGAGCCGAATTGGCGGGTGTTTGAGCGTGCCTCGTTCGTTTTTGTTAACTGTGGCGCTTTGTTGCTGGAGTAGCCTTTTGTCTTGATTGATCAGGGTGTTCCCTGATCAAGTGAAGATGCTTGAAAGCGACACAACTGCTGCCGTTAGACCAAAGCTAACTGCAACCCTTTTCTCAGTTTTGCTTTGTTTTCTGGAAGCAACATTAAAAAACAACAAAGGACCTTAGTCTAATGTGACAAGGTTTTGCCTTTGGCCTCTGCAGGGGCATCACGATCGTTCTGTGGGTCAAGTTAAGATAGAAACAGTGCAAGGCGTGATCTTTAGGAACTTGGACAAGGAATAGAGACTAAAACTGCTGCTATCATACTGCCCTTGCACAAACCTACGGTGAGACCACACCGGGAATACTGTGTACAGTTCTGGTCACCTCACCTGAAAAAGGATATTGCAGAGCTTGAGAAGGTGCAGAAAAGAGCAAGCAAAACGATCAGGTGGCTCGAGCAACTGCCCTATGAGGAGCAGTTAAAACGCTTAGGACTGTTTAGTTGGGGAAGAGGGCAGTTAAGGGGAGACATGATAGAGGTCTATAAAACGATGCATGTTATGGAGAGAGTGGACAGGGAGAAGCTTTTCTCCTTCTCTCGTAATACTAGAACGCGGGGTCATCTGCTGAAGCTGCAGGGTGAGAGATTCAAAACAGAGAAAAGGAAGTATTTCTTCACACAGCACATAGTTACATTGTGGAACTCCCTGCTCCAGGATGTGGTGATGGCTGCATACTTGGAAGGCTTGAAGAGGGGAGTGGACATGTTCATGGAGGAGAGGGCTATCCATGGCTACTAGTCTAAGTGGATACTAGTCATGATGCATACTTATTCTCTCCAGGATCAGAGGGGCATGCCTCTTATATTAGGTGCTGTGGAATGCAGGCAGGACAATGCTGCTGCAGTCGTCAGTCTTGTTTGGGGACTTCCTAGAGGCACCTGGTTTTCTCTGTGTGAACAGACGGCTAGACTTGATGGACCTTGGTCTGATCCAGCAGGGCTTTTCTTATGTTCTTATTTTCTTAATTCAAAGTTAATGTCCTGAAGTCTTGCTTGTCTTACTGTACATTATCAGCAATGCTCTTCTGATGGGCATGTGCAGTGATTTCAAGCTGGGATTCCCTTTCTCTTGTTGCTGTATGAACTGGGTTATGGATCAAGGGGATTAAAAGGGTTACTAATGAAAACTGCTTTGTGGTGTAAGAAGCTACACACCCTTCCTCGAAATCCTTGTACTTAACAAGAAGCCATATAGTTCCCTGAAATGCTTGCCCCATTCAGTTAGGGAAGCACATACAATAGGGGTCCCTCAACCTTTTTGAGCCTACGGGTACCTTTGGAATTCTGACAGTTTGGCGGGGGCAGCCACAAAATGGCTGCCACAAAATGGCTGCCGCAGGAGGCAGAGCCAGCTACAAAATGGCCGTCAGAGCTTTCCTTCAGTCGCACAGTGAAGATCTTTGCGCTGTGGTGGCAGCAGCTGCCAAAGCAACCTTTTTAGAAATCTGCAGAGCCAATCAAATATCTGTTGGTCAATCAGAAGCCTTGCTGGGCAAAAGTCCCACCTGGCCCCACCCACTTTCTAAAAACAGTTGGCAGGCACCAGGAAAAGTATCAGTGGGTGTCATTGCACCCACAAGCACCAATTTGGGACTGCTTGTCTAAGCCACAAGTGCCATTAGGGTAAGAGGAAATCTGCATCTGCAGGAAGTAACTGGTACCTATGTGATACTCCTTCTTCCAACTCATGGAGATTGAGCATCATCTCCGTAAAATATCCCAGTGATGCTTAAGGCATCATGGAAGCAGTGGTGTTCTGCACTAGCTGCAGCCTCTGAACATTCTTCAAGGGTAGCCCCAAGTAGTGTGCATTGCAGGAGTCCAGTCAAGATGATCACTGAGGCTAGATCTGACTGACACGAAAACGAATGCAGTTGACGCACCAGCCAAAGCATTCTTCATGGGATCCCACCCAAGTACTAACCAGGGTCAAGAAGAAGAAGAAGAGTGGGTTTTTATACCCCAATTTTTTCCACCGAAAGGAGAATGAAACGGGATTACAATTACCTTCCCTTCCCCTCCCCACAACAGACACCTTGTCAGGTAGATGGGGCTGAAAGAGTTCGAAGAGAATTGTGACTAACCCAAGGTCTTCCAGCAGGCTTCATGTGTGGGGAATCAGACCCGGTTCTCCAGATTAGGATCCACCACTCATGTGATAGAGTGGGGAATCAAACTCAGTGTTCCAGATTAGAGTCCGTCGCTCATGTGGAGGAGTGGGGAAACAAACCTCTGCTTAGCTTCTGAGATCTGTTGAGATCTTGCCTGGGCCATCCAAGTCACCAACTTGCCTGAGCCTTTTAGCTTGAGATATCAAGGATGGAACTTAGGACGCTCTACATGCAAAGTAGGACGCTCTACATGCAAAGCAGATGCTGTACCAGTGAATCAGAGCCCCTCCCCAGACAACTGAACTCCCACTGATGTCACTGGGATTTAAGAGCCATAAACATGTTCGCTGTGATGTGATTATAGCCTGCACTACTTGCTTCTTAGAGTCAAATGCCGAAAAAAATTGCTACGAGGGCCATGAAGCTGAGGTTAGGTAATCTTGAGAGGCTTTGTGGGAAGTGGGTTAACTGAGGAATGGTCTACACCTTACTCCATCCACATGGAGGCTAGCTAAAATGGTTTCTTTCTCTGTTTCTCCCCCATGATAACAGACGAGCGGCCCATTCCTGAAGGGGGAGGTTTCCTGGCCACCAAAAATAAAATAAGAACAATTTAAAATGTGAAATGGGGGAAATGCCCCCATAGAAAACAGTGAGGCTACGCCAACAGAAAAAGGTGGCTTAGCAATGCTGCAACTCGAGGGGACGTTCCCATGGCGAAAGGCATTAGGATACTGCCTAATGGCAGTTTACCCCCCTGGAACGCCCTGGGAACGCACCCTCATGCTGACACCTGCTGCCTCTTCCAGGATTTTGACCCAGCGAGGCTGCGCTGGTGGCGGAGGCTGGCGCAGCTCCACAGCTCCCAGGCGCCGGCGTGTTTGCCCCCCCTCTGGCATAGGTGCCACTTTATTCCATGATAAGGTAGCACCTCGCCGGCGCAGGGTCAGGCCAACTCCTATGGAGCTTTGCCTCCCCCCTTCAGGATTGCACGGATAAATATGTAGTTCAGGGTGCCATATTGACGGTTTGCCTCATGTGGAGATTCTCCATACAATGCCGAGCTACATGCAGAGAAGCTGCAAAGTGGGATTTATTGTCTCCTGTCAGCCATCCGGAGCTCGTTAATGATAGCAACGAGATATGCAGATTACCTGTGCTTCTTTAACTCGTCAAATGTCGCCCTTTATGCTGAAGACCGATGTTTAAATTAATGTAACAGGATAGTGTGGACTGCAGTTTTCTACCCAAGGGTCCCCGACCAGAGAAAGTTAGTCAGACTTAAAGATCCATTGAGATTAGTCACAATTGAAGTCCCGCTGATGTCAATGGGATTTAAGCACCGCTAGCTTTTTCTGAATCACAGCCAGTGATTATACAAAAGGCTTTTGTTAAAATCACGACAATATTAAATCCCCTGAGATGTAGACTTCAGCTTAAAGGCAAAAAAACCAGTATTTTTTTTTAACTGATAAGAAGAATGAAGGGTCCCCCCCCCTTAAGTAATGCAGGAGGAATGACACTTTCCTGGATAAGTAGTTAAGAAACAGTAAACAGATCTATGATTACTTGGTGTAATCTGTTGTGTTTCAGCATTTAAAATTTACAACTGTTACTCGACTGGGTTAATGTTATAATGTAAATATTTGGAGAGATTTCATTACAGAGACACACAATCTATATTCTGTCAGTCCGGTCAGGGCAAAAGAAACGGCTTAGACAGGTTTCGGTGCATAATGCTTGTGATTAATTATCGCCAAAAGAAAGAATCTTGTTTTCATTCTTTTGTGTATTACTTTTAATTAGCTGAGACTCGAACAAGTTGAACTAAATTGGTAGGGCTGTCGATTCGGTTCGTCCTGAACCGAAAAACTGCCGAATTTCCCCCGATTTGGCGGTTTCCGGTTCGAGACGAACCGAATTCAAAAAAGGCGGGAAATGGGGGGAGCCGAATTCGCCGACTTCGGGGGTTCGGTGAATAAATTCAGCAAATTCGGGGTTCGGCTCCCCCCCCCCGCGCACCTTCACGGGGCTTCCCTGAAGGCACGCTGGGGGGCCGTTAAACAGATTTGTGCCTCCCGGCCGGGAGGCACATATCTGTTCCACACCCCCTGCAGCCTTCAGGGGGCTTCCCTGAAGGCACGCGGGGGGGCCTTTAAACCGATCTGCGCTTCCCAGCTGGGAGGCGCAGATCTGTTTAAAGGGCCCCCTGCGCACCTTCAGAGAAGCCCCCTGAAGGCCCGCGGGGGGGGCGAATTTCCCCCCGAACTCCGGATCTCGCCCGAATTTTGGGGATCCGAAGCGGGGAAGTTCAGACTTCGGCACGGCCCGAATTTAAAAGAGCCGAATTTTGCCGAAGCCGAACTGTACCGATTTTTTTTTCAACAGCCCTATAAATCGGACCAAACTTGGACTAGGATTTGATCCCCCCTAAAACCCTTCTGTTTAGATTACCCCCGCCCGGATTAAATTACGGTGGGGGACACTAAAAACAAACAGTACAGTTATGCTGCAGAAATTCATCTGCCAATGTGGATCTTGAAAAATTATGACACTGTCCGCTGCTGGCTCCTTTATCATAACAGTAGATATCCTTGGTAGGACACCTGCTGTCCTGCCCCGAATCAGTCACCCATTTTAAATAGCACTTTTCCAAAATGTTTTCGCAAATGCAGGTGGCTGTCCTTTCCGGCTGTTACCGACAGAATAACATCGATTGATATTTGACAGTTAAAGCCCACATTTGATCTTTGGCTGTGAGCTGTGAAATACACAGTGAAGGTTTTGGACGGTTCTTCTCGAATGAAGGAAAAGGAGGGAACGAATTTGGCGATTCTCTCCCCGCCCCCTGTTCTTCCATCACTTCCTCTGCAAATTCAGCTATGATTGCATGTGCTCCTTCCTGTCTTCCTTCTTTCATGCTTTCAATAGATTTTTTGGAGTAAAAAAACAGGAAAAAATGAACAAAAAGGAAATCCAGCATCTAATTTTTTTGACGTCAAGTCACAGCTGACTTATAGTGACCCTGTGGGGTTTTTCAGGCAAGAGACATTCGGAGGTGGTTTGCCATCCCCTGCCTCCTTGTCACAACTCTGGTATTCCTTGGAGGTTGCCCATCCAAATACTAGCTAGGGTTGACCCTGCTTAGCTTCTGAGATCTGACGAGATCAGGCTAGCCTGGGCCATCCAGGTCAAGGGCAGCAACTAATTAAAATGAAGGGGAAAATATACATAAAGAAGAAACAAAAAAATAACATCAGTGGTAGCAAATCTACATCCAAGTTTCTATAAAAGATTTCCAGATATCTAGAAATAAGTCCATACTCAGTTGTCTTCTGTAGGCCATCTGTTCAAACACTGATAAAGTTGTAAGGTCCTCAGTCCATTGATTTACAGGAGGTAGAAGAAGAAGAAGAGTTGGTTTTCATATCCCGACTTTCTCTGCCACTTAAGGAAGAATTAAACCGGCTTACAAATCGCCTTCCCTTCCCCTCCCCACAACAGACACCCTGTGAGATAGGTGAGGCTGAGAGAGCTCTAAGAGAGCTGTGACTAGCCCAAGGTCACCCAGCTGGCTTCATGTGGAGGAGTGGGGAAACCAACCTGGTTCACCAGATTAGCGTCTGACGCTCATGTGGAGGAGTGGGGAATCAAACCCGGTTCTCCAGATCAGAGTCCACAGCTCCAAACCACCGCTGTTAACCACTACACCACGCTAGATTTTTCTTGGCTGTACAAATTATGTGTTGCATTTTGCATTCAGGTTGAAGAGTTGTGACAGCAGAGCCTGAGAATCCCAGAGCCCTTGCTCGTAAACCACCCGCCTGATCCTCTCTGAAATTTCTGCTCTACTCCACCTCACTGCACTTCATTACAAAGAAGAGTTATAAGTAGCTGTCTGTTGTGACCCAAAGTCATGGCCACATGACCTCTGTTGGCCGATGCAAAAGGAGCGCATTATTCTGCAGCCCGATGCCCGGTAGGCAGGTATCCACTTCACAGCACACACAAAAACGGCTTTCACAATTGGCAGTAATTAGTATTCGTGTTGGCAGCGTCACAAGAGGGAGAGAGAACTGAACGGACGCACGTTGCAGACTTCTTGTCGCTGGCCGTCACGAAAGAGAGAGAGAGAGCGAGTCGGTGGTGGGCAGGGCGCCGTGGCCAAGTGTACCCGCCTCTTTGTCCTCACCAGAACAGTTTTCGTGACAAAGAGCACTGAATAATTTTCACGAGCAAGGAACTCTCTTTGCTCTCTTCATCCTGGGAAAATTAAAAAAAAAGGGAAAGCATTTTTGAATTGAGCTGCGCTTGAAATGTTTACTACGAGCTCTTCTAACTCCCCCAAGCCTGCTTCCAGCTCGCTGCAACATACTGAGGGGGAAATGGCCCGTCCTTGGTGCTCTTGCCTCAAATAACCTGGTTTATACGAAGTGTGGCACAAAGCAGGACCTCTGCTTCAGAAAAAAAGAGCGCCATCTGTCCCTGCAGGAGGTTTTATTTATTTAGTGGCTTTAGTTGAATTTTTCATCTCACTCAGCCTCATAAAATTTGAGGCTGCACACAATGAAACGACAATGAAAACTGGGCCATCTAAACAGAACAGTATGGGAAATGTTTAGACTGATCTTTACATTACGTGGGTCGTGCCCATATTAAAAATGCAGATATAAAATATTGAAAATAAAAATGGAAGATGGAGTACCACCTAGGGAGGTGTAGGGCTCTCCTTCTTTGCAGGTTTTTAAGCAGAGGCTAGATGGCCATCTGACAGCAATGTGGTTTCTGTGAACTTAGGCAGATAATGAGAGGGAGGGCAGGAAGGGTTGCGCCAGTGCTTGGCTCTTATGGCCCTTTCTTGCATGCCCAGGGTAATGCCGATCGCCACTTTGGGGTCAGGAAGCACTTTTCCTCCAGGACAGATTGGCCAGGGATCCTGGAGGGTTTTATTTATTTATATATTTATTGACCATCTTCTGGGCACGGAATAGGGGTTACTGGGGACTAGATGAACCTGGTGGTCCCTTCCAGCTCTGTGAAATCCATGATTTATATTTGCACTGAGCAGCAAAGTCATTGTTGCATTAGTTTTTGGCTCCTGCGGCCCTTTCTTGCATCCCCAGGGAAATGTCGATCACCACTTGGGGGGTCAGGAAGCAATTTCCTCCAAGCCCAGGATCCTGGAGGATTTTTTTTTTTTTTTGGCCATCTTCTAGCCATGGAGCAAGAGTCACTGGGTGTGTGTGGGGGGGAGAGGTAGTTGTGAATTTCCTGCATTTTCATACATAATAATTTGAATGGCGAACTGTCTTTTTTTGATATATATAAAACACATTATCATGTTAAAAATTCTCCGTAATAGCTGCCACAATTTGTACCCAACTGTGTCACAAAGAAGGCAAATAAGGTTGTCGATCACAAAATCTCATCGATGGTGTCAAGACGTTTCTTCGTAGTTAGCTCTCTTTACTTAGCATCTTTGAGTAGGAGGCAATTGAGAAGAATTGATCAGCTTTTTGAGAACATCCATCGCCTAGGCTCCAGTATTGTCTCCCCCACCCCCAGTTCAATAATGATTATATAAAAGATTTCAGACTATATGTGGAAGGAGGAAAATTTTTCAGGGAAGGATGCTTGATTCCACACACACACACCCCACACCCATTAGAGAGGAAAGGTTCGGATCAATCTGTTTCCTGTAGCAACCGACATTTGTTGCATGCCGGGTGTCTTTATCAACTGATCTATTTGCCACCTTGCTGTCTACAGTTTTATTGTTCAGAATTATATCCTCCAATCGTTATTCATTCATCTGTATGGCCCCTTCCAACTCTATGATTCTATTCCAAATGATTTTTGTCCCCGGTCCCCCACCCCCAGGTGGTTTGAAGGAGCTCTTGGGGCTTCCATTGCAACTGTAACACAAATCCACCAGGTGTCAACTGAGAAAATCACAGAATCAGAGTTGGAAGGGACCACCAGGATCATCTAGTCCAACCCCCTGCAAAATGCAGGAATTTCACAACTACCTCCCACACACATACACCCAGTGACCCATACTCCCTGCTCAGAAGATGGCCAAGATGCCCTCCCTCTCATGAACTGCCTAAGGTCATAGAGTCAGCACTGCTGCAGATGGACATCTAGCCTCTACTTAAAACCTCCAGGGAAGGAGAGCTCACCACCTCCCGAGGAAGCCTGTTCCACTGAGGAACCGCTCCAACTGTTAGAAAATTCTTCCTAATGTCTGGACAGAAACTCTTTTGATTTAATTTCAACCCGTTGGTTCTGGTCCGACCTTCTGGGGCAATAGAAAACAGAGTACTGTTGTCTTGGTTGTTATGGAGTTGTGGCTTGTGATGTGTTTGGGAATATCATGGAATTGCCTGCTATTGCCTGCTTGTGTTGGTGGTGGTGGAAAAGTGTAGTCAAGTCACAGCCAACTTATGGCGACCTCGTAGGGTTTTCAAGGCCAGAGACAATCAGGGTGGTTTGCCATTGTCTGCCTCTGCATAGCAACCTTGGATTTCCTGGGTGGTCTCCCATCATGTACTAACCAGGGCCAACCCTGCTTAGCTTTTGAGATCTGACAGGGTCAGGCTAACCTGGGCCACCTAGGTCAGGGCAGAGGTGGTTTGCCTATGGCCAATCTGACCTGGAGGAAAATTCTCCTCCTCCTCCTCCTTCTACTTGAAGGCACTATCCAGTTTTACTTTGTCCTCCAAGCCTTGCAGTGTGAACAGAGCACATAAATGAGCAGCTTCTGAGGATCAGGTTATCAAGAAGCAGAAGAGGAAACCACACAGCAGGCAACCTGAGACATCACAATGTTTCCCCATTTGATTCATCAGTGTTTGAGCGGTTGAGACAAGCGCTGATTGTTTTCCATTCCATTTTGTCAAATGCCACTCAGGGTGTGCAATATGATTACACTGTTGAAGCACCCACGAATTGTGTAATGAATTGCGTCTTCAGAAGGAAGCTAAACGGAAACTGGTTTTATGAGCTGTGATGCTCCTTTTGGTTTTTGGTAATTTTTGTTGTTAATTTGTTTACCTTCGCTGAATCCCAAAGAGCCAGCGTGGTGTAGTTGCTAAGAGCGGTGGTTTGGAGTGGTGGATTCTAACCTGGAGAATCAGGTTTGATTCCCCACTCCTCCACATGAGCGGCAGACGCTAATCTGGTGAACCGGGTTGGTTTTTCCACTCCTACACATGAAGCCAGCTGGGTGACCTTGGGCTAATCACAGCTCTCTCAGAGCTCTCTCAGCCCCACCTGCCTCACAGGGTGTCTGTTGTGGGGAGGAGAAGGTGATTGTAAGCCGGTTTTATTCTTCTTTAAGTGGTAGGGAAAGTCGGCATACAAAAACCAACTCTTCTATGCATCAGCACTTTTATGTTTCTTAGGGGAAAAATGCTCCTGAATTGTTGGGTGAGGAAGTGTATTTAACCGATCAGATGGAATTGTATGCTGGCAATTTGAATAATAAGAAGAAAGAAGATGAAGAAGAGTTGGTTTTTATATGCCGACTTTCTCTACCACTTAAGGAAGAATCAAACCAGCTTGCAATCACCTTCCCTTCCCCACAACAGATACCCAGTGAGGTAGGTGAGGTTGAGAGAGCTCTAAGAGAACTGTAACTAGCCCAAAGTCACCCAGCTGGCTTCATGTCAAATCAAATCCAGTTCTCCAGATTAGAGTCCACAACTCCAAACCACCACTCTTAACCACTACACCACGCTGGCTCAGCAAGGATTTGCTGAATCCTTGTGGCAGCAAAGATATGCCAAGGACCGTGTGAATTGGCGCTAAGGGTAGCTGCCCTAACGCATGCATTACTCTGGATAAGGCACAGTGGTGCAGCTGTTCCCTCACCCCAAGGATGGCGCATGAGCATTACAGGCGGGCTGACAGTTGCAAAGGATTATGGTCCCTGGCCTACTTTCCACGTCGCATCTGCTGGTTTGCCCAACAATGATATAGAGCGCTGTCAGAATAAAATAGCACTTTAATGTACGGAATGCTCCAATTTTAGATAATTTCTACGGGTATGAAATCACCGCAAGTCTTTGGTTTGGTGCCTAGGTTATGGAAAACACGCAGGCAGGCATTCATCAACATTATTACGTTCCTGTTTTGCAAGGAACGCTCGGGACTTCGAAATGTTTATTAGCTTCACCAGCCAAGCATCCCTTGGTTGGTATAAGAATTGTGGGAGATAACGTCGTAAACATTCTTTCCACCGAAAACTTCCATTTCTGGCAGTATACTCAATAGGGCTGAAGGCTTTTTATGCTCTTTAAATGTTCATTGTGATGACGTATTAAGGCTCGAATGGCAAGTAGCAGGAGGAGAGGGCCCCGTTGCTGGAAACGGCATTATGAACGCGTGCCGAAACCTCTTAGCAAATCAACCAGGCCCAGCTGTAAATTGCACACACACACACGTGCGAACCACAGTGGCTTGATCACTTTTTGCAAGTTCCTTCCTTCCTTCCTTCCTTCCTTCCTTCCTTCCTTCCTTCCTTCCTTCCTTCCTTCCTTCCTTCCTTCCTTCCTTCCTTCCTTCCTTCCTTCCTTCCTTCCTTCCTTCCTTCCTTCCTTCCTTCCTTCCTTCCTTCCTTCTGCTTTTTGGTCACCATCGTATGGTCGTCTGCCTCTTTGTTAGTGGACGTTCTCTCAAGGTCGTTGGAAATGACTCATCTTGGAACGGCCGTGTTAGCAGAATGGAAGCTGCTCTTCTGCCCTCCTCCAGTTTTCTGACGGACGGGCACAGTAAATCGAGGCCTGAACTTTAGCCGCTTTCTGTCAGTTTTAGATTGGGTTGTCAACTTTCAGGTGGCGGCTGGAGATCTCCTGGGATTACAACTGATCTCCGAGAGACAGAGACCAGTTAGCCAGGAGAAAGTGGCGGCTTTGGAAAAAGAGGAAGAAGAAGAGTTGATTTTTATATGTTGACTTTCTCTACCACTTAAGGAAGAATCAAACCAGCTTACAATTACCTTCCCTTGCCCACAACGGGAAGTGGTTTGGAGTGTTTTGGAGCGGTCCGGAGGTGGTTTGGAGTGGTGGACTTTAATCTGGAGAACCGGGTTTGATTCCCCACCCCTCCACCTGAGTGGCGGACTCAAATCTGGAGAACCGGATTGGTTTCCCCACTCCTACACATGAAGCCAGCTGGGTCACCTTGGGCTAGTCACAGCTCTCTTAGAGCTCTCCCAGCCTCTCCTGCCTCACAGGGTGTCACCACGCTGCTTTTGCCGTTTATTTTTCTTCCAATGATGACCTTCGCTATCAGCTCTCCCCCACCCCTGAATGAACTGTGGGTGAGACCTTGGGTTAAGTTAGGCCCTGCACCATGTGATTTTTAGAGATTGGACTTGATCTTGTGAAATCAAGAAAGAGCTTAGCATCTGGTCCGGTTTGGTTAGGGTTGCCAGATTGATTGGATTGGCGGGCAATCCATCGGCCAGCTCAGGAGCAGGGATTGCCCGTGCAGCCGTGCCCACGTGATTATGTAATTTCAGGTTTATACCCGGAAGCACAGTGTTGCGACGGGCCGCTTTACCACTCAACCCCCCAAAACGCCGTTCCCAGCTCTGCCCCATCCCAGCTCTGCCCCAAAAACCTCCCAGCAGAAGAGAGGGGGGACCTGGCCACCCTATGTTTGGTATTGTATGTTTTCTGTTCTCATTGAAATATGTTTGGTTTGCATTGGGAAGAATGGGAGTGAAAGGCTCCCTGGGTGGGGGCTTGAAGCAAGAGAAAGAAAGGCACCCTTGGCACTCGAACCCAGCCCGCGGACTGAACATAAGGGTCCCATGATCACAGTAACCATACGTCCCTCAACCGATCCCATGCTCACCCTTGAGTTATGTCTGTGCCACATCAGTTTGCCTATGTACCTCCATTTTAATGTCGTTATGCGTAAACAGATGTGTTCTATAGGTGACTACATATTTATTAACTGCATACATCTGTGTAAGAAAACGACCTTTCAGAATGAATAATCATAGTATCCCTCTGACTCCTAAACTAAGCTACTCTGATTTGTATTGGTCTTGAGCACAGTTTGACTCCTCTCCCCCCTCTTTTTAATTCAGTGCACATTTCCATAACCTTGACAGAGTTCAGAATTCTTTAGGTATTTTTGCCAACCTCAAGGCTAATGCTGCTTATTTTGCACTATGTAATCACAGTTACTTTTCCCAGGGAACCCACGACAAGCGGTGTTGAATTCCTGTGAAATAACAAAGGCAGAAAAGCGAATAAGACCTTAATTTTCCCCTTCTTTTCTTCATTCTTCCTTTTTTTTAAAAAAAAGCACAGATTTCTTTTCTGAGTCTCTTCTCTAGTGTTAATAATTTCGTACAGGGAGCTTATTCTTGAAAGGCCCTTGTAATTAGCTGTTTGCATAACGATGACCAGGTTTTGAGTTACATAATGTGCGTTTTCACATGGATTCTTTCCCCTATGCTTCAAGTCATGAAATCAACAAAAAAAAAAACCCATTATAGGCTCTTAAACATCCATAGAAAGCTGTTTTAATTGGCGCGGCTGTTTTCAGCATGAGTGCACCTGAAACCGGAAGAGCCACAAACTGTGTCCAGCCCACGCTGCTTTCGCTTGTGTTTAAATGACTGTTGCGTTTGGGATGTGGTTAGCAAACTGTAACTGTTAAGGGCACAGAGTATTGTCTGCTTTAGGTACAGGGGAGGACCTGCACAATTACTTTTGCAGGGCACAGATTTTTCTTCTTTTCAACTCCCTCTTCGCCGCCACCTAAACTTCCTGGCACTGTAGAGCGGGCAGAAGAAACAGCCCTTCTGGCCCTTCTGTTAGAACAAGATGGTCCTTGCTCAAACAGAAATGTTTCTGGGCTGAGGCCGCACTAGGAATAGCCCTGAGATCAAGCTTGGAAGTGCCTAGTTTGAGAGGAGAGGCTGTGACGGGTCTCCTACCTAAGGGAGGGGCCGTGGCTCAATGGAAGATAATCTGCTTGGCATGCAGAAGGTCCCAGGTTCAATCCCCAGCATCTCCTGTTTAAAGGATCAAGTAGCAGGTGATGGCAGACGCCTCCACCTGGGACCCTAGAGAGCTGCTGTCAGTCAGAGTAGATGATGCGGACTTTGACGTGCTGATGGTCTGATTCAGCATTAGGCAGCTCCGTGTGTTCACGTGCACCGGAGGGATTGCAGCTGAATGTTCGGTGCATTTAGGCACATGGTGAGAGTCAGCGTGGTGTAGTGGTTAAGAGCAATGGACTCTAATCTGGAGAACCAGGTTTGTTTCCCACTCCTCCACATGCAGCCTTAGGCTAGTCACAGTTCTGCTCGAACTCTCTCAGCCTTACCTACCTCCAAGGTGCCTGTTGTGGGGAAAGGAAGGGAAGCCGATTGTAAGTTGTAACCTGGTTTGAGACTCCTTAAAGACAGAGAAAATTGGGGTTTAAAAACCAGCTCTTCTTCTGTTTTCTGAACATGGTTCACCCCTCACCGTCATCCTGTACACTGTGATGGTGCAGTCTTTGTCACTGTACAAAAGGTAATTGGGAGGGATGAATACCTGAGCCCCAGGGTGAAGGGAAGCATGCAGCAGCTTGCTTAGGCTCTAGGGTTACCAGCCTTCAGGTGTGGCCTAGAGATCTCTTGGATCTGCAGATGGGGCCTGGAGAACTCACCTCTAGACTTCAGTGGAAGGAGAGGGAGGAGCTGTGGCTCAGTGCCACAGCATCAGCTTGGCATGCAGAAGGTCCCAGGTTCAATCCCTGGCATCTCCAGTTAAAGGAACCAGGGAAGTAGGTGATATGAAAGACCTCTGCCTGAGACCCCGGAGAGCTGCTGCCGGTCTGAGTAGAAAATATTGACTTTGATGGACCAAGGGTCTGATTCAGTATAAGGCAGCTTCATGTGTTCATGTGTTCAGAGATCAGTTCTCCTGGAGAAAATGACTGCCTTGGAGGGTAAACTCAATGGTATTATATCCCACTGAGGTCGCTCCTCTTCCCAAATCCCACCCTCCCCAGTCTCCAGGAATTTCACAACCCAGAGATGGCAACCAATTTTAATCTTTTCAGCTTGACTCTACCTTTGGGCCACCAGGCAGCCCACCCTTGACTGCTAGTCTCTGCTGCCCCTTGGTCGCTGTATGTCTTATATAAGAATATAAGAACGGCCCTGCTGGATCAGACCAAGGCCCATCAAGACCAGCAGTCTGTTCACACAGTGGCCAACCAGGTGCCTCTAGGAAGCCCACAAACAGGTAGACTGCAGCAGCATCCTACCTGTGTTCCACAGCACCTAATATAGTAGGCATGCTCCTCTGATCCTGGATAGAATAGGTGTGCATCCTGACGAGTATCAATTTTTACTAGTAGCCATGGATAGCCCTCTCCTCCATGGACATGTCCACTCCCTTCTTCAAGCCTTCCAAGTTGGCAGCCATCATCACATTCTGTCTTCTACAGAAAGGATTTTGTTGAACCCGATAAGTCTTCTCATAATTAGAGACCAACTCGTACCTACAACTCGTACACTGGGTTGATGAAGTTAAGCTGTGGCAATCACTTTGGGGCCGGCTCCACCTCTTGTGGCAGCCATTTTGTTGCTGCGCCCACAGGGCTGTGTCAGAATTCCAGATGTGCCTACAGGCACGAAAAGGTTGGGGATCCCTGTCTTATAGAGTTGCCAGGTCCCTCTTCGCCATTGGCGGGAGGTTTTGGGGGTGGAGCCTGAGGAGGACAGGATTTGGGGAGGAGAGGGACTTCAATGCCATAGAGTCCAATGGCCAAAGCAGTAATTTCCTCCAGGTGAACTGATCTCTATCGGCTGGAGATCAGTCGTAATAGCAGGAGATCTCCGGCTAGTACCTGGGGGCTGGCAACCCTGCTGTCTTACAACATTGGACTTGGTAGGCGGGCACTGATTACTGAGCCACAGCGTGATCTAAAAGGGTAACGCTTTTGACAGAGAGAAGGCCAATGGCCCTGCCGGTGTATACACATAAAATAAAAAATAAACATTAAGAAGTAGAACTTTTTGTCTTGTTTGGGTTAAAGATAGATCCTGGGCCTGAAAAAGGTGGAAACCATCGCTTTAGTCAAAGCCAAACTTGCTTGGTATCAAATTGTGACTTCACATTGTCCTTTTATTTGCATTCCTTCTCCTAGAACTCGGCTTTTCTCATTCCAACAATGCCGCTGATTGTTTTATTCAGAGACTATCATCTCCGTCCCACTGTTGCCATCCCTGCGGCCTACATTCATCATCGGTTGGCTTAATCTTACTTTATTTTTGGGGTGAATTATCTGAGGATTTCATTCCGTCGCACCTTCCTCTCCGTAGACCAGTCATTGATGTCTTTGTCACGGGAAGAATTAACCCGTGATTTGAGTCCTGCGTGATTGAGATCGGTGTCTGAGCTTTTCGGTAGCTCCAGCTGAGCCAGTGTCTTCATCACAGTACAGTAATTTTATGTTTGATTGCGAAAGGTCACACTGTGTCTCTTCACATTGGGAAAGACATTTTTCTCTCTGTCAAAAGCGTTACAGCTCTACAAGACTGAATATCTGTTTTCCACCGAGAACACAGCTCGTCGCAAGATGCAGAGTTTGCCACAGTGCCAAGCACTTATAGAATCATAGAATCATAGAGTTGGAAGGGACCGCCAGGGTCATCTAGTCCAACCCCCTGCACAATGCAGGAAATTCACAACTATCTCCCCCCACCACCCCGCACATCCCCAGTGACCCCTACTCCATGCCCAGTAGATGGCCAAGATGCCCTCCCTCTCATCGTCTGCTTAAGGTCATAGAATCAGCATTGCTGACAGATGGCCATCTAGCCTCTGCTTAAAAACCTCCAGGGAAGGAGAGCCACCACCTCCCGAGGAAGCCTGTTCCATTGAGGAACCGCTCTAACTGTTGGAAAATTCTTCCTAATGTGTAGATGGAAACTCTTTGAATTTAATTTCAACCCGTTGGTTCTGGTCCGACCTTCTGGGGCAACAGAAAACAACTCAGCACCCTCCTCTCTATGACAGCCCTTCAAGTTCTTGAAGATGGATATCATATCCCCTCTCAGTCTTCTCCTTTTCAGGCTAAACATACCCAGCTCCTTCACTTCTCTGGTGACCATAAACTGACTCCTTGTCTTCTTCATCTTCTCTTTTGAATTATGTGCCTTTGAAACCAGCTAGTATTGCTGCAGAGAATATAAATATTTAAGGAGGGGTGGAAATTATGGATTGCTGATAGAGACCAAGAAGGATATCCTCCAGTACAAATATTTTAACTTCAAGATTATATAACTTCCTCTTGCCTTTTCTTTCTTTCTTAAATTCATATGAGAAACGTTCCCTTTCCCCCCCTCTTCAGCTATACATTTGTAAGTCCGTTTTATAATTCTTGTTGTAATGTCATTTTGACTCCTGTGAAATGTGGTAAGCTCGTGGAGTATGAAGAAATTTAAGCTCGTGGGCTATGAGGACATTTAGCCGCTACACAGGGACTCAAACATAGACGATTCATTTGGAATTCAATAATGTTATTGAACACCAGTCAGAAAGGACCACGGCTGCCAACCTCCAGATGGTAGCTGGAGATCTCCTTCTATTACAACTGGCCCCCCAGGCAACCACATCTCTAGGCAACAGACATCAGTTGACCTGGAGAAAACGGCTGCTTCGGAAGGTGGCATTATACCCCATTGAAGTCCCTCCCCTCCCCAAACTCCACCCTCCTCAGGCTGCACCCCCAAAATCTCCAGGTATTTCCCGACCCAGAGCTGGCAACCTTAGAAATGAAAAAAGCCCTTTTCAGTCATTAAAAACAAGTATCAGGAGCATGTGTTACTGTTACACACAGTCACCATTTTGTGTCTTCAAGGCAACCTGTAGGGTTGCCAGGTCTCTCTTCGCCATCAGTGGGAAGTTTTTGGGGCGGAGCCTAAGCAGGGCTGGGTTTGGGGAGGGACTTCAATGCCATACAGTCCAATTGCCAAAGTGCCCATTTTCTCCAGTGGAACTGATCTCTATCAGCTGGAGATCAGTTATAATAGCAGGAGATCTCCAGCTAATACCTGGAGGTTGGCGACCCTAGCAACATGCATGGGAAATGTCCATGTTCACACAAAAAAGTGACCATGTATATCAGTAGCAATGCAGGTAGCATTGGAGTTGCCAACCTCCAGGTGGGGGCAGGAGATCTGCTATGATAACTGATCTCCAGCCAATAGAGATCAGTTCACCTGGAGAAAATGGCCGCTTTGGCCATTGGATTCTATGGCATTGGAGTCCCTCCCCTCCCCAAACCCCCGCCCCCCTCAGGCTGTGCCCCAAAAACCTCCCATCGGTGGTGAACCCTAGGTAGCACTCACTCACTCACATTGGTAGGCTCCCAGTACATTTGGCCATAATGCCTGAAAATGGTTATTAAGTTCAAAGATGTCTCCCCTCCATAGTCACCACCCTCAAACCTATAGGAGTCCCTCAGGCCAGGGTTGGCAACCCTAAATTTGGGACCGTTCATGCAAGCGGCCAAAACGTAGCCCTAGGATTATGGCCATATTAAATGTCAGGCCAATTCGCCTTTTTTCCTTTCACATCGCTGTGGCTGAAAGCTATTCGGTGATTCTTAATAAAAAATGGTCCAGGTCTCTTCAAAACCTGTATAACGATTTCATGGCCTGCCTGTTATTCCCCTCGTATATAGATATATCCCACCGATACTAGCAATAACTTCAAAACTCAGCCCTGCCACTTAACCTAGAACTTGATGTAATATTTGCTTGTGATGACTTAATAATCCTTAGCATTTATATAGTCCTTTTTGAGCGCATAAAATGCTTTGCGTTCATCATCCCGATAATCTCTCGGTAATGACTTCTCCCCAAGATTGCATCAAGATGATTTTAGTGTTCAGGTCTTAAAAACTTCCTAGAAAAAATCCTCTCTCTCTCTCTTCCATTTATTCCATAGCCATGTAATCAAAGGTCATTCTTTACTGCTTCTTCTGATCGTTGGAGGATTGGCATGCCTGTTCACAGCAGATGGCTGCTCAGTCTATAACAGGTGGTTGCTTGGAGCGCTTTTACCCAAGAATACTGTTCAGGGCAGAAAATTGTTCTCAAGTATCTACTATTTCAGGACAATTCCCATATGCTAGTGCAGTAGCTAAGGAGATCTGGGCCTTTAGCTAAGGGCTGCAGCAAAGGGGGTTTAAGGAGGGGGGTTTGTTTCTATTTCATACTGGATATAGGAATTATTGGTTCTATTTTGAACCTTCAAGTAGAGAGCCAGCGTGGTGTAGTGGTTTGGAGGGGTGGACTCTGATCTGGAGAACTGGGTTGATCCCCCACCCCTCCACATGAGCGGTGAAGGCTAATCTGATGAACTGGATTTGTTTCCCCGCTCCTCCACATGAATCCAGCTGGGTGGCTTTGGGCTAGTCACAGTTCTCTTAGAGCTCTCTCAGCCCCACCTACCTCACAGGGTGTCTGTTGTGGGGAGGGGAAGGAAAGGTGATTTGTAAACCAGTTTAATTTTTCCTTAAGTGGTAGAGAAAGTCGGCATATAAAAACCAACTCTTATTCTATGTAACATCATATAACTGGTTTTTAAACTGTTTGTTTGTTTTTTATATTTTTTTATTGTTAGAACACATGCCTCATACTGAACCAGACCCTTGGTCCATCAGAGTCAGGATTGTCTACTCAGACCGGCAGCTGATCTCCAGGGTCTCAGGCAGGGGTCTTTCACATCACCTACTTGCTTGGTCCCTTTAACTGGAGATGTCGGGGATTGAACCTGGGACCATCTGCATGCCAGGCAGATGCTCTGCCATTGAGCCACAGTCCCTCCCTTCTTAGATGAATGCTAGTTTTGCAGCAAAAGGGTCTGCAAGGGAGGGGGATACCAGTCGTTAAAAGCCCTGCAATGGTAATTTACAGGGTTTGAGCAGAATATAAAAGTGCAAAGATGGATAACAATTTTAAAAAGTAATTAGAAAATAGACTGGTGAGATTAGGATTCAGCAAAAGGATAGCTGGATGCCGGCAATTAGAGCTTCCATGTGCTTCAAGTAGAGCCCTCCTCTTATGGGAAACTCAATTGTCCTTGGGTTAGGGTTGGCAACCTCCAGGTAGCACCAGGACATTCAGAGTGTTTTTTTTCTTAATTTTATTTTCACTTTAGCACAGACTGAAGACTGACCATATGCCTTGTTGGCAATTAGTAGAGTTGTCAACCGCCAGGTGGGGCTTGGGGGGTCTCCTGGTATTACAACTGATCTCCAGATGACAGAGATCAGTTCCCCTTGAGCAGAGGTTCCTAAACTGTGCTCCAAGGAGCACTTGGTGCTCTGCAAGGCATCTCCTAGTGCTCTGGGAAGAGACTGGAAAGAAAAATACTATTGCCATTCGGTTTAGTACATGGGTGCTAGGTGAAAATTGATGCTCCGTGACAAATTTTTTTCCTGAAATTGGTGCTCCATGACTCAAAAAGTTGGGGAAATTCTGCCCTAGAGGAAATGGCTGCTTTGGAGGGTGGTCTCTATGGCATTGTACGCTGCCGAGGCCCCTCCCCTCCCCAAACCCCGCCCTCTCCAGGCCCCACCCCCAATCTTCAGGTATTTCCTAGCTCAGAGCTGGCAACCCTAAAAATATGCCACTAGGAGGAAATGATTATGAGAATTCATAAATCACTCCACTTTTTAAGGGGGGGTGATATTTGGGGTTTGCTATTTTATTTTTGGTTTTAATTGAAAATGATTTTAACTATTATTGTAAGCTACTTTGAACCATGAGGAAAGGTGGGATATATTGTTGTTGTTATTATTAATACTAGTGATTATAATAATGATGATAATAATATCTGCAGTGGAGCTTAACAGGTATCTACCAGTAAGAAATGTGATTTGTAAGAATGTAATTATGAGGATTTCTAGCACCAGGTTCAAAATATGTTTATTGTTAATTTGCAAATCCTACTGTAATGTAAAGAATTATTTTTAGATCTCAGGAGATTTATGTTCATAATTATAATCCGTTAGGGGGGGAAAACTCAATAGGAGCTCCTTTTTGCCCTCATTAGCTGTGGAAAGATGCTTATTTTAGCTTTAACTGTTGATTATTGATGTGGGGGGATTCTTCTGAGTCAGAATTTGGAGTATGAAATAATTCCATGCATTTCTTTTCTGAGAAACCTTTTAGAGTCCAGTTTTGGTTAACGGCTAAGTTCGCTCATGCAGAAAAATCCTGCTGTGCTAATGAATTCTATCATAAATAACGTTAATGAATAAGATAAATCCTCACCAGCTCCAGAGGCCCCGAGAAGGCAGCCAAACAAGGAGGTCATAATTATATTGCATGTTGCCTGAGAACTAGGGTTGCCAACTGCCAGGTAGTAGCAGGAGATCTCCTGCTAATTCAACTGATCTCCAGCATATAGAGATCAGATCACCTGGAGAAAAATGCCTGCTTTGGCAATTGGACTCTATGGCATTGAAGTTCCTCCCCTCCACAAACCCCTCCCTCTTCAGGCTCCGCCCCCAAAATCTCCCACCAGTGGCGAAGAGGGACCTGGCAACCCTACTGAGAACTGATGACCAGCATGTTTTAAAACTGATCATGGTGTGTGCGTATAAAAATTCTCAATGTTTTAAATGCGTTTCCAAGGAACTGTAAAGCCCGGTTTTATTTTTCGAATGGCTAGTACAGTCAGGAAGTTAATGACATTGCAATCCTGATTTCTGTAGGACAGGGGTAGGGAACCTTTTTCCTGCCAAGGGCCATTTGCACATTTATGACATCATTCAGGGGCCATACCAGGTGTAGATCTCCCGGTGGGGGGGGAAGAGGCTAGGGTTGCCAGGTCTCCAGCCACCACCTGGAGGTTGGCAACCCCAGGGGAGGCCACACAGAGAAGGCCTGCAGGGTGCCCACCTCCCCCCTCCCAGGCGGAAGGGCAGCCAGCAGTGCGCCGGAGCAAATGAGGTGCCACGGGGGCACAGCCCACAGTCGATCGGCAAGGGAGGGAGGAAAACAGAGAAAGAGGAAAAGGGAGGAAGGGAGAGAAAGGGAGAAAGAAATGGAGAGAGAGGGAGAAAGAAAGAAAGAAAGAAAGAAAGAAAGAAAGAAAGAAAGAAAGAAAGAAAGAAAGAAAGAAAGAAAGAAAAGGATGAAGGGAAGCAAAGAAAAGGACGGAGGGAGACAAAGAAAGAGACAGAAAAAGAGGGAGAGAAAGGAGAAAGAGTGAAAGAAAAAGAGGAAGAAAAGAGAGAAAAGCCTTCCCCCCCCACACACACACACCCGCTGGCCTCACGCGACTGGGCCCCAGCCTCCCCTGCCCACACACACACCCGGCGGCGCACAGAGCCCCACGCGACTGGACCCCAGTCTCCATTCCCTTTCCTCCCCAGAGTCCACAAAAGCCCCCCCCCCGAAGCCCAATTGGCTCCTGCATGCATGCTCTACTGCCGGGAGCCGCCAGCCTCTTTCCCCCTCCCTCTCACTGCTCAACAGCCAACAGTCGGTGAGAGGAGGTCCAAAGGATGCCGCAGCACTACTGTAAGCACCCTCTGGGAGGGCCGCCCTGCGCCCTTCCTCTGCAGCAGGGCCCCGGAGCTCCTGAGGGCCACAAAAAATGTCCTCGGGGGCCGCATACGGCCCCCGGGCCTGAGGTTCCCCACCCCTGCTGTAGGACTTTCTCATTAGGTGTGAAGCTCTGTAACGGGGGATCCCCTCCCTTCCCATAGACCACTGAGTTTGCAACGGAAACAAAGTAAAGTCAGTTACAGTGGGAGTAACTGGATTGGGGTGATGGGTGCCAAGCAGATGCTCTACCACTGAGCCACAGCCCTCCTCAGGCTCTGCCCCCAAAAAACTCCCAATGGTGGCAAAGAGGGACCTGGCAACCCTATTTATAGTCCACCTTTCTCCTCAGTCATTGCCCTCTCCTCCAGTTTGCCCTCACAACCACCCTGTGAGATAGATTCAGTTGACAGTATGCAACTGGCCCGAGGTCACCCAGCGAGCTTCCGTGGCTGAGTGGGGATTCGAACCTGGGCCTGAGCTCTATCTTCCAGTAGACATTGAGAAACAACACTTTGCCATTATTTCCTTCTAGATTCTGCATAGCTGGTCCATAGGCGCTAGAGTTGCCAACCTCCAGGTACTATGAAAAAATAATCAACACTAGGCTCAGTTCTACACATATATTCAAAAGGAGACAATCAATACAAAAAGTAGTGCAAGCAATATCTACAAGTGAGCGATAGTCAAACAAGGGAACATAGTACAACAAGTATCAAAGAACAAAGTAAAAGAATAATATATACAAGAAATCTATGTCTTATGTTTCCCTTTGAGTCTTTAAGACTTTCCCATTATGATACCAGTCTTTGTAACAGCTGGTCCAGAAAGTGGAAAAAATTCCTGTAGATTTTTATAGGGTCCGTGTCGGAGATCAGACTCTTTAATCCGCTGGCCGTGTGCTGCGGGAAATTCAAACGAGGACCAAGCTGGCACTTAATGTCAAATGGAGTCATAGCAGTTTATAGACCTCTTGCCCTTGTTCCACCGTGGGATGCAAAATTGCAAAGCACCTATGACTGCATGATTTGTTAACATTACGCTGGCTGAAGAAGCCATTATTAGTGAAAGCGTCTGTTACCTGGAAGACGTTTCCATTTGACATTAAGTGCCAGCTTGGTCCTCGTTTGAATTTCCCGCAGCCCTCGGCCAGCGGATTAAAGAGTCCGATCTCTGACACAGACCCTATAAAAATCTACAGGAATTTTTTCCACTTCCTGGACCAGCTCTTACAAAGACTGATATCATAATGGGAAAGTCTTAAAGACTCAAAGGGAAACATTAGCCATAGATTTCTTGTATATATTATTCTTTGACTTTGTTCTTTGATACTTGTACTATGTTCCCTTGTTTGACTATCGCTCACTTGTAGATATTGCTTGCACTACTTTTTGTATTGACTGTCTCCTTTTGAATATATGTGTAGAACTGAGCCTAGTGTTGATTATTTTTGCATAGCCAACTAGTATGGCACTGTGAATTGTTTTGCTATAACCTCCAGGTACTAGCTGGAGATCTCCCGCTGTTACAACTAACCTCCGGCCGATAGACATCAGTTCCCCTGGAGAAAATGGCCGCTTTGGCCATTGGACTCTATGGCATTGAAGTCCCTCCCCAAACCCCGCCCTCCTCAGGCATTGCCCCAAAAACCTCCCTCCGGTGGCCAAGGGGGACCTGGCGACTCTAATAGGCGCTCTCCGTTCTTCCAGCCCTGTTTTTTTCTACTGATTGGCTATATATAGACTATATTAATGCTATCTGGTGCATTGCATGGAAGAGGCTATAAAAATGGTTTACAACATTACAGCAAAGAGTAATTTGTGGAGAAGGTAGGGTGCGAGGGGAGGCCATTCCCTTTTCTCAGCTGAGCGGAGGAATGAGCTGTCAACAGCAGAGGGTGATTAGTTTATTGTAGGCCATTGGACTTTTCATAAAACTGTTGACTGCAGTTTAATGTCTTACTTGGAAGTAATTTCGTGGAAGCATCCATTTTATTTACACTCTTCTCTGGCCGCCTATCTGTACATATATCCTACCTATTTAGTGACTCTGCAGCCTCCATAGCGTATAATTTGTTCTTACGTTAGAATTTAGAGCGGACTAAAGCTTGTTTTCTCGACCAACGTATAAAATGCAACTTATTCCCCTTGGTGAAGTTAGGCTGATACTAAATAAATAATTGTGTGCATGCGCACACAAATTAAGAAGGAGCAGAGTTGATTTTTATATGCCAACTTTCTCTACCACTTAAGGAAGAATCAAACAGGCTCACAATCACCTTCCCTTCTGCTACCCACAACAGACACCCTGTGAGGTAGGTGGGGTTGAGAGAGCTCTAAGAGAACTGTGACTAGCCCAAGGTCACCCAGCTGGCTTCACGTGGAGGAGTGGGGAAACCAAACCGATTCACCAGATTGGCCTCCGCCGCTCATGTGGAGGAGGGGGGAATCAAACCCGGTTCTCCAGATCAGAGTCCACCGCTCCAAACCACCGCTCTGAACCACTACACCACGCCGGCTCTTAAGGGTACCCTGAGCCATTTAGTGATGGATCCAATAACAATTTCCAAACACAGGATGTGAGTACATGTTAGAAGTAAAATTCACATACATGCCAGCATGTTGTCGTGGTGTCTGTGTCCAACTAGGATATGAGAGATACAGGTTCGAATCCTTGCTCTGCCTTGGAAGGTTGCTGGATGACCTTGAGCCAGTCGTATTCTCTCAGCCTAACCTACCTCACAGAGTTGTTGTGAGGATAAAATGGAGGAGAGAAGAACGATGTCCTTGTTCGGGAGAAAGGAGGGAATAAATGAAGTAAAATAAAATTTTAAACAATGCTTAGAGGTAGACTATTACCTTATATGACTTCTACTTAAAAACAGGTTTCAGGTATAGCAACAGTAAAGTACATTTAGACCTTCAGATGCCCCGTATACTGTATTTCACGTACTTCACTAACCTTGTATAAGGTCAGCCCAGAAAGAAATATTCAGACTGCATTCCACGTTTGTGTGCCTTTACCATTTAAAACATATTTTAATAACAATCTGACATCGTAGGCACAGAGCTCATTTGGAATACATCCTGAAATACATACCTGGGCTGTTACAAAATTGTTTTCTGTGTTGATTAATGTGTAGGTGTACATACAGGGTTGCCAGGTCCCTCTTTGCCACCGGCGGGAGGGTTTTGGGGCAAAGCCTGAGGAGGGCGGGGTTTGGGGAGGGACTTCAATGCCATAGAGTCCAATGGCCAGAGCAGATTTGCAGACCAGCGATCTTCAGAGTTCCTTCAAAAACATTAAAATTATGGGTCCGTCTATTTCAGGGCTTTAAAACGTGTCGAGTACCAGAGAAATCTCAAAATGGACACTCTATTGAATAACCTGCTTTTTTTGGCTAAGAGAATTCGGCACACGTTTCAGTGGGGTTATTATTATTAATTACCTTGGGGTTTTTGTTGTGTCTAATTATCTTTATGACAGGAAATTAGATCAAACTGTTATGTTTTTTCCCCTTTGGGTACCTGGTTACAATAACTTGTGTTAGGTACGTTTGATATTTATGTATGTGTGTGTATGCGTATAAAGAGAGAGAGGGAGACTGATTCTTATAGGAAATGCAGTTAAGGTGTCTGTCGCATTGATGACGTTTAAATGGTCTTGGTCGTTTCCCCAGAACTCAGCAAGTCATGATAATGGCTTGACCCGATTCATAGCATGCCATTTTCCTGTACTGGGGTTGCTAGGTTCAAGTCCTGTAGCACCTTAGAGTCTAGGGTTGCCAGGTCCCTCTTCGCCACTGCCAGAGGTTTTTGGTGCAGAGGGTTTCGGGAGGGAGAGACTTCAATGCCATAGGGAGGGACTTCGATGCCAATTGCCAAAGCATCCATTTTCTCTAGGGAAACTAATCTCTGTCACCTGGAGATCAATTGTAATAGCTGGAGATCTCCAGGTGGTACCTGGAGGTTGGCAACCATCTTCAAGTACTTGTAGGGCTGTCATATAGAGGACGGTGCCGAGTTGTTTTCTGTTGCCCCAGAAGGTCAGACCAGAACCAACGGGTGGAAATTAAATCAAAAGAGCTTCCATCTAGACATTAGGAAGAATCTTCTACCAGTTAGAGCGGTTCCTCAGTGGAGCAGGCTTCCTTGGGAGGTGGTAAGCTCTTCTTCTCTGGAGGTTTTTAAGAAGAGGTTAGATGGCCATCTGTCAGCAATGCTGATTCTATGACCTTAGGCAGATGATAAGAGGGAGGGCATCTTGGCCATCTTCTGGGCACAGGGGAGGGGTCACTGGGTGTGTGTGGGGGAGGTAGTTGTGAATTTCCTGCATTGTACAGTGGGTTGGAGTAGATGACCCTGGTGGTCCCTTCCAACTCTATGATTCTATGATGGCTGCATTTTTTTTTTAAAAAAGGGAACTAAAATGTTGATATATCATATACTGTTGTAATGATAGGTCAAGCAGGTTCTCTGCATTCTGAGCTTTAAATTTTTTTTTAAGTAAATCTCTACGTAGCACCAGGTGTTGCATGAGATATTACGTAAGCGGAACTTGACTAAGTCCTTTTATGTTTCCCCTTGTGCATCGTGGGATCCAAGCCACTCTGTTTCTTCATTGCACACTCCCCTTGGCATTTGTCAAAATTAAATTTCTGTATCGTAAAAGGTGTGAGCTTTTTATAGGAATGTAGCTGAGACGGAGTCAGCAAGGAGCTCATGGGACCAACCTCTCGGAGAACACGCTGCTAACACAACAAAATTTAAATGATACTGGCTGAATCAGGATCATGTTGGAAAGCCATCAAACAATGTAGATATTAATTGTAGGCTATTCAAAGATGAAGATTAATGATTTTTAAAACGTTTTTTCTAGCTGTTTAGATTTACCAGCTCTTTTTTAATTGTCTGATCTCTTGAGCGTATTCTTGTGTCTCCCTCTCAGGAATCCGCATGCTATTTTTCTGCCTTCATTAAAAAAAAAAAAACACCCTCATTTTTTGTAACCAGGTGTTCTGGATAGCTTAGTGATTTACTAATTTTCACAGTCTTCTATGCTACCGTTTTCCCCGAGAGCTTTTCCCCTTTTCAGATAGTGGTAATCACTAGCGTACCCTGCAGCGCGGTCGTTGCTTGGTAATCAACCAGGTGTGCTCTCTCAAATAGCAATGGGCGCTTTGTATTTTAAAGAGGATTATGCTTATTAAGAAAGACTCACAAAAAAATTCAGAAAGTAAATCAGAAGCATGCTTAGAATTATCTGAAGCGCACACTGGCTGGTGATAGATACGCTGGCCAAAACTCGGTCAAGAAGAAAATGGTTTGTAGATTCCCCTTAGGTCTTAAAAGGCTGTATTTCTGGCTTTTGGCGCAAACATGTCAATTTCTGAGCTGAGCAAGGAATAGAAAGGGGACTTGCTACCAAAGAAAAGGATGATGAAGAAGAAGATTGATGATGATGATGATGATGGTGAGGGGTCTGGAGATCAAGTCCTATGAGGAAAGGTTGGAGGAGCTGATATGTTTAGCCTGAAGAGGAGAAGTCTGAGAGGTGATATGATAACCATCTTTAAGTACTTGAAGGGCTGTCATATAGAGGATGGTGCTGAGTTGTTTTCTGTTGCCCAAGAAGGTCGGACCAGAACCAACGGGTTGAAATTAAATCAAAAGAGTTTCTATGTATACATTAGGAAGAATTTTCTAACAGTTCGAGCGGTTCCTCAGTGGAACAGGTTTTCTCAGGAGGTGGCGAGCTCTCTTTCCCTGGAGGTTTTTAAGCAGAGGCTAGATGGCCATCTGTCAGCAATGCTGATTCTGTGACCTTAAGCAGATGATGAGAGGGAGGGCATCTTGGCCATCTTCTGGGCATGGAGTAGAGGTCACTGGGGGTGTGGGGGGGGAGGTAGTTGTAAATATCCTGCATTTTGCAGGGGGTTGGACTAGATGACCCTGGTGGTCTATTCCAACTCTATGATTCCTATGTGAGGGGCATCATAGAGGCTTATAAAATTATGCGAGATTGGAGAAAGTGGATAGTGAGAGTTGATCCTCCCATTCTTATAATACTAGTTGAGGGCACCCAGTTAAGTTGATGGGAAATAGGTTCAGGACAGGCAAAAGGAAATATTTCTTTACTCAATGAGTAATAAAACTGTAGAATTCACTGCCAGTAGACGTAGAGGTTGCTGCGGTTATAGATGGCTTTACGAGGGAGTGAGGCCAATGTATGGGTAGGTCCCTCAATAGTTACTGGCCTGGTGAGTAAAGGGAACCTCCATATATAGGGGCAGCAGATTTCTTAATATCAGTGACAGGAGGCAACATCAGGGGAAGGCCTCGGCCTCTATGCCCTGTTGTTGGCCCTCCATAATAATTGGTTGGCCACCATGTGAGACAGGATGCTGGACTGGATGGACCACAGGTCTGATCCAGTAAAGTTCTTCTTATGTTTGTATATTCTAACCAAGAATTCAGCCACACAGAACCCACCAGTCCACATTTATCCACTGACTTTCAAAATTCAGACTCTGTAATGTGCTGAATTATGGGTTTTAGATCTTAGCTGATGGTTATTGTTGAATAGTTACTACTTGAAATTCAAAAGGAAATCTTTCAGACATAAAAAATACCATTTGCAGTATGGTAGATTAAGGGAATGCTGTAGATGTAGTGTACCTTGATTTCAGTAAAGCCTTTGATAAAGTCCCCCATGATCTTCTTAAGACAAAGCTAGTAAAATGTGGGCTGGACACTGCTACTGTTAGGTGGATTGGTAATTGGTTGACCAACCGAACCCAAAGGGTGCTCATTAATGGCACAACTTCATCCTGGAGAGAAGTGACTAGTGGGGTACCACAGGGGTCTGTTCTGGGACCGGTACTATTTAAAGTTTTTATAAATGACTTTGGATAATGGAATAGAGAGCATGCTAATCAAATTTGCAGATGACACCAAGTTAGAAGGGGTAGTTAATACCCCGGAGGATAGGGTCAGAGTTCAGAATGACCTTGATAGACTGGAGAGCTGGGCCGTAAGTAATAAAATGGATTTCAATAGGGAGAAGTGTAAGGTACTTCACCTAGGCAGAAACAACTTAAGGCACAGGTACAGGATGGGAGATAGTTGGCTTGACAACAGTACATGTGAAGGAGATCTGGGAGTCTTCGTGGACCACAAACTGAACATGAGTCAACAGTGTGATATGGCAGCTAAGAAGGCCAATGCAATTCTGGGCTGCATCAATAGGAGTATTGTGTCTAGATCAAGGGAAGTAATGCTACCACTGTATTCTGCATTGGTCAGACCTCACTTGGAATACTGTGTCCAGTTTTGGGCTCCACAATTGAAGAAGGATGTTGACAAGCTGGAGCATGTCCAGAGGAGGGCGACCAGAATGGTCAGAGGTCTGGAATCCATGCCCTATGAGGAGAGACTTAGGGAGTTGGGTTTGTTTAGTTTGGAGAATAGAAGGTTGAGGGGAGACATGATAGCCATGTTTAAATATTTGAAGGGATGTCATGTTGATGAGGGAACTAGCTTGTTCTCTGTTGCTCCAGAGACTAGGACACGGAGTAATGGATTTAAACTAATTGAAAAGCAATTCCACCTAAACATTAGGAAGAACTTTCTGACGGTGAGGGCTGTTCGATGGTGGAATGCACTGCCTCGGAGGGTGGTGGAGTCCCCGTCTTTGGAGGTCTTTAAGCAGAGGCTGGATGGCCAGCTGTCGGGAGTGCTTTGACTGTGGGATCCTGCATTGCAGGGTGAGGGTTGGGGTCACTGGGGATGGAGGGGTAGTTGTTAATTTCCTGTATTGTGCAGGGGATTGGACTAGATGACCCTAGTGGTCCCTTCCAACTCTATGATTCTAGGAAAGTTTCCCCAGATGAAAAGTTGGGTTTCAGAGTACAGAGGGGAAAAATTGAAATTGGCCCTTCATTAGAGTTTCACTATTTGGATTTATTTCCCAGGCTCTTTGTCAAATTATTGCTTAATCAGTGTACAGTTCGGTAGCAAGAAAAACCTCTTTTAACCTTAATTGACTTTTTAGATAAATCAGTAAAATGTTTCCCAGATGAGCTTTGTGAAATCTACCTAATATTCCATAGTGCGAAGGTGGATTACCAGCACAATCTTAAAACAAGAGCCCCAGAGAGTAAGTTTAATGTGTGCAACTATCAGAGGCAAATGGTAGCTAATAAAAGCTCGGGATGAATTCTGCAGGCCAATATGTGTGATCAGCAGGTTTGTAAAAAGAAACCTGCAGAGAGAATGCAGTAGCAGAGTTCCTAAGTTTACAGGAAAAGCACTTTATTATTTCCCATTATTATTATTGCATTTTTTGTTTTATAAGTTACTTGGAAACTTAAGTATTTCTTCCTCTACTACCATAAGATAATTTTATGATTATGTTGTCATAGCTGATTACCCGTTTTATAATAAATACGTTTAATGGGTGCTAAGGATTTCTTCTTTCTATGTATTCTGTCACATTAGTCCGTATCAATGTGACAGTCCCAAAGCCGTATGAATATTTAACAGTCTGACATAAAGTACAGCTTAAAAAATAAAATAAAATAAAAAACCTGATGAAGCTAAAGCATTTAACCTCTTAAACTTAAATCAGGGTTTTAAGGAACGGATGGCAATTTTGTTTAAAATCAAAGTTCATTTGCAGTTGGTTGAAACCAATCATCTCGGGGTTCACTTGGAACTTAATGCAAATAAGCATCTCATTTTTTTTCTGGAAAGCTTGTTTGGGGCTCTGCATTTCTTTATTGAGTACATTTTCATCCAGCCTTTCTTGCAGGGGCCTCACAGTAACATATGCATGGTTACCAACTTCCAGATGGGGCCTGGAGCTCTCCTGGAATTGCAGCTGCTCTCCATACAAGAGATATCAGTTCCTTTGGACAAAACAGCAGTTTCGGGTGGCGGGGGCGGGGGGGAGCTGCATGGCACCATGTTCTTTCTGGGCTCCCTCCGATCCCCAAACTCTGCCTTCTCCGGGCACCACCACCAAATGTCCAGGAATTTTCCAACCCAGAGTTGGCACCCCTAGGGAGGTGCTCCTCCAGGTCTGGAAAAAATGCTCCATATCTGGGCATGGCTTTATTTTGTGGGTTATTTATTTATTTATTTATTTATTTTTGTATTTCTAGCCCACCCTCCCCCAGCGAAGCCGGGCTCAGGGCGGGTTACAACATCAAAATTTCCAATATACTACTAACAATAAAATATATAAAACCATAAATCCACAGAACAACCTGATTAATTTAAAAGATGGTCGCCGTATATAAGTGCATACTGTAGCAGGTAAGGCCAACCATAGTATGTAATCGGTTCGGCTATCCACCCTCAAATAGGTCATAAACTGAGGGTGGGGAGTAGGGAGGCCAGCACAGATCTTACTTTTTTCATTTGCACTTGGGCCATGTTCAGAAAATAGACATGAGTTGATTTGAACATGGGTTCCATCTCTGTTTTGAGGGACAAGCACAAAACATTTTGCAGTTCAGATACAGTAGAATGGGCATTAAAACGGCAAATGAGATTCGATGTGAGCAAGTGTAAAGTGATGCATATTGCTGCAAATAATCCCAACTTCACATATACACTGATGGGATCTGTACTAGCAGCGACAGACCAAGAGAGGAACTTTGGGGTGGTAAAAGAAGAAGAAGAGGAGTTGGTTTTTTATATGCCGATTTTCTCTACCCTTTTAGGAGAATCAAACCAGTTTACAATCTCCTTCCCTTTAAACTATGTTTAAAATTTTGACGAGGGATCAAGATTTTAGGATATGTGAAGAAAACTATCCTTCTACTTGATTGTTGGTAAGCTTTAAGACTGGTAGCAATCAATAGAAAACCAAACAACTGTTTTAGATGTATGTGTTCGCGATGGAAAATGGATACTTGGCAACATCTCTGTGGCATTTTTTGTTCCTGTTAAATGCAAGGGAAGAAAAAAATCAATTACAGTAATTGAGATTTTGATAGGAGTCGGTATGGGCAGAGCTCAAGGCTAGCGTTCCCATAAATAACAAGAGAAACATTTTTTACATTGATTATCCAATACAATTTCGTTTCTCATTTACCATCTTGCCTATAAATAAAGTGTGTCTTGGAAAGTCCACACAAAAGTACGTATAATTTTCTGGACAGAAGAGAAAGAAGCATGTTGAAGCACTAAGTAAAAAAAAAATTAAATACTTGGAAAACTATTTTTAAATGATTTGATGTAGTAACAGATGGAAATCATGTAAGAACATAAGAAAAGCCATGCTGGTTTAGACCAAAGGACCATCAAGTTCAGTATTCTGTTCACACAGCGGTAGGGTTGCCAACCTCCAGGTCGTAGCTGGAGATCTCCCACTATTACAACTGATCTCCAGCCGATAGAGATCAGTTCCCCTGGAGAAAATGGGCACTTTGGCAATTGGACTCTATGGAATTGAAGTCCCTCCCCTCCCCAACTTTGCCCTCCTCAGCACCCCCCCAAACCTCCCGCCAGTGGCGGAGAGGGATCTGGCAACCCTATGGCTGCATGTGACTGCCCGAGCACTTCAAGAAAGAAGGGGTAGGGTTATTTTGTGTGGGCTGATAGGAACAGGCACACTTGGTACAGTCATAAGGTGAATCCATGTCTCACTGAGTATTGGACGACAGCCAGTGAGTCCCGGTTGAAATCTCCGGGCTGCCCGAAATCTTGTTGGGTGGCCCTTGGCCCAGTCAGGCTGTCTCAGCTTAACCTGTCTCACAGGTAGGGCTGCCAGCTCTGAGTTGAAAAATACCTGGCGATTTTGGGGGTGGAGCCTTGGTGGAGTTTGGAGAGGGGAGGGACCTCAGTGGAGTATAATGCTAGAGAGTCCACCCTCCAAAGCAGCTGTTTTCCCCAGAGGAACCTGATCTAGGTCATCTGGAGATCACTTGTCCGGACAGCCAGCATGGGGTAATGGTTAAGAGCTGCGGACTCTGATCTGGAGAACCGGGTTCGATTCCCCGTTCTGCCACATGAGCGATGGACTCTAATCTGGTGAACCGGGTTTGATTCCCCTCTCCTCCTACATGAGCAGCTGACTCTAATCTGGAGAATCAGGCTGGTTTCCCCAATCCTCCACATGAAACCTGCTGGGTGACCTTGGGCCAGTCACAGTTCTCTCTGAGCTCTCTCAGCCCAACATACTTCACAAGGTGTCTGTTGTGGGGAGGGGGAGGGAAGGCAATTGTAAGCCGCTTTGAGACTCCATATGGGAGAGAAAAGCAAGGTATAAAAACCAACTCTTCTTCTTCTTCTTGTAATAGCAGGAGATCTCCAGATGCCACCTGGAGGCTGGCAACCCTACTCACAAGATTGTAAGGCTAAATTAAAGGCAGAGGTCTGTAAACCATGTTGCCCTCGAACTCCTGAAGGTTTTATTATGTAGTTTTGGGGCTTATGCTGTGTACATTCACACGGCCGTCGCAGCAAACTGTGAGGAACTTGGCAGTCTTTTAATGTTGGGCTTCTCCAAGGTCATTCATAAATGGATTCTTATTCTGATGTTATGGCAGATATTGGACCATTTCCTCCCATGATTAACTGGCGTAGTATGGTGTATTTGCTCTGCCTCGCTCAGGAAATCAAAAGACATTGCATTATGTGACGCTAAAAACGTCTCTCGAACTGACTCTCGGCATTTGAGTGCATCTTTGAATCTGAGGTAGAATATCATGTTGTGTTTCCAGTGCGGCAGTGGATGCGGATGGGTAGTGGATATTAAGTTAAGTTAATGTTCAAAGTGTTTGTTTTGTTCCCCAGTCTTGGACGCGAAGAAGCTTGTTATTGCCATTAATGAGAAATAAATGTTCAGTGGTTTTCCCTGATGGAAAAGACGGCTGTGTCAAGGTCCTGGAATAGGGAAATTATGCTGTGTGAACTTCACAATACATAAGAAGAAGAAGAGGAAGAAGAGGAGGAGGAGTTGGTTTTTATATGCCGGCTTTCTCAACCACTTAAGGAAGAATCAAACTGGCTTACAATCACCTTCCCTTCCCCTTCCCAAAACAGACACCCCACCTGTGAGGTAGGTGGGGCTGAGAGAGCTCTAAGAGAACTGTGACTAGCCCAAGGTCACCCAGCTGGCTTCTTGTGTAGGGGTAGGAAAACAAATCCAGTTCACCAGGTTATTGTCCACTGCTCATGTGGAGGAATGGGGAATCAAACCCAGTTCTCCAGATTAGAGTCCACCATTCCAAGCCACCACTCTTAACCACTACACCATGCTGGCTCCCTTTGTGATAGAGGTATATGAAATTTTACCAGCAATTTTGGGGTACCCAGGGAAAACGGTGGGGTTGCCAACTTCTGGGTGGGGCCCTAGAGATCTCTCAGAACTACAGTTGATCTCCAGATGACTGAGATCAGTTCCCCTGGAGAAAATGGATGCTTTGGAGGGTGGACTCTATGACATTATACCCTGCTGAGGTCCCTCACCTCCCCTGGCTCCCTTCCCCCAAATCTCCAGGAATTTCCCAATCCAGAGTTGGGAACTAGTGGTTTTGAATGTCCTTATTTTTCACTTACTGGAGCCTTGAGGATACTTCAGAGTACATGGTACTTGCATGTTCTAAAAATAATTTATCCTAGAGAAGTGTCCAAAAATATTGACCCCCAAACTACTTCTGAAAAGTACAAATTAAACTGCCTTTTACTGAATCAGACCCTCGGTCCATCAAAGTCAGTATTGTCTACTCAGACGGGCAGCGGCTCTCCAGGGTCTCAGGCAGGGGTCTTGCACATCACCTACTTGCCTAGTCCCTTTAACTGGAGATGCCGGGGATTGAACCTGGGACCTTCTGCATGCCAAGCAGAGGCTCTACCACTGAGCCACAGCCCCTCCCCAAGTTGGTTCCCAGTTCCCTATTCACATTTCCTAGCTCCTGAATGATATTAAGGACAATTTAAAAGCTGTGCCCCCCAAAAGAAAGTTTGGACCACCACATATCGTATACCCCCACATTCAGGAGACTGTGCAGTCAGGAACTAGGAAATGCAAATAAGGAACTGGAAATTGGGAAAGCTTCAGCCTCCTTGCTGGGAGTGGAATTCTGCTTGAAATGTGCAGTTTCAAGCAGAATAATGCTCCAAAATTGTTGGCAGGATTGTTAATTTTCGGATGAATCCACTCACTGCTCATTCATCCAGGAAGTGCTCCGATGTACTTAGCATGCATAACAACAAGCATTCCTCATTCCCCGTCCTGTCTTTATCCTCGCAATATTTTAACCCATTGACGCCACGCTGCATCCGGCAATCTCTCCAAATCCCATAATAGCTTTACTCCCAACTGCCGCTGAATATTTATTTTGCGACGTCATCGCGTTGTGCGGTCGCTGCCTGATTTTTCTTGAATGGGTCTATCATTATGGGTCGGCCTTGAGTAGCAAAGGATGGGAGGCAGGAATTGGGCAAGAGGATGTGAATGGCCCTTAATGGCTGTGGGTGTCTCCTCAACGGGAGCTAATTGTGAGGAAATGGCCTCCAGATCGCTCTGATGTTGAATGAGAGCCTGAAGAAGGGGACCCTCCCCCTCTCCGCTGAAGGGAGCAAGGCAGATGTGTGGGCAAGTGGGGGAAACCAACCCTTTGGAAGAGACCGAGGAATAGGGTTGCCAACCTCCAGGTACTAGCTGGAGATCTCTCGCTATTACAACTGATCTCCAGCCGATAGAGATCAGTTCCCCTGGAGAAAATGGCTGCTTTGGCCATTGGACTCTAGGGCATTGAAGTCCCCTCCCCAAACCCCACTCTCCTCAGGCTCTGCCTCCAAAACCTCCTGCCGGTAGGGACCTGGCAACCCTAGGAAGAAAGAGAACAAGAGGTCAGTCAATTGGCTGAAGGGTGGAGTTCACTCAGAGGCAGGCGCTACCCCTTTCAAAGAATCTGGTGAGGGGTTTCCCCCCTCTGTGCCTAGCTTGCCTTTTGGAAATAAATCAAATGGTACGTGTCCAGCTATGCAGTTCTGAAGTCATTCTGGCCATTTATGCATGGCTGTTTCCTTGCGGTCACCCCTCCGACTACTTCAGGTCTTTGCTTTGATTACGGTTGCATTTTCTGACTGTCAAAAGTTGCCTCACTCTCCCCGCATGTCCCTGTGCGTTTTGCCCACATTTTCTGGACTCGTGTTTAGCCAGCATCCGGAAAATGTGGGGAAATGCACGGGGGGAGCAGGGTGACCTTTGATGGTTGGAAAATGCAAGCATAATCAAAGCAATGCCCTGAAGTGGACGGCGGGGTGACCGCGAGGAAACAGCCGTGCATAAATGGCCTCAGTGTGTGTGTGGAAGGGGGCATACAGGCCATCTAGTCCAACCCCCTGCTCAAGGAAGGATCAGTCTAGAGCATCCCTGAAAAGGGTTTGTCCAGCCACTGCTGGAAGACTGCCAGAGAGGGGAAGCTCACCACCTCCCTAGGCAGCCGACTCCACTGCTGAACGGCTTATATTTCTTTTCCTAATATCCAGCCAGAGCTCCCTGCCCTCTTCTAAGTGACAGCCCTTCAGATATGTCAAGAGAGCAATCCTGTCCCCTCTCAACCTCCTCTTCTCCAGACTGGGCATTCCCAACTCTCTCAGCCTTTCCTCGTAGGGCGCGGTCTCCAGGGCCCTGATCCTCCTCGTCGCTCTCCTCTGCACCCGCTCTGTTCTGTCCACATCCTTTTTGACTCATGCAAGCCTAAGCTATGTCCCTGGGTACCTGCGGTTGATAGGCAGCTGTCTGTTAGCTCTCCCACCGTCTGGCATCCACCAGGACCTGGGCCTTTTCCATCATGGCCCCGGCTCTGTGGAATGGGATCTCTGAAGAGGTGGGAGGGGGCCCTCCTTGGAGATCTCCAGGAGGCACTTCAAGGCCTGCCTGTTTGCCAGGGAAATACCTGGAGATTTTGGGGGAGGAGCCTGAGGAAGGTGGGGTGTGGGGAGGGGAGGGACTTCGATGGGGTATAATGCCATAGAGTCCACCTTCCAAAGCGGTCATTTTCTCCAGCTGAAATTATCTCTGTAGCCTGGAGATCAGCTGTAATAGCGGAGGTTGGCAACCCTAGGAAAGTCCCACTTTGCAAAATCTTTGGTTTGTTAAATGACAGTGGCGGATCTACTATGAAATTGATGAAGCTAGTCTCGGAGGGTTCCTGAAGCAACGTTTTCTTTTAATGAGTGAATTTTTCAACAACATCTTTGGAGTTATTTTAAAGAGTTGGTTATTAAAATAAGGCTATTTTAGTGATAGAATCATATGGCAATGTGTTGAAGTACTTAATATTGACCTTAGAATATGCTTTCATACCCATTTCATATGGCCTCAAAAGGTCCCTGTAATTGGTCAAATTTCTAAATTTTCTCGGGGGCTTGCAGCGCCCACCCCCCCAGCTGTATGGACTCGCTTAGCTCACCAGAATCTGTTCATAGCCTACATTTTGGCAGCTGGATCCTCGAATCCTTCGTTGGTGCTCGGCTTAATAGTTGTATAGCTCAGCCCTTGGGCTAGAGCCAATCGGAACCATACAAAGACATCTGAATTCTCAATTCAGGCTACACTTGTCTCGCTTGTGCATTTTATCACCACAAATCAGATTGTCACCTCTTTATCCTAACAAGCCCCCTCTGATGACCTTCCCCTCTATTAGAGAATGAGCCAATACATCTGCCATAGAACAACCCCATTGAAGATAACAGCGGTTACCCAGACCTCGTTGCTGGCAGGAAGGGGCTCACTGTATGGCCCGTTTTCAAGCACTCCACCCCACCACCCTGTTCACCATTTGGGCCTGGAGGTCCTTGCAAGGGCAGCAAGGCCCTTTGGACCTTTTTGGAGGTTGCCCTATTGTTGCTGGTTGCAAAGGGCCCCCCATTATAGTTCAAGCTTCAGGGTCCCAAAAATTTAGGTCCGCCACTGTTGAATGCACCTCAATGTTACAAACACATTGGAAGTCTTTGATGCTCTCAAACCTAGGTAGCGTACGTGGTTCACTGAGTCAGGATTAAACCATTGGATTTGTAATCTTCGTACTATGGAAACTATCATTTCTTGTGTGTGTGTTTTATCTTCCTTCACACTGCAAAAGTGAATCTTCAATTATTATTCTTATGCATTCCTCACTTCCTGAATGCATAAAAAATATCTAGGTTTAGATCCAAACCTGGTCTTTCCACCCACAGAGAAGGGACTGTACTTTGCAGATCTTCTCCTCTTCTACTGCAGATGCACAGCATCTTTTCTGGAAGTCCCTCAACCCTTGCGTGGTGTAGTGGTTAAAAGAGGCAGACTCTAATCTGGAGAACCAGGTTGGTTTCCCCACTCCTACACATGAAGCCATCTGGGTGATCTTGGGCTAGTCACAGCTCTCTCCGAACTCTCTCAGCTCCACCTACCTTACAAGGTGTCTGTTGTGGGGAGAGAAAGGGAAGGCGATTTTAAGTCTCCTCGAGACTCCTTAAAAGGTAGAGAAAATTGGTATATGAAAACCAACTCCTCCTCCAGTGGTTTGGAGTGGTAGGCTGTGATATGGAGAACCGGGTTTGATTCCCCACTCCTCCATATGAGCGGCGGATGCTAATCCGGTGAACCGGGTTCGATTCCACACTCCTCCACATGAGCTCTTTCTCAGCCCCACCCACCTCACAGGATGTCTGTTGTGGAGAGGGGGAGGGAAGGTGATTGTAAGCCGGTTTGATTCTTTCTTAAGTGGTAGAGAAAGTCGGGATATAAAAGCCAACTCCTCCTCTTCTTCTTCTTCCTTCTCCTCCTCCTCCTCCTCCTCTTCTTCTTCTTCTTCTTCTTCTTCTTCTTCTTCTTCTTCTTTGGGTCAGCCTTTCATGGGCTTATGTAGGCAAATTCCGTTCCTCTCACTGAACTCTGCTGTGCGCTACTTTGAATCCAAGATCTGGTCTTTGTGTGTGTGTTAAGTGCCGTCAAGTCGCTTCTGACTCATGGCGACCCTATGAATGAAAGTCCTCCAAAATGTCCTATCTTTGACAGCCTTGCTCAGATCTTGCAAATTGAAGGCTGTGGCTTCCTTTATTGAGTCAAGCCATCTCTTGTTGGGTCTTCTTTTCCTGCTTTACTTTTTCTTTTTAAAATTTTTTTTAGTTTTTTTTTAAATAAATAAGAACAGAACAGTAAAGAAAAGAAGAAGAAGAAATTGCAAGCCTTGTCATGATCGCAGTCTTTACGTGAAGCTAACAACCAACAATACTGGATGAGTGGCAATACCAACAGAATACCATTACTAACTCTCAAGAGCACAACTATGCGCTCCGCATGCCAAAGGATCAGTAATTCAACATGCTAATGTTGCACATTGGAAGAAATAAAACCCGAATATAATTTGTATGCTTAGCTAAGGAACAATAGTCATCGGGGCTGTTACGCACCTCTGCTTTCCGCTTTCGACGCATATATCATTTCATTATCATCATTATCTCCCATTAGAGCCTGCAGTGGCAAGGACAATTGCTTCAGCAAGACACTCGACTAGAAAAATAATTTTTCGATGAAGCGCGTTGAGCGATAAACATTTTTTGGGGGGGAGTGCTTAGCATACATTTCTGCAAACATCCAGCACAATAAATGGATTGCACCCTTTTGCAGTGCCGCAGCAAGAATGTAAGGCTAGCCTTCTGCATTTCAAGTGGGGCAAACGGAATTAGGTGCAAGAGGTCTAATATCTCAAAAAACGGGTGAGCGGCAGTTAACTCCCCGTCTGCACTGAGACACCCATTCTCAATCAAAAATGGGCGTTTAGCTGTGAATGTCGCAGGTGTGAGCATCATGGTTAAATGCTCCCATGTCTGCCATAAGAACATAAGAAAAGCCCTGCTGGATCAGACCAAGGTCCATTAAGTCCAGCAGTCTGTTCACACAGGGGCCAACCGGGTTCCTCTAGGAAGCCCACAAGCTTAGGGCTTGAAAGGACCATTATTTTATTTATGTTATTTATTTTAAACATTTTTATACCGCCTTTCCACCCAATCAGTAGGGTTGCTAGGTCCCTCTTTGTCACCGGTGGGAGGTTTTTGGGGCGGAGCCTGAGGAGGGAGGGGTTTGGGAAGGGGAGGGACTTCAGTGCCATAGAGTCCAATTGCCAAAGTGGCCATTTTCTCCAGGGGAACTGATCTCTTATCAGCTGGAGATCATTTGTAGTAGCAGGAGAGCTCCAGCTAGTACCTGGAGGTTGGCAACTCTACAGCTTAATCTCCCCGGGGCTACTATGGAGAAGGCCCTTTCTTGACTTTCCACCATCTAGCCTCAGATGAGGGGGGGAGGCAACCAAAGCAGGACCTCTGAGGTTGACAGGAGTGAGTGAGTAAGTTTGCATATGAGAAGGCAGTCTTTGAATTGAGTGTGGAAGCAAATTGGAAGCCAGTGTAGGTACAACAAGACTGGAGTGAGATGGTCCCCATGACCCACTCCAGTCAACGCTCTGAACACAGCTTAGGTCAGCCGAGGTTAGTACTTGGATGGGAGACCACCGAGGAAGTTCAGGGTCAGCCCTGGTTAGTACTTGGATAGGAGTCCACCAAGGAGGTTCTGGGCCAGCCCTGGTTAGTAGTAGTAGTAGTAGAAGAAGAAGAGTTGGTTTTTATATGCCGACTTTCTCAACCACTTAAGGGAGACTCAAACCGGCTTACAATCACCTTCCCTTCCCCTCCCCACAACAAATACCCTGTGAGGTAGGTGGGGCTGAGAGAGCTCTAACTTGCCCAAAGTCACCCAGCTGGCTTTGTGTGTAGAAGTGGGGAAACCAACCCGGTTCACCAGATTAGCCTCTGCCGCTCATGTGGAGGAGTGGGGAGTCAAACCCAGTTCTCCAGATCAGACTCCACCGCTCCAAACCACCGCTCTTAACCACTACACCATGATGGCTCTCCTACATCACGATGGTTCTCATACTTGGATGGGAGACCACCAAGGAAGTCCAGGGTCGCTATGCAGAGGCAGGCAATGGCCAACCACCTCTGAATGTCTCTTGCCTTGAAAATTCTATGGGATCACTATAAGTTGGCTTTGACTTGACGACACTTGACACAGACAGCTATGACCCTATAGAGTTAGTACCGGGACAGCTGGTCCATGATTTGGCTCAGTACAAGGTAGCTTCACATGTTCTGATTCAGACATTTTCAGAAAAAAATCAAACTACGTAAGGTTCTGGAAGTCTTTTCCACTGGCTGTCAATATATGAATCAGAAGATGAACTTCACAAGGCATTACATTTTGCATTATTAATGGCTGAACTGTGGATTGTGATTCTCACAGCAACAGAGATCATGTTTGGTCCCAATTATTTCATACAGCTTTTATTTTTTCCTGATGTTTTAAGAAAAGAAATTTCCGAAGGGATAACCAGCACTGAATTGAAAGGTTTGTGTGGGTTTTTTTGGGGGGGGGGTTGGGGTTGGGGAAGAGGGTGTTATATTCTTCCTGAAGTAGTACAGAGCCTCAGGGAAAACAACTTGAGGAAGCTTTGTACCAGGCAAGTGCTGAATTTAAGTCAATTTAATTGAGTCTTTTCTTTGGAAGCAAGTCTTTCTGGTAAGGTTGTCATGAAATTTTGTCAGTTCGGAATTTGGATAAGAGAGATGACATTTTGAAGGGTTGAACTGCTTGTTAAAAATTCAGCAAATTGTTCCTCTTGTCAATGCTCGGGGGGGGGGGAACCCCTACATTTCCCTGGGATGTTCAGCCACCTTTATATTTTTTTGTAACGCAGACAATTACCATTTCCTGGATAAGTGATTCCAACTCCCCACCAGTTCACTATTTCACCACAGTGCGAGAGCGATTACTCTGTATACTGATCTTCCTGCCTGTTCTGTTTACACCAAGCAAGTGACTAGAGCTTATTTTCTTAAAACCGCTTTCCCCTCCTGTAAACCAAAAATGCTTACAGGATAAGCTCCAGAAATCTTTTGATTTTGCTGTTGAGATGCCTTGCTGTGTGTGTGTTGAATGCCATAGAATCATAGACTAGAATCATAGAGCTGGAAGGGACCACCAGGGTCATCTAGTCCAGCCCACTGCACAATGCAGGAATTTCATAACTACCTCCCCCACACACCCCCAGTGACCCCCTACTCCATGCCCAGAAGATGGCCAAGCTGCCCTCTTTCTCATGAACTGCAAGGTCATAGACTCAGCCGTCATGTCGCTTCTGACTCATGGCGAACCTATGAATCAATGTCCTCCAAAACATCCTATTTTTAACAGCCTTGCTCAGGTCTTGAAAATTGAGGGCTTCCTTTATAGAGTCAATCCATCTCTTGTTGGGTCTTCCTCTTTTCCTCCTGCCCTCAACTTTTCCTAGCATGACTGTCTTTTCCAGTGACTCTTGTCTTCTGATAATGTGACCAGTACGACAGCCTCAGTTTAGTCATTTTAGTTTCTAGGGTCAGTTCAGGCTTAATTTCATCTAGAACCCACTGATTTTTCCTTTTGACAGTCCACGGTATCCATAAAGCTCTTCTCCAACACCATATTTCAAAGGAATCTAATTCCTTCCTATCAGCTTTCTTCATTGTCCAGCTTTCACACCCATACATAGTAACAGGGCCAAAAATGTATTGGGGTAAAAGAATGCCTTGTGAAGTTTTCACTGAAAAACTGTTCCAGGGAAGCATTTTCAGTACTCAGCAGAGATACAGCCCCTCCTGAGAATCTCTAGGGAACATTTCCTTCACTAAAGAGAGAGAGAGAAGATCATGGGGTAGAAAAAGACCCCAGATGCGAACAATGATAGCAGTCCTTCAGATTAGATATTTGTTTCATGTGTTTTCAGGCGCTGGGTGTTTGGGTACCGCGTTGTGAAAGATAATGTTTCCTGCAACTGCAAATGTTATTTTTCCCCCCGGGTTATTTTTCTAAACAATAATGTGTGCCGTCAAGTTGCAACTGACTCACATGAGCCCAGGACCATGAGGTTTTCAAGGCAAGAGATGAGCAGAGGTGGTTTGCCATTGATCAAGTTATGCTCAGGAGGTAGGGTTGCCAGCTTCCAGGTGGTGGCTGGAGATCTCCTGCTTTGGCAACTGGACTCTATGGAATTGAAGTCCATCCCCTCTCCAAACCACACCCTCCTCAGGTTCCTCCCTAAAAACCTCCCGCCGGTGGCGAAGAGTTAGTTAGGTAGTTTTTGGACACTGAAAAATACTGTAATCAAATTGACCCAACATTGTTTCTGTAAAGAGAATTTATATAAAGTGACACTGTCAATTAGGGAGATCGGGTTGCCAGCTCCTGATTCGGAAATTCCTGATGATTTGGGGGGTGGAGCCTGAGGAGGGTGGGGTTTGGGGATGGGCTTCAGTGGAGTATAATGCCACACGGCCCACCGTCCCAAGCGGCCATTTGCTCCAGGGGAACTGATCTCTGTCTCCTGGAGATCCGTTGTCATTCCGGGATATCTCCAGCCACCACCTGGACGTTGGCAACCCAGTGGGGAGACCAGGCCCAAGACGGCCTCGACTCCTGGAGGAAACTTTCCTCTTGAATTGGTTGTTTGTCCGGGTCGTCTCGATGTCCTTGGGTGTTTAGCTCCCGTCATAGCGTAACGCTAACCGCAAGTGGCATGTTGCTCCGTGGCGGGCCATTAGCATGTTTCTTTCCCAAAGAGGACTAGTCAGCAATCCGCAGCAGAGGAGGCGAAGGCATCTGCTCTGTTTACATTCCTCTGCCTTCCCTGCACAGAGAAAGAAATGTACACATAATTGGTTTTTTTGGAGATGAGTTTAATCGAGGGAAGGAGACAGTCCCAGGGAATTTGGAAATCAATTTGTGGTGTCCATTAGGAGAAAAATTCTGCCCCTTGTCATGATAACAGGCTTCTGAAAAATAAGCGTATTAGAAAACTATAACCCTTTCTAATAAATACAGAGGGTAGGAACTGCGGAGACGTTTTGCCATCCTTATGCCAGTCTATTTCAGGGCTAAGAAAATATTGAAAGGCTTTACCCAAGTGAGGGGACTGCCAGGCAGGGTTTACGCTTGCCAGGTCCCTCTTTGCCCTCTGTTTTTGGGGCAGAGTCTGATGAGGGCGGGGTTTGGGGTTGCCAGCCTTTAGATACTATCTGGAGATCTCATGCTATTTCAACGGATCTCCAGCCGATAGAAATCAGATCCCCTGGAGAAAATGGCTGCTTTGGCAATTGGACTCTATGGCATTAAAGTCCCTTCGCCAAACCATGCCGTCCTCAGGCTCCACCCCAAAAACCTCTGGTGGCGAAGAGGGACCTGGCAACCCTAGCGGGGTTTGGAGAGGGGAGGGTCTTCAATGGAGTCCAACTGCTAAAGGGGTCATTTTCTCCAGGGGAACTGATTTCTATCACTTGGAGATCAGTTGTAATAGTGGGAGATCTCCAGCTACCACTTGGAGGTTGGCAACCCTATTAGGGTTGCCGGCTCCAGCCTGGGAAATACTTGGAGATTTTGGGGGCGGAGCCTGAGGAGGGTGGAGTTTGGGGAGGGGAGGGACTTCAATGCCATAGAGTCCAATTGCCAAAACAACCATTTTCTCCAAGGGAACGGCTCTCTGTCGGCTGGAGATCGGTTGTAATAGCAGGAGAGCTCCAGCTAGTATTTGGAAGTTGGCAACCCTAGAGCATCCCCACATCATCTCTGATGTGATGATGCCACTTCTGGTGCACTGGAAGTGACTTCAACGCGTCGTCGGTGACAGAGGCCTAGGCCTCAGTTTGCTGCCAGCGACATGATGAAGTTCCCCTCTACCCCCCTCATCCCCGGCAGGAGGTTTTTTGGGCAGAGCCAAGGCAGGGGTTGCGTGCGCGCAGCCGCGATCGCATCACTTTCGGTTTACACCCGGAAACCCCGCATCGCAGCAGGCCTTTTACCATTTGCAAAAGGCCCATTGCGAATCAGTGCTTCCGGATGTAAACCGGAAGTGATGCGATTGTGTCGGTGTTCCCGCGCATGCACACGATCCCCGCTTACAAGCCGGGCAATGGCTTGGAGGGCCATTGCCCGCCAATCTAAGTGACCTGGGAACCCTACCTACTACCCGTACTATCCTTAGAGCTTGTATTTGCTTCTGGGTTGTTCAAAAATTCAAAAGCTGAAAGGGTTGGTGGGGGGGGGTTCTCCCCTCCAGGATGGAAATTAATAGTCTGAAGTACCTTGAATTAGCTGCTTGCAGTAAAAGTGTTACCCTGCGGGAACAGATCGGTCATCCTTTGGCTGGTTTGGTATTAGCAGGCAGTGGGGGATTTCCTCAGGCGTTGTCCCCTGTGAAACCAGGAGACAGAAAACCGCTACTGTGATAATCCGAGGAGCCTCATTCACTATAAGGCGCTGCGAAATTGTGCGATGTTGTGTTTAACCATTCAGACTAACCTCTTGCTGCGTGCTGCTTCTTAAAAGCCCCCTGCAGTTGTTGCGTTATGTCGTGTTCTGTTCAGGTTTGACTTGCATGCTCGAAAAGCACATGGCTGGTGAGTAGGGTTGCCAACCTCCAGGTACTCAGTATAGGAATAGCTATGAGCAATGCCAACAATATTCTGGCTATATATTCACAGTACGTGGTAATATACCCACCAATGACATATATTCCCAACAAGCATATGTATTTATTTCTTTTCCATGTTAAATTTCCCCAAAGCACAAGTTCACAACAATTCCTATGTAAGGTAAGTATGGAATAAAGTCAATTGAAATGTCTTTAAAGATGTACTTCTTTTCTTTGCAGCAGTTGATTAATTGCAGGAGAAGACGATCGTTTCAAGGCACACAGCCCAATTCTTCCTCAGTTCTTCCTATGTAATACAATAAATAAAACTCTTTCATAGTCACAAATATCTTTAAAACCCATTTCATATCAAACCACAACAAATACTACTCCTAACATAGTTGGTAATAAATATATACAAAAGTCCATCATATACTTACAAGATTATATTGCGTGCAATTATTCATCATCATCCATAGTCTCAGGTTTCAACCGAATAACCCATTTATGAATAAAATATACTATACTTCCCCAACAGAGGTAAGTAGAAGGATACCATCCATTGCAGGTAAGGATCCTAGTGGCATTATTACAACAGTGTAATCTAGTAACCTAAATAGCTCTCTAGTGTCAACTCCTTACTACAGCTGATGTACATTACAACTGAGCCAGATTCTTAAAGTGACAGTCACTATTTACAGCAACCATTACAGGAAACAGGACAGGTCGTTCTCTAAATTTAGACCATGAGGGGCCATGGTATTCAGAACATGTATAAAGTATGCTTCCTTGCGTCTAAGAATTCTTTCATTATCACTCCTGTTAAATCTATTGGACTGCAGATGCCAAATTACAAAGAATCTTAACTCCAGCCAATAGAGATTAGTTCTCCTGAAGAAAATGACCACTTTGGCAATTGGACTCTATGGCATTGAAGTCCCTCCCCTCCCCAAACCCCGCCCTCCTCAGGCTGTACCCCAAAAATCTCCCGCTGGTGGCTAACCCTACAGGCAGGCATGAATGGAACACCATGTCCGCAACGGCTGTGGTCATGGGACACAACAGTCATGTGAGTCAGTGCGGTGTAGTGGTTAAGAGTGTTCGATTAGTATCAGGGAGACCCCGGTTCGAATCCCCACTTGTGCCATGGAAACTCGCTGGGTGTCCTTGGGCCTGTCACATTCCCTCAGCCTAGCCTACCTCACAGGGTTGTTGTGAGGATAAAATGGAGGAGAGGAGAACCATGTAAGGTGCTTTAGGACCCCCGTGAAGAGAAGGGTGGGATGCAAATGAAGTAAATAAATAAATGATGTGCGCGCAAGATCGCATAGCCCAGGGGGTCCCCAACCTTTTTGAGCCTGCAGGTACATTTGGAATTCTAACACAACGTGATGATACTTGCATGCACACTCTGTATGAGAGACCAATACAGCCCAGGTAGGTAGATCATACATTCGTATATTTAATATAAAAATAGTCCTAGATTAATTAATATTGAAGTATATATGCCACCCTATGATTTGACCTTGTTTTACAGGGTAGAATAATTTACAGGTATTCTACCTAGAGGGATTTCTAATTTGAAATTTATTATGTAAGTAATCCTAAACATCTCTATTGAGAATCATACAATTGGCTTAAATTGAATTGAAACTAATTTGCCGTAATCTTTTATTATTTTCAGACCTCCTGGGCTCGTATAATTTATGGTCATACATTTGTATATTACTTGTGGGTGCATTATATAGGTTTTTATTTGACCACTGATGAAGGCCTGTAGGCCGAAACACGTATGGTCTGTGTGGTTTAGGTCTATTAACCTTATGAGTTGCCATTGTGCCTTGTTTTATAATTTTATTGTTTTTAACCGAGATATAAGCGCCAGCGTGGTGCAGTGGTCAAGAGCGATGGTTTGGAGTGGTAGACTCTGACCTGGAGAACCGGTTTCGATTCCCCACTCCTCCACATGAGCGGCGGACGCTAATCTGGTGAACCAACTCTTCTTCTTAAAATAGAAATATTTTCCTAATGTATAATTTTACCTTTTCCACCCAGCCTTGGGTACCCAGCTGCCACAGGTAACCTACAGCCACACAGTGAAGATCCTTGTGCTGTGGTGGCAGCTGCTGCCAAATAAATGTTTTAAAGTCAAATCTCCAATGGCCAATCCGAAGCCTTGTTGGGCAAAAGCCCCACCTAGCCCCCACCCAATTTGTAAAACTACCTGGCAGGCGCCAGGAAAGGTGCTGGTGGAAACATGGCATCCAGAGGCACCACGCTGGGGACTTCTGGCATAGCCATTGGAGGGTACAGCTATTTGTTAAGTAGCATTTTGTTATACTTTAGATGTCCCCGTTGATAGGTGAAGAGGGAAATGTTTCAAAGACAAATGCGTCGCTGCCAAACGGGACATGTGTGTCCAGTTTGGTTTGGTTCAGTAATATGTTGGCACGCACAAAATAGGACCTTATCTCATAACCGCATTCCATAGAAGGCTTTTTCCCTATTTCATTTAAATTTTTGGCCTGCAAGCGGAACAGGATATTCTAAGCGTGACTCTAATATCACACCGGGTTGCTGCACATTGAAACCATATTTCTCAATCAGCGTTTCATTTCTCCAGGAAGGCAGAATCCGTTTGATTATAACTGTGGGCAGAAAACGCCCGGTGTTTTCTGGATGCAGCTGCCCTGGCTGGATTTTCTTATAATAAAGAACTGTTGCCTTTTGAAGAGGACGGTCGTGGCATCTTGGATCACACCCAAGGCCTGGAGCTTCCAGAGGAGCTCAATGCCCCGTGACTCGCGCAGGGTGGATCGTGAGTAGGTAGTGTTGCCAGGTCCGGGTTGGGAAATACCCAGAAATTTTGGGGGTGGAGCCTGAGGAAGGTAGGGGATTAGGGAGGGGAGAGACTTCAACGGGGTATAATGCCATACAGTCCACCTTCCAAAGAAGAAGAAGAGTTGGTTTTTATATGCTGACTTTCTCTACCACTTAAGGGAGACTCAAACCGGCTTACAATCACCTTAAATAAAGGGAGATCTTCAGCCACCACCTGGAGGTTGGCAACCCTATGAGCAGGTCTCTCCCCTTTTATAGGACTAGAAATTGTGCTAGTTGTTCATGGACCGTTTTGACATTTTCTTGGATTCTGGAGAGTTCTTTGTATTGTTTCATTAAATTGTGTTACAATCTGTGAAACATTGGGTGTGACCATGGAACCATGCCATTGGGGCAAAAAGGGGGTACAGCCATACAATCCATGGTCAGACACTGATTTGCAATTCTGAATGCATTGTTTAAAGATGCTAAAATAATTTTTGGATTACATAGAATCTCCCTCATTCATTCATTCATTCATTCATTCATTCATTCATTCATTCATTCATTTGATGGTTTTGCTGTTCATTCCATGGGCAGATTTTATGTTTGGCAAGAATCTGCCAATCTAAGATGAGGCTCTGATTACCATAATTGTCTGTAAAGCATTATTTACCACAAGCCTTGGATGAGCTAAGAATGTAAACACATTGGTGCAATATGTATACATCTATCCCATGTTCGCTGTAGTGCCAGGGTAACCAGAATCTGGAGTAGATCCAGGCCAGGTTTTACTTACAGCTCTGTCTAGGCTTAATCTAGGCAAGCAGTATGAAAGATTCTGGTAGACCTCATTCCCCTTTCTTAGTTTCAGACTGTTTATTCTGAATAGTTATACTCTGTTTCCTTAAGAATTCCCTCAGCATATTCCTGAGTTGGCATTTCACACTTGCTTGCTTGCAGACAGCTCAGCAAGGTTCCCTCACATAAGCATCAAGATTGTTTTGGCCATTAAAGAGGCTGTTTCCTCCACAAACTGTAAGGCAGCCTGGCCTTCTAAATAAGGTTGCCAGCTCCCAGCGGGGAATATTCTTGGAGATTTGGGGCTGGAGCTTGGGCAGGACAGAGTTTGAGGAGGGGAGGGATCTGAGTGAGTTAAAATCAGAGAATCATAGATTTGGGATGTGCCATAGAGGCCATCTAGTCCAACCCCCTGCTCAATGCAGGATCAGCCTAGAGCATCCCTGACAAGTGCTTGTCCAGCCTCTGCTTAAAGACCCCCCAGTGAGGGGGAGCTCACCACCTCCCTAGGCAGCCGATTCCACTGTCGAACAACTCTTACTGTAAAAAAAAAAATCCTAATATCCAGCCAGTACCTTTCCACCCTCAATTTAAACCCATTCTTGTGCATCCTCTCCTCTGCTTCCAACAGGAACAGCTCCCTGCCCTCCTCTAAGTGTCAGCCCTTCAAATACATCAAGAGAGCAATCCTGTCCCCCCTCAACCTCCTCTTCTCCAGACTAAACATTCCCAACTCTCTCAGCCATTGAATTTTATTTTGTCCACATCCGTATCAGTCTTTTGCTGTCTCTGAGAAATCCACAGAGAAATGCCAAAATACTGAATGGTAGATTTTGTTTGCGATCTATTACATAGTTTGCTTTCTTTCCCCTCCTTAAAAGGAGAAATGATCTGTAACTGCGAGGGGTTGCCAGATCAGGATTGGGACATTCCTGGAGATTTGGGGAAGAGAGAGCTCAGCAAGAATGCGATGTCATAGATAGGGTTGCCAGGTCCCTCTTTGCCACTGGCGTGAGGTTTTTGGGGCAGAGCCTGAGGAGAGCAGCGTTTGGGGAGGGGAGGGACCTCAATTCCATAGAGTTCAATTGCCAAAGCGGCCATTTTTTTCCAGGGGAACTGATCTCTATCGGCTGGAGATCAGTTGTAATAGCGGGAGATCTCCAGCTAGTACCTGGAGGTTAGGAAATCAGTACAGGAGCGAAAAACACATATAGGTGCAAAGAATATTTATATGCTACTGTGTCTAATATAATACGCACTCATAAATACACAAATGAACCACACATACAAATATACCATGCACAAACATACAAAACCATCTCAAGGACGGTAGTAACCAGGAGCAGTTCAATTCAAAAGTGCAATGTCTCTCAATGTCTCTCAAAGTATGTACATCATTCTTCTGTATTCGTCTCATGCAGGTAAGTGAGCAATTATAACAGATATTAAATATTCAAGGAGGAATAACTTCATGGAGGATACGGCCGTTTCAAATTCTTTGCAATTGAATTCTTCATCAGTCCTTCCTATTATAATATGCAATAATTTTAAAATACAAAATAGGTTATATTTCTATATGCATATAATACATTTACAATATTGGTTTACAAAAATAATTTATATAATAAATACATACAAAAATACTTACAAGCATGTTCCTCTAATATTGCACATCTTAGTAATAAATTTCAAAGTGCTGGATACAGATTAGTTCCCACGAAGGGTAACATTCACAAATGTAGCCATGTATGCAATATGAAGCTGATTTTCTAAATACCTATCCGCTGTAAGAGGCTTCAAGGTTAACTACATGCATCTGTGCCGTGCAGGCTGCAAGATCGACCACTCTTAAAGGCATACCACACGATTGTTTACAGAAAGCAAGACAAGTCGTTTTCCAAGTTTAATCCATATGGGGTTACTGTGTTCAGAATATGAATGAAGTATGATGTGTGGTTCATTTGTGTATTTATGAGTGCATATGTGTTTTTCGCTCCTGTACTGATTTCCTAATCTCCCAATACCAGTACAGTGGTGTCCATTTTCTCCCCCAGTACCTGGAGGTTGGCAACCCCAGCCATAGAGTCTACTCTCAAGAGCACCCATTTTCTCCAAAGGAACTGATCTCTGATCTGGAAATCAGTTGTAGTTCTGGGAGATCTCCAGTCCGCACCTGGAGGTTGGCAACCCTCTATGCCAGTGGAGATCTCATTCCTACTGCAGCCCTGTGCTTACAGAATGGGCTGCCAGTTGGACTAAGGGCTGCTTTGTCTCTCATGTGAGCCAGCGTGGTGTAGTGGTTAGGAGCAGCGAACTATAATCCGGAGAACCGGGTTCAATTCCCCACTCATCCATGTGAAGCGTGACCTTGGGCTAGTCACAGTATTCTCTGAACTCTCTCAGACCCACCTACCTCACAAGGTGTCTGTTGTGGGGAGGGGAAGGCAAGGAGATCGTAAGCCAGTTTGATTCTCCTTAAAAGGTAGAGAACATCGGCATATAAAACCAACTCTTCTTCTTTCCATTGAGGTCGCAGCGTAAGGGCATATTGTTTTAGACATAATATTTCAATATTAATTGTCTTAATGTTTTAATATGCCAGGTTTCTGCCTGGTTTTAATTTGCTTGTTTTATTGTGTATAACCTCTTTTAAGGGGGTTGTCTGAAATTCAGGGTGGTCGCCTTTCGGACAAATAACGGGTAGTTACGGAAACCTGTCATTGCCTGATCTATCTTACGTGCAAAAAATAAAAAGCTCCCCCATTGGGCGAAAACGCACGGTCGCTTTAGCCTCCTTTATTCCTTGTTTCAGCCAGGATCGAAAGCATGCATTTTCGCCAAACGTGTGTTTGATCCTGGCTGAATCCTGGCTGAAACAGGGAATAAAGCGACCATGCATTTTTTACCATTGTCTCAAAGTTTGCTCGTATGTAAAATCTAAAATCACATCAGTGTCTTCAAGGCAACAGTGCCGATTTACGTGAATGGTTCAAAAAAAGAAAAAAGAAGAAGAATTGTAGCTGTGGTAGTTTAAGGCCAACACAGACAGCTGGCAGTAATAGTTGGTCTCTCTGTTCCAACGGCAGTATTTTCATGAGTGGTTTAAGCTTTGCTGTTGGGAATTATTATCTGGCACTTCAGAATAAAATGCACAGAGAGTGAAAGAGAGAGCACTTATTCGCTCAAGACACTGATCCCGGGTGTGGTGGTATTTATGGGTTATATTTCAAGGTTCTAAATGATGTAAAGCTATATTGCATTTATTATTTACAGGAATGAGATTTGAGTTGGGACTGCACAGACCTATTTTGGAATAATGTATTTTTTTTTAATGCCAGAGCTTACTATTACTCCTTATGTTCAGGAACACATGCTCCTGCAAGCTTTGTGGAGTCTATTTTCTGCAGGGCAGGGTTTGGGGAGGGGAGGGACTTTAATGCCATAGAGTCCAATGGCCCAAAATGGCCATTTTCTCCAGGGGAACTGATATCTATTGGCTGGAGATCAGTTGTAATAGCAGGAGATCTCCAGCTAGTACCTGGACGTTGGCAACTCTAACCACCATAACCTGGTAAGTGGCAACCCTACCCAGTCCTTCACAGGTGGAAATGCCTTCCTGCCAGCAGAAAACAAGTGTTAGATATTACTCTTTATACTGTGACATAAATTGAAGAGCTGTGCCCTACCAAAGATCGAGATTTCAAACTTTCTATCAAGTTTTTATTTCTTTATAGCCTTAAAAAGGCCTAGTAGCAAACTTTTTCTTCCCCAGTTTTGGGCAAATGAACAATGAGAGCAGAAGCTGCCAAAATCTGTTATTTCATTTTTCCTTTTTTGTGGCTGTGGAAAGAGCATAAAATGAATAGCAGCTGTTTAAATGTGTCTAGCCAAAGCAATGTCAAAATACTTTGAAGTAAACAACCTTTCTCTATTAGAAATATAAGGGGGAAAGTGGTTTTAAATATCTGTAGACTGCGAAGAATGCAATCTGGGGACAGTTTAGCCTACAATAGGGGCATTTTCCATGAGGTTACTCTCACAACTAACTAGCAATGGATATTGTTTTAACAGGGGTTGCCAGGTCCCTCTTTGCCACCAAGGGGAGGTTTTTGGGGCAGAGCCTGAGGAGGGTGGGGTTTCGGAGGGGAGGGACTTCAATGCCATTTTCTGAAGATCAGTTGTAATAGCAGGAGATCTCCAGCTAGTACCTGGAGGTTAGCATCCCAACTTTTAACAGAGGCTCCTGCTTAAGGTATTTGAGGATGTAGTTTTGCACCCCCGTAGATTTTCGATTCATACATGCTTGACTCTTGCACCCAAGGAATACATTTGCCTGTGAATTGACTCACTCTGTGTAATCCACCTTGAGTCCAAGTGAGAAACGCAGACTATAAATAACATAAATAAAATAAAAATAAATCGAGGGCTACGTTAGCTATTATATGTATTACAGCTGCATCCCGAGTATGCACATAACTGGGTAGTCTCAAGGCTATAACTCCTGTCTCTTGCCCAGAGAATTCTGCTTCTCCAGGTTAGAGGCCATCACTCGTGGAAGAGTGAGGAATCAAACCTGGTTCTCCAGATTAGAGTCCGCTGCTCATGTGGAGGAGTGGGGAATCAAACCTGGTTCTCCAAATCAGAGTCCACCACTCTTAACCACTACACCATGCAGGCTATCTTACCAGCATTACGACAGACCTACCACCACATACCATGTCTTCGTCTTATCTACCGATTACGTTTTGTTTTTTACGCTGGTGGTAGGGCAGAGCAACTTCAGGGCTGAAAGAGAAGCTAAAATCTTTTTCATTCGAGTTTTCAAATGACGTTGGATGAACTACGGTGAATGGGTAAACTGGGGTACCCAACGTGGTGCTGGTGAGTGCTAGGGCTGAAGCCCACTAAGCGCTTTTGGGGAGTGGGAGGGAGCTTGGTGGGGCATTTGCCCAGCAGGGCTTCAGATTGGCTGTGCGTATTTAAAGGCATCCCGTTAAAGAGAGATTCTGCCTGAAATGTCGAATTTTTACTATTTTGTGGTCCTCCTGTGGCAGCCAATTTGTGGTTCTGCCCACCACCCTGTGTCAGAACGCCAAAGGTGCCCACAGGCTCAAAAAGGTTAGGGACGCCTGGTGTAGTGGTTAAGGACAGTGGTTTAGAGCGGTGGTGTTTGACTCCCCACTCCTCCACATGAGCGGTGGACTCTGATCTGATGAACCAGGTTGGTTGCCCCACTCCTCCACACAAAGCCAGCTGGGTGACCTTGGGCTAGTCACCGCTCTGTCAGAGCTCTCTCAGCCTCACCTACCTCACAAGGTTGTTGTAGGGAGGGGAAGGGAAGGAGGTTGTAAGCCGCTTTGATTCCCCTTAAACGGTAGAGAAAGTCGGCATATAAAAACCAACTTCTTCTTCTTCTAGTGTGACTAGATATGTAAAATTTCCAGAAATTTCGAAGAAAACTGCCCCACCTACCTCACAAGGTATCTGTTAGGGGGAGAGGAAGGGAAGGCAGTTGTAAGCCGGTTTGAGTCTACTTAAAAGGTAGAGAAAATCGGGGTATAAAACCCAACTCCTGCTCCTGCTCCTCCTCTTCTTCTTCTCTAAGAGGTGGAGTTGGCAAGCCTGGATATTTGGCAACTCTGCTAAGTAACTGACATTTAGCTACCCAACAGAACCCTTGCAAAGGGCAATCTGAGCTTTGATATGAATCATCAAATAGGTAACGTGGCAGAAACTCTTGCAGCGGTGACCAAGTTCTGTGTTTCACTGATGCCACCCACCGTTCTGGGCCTGCTCTATTGTTTTGTACCCTAGTTATAAAGAAGAAATCCTGCCAGCCAATCCAGATATAATCCCCAAACAATACCAAGCTATTATGGACCAACAGAGAGAGCTTGTGAAAATAATTATTAACAGACCAAGGATCTGGAAGAACTTGTAGGAGTGATTATAGGTAAAAAATACTTGGCATCTAATAAGTCAAGATAACCTTTGGGAAAGGTCTAAGGTAATCATTATGCTAAGGATGCAATTATTGTACAATTTTTTAAAAAAACCCATACTTTAGTTACCTAGCCGAATGTTAGCTCTCTACGTTATATTTGGTAGACTAAAAACAATCTCTGTCAGTGTTCGCAGACCTACAATTATGAAGTGTCTCTTACTAAGTATTCGTCCATTATCAAAATCCAACAAAGCCCAATACTTGAGAGAAAACTGCAGGCTGAGGCACCCTATGCTATCTTAGCACATGTACCTTAATTTTTGCTATCTGGTAAGAGAGAGCTTAGTTGTCTCTGCCCTACCTCCTTCTGAACTTTTTCCCCCTTCTCCCTCCTGCAAAGTAGGGCAAATAAGCTACATTTTACTCAGTCTGTGGGTAAATGTGTCACAGGGGTTTGAGGGAGTGGTGAAAAGGTCCACCACATCGGGTCAAAAGGACGACAGAAGGCATGCAACTGTTGAGAAGCCATGAAAGCCCTACCTTGGGGGTGTCAAACATGCAGCCTGGGGGATGGAGCCAGCCCCTTGAGAGCTTTTATCCGGCCCACGAGCTCTCCAAGGCAGCCACCCCCCCACACACACTCTTGATCTGGGCTGGCAAGGCATGGCCAAATCCGGCCAAGTGACATTTATGACATATCCGGCCTTTGTAACCAATGAGTTTGAACACCCCTGTGTTTGAACACCTAACCTGTGTTTTATATGGCCGAACATGTGAAAAGGTTGGAAAATGGATTTTTGGGGGGTCTAGAATGTGCAGTTAGTTTGTGCTTGTATATTTTGTTGTTGATGTATTTAGTAATTTCTGTTCTAGACTCTTGTATTGTATTTCATTTAGTTTTTTTAAATAAAGAAATCAAAATATTTGTTAATACAGAGGAAGGCAATGGCAAATTACCCTCAGAGGTTTATTATATTGTTATATTATTTTCTTTGGGGAGCTTATTCCTTTGGAATTCAAGTCCATAAACTGCTGTTCTTTTATCTACTCTGACCTGGTGTTGATAGAGCTGACCGCAACGTATTGCAATTTTTTTTTTCTGGATAGATCGGTTTCATATCCTTCCTTAATATCATCTGATTCAACAATTTATCACTGCTTTGTCTGTTAGGCTACCTCTGTGGCATCTAACTTTCGTTTTTTTGCAACAATATTTTTAAATTACAGATGGTACACACATTTCTCTGAATCATAGAATCATAGAGTTGGAAGTGACCACCAGGGTCATCTAGTCCAACCCCCTGCACAATGCAGGACATTCACAATTACCTCCCCCCACACAGACCCAGTGACCCCTAATCCATGCTCAGAAGATGGCCAAGGTGCCCTCCCTCTCATGATCTGCCTAATGTCATAAAATCAGCATTGCTGACAGATGGCCATCTAACCTCTTCTTAAAAACTTCCAGGAGAGAGCTCACCACCTCCCGAGGAAGCCTGTTCCATTGAGGAACCTGTTAGAAAGTTCTTCCTAATGTCTGACTGTTAGAAAGTTCTTCCTAATGTATAGGTGGAAATTCTTTTGATTTAATTTCTACCCATTGGTTCTAATCCGACCTTCTGGGGCACCAGAAAACAACTTGGCACCATCCTCTGTATGACACCCCGTCAAGTACTTGAAGATGGTTATCATATCATCTCTCAGTCTTCTCCTCTTCAGGCTAAAGATACCCAGCTCCTTCAACCTGCACGCACACACAAAGATGTCGTCCATACTTTTTCCACCCCGAGAACAGCTCCTTTTCTATTCCAAGCCACCGATCAGTCATATGCACAGACTAAATTATATCATATATTAAAATGCCCAGTTCACATTAACCACGGTTAAAATTCCTGCCAACATAAACATGAAACCATATTTAAGGGGCCATATTTAAGCAAATTCCAACGCCAGATCTCCATTCCATAACCCAGACACTATGGCTACGCTAGGCCTTAAAGTCGATTAAAAAAAAAATCAGCTCTGTGTTTCCAGAAATATTGTTTCAGAAAGGCAGGGCACCAAATCTGGAGAGAGAGAAAGAGCAGCCTTAACCCTGGGTGTGCTGTACCGAAGATTTATTTATTTATTTATTTTATAAAATTTGTATCTCGCCTTGTCTGCCCTTAAGGCGGTGAACAATTTAAAACTCACAGGATAAAAATCACATTTTAAAACCATTAAAATTAACCCCCCTCTCAATTACATATCATTAAAACAATTAAAAACTGAGCTAAAATGCACACAGAACACAAAAATAGCAATTAAAGCATTGGTTAGGAAGGAAGGATCATTGAGGGAGTGCCAAGCAAAACAAAACAAAAGTCTTCACCTGCTGGCGGAAGAGGGCAACAGAAGGGGACAGACAAATCTCCCTGGGGAGAGAGTCCCAGAGCTTTGGTGCCACTCTCCAAAGGCCCTCTCCGAAGTTGGCACCCACCTAATCTAAAAGCCCACACCTGTCCCCTTTTGTCCTGGGAACGCCGATGCAGAGAAGAGCGAGAAGGACCCGTTTTACAAAAAAAAAGCAGCTAAAAGGCTTTTTGTTCTTGTTTTTCGGCGTGCGGGGAACGGCGTGAGCCTCTGCCCCGCTGTTCCCCCATGCCGAATCTCAGGAATGCGCCGTAAGTGTATATATCTGTAGATCATTGGCTACTCAAAGCTACACGACCTGACAACGAACAACCTGTGCAATACAGTAGTTTGCATTTCCCTGTGTGTTGTTTTTCTTCGCGACAAGCTTTGCGTAAGGTGAATCCTCTGAACGTTTTTCCTTCCCTTCTTTAAAAGACTGCCAGAAGTCACCTTGTGGGGCGTAAGAACAAACCATTAGATTGACATGTGAGGAAGTGACAAAGGAAAGGGAATTTAGTCATTTCTCGCATACTTAGTTTCAGCCGATGGAAAGCCAGAATATTGATTATGTTCCGTTACTGGCTCTGTATTCAGAGCTGTGTTTTGCTTACCCACGGCTATATTTCTTCACTACAGTTCACTTCGAAAGTAATAGAATTTCTGACCCATAATCAGATATATTTAGAAAGATTTCAGTCTTCCAAAGAAATACACACAGTATCAAAATATGTTTTAGATTCTATGGAACGTTCCAGTATGCATTTTGCTCGCTGACAAGTGAATAACGTGTCATTCATTTCCTCTTGGAATATGCATCATTGGTGGGTACCGATTGCTTACAGTTTCTTGAACTTTATGACTTTGAACATGACTAATGATGTAGCTCATAGGATTGAAAGACAACCGCACAACTCAATTTTTTTAAATGACATTTTCACAAACGGCTATCAAGATGTCCCTTTTCATGGGGGCAAAAATATATTATCCATCAGACATAAGCTTGTGTTATGTCAGCCATAGTGATGAGGGAATAACAGATATTATCATACTTTTTTGTTAAGAGAATATCTACAGAAGAAGAACAGTGAATTTTATGGATGGATCAAGATGTTCTGCTGGAGTTGAAGCTAGTTCTTCATGAACATTTTCAGCGGTGCCCCAAAGCCATACAATTATTTCATTGAAATATTCTTTTTATTTATGTACATTCGGATGGATGCATCCAAGGAGTCCCCTCTCGCTAAATCAGAAGTCCTTAATGGAAGGGAATCTTGAAATCTAACCCTATTAAGAACGTAAGAAAGCACATGCTGGATCAGACCAAGGCCCATCAAGTCCAGCAGTCTGTCCACACAGTGGCCAACCAGGTGCCTCCAGGAAGCCCACAAACAAGACGACTGCAGCAGCATTATCCTGCCTGTGATCCACAGCACCTAATATAATAGTCCTTCTTCTCTGATCCTGGAGAGAATAGGTATGCATCATGACTAGTAGCTATTTGGACTAGAAGCCATGGATAGCCCTCTCCTCCATGAACACGTCCACTCCCCTCTTCAAGCCTTCCAAGTTGGCAGCCATCACCACATTTTGGGGCAAGAGTTCCACAGTTTAACTATGCGTTGTGTGAAGAATACATTATTATTGCGTTGTGATAATATTGATATCACAGCTGACTTATTGCAACCCCGTAGGGTTGTCAAGGAAAGAGATGTTAAGAGGTGGTTTGCCATTGCCTGACTCTGCATCACAACGCTGGTATTCCTTGGAGGTCGCCCATCTAAATACTAACCAGGGCCAACCCTGCTTAGCTTCTGAGCTCTGACAAGATCAGGCTAGCCTGGAGCAATCCAGAGCTAATAATACAACACAATATGTAAAAACCACAGTCAAAATCAGTAATTTAAAACTGCCAGTAGGCAGAAGAACTAATCACTGTCACCATGAATAAAACTGTCTTCAACTGCCAACTAAAGATCAAGAGTGAGGGGGGCTAGGCGCACCTCTTCCTTATGAGTTGCCTTCAAGGAGGAGAAGAGTATTGCTAGCATTGTCAAGAAGCAGTTGTATTCTGTTAAGGAAATTGCAAGATCCAGCATGTAGATCCCTTGGCTGCCGTCGACATTGCCGGTGAAAGAAGTTAACAGTTACATTGAAGCATTGATAAATCAGCTAATATGGAAAGGAAGGAAGGAAGGAAGGAAGGAAGGAAGGAAGGAAGGAAGGAAGGAAGGAAGGAAGGAAGGAAGGAAGGAAGGAAATAATACATCATTAATATTCCATTCCTAAATTCTACATTGTAGGATCTGCTTAACAGACTTAACGCTGCAAGACCTGTACAAGCCATTTATTTATTTTTATTTTTTTGTTTTAAGAAGAAGAAGAGTTGGTTTTTATATAAGAAGAAGAAGAGTTGGTTTTTTCTCCACCACTTAAGGAAGAATAAAACCGGCTTACAATCACCTTCCCTTCCCCTCCCCACAACGGACACCCTGTGAGGTAGGTGGGGCTGAGAGCGTTTTAAGAGAGCTGTGACTAGCCCAAAGTCACCCAGCAGGCTTCATGTGTAGGAGTGGGGAAACCAACCCGGTTCACCAGATTAGAGTCCACCGATCCTAACCACTGCTCTTAACCACTACACCACTATACTACACCAGATGTGTATCCTGTCCTTACTCCCAGTCAAAGCCAGGCTCACAGCGGCTAACATCAGATAAAATCACTATAAAACACAATTAAAAATGTACACACATTTCCACCAGCTAAAAACCAACATGTTCAAATTTAAAGTCACATGGCGCTCATTTCCTAGCACGCAGCCAACATGCTATCATACAATTTGCATGAGTCACACAGGTGTGTCAGTGGCTACCAGATGGTTGACTTAATGCCACACGACTCGCGTGGGCCCAAATCTAGCCTTGTCACAACATTCATAGAATCATAGAGTTGGAAGGGAACACCAGGGTCATCTAGTCCAACCCCCTGCACAATGCAGGAAATTAAAAACTACCTCCCCCCCACACCCTCAGTGACCCCTAATCCATTCCCAGAAGATGCCCTCCCTTTCATCTTCTGCTTAAGGTCATAGAATCAGCACTGCTGACAGATGGCCATCTAGCCTCTGCTTAAAAACCTCCAGGAAAGGAGCGCTTACCACCTCCTGAGGAAGCCTGTTCCACTGAGAAACCGCTCCAACTGTTAGAAAATTCTTCCTAATGTCTAGACGGAAACTCTTTTGATTTAATTTCAACCCATTGGTTCTGGTCCAACCTTCTGGGGCAACAGAAAACAACTCGGCACCATCCTCTATATGACAGCCCTTCAAGTACTTGGTTGGTCCCAGCAGTGGCTACCAGCAGTGGCTTGCTGCTCCACAACGTCCTGGCTATAAAGCCATATTCTACAAGGCACCATGAAGAATTGTAAAGATACACAGGGCATGGCAATCCACCAAATCCCAGCATGTTTATGTCTGACCTATGGCTAAATGCCAACATAGGCAGAGACAGGAGCATTAGTGAAATGTTAAAAGCGAAGACCAATCAGGGATGTAAAATGTCAAGAGTCTCAAAAGGCCATTTTGTGGCCCAAACCTAAATGCTTTCACCGCCTGCTCCATTTGTCCGGATAACACAGGAGGGTTACGAGAAATTCGGTATTCTCAAAGAAATGTACACACACGAAGCTGCCTCATACTGAATCAGGCCCTCGGTCCATCAAGGTCAGCATTGTCTACTCAGGCTGGAAGCGGCTCTCCAGGGTCTCAGGCGGAGGTCTTTCCAGATCAGAGTCTGCCGCTCAGGTGGAAGAGTGGGGAATCAAACCTGGCTATCCGGATTACAGTCCGCCGCCCATGTGCAGAAGAATCAGACCTGGTTTTCCAGATTAGATTCCACCGCTCTTGACCACTGTGCCACGTAGGGAAAGGGGGAAAGATATAGAGGTTGCAAGGAGGAGATAAAATAGAAAATACTGGAGAAGGGGATACAGGGGAAAGTGAAGTGACGTGACCCCCACAGGTCCTTGTGGGTTCCTCACTTGTACCCGGCATGTTTTCCTTTATGAAGCAAAGGAGCTTCAAGAGGACGTCTTTGAGTCTTTGAGAGGACGAACAGCGGTGAGGAACGGCTGAAATGCCCTTCTCTGACAAGCCCTTCTTCGGTTCCCAGTTGCAGCCCCAAGGGGCTTCTTTTCATTTAAGAATAAAGAAAACAGTGACACCGTTACGCGAAACTGTGTGTAATGTGTCAGAGAGGAGCTGTTCTTCAGTGTGGGGGTAGAATGATGGGGGAATAGGGCGAAATTGCCATTATCTTCCATCAAGATGGATTACAGAGATGGATACTACGGTGAAAATCACAGGAGATTGTAATGCAGACTAGCATTTCCGGGAAGATTTGAAATGTTTGTGACTCTAGCAGGGCTGTTTTTCAGGACTGGATGTCTTCATGGAAAGGAAGCAATATGGGGGTTCATTCTAACCATTTGAGTATCTTGGGGAGGCGTACATAAATGTCTGACAGTGTTTACTTTTTACTTTGCTAATGCAGCAGATTAACAGAAAAAAATGTCTGGGAAACGCTGCCACAAATTTTAGGCTTTGTAAATATTTATTCATAATGACAAAATCCGACACTCTTCAACTCTTTGCACCTCATTTAAGCAAAAGTGTTAAATTAAATCAACACAACAACACACAAAATGGTATTAAACATGATGGCATCCATTGTAAACGTTAAATAGAATGACTAGAATAGTAACTATCAATCTTTATTCTGAATTGCTTGCCCATTTTAAAAGGCTTGTGTAAAAACAAGATTTAATTTCTGAGAGATATTTATAAATAGTCAATGTGACTTACTGTTGGATATACTCACAATCTCTAAAGAACAGAATTTCTTCCTGGGATTGTTAAACATAAAATCACGCCAGCCCCACTGAAGACAGAGAAGTCAGTTCCCTTCCCTGGCCTGCTATAAGGAGTTATTTTCGCATTTAGTTTCTATCAAGTTCTAAGTGCGTAATAAAAAGGTTTAGGGCTGACCAGTTTATTGTGTAGCCAAAGCTATCGTAATATTATGAACAGGCTCAAAGCCACATTGAATACAATAATACAAATGGTCTCTGGCCCATGTGTTTGTGTGTGCCGTCAAGTCACAGCTGACTTACGGCAACCCCGTAGGGTTTTCAAGGCAAGAGACGTTCAGAAGTGGTCTGCCATTGCCTGCCTCCGCGTGGGCGGAGGGAGTTCTGAGAGAACTGTGACTGGCCCAAGGTCACCCAGCAGGCTTCTTGTGGAAGAGTGGGGAATCGAACCTGGTTCTCTGGATTAGAAGAAGAATAGTTGGTTTTTATATGCTGACTTTCTCTACCTTTTAAGGAGAATGAAACCAGTTTACAATCGCCTTCCCCTCCCCACAACAGGCACCTTGTGAGGTAGGTGGGGCTGAGAGAGTTCAGAGAGAACTATGATTAGCCCAAGGTCACCCAGCAGGCTTCATATGGAGAAGTGAGGAACTGGACCTGGTACATCAGATTAGAATTTGCCACTCATGTGGAGAAGCGGGGAATTGAACCCACCAAAACAATCAGGGGACTAGAGCAACTGCCCTATGAAAAGTGATTAAAATGCTTAGGGCTGTTTGGCTTGGAAAGAAGGTGGTTAAGGGGAGACATGATAGAGGTCTATAAAATTATGCATGGTATGGAGAGAGTGGACAGGAAGAAGCTTTTCTCTCTCTCTCATAATACCAGAATGCTGGGTAATCTGCTGAAGCTGGAGGGTGAGAGATTCAATACAGATGAAAGGACGTATTTCTTCACACAACGCATAGTTAAATGGTGGAACTCCCTGCCCCAGGATGTGGTGATGGCTGCCAACTTGGAAGGCTTGAAGACGGTAGTGGACATGTTCATGGAGGAGAGGGGTATTCATGGCTACTAGTCAAAATGGATACTAGTCATGATGCATACCTAGTCTCTCCAGGATCAGAGGAGCATGCCCGTTATATTAGGTGCTGTGGAACACAGGCAGGATAATGCTGCTGCAGTCATCTTGTTTGTGGGCTTCCTAGAGGCCCCTGGTTGGCCACTGTGTGAACAGACTGCTGGACTTGATGGGCCTTGGTCTGATCCATCAGGGCTTTTCTTATGTTCTTAATGTTCTAAGGTTCAATGTAGAACCTAATACAGTTGGTCTTCTTCAACCATGTCACATTGGCATATCCTTTTAGAATAAGGGGCATTAAAACATTTGCACTTTACCATAGACTCCACCAGCTGCAAACAAAATGAAATGTGATTGCCTTAAGCTGAGTTCAGTTCCAAGAGGTAATTTTGTTCTCTGTGAGGCCGGCTTCCAAGCGTGAAATCATGGGAAGTCCTGACATGCTGTTAGATTTTCTGGAAGATCTGTATCCTATCTAGAAGTCTTGTTTTAAGCAGGGCCCTTGTATAAATGCCCTTTCTCCCTTTGATAATCCTCAGCTCCTTAATAGTTTGTGACTCTCACCAATCAAGAATTATTATACAGGGAATCTCGAGATGCCAGATCCTTTAAATATAATCTGAGCAACCTGGAATTTTTCATGGACTGCAATTTCAGCTGGTTCCTTTGACATAATAAACCCTATTTTATTTGACATAGAACTTGTATTTGTTTCCAGTACGAGCTGTTGGCAAGCACTAAAATGGGGTGATCGAAGGAATTTAATATGAACTGTTTCAGTCTCCAACAAATTTCAGCTGCTTCCAGTCTTGGTATACTGCATAACAGCAAATTGGGTTGGATACGCATGCTTCAAAATGTGTCTGAGTCGTGCAAGTCCAGTTCCTCCCACTGCCTGCCTCTTACTTTTGGAGAAATAGATGATTGCTTTAAAGCCTGCATTTTTTCCCTTGTCTCGTCATATTTTGTTGTTGTTGTTGTTGTTGAGATTCAGCTTGTTGGAATACAGATTGTACAGACTGCATAAGGCACTCAGAGGTTATGTGACTGTGGAAGTTTGCAAATCACCCAGGAGATCCTCTGTTTCACAGTCCAGCTAATTCTTGCTGAAATCAGTGGAGCATACCCACAGATAAATTTACATAACAGCACATCTATTCCGTGACCTACCTACCAAAACTGGGATATACATCACCAAAATGTGGTGATGGCTGCCAACGTGGAAGGCTTTAAAAGGGGAATGGACACGTTCATGGAGGAGAGGGGTATTCATGGCTACTAATAAAAATGGATGCTAGTCATGATGCATACCTATCCTCTCCAGGATCAGAGGGGCATGCCTGTTATAGTAGGTGCATTGGAACACAGGCAGGACAATGCTGCAGTTGTCTTGCTTGTGGGTTTCCTAGAGCAGGAGTCTGCAAACTGCGGCTCCCGAGCTGCATGCGGCTCTTTGGCCAGTTGAGTGCAGCTCTCTGAACTTGGTTCGGAGCCCCTGCTCTCGCGCCCGCTTGCGCCGGCAGCTGGGCTGTGGAGCCAGCGCGCTTGAGAGAGAGAGAGAGAGAGAGAGAGAGAGAGAGAGAGAGAGAGCGGGCGCGCTGTCTCCCCCCCCCCCCCCCGCCGTGGAGAATGGCCAGGTCCCCCTTTCCCTTGCCCTCAATGGTTGGGAGGCTAAAGCCTCCCCTCTAGCCGCGCGATTGCTGGGCGGCTCGGCGGTTCCTGCACCCCCCGCCTATCAGCTGTTGGGCGGGGCGGGCTTCCTTTGGTAGACCTGGCCTCTGGCTAAGTCCCATTGAGAGGCCATGTCTACCCACTGGCTTTCTTGGCTGTAGACCTGGACTCCCGAGGAGGGGGAAAAAAGTCCCCCTTCAGAGGCCAGGTCTACCCATTGGCTTCTATGGGCCTCCGGAGGCCAGGTCTACTGCCAAGAAAGCCAATGGGTAGACCTGGCCTCCCAATGGGACTCAGCCAGAGGCCAGGTCTACCAATAGGCTTTTATGGCGGTAGACCAGGCCTCCAGACGAGGACTCCAGACGGGGAGGGGGAAATGGCAGGGACTTACAATTTAATTTTTATCAATAAATAAGATCATTATTAACTATGATATCAAGTTTTATTCAGTGTACCTATAGTTTAATTAAGACTTAAAACTTTAAAGTTTATTAAGTTAATAAACAGTCTACCTACCTATATAGTTTAAGTTTAAAAAATGTGGCTCTCAAAAGAAATCTCAATTGTTGTACTGTTGATATTTGGCTCAAATGAGTTTGCCTACCCCTGTCCTAGAGGCACCTGGTTGGTCACTGTGTGAACAGACTGCTGGACTTGATGGGCCTTGGTCTGATCCAGCAGGGCTTTCCATATGTTCTTATGGAGGATGGGGCTATCTATGTCTACTAGTCAAAATGGATACTAGTCATGATACATATCTGTTCTTTTCAGGATCAGAGGAGCATGGCTACTATACTAGGTGCTGTGGAACACAGGCAGGACAATCATCTTGTTTGTGGGCTCCCTAGAGGCGCCTGGTTGGCCACTGTGTGAACAGACTGCTGGACTTGATGGGCCTTGGTCTGATCCAGCAGGGCTTTTCTTATGTTTTTATGGTAAGCATCAGACATATCTTCCCAAAGAACTTAGCTAATTAGATCCCATCATTGATGACATCATTTTGTCACAAGCATACAGCATCGTGGACTTCTTCTTCAAGCACAAACTGATCAAAACCAAATATTGTTGTATGTACAGGTAAGTGTGCTGGTTGTCTACAGCGCAGATGGCTCTGTTTCCAGACTCTATGGCATCGAGGTTCCTCCCCTCCCCAAACACCGCCCTCCTCAGGCTCTGCCCCCAAAACCTCCCACCGGTGGCGAAGAGGGACCTGGCAACCCCAATACCTTCATAGACCAACTGTCTGATTCAATATAAGGCAATTCTGTGTGTTTGTATAGTTTTTCTCTCTCTTTCCCTCCCTTCCTCTCTCTCGCTTTATCTTGGAGATGGTAAAATGGACATCACCCATCTCTGGTGCCCTTTTTGACCTCCAGCATCAGCTTCACATCATCTGTGGTCAATATCGAGTCGCTTTAATAGTCATAATTACAGAAAGTAAATCGAAATCCATTTTATTTAACTAATGTTTCCACTACGCACAGAAGTAAAATCAATTGTTGTAGTGTTTGTTTTTTTCTCCTCCCGTAAAAACTATTAGTGCTACATCTCGGCTATGGAATCTATAATATTGTTTCATTTGGAAAATGGGATGCATTTTTTTCTTTTTATATATATATATATATTTATATATATATTTTCTTTTTATATATATATATATATATAAACATTTAGCTGAATTAGTTTGAACTGTTAGTGTTCACTAACCCGCCAAGTGTTTTTAGAAATTGGATGTGGCCAGGTAGGGTTTTTGCAAATCACCCAGGAGATACTCTGGCTGTTTATGCTTGGTAGTTAGCAGCATGTTCCAGGCTAAAGTGCCCTGCATATTGTAAAAAATTTCTTCACACTGAACCGTCATTCCAGCCGTCACTGCGAAGCCTGCGCATACCTGCGTCGCATTTCTTAAGAGCCCCTTTAACGCGACCTTTTGTATTTGCTCCACCCCCGCATCAAAGCATTTACTGAAGGAAGCATGCAGAATCCCAGCCATGGCTTAGCTATGCAAACTACCAGTGCTAATGGCTATGCAAACAAAGGAACGAAGGAGCAGGTGAGTTGGGGGGGGGGTAGAATTTGTTGGACTTTCTCCTCTTGCATCGGGACCGTGAATAGTCATTTTAAAGGGCGGATTTAAAAACCAGCATTGAGTGAGGAGCACAATTGACCCTGCATAAATGGCCAGATAATTCTCACTGAAATCAGTGGAGCATACCCACTGAGGGGCTGTGGCTCAGTGGTAGAGCATCTGCCTGGCATGCAGAAGATCCCAGGTTCAATCCCCGGCATCTCCAGTTAAAGGGACTAGGCATGGAGGTGATGTGAGAGACCTCTGCCTGAGACCCTGGAGAACTGCTGCTGGTCTGAGTAGACAATACTGACTTTGATGGACCCAGGGTCTGATTCAGTATATGGCAGCTTCATGTATGCTCATGTGTACCCACAGATAAATTTACATAACAGCACATCCATATGGTGATCCACCTATCAAACTTGGGATATACATCAGACATCTTCCCAGATGAATTTAGCTGATTAGATCCCATCGTTAATTACATATTTTTTTCACAAGCATACAGCATTGTGGACTTCTCCTTCAAGCGCGAACTAGTCAAAACCAAATATTGTTTTATGTATGGGTAAGTGTGCTGGTTGTTTACAGGACAGATTCCACTGTTTCTGCCTACAGATTACCGACCTTAACAAACTTGTCCATGATTGTCTTGAAGAGCTCAGATTTAGAGATCGGTACGCACCAGCCAGTTCGGAATAGGCCGATCATGCCATGGAGGCCCTGGCTAGCCTCCGTTCTCTCATTTTATTTTTAAAAAACTGTATCTAAGACAAAGAATCTTTATATGAAACAGCTTTATAGGCGATATTACATTGCTTGGTGAACCTAAATGTAAACAATGTCTTGCATGCCTGTGTTTGAGAGTAAAGTGCTGTTAAGTCACAGCTGATTTATGGCGACCCCAGCAAGGGTCTTTCACGACAAGTGAGAAGCAGAGGTGGTTTGACATTGCCTTCCTCTGCAGAGCCTTCCTTGGTGGTCTCCCATCCAAGACTTATGGAGACCCTGGCAAGGGGCTTTCAAAGCAAGTGAGAAGCAGAGGTGGTTTGCCATTGCCTTCCTTTGCAGAGCCTTCCTTGGTGGTCTCCCATCCAAATACGGACAATGGCGACCCCGGCAAGGGGCTTCCAAGGCAAGTGAGAAGCAGAGGTGGTCTGCCATTGCCTTCCTCTGCAGAATCTTCCTTGGTGGTTGCCCTTCCAAGTATTGACCCTGCTTAGCTTCTAAGATCTGACGAGATTGGGGTATCTTGGGCTATCCAGGTCAGGACAAGTGTGCCATCAAGTTACGATGGACTCATGGTGACCTCATGAAGTTCCACCTCATGAGGTTTTCAAGGCAAGAGATAAGCAGAGGTGGTTTGCCCTTCCCTTCCTCTTCAGAGCCTTCCTTGGTGGTCTCCCACCCAAGTACCAACTCTGCTTAGCTTCTGAGATCTGATGAGATCGAGCTATACCATGCCGCTTTCCCTCCTCATGCATACCTAGGGAGATAATCAGGTGGATTATGTTTCATTTTTGAGATGAGTCAGTGGTCATCTGTATGTGTAAAATGTTTTGACTTGAGTTCAGCCATAATATATTACATCTGTTAGAATCGGGCTTCGTTGTGTACTGTTTACAGCAGCTTTATCGGCTTTATTGGGTCCTACGTTTCTCCGTGCTAGATATAAAATATGTACTGAAGTGCAGCTATCTTCCAGTTCCCGGTAAACAGTGTATTTTAGAAGTGTCAAGCCGGAGTATTTATTCCCCTCTTCCTGCTCGTTTGTTTAACTTTATGACAGACTCTTGAAGTTTTGGCTAATAAATCAGGAAAAAGCAGTAACTACTTTTGAGAAGTACAAATCTTAGCAGTTTATTAGTGCCGTAATTTACCCAGATGTTTGTTTAATTCCAACAAAATGGTCCTAGCTCCAGGTGTTTTCTTGTTCTCTGGTTGCCTGAAAAATGCATGTTCATACCTCCAGAGGGTCAAACGTCAGAACGTTTTCAACATCTGAACTGAAGTCAGCGCTGTTTGAATGGGTTACTAATTGGCTGTGTCTTGTAGTTTTGGTCGATGGCGAACGGGCAATATGAGCTAAGATCCATAAACTGGATCCCTCCGTCTCCGAAAATGCATTCAAAATGTGAATGCTTGAAATTGCTATTTAACAAAAAATAAGGAGATACGAATGCTGAACGATTGCTTTAATAAGCTCATCATAAATTGTGTCATTTAAAAGCCATCTCCTCATGCTTGAATTTACAATCTCAAAGTGTACACCGTAAATTTCATGTGTGGTTGGGAATTGAGTAGGTGACGTTTCACAATGCGGGGACTAAGGTTGTGAAGTAGTTAGTATCACTACTAATTTTTTAAGAAATAGGTTTTGTAGACATTGTAAAAGCAATAAATCAGATGTGTTTCAACTCCATCTGTACGGTTGCCAACATCCAGGTGATGGCTGGAGATCTCCTGGGATCAGAACTGATCATTCTCCAGGCGACAGAGATCCGTTATCCTGGACAAAATGGCTGCTGAGAGCCAGCATGGTGTAGTGGGTAAGAGCAGTGGTTTGGAGTGGTGGACTCTGATCTGGAGAACTGGGTTTGATTCCCCACTCCTCCACATGAGTGGTGGAGGCTAATCTGGTGAACTGGATTTGTTTCTCTACTCCTCCACATGAAGCCAGCTGGGTGACTTTGGGCTAGTCACAGCTCTCTCAGTCCCACCTACCTCACAGGCTGTCTGTTGAGGGGTGGGGAAGGGAAGGAGATTGTAAGCCGGTTTGAGTTTCCCTTAAGTGGTAGAGAAAGTCGGCATATAAAAACTAACTCTTCTGCTGCTGCTTGAAATGTGGCCTCTATGGCATTATATGCCGCTGAAGTACCTCTCCTCCCCAAACTCTGCCCTTCCCAGACTCCACCCCCCAAATCTCCTGGAATTTCCCAATCTTGAGCTGGCAACCCTATCTATCCGATGTACAGTAGGAAGATGACTACCGTTCTCCAGTTGAGAATCAGCAATATGGGCAGCCCAGTTCTGAAGGGGGGGGGCATTAGGCAGCATCTGGGAGGGGTGTAGCTGTGCTGCCTCCTCCGGGGCTTCCTGGCTGCCGTGGAGGAAAAAAGAGCAGTTAAAAATAAATAAAAACAAAAAAGGGGGGAGAATACCCCATTGAACAAAGCGAGCCTGAGCCACCGAAAAAGGGGGGCGCAGCCACTCCACAGCTCAAGCAGGCGTTCCCAGGGCGAATGGGGTTAGGAAGCTGCCCCAAGGCCCAGGTATGCCTCCCCCACGCTGGCATGGGTATTCCCTTCCAGAATTCAGTTCCTGGAGTGGCTAAGCTGACGGCGGGGGCTAGCAGAGCTCCGTGGCTCACGGACGCCAGTGTATTTACCCCCTCACCCCCGTAGGTGCCACCTTTTCCCTGATAATGTAGTCTGGGGAAGTGGGACTTCAAGAAAAATCAGGTTCCAGATGTTGTCCATGGATTGCTACATGGCCAGTATCTAGTCGCTAAGCGTCTGTCTGCTCTTAGAATCCACCTGGTTTCTCAGTATAGCAGATAAGTTCTGGCTGATTTCCCCACCACCATGACCACCTTAGTAGCCCCCAAAGACAACCCTTTAATGCAATGAGAAGTCCATGTTTTACAAGAACAGCTCCTGTCTTTTTATGAGTAATATTCCAAACGTGTTCTCCGGTCCTCTTCTTAAAGCTCCTAATTGGTTTTCCAATATCTGGTTTATTGCAAGGACATTTGAAAGCATGTATCACCAAAAAAAAATGTTGCATTACACAGAGAGGATACTTGTAGATTGTATTTTCGGTTGACAACTAGATTTACAAAGCCTGTTTTTATGGTGTGTTTACAATATTTACAACTTCCTCATGGACCAGCATCCTGCAAGAGAATTCAGTCCTGTTTAGAAAACTGGTTTTATATTTGTTTAAACATTACAGAAATCTAATAGTGCAAAAGACAAAAGAGACCCCCTCACCTCTGCAGGAGTATATCGTATACCTTGCAGCTGTGGACAAGTTTACATCGGGACAACAAAACGCAGCATACAAACAAGGATAAAAGAACATGAAAGATACTGCAGACTTGGCCAGCCTGAGAAATCAGCAGTGGCTGAACATGGACTGACACAAACAGGACACAGGGTCTTATTCCAAGACACTGAAAGACTGGACAATTCTGCCAACTATTTTGTCAGATTGGAACCATTGTATTCTGAAGTGATCTGTTAATGTGTGAAATCCAAAGCTAATCCGCATGGCTATTGTGGACTGTAGTCTTTGTTAGTCTGGAGGTTTTCAGGAAAGGAAGCCAAGCCTTATTCATTCTTAAACTCTCTTCTTTTCTGTTAAAGTTGTGCTGATGTTTATGAAAAGGCCCTGACCCTGGTCGAGGACAGCCGCACATCTCTGGGGCCAGGGACCACCAACAGATTTTTATCAATGGAGCGTAATGCTCTTCGGGGGGTATACCAGAAGAGGCGGTCCCGAAGATACGAAGGTCCCAGACCGTGTCCTAGTATTATGATACTTTTGCCCAAATACCAGAGCTTCCCCGCGTCCCCAGCAACACGATGGGGTTACTTCTGGCGGCACCAGGAGAGACGTCACTGCATTGAATACATGAACACATGAAACTGCCTTATACTGAATCAGACCCTGGGTCCATCAAAGTCAGTATTGTCTACTCAGACCAGCAGCGGCTCTCCAGGGTCTCAGGCAGGGGTCTTTCATATCACCTACCTGCCTGGTCCCTTTAAGTGGAGATGCCAGGGATTGAACCTGGGACCTTCTGCCTATCAGGCAGATGGTCTACCACTGAGCCACAGCAAACGTTGCTGAGATGCTGGGCTAGGCCTTCCTCACTGCTGGTAAGTGCCCCCCACCCATTGCCAGTTGCCAGGGGGTACCTGGTAACCCTAACACCTTCACGTCTGAGTTGCCTCCAGATGAGGGAACAACATTTGTATGGGTCTGTCTATTTGCCGTTTAGAATTTGGTGCCTGAAAAGCGATACTCCATTAATTCTACATGAGGCTTCCCTGTCTGCCAGTTTTTCAACTGTACTAAACAATGAGCTGGAAAAAAAATATTCATCATATTTTACTGTCAAAAGCCTTTTAAGCAACCTCTTCTGTTTGTATTACATCAATGTATCGTGGATGGCTTAGCAGCGCTCTTATCGTGATGGGTTTTTAAAAAGAGATCATTTGTTTAAAATAGCACATCTGAGATGAAAGGCATTTAATTTTGCTGGATCTGTCATCTTCAGCCTTCCTGAATGCTGGTAATAATTCACATTATTCATCTTTTAAAAGCCATAAGTCAAGACTTTCGAGCCATCACCTCACCCCCTATTACTGATCCACTAAATCTCTCCTGCTATGTGACCTAAGAAGATGGTAATTAATCTGCTTCAGAATATAATAGCAGATTCAGCAAGTAATGAACAGTTTCCTTCAGATATTTTAAACAATAGCATCAGGCTTCAGAACCACTAGTTTGGCTTCACAAAGAAAGAAGCATCTTTCATGTACAAAATGTTGCCACTTTTGTATTTTGGGGGCTAGAAGAGATGTTCCCTTACTTCTGCAACCCAATCTTTCAGAAATTATCAAAAAACACAGTGTTTTTTAGAGAGGCGTTTTTATGTTCCCCACTGTTTACGACAGAATTAAGTTCCTTGAGTGTATAACAATTGAGAGAAATCATATGTCTGAAATGTGTGGGGGAGAGAATGCTAATCTGGCATTTTGAGGAATAAATGTTGTGTTTCATAAAACTTAAAAGGCTTTTAAAAGATTGCAGAGGGCTCAGCTATATTAGCGGGCTGAAGCAAGAATGCTATATAAAGTCAGTTGGTATGTTCTTTGTAAAAGGAAAGCTGTGAGAGGAATGATAAAAAAATATTGTGGTGTTAAATCGTTTGGATTGCTTGCCTCTTCATTAGGTCTCTGACTTCCCCCACCACGTTGTCGATTAGGTTCAGTCTTCATTCATACTTGTGTGATGAATGCCAAAAAAAAATGCATCCAATCCAACACTCATAACCAAACTTGACACCTGCCAAAGTGTCCATGTTTTGCATCAGATAGACATATTTTTGTACAACTAGATTAGAATCCAGTAGCACCTTAGAGACCAACAAGAATTTCAAGGGAGCTTTGACTCTCTAAAGCTTATATCCTGAAAATCATGTTGGCCTCTAAGGTGCTACTGGACTAAGGTTGCCAACCTCCAGGTGGCACCTGAAGATCTCCCCCTATTACAGTTGATCTCCAGATGACCAAGTTTAGGTCCCTTGGAGAAAATGGCTGCTTTGGAGGGTGGACTCTATGGCATTATACCTTGCTGAGGTCCCTCCCTTCGTCAAACCCCACCCTCCCCAGGCTCCATCCCCAGAATCTCCCGGTATTTCCCAACCCTATAAAGGTAATGGTAGTCCCCTGTGCAAGCACTGGGTCATTCCTGACCCATGGGGTGACGTCACATCCCAACGTTTCCAAGGCAGACTGTATTTATGCAGTGGTTTGCCAGTGCCTTCCCCAGTCGTCTACACTTTACCCCCAGCAAGCTGGGTACTCATTTGACCGACCTCGGAAGGATGGGAGGCTGAGTCAGCCTTGAGCCGGCTACCTGAAACCAACTTCCGCTGGGATCGAACTCAGGTCATGAGCAGAGCTTTTAACTGCAGTACAGCAACTTAACCCCTCTGCGCCACGGGGCTTTAATCTAGTTGTTTTACCGCAGACCCACATGGTGACCCTGTGAAACATACTCTGTAATTTCATTAACATTGATAATGTCCATCATTTAATTCAGAATGGCCCAATTCACAACGTTTGGGGAAGGACCAGGCCAGTGAAGAACAAGGAAGGAACAAGGAAGAGGCAGTAAAGCAACAAAACAAGAACCCATGGAATCATATGAGCCCCTTTCAGACATTACAGTTCGTGCGCACTGGAAGGCGAGCAGCGTCATGTATATCCTCCTGATACGCATGGTGACTATGTTTTCTGAAAGGGGCAACACGCATTTTCAGTTTTGGTGAACTTGAGACACCCTGACCTGGACAGCCCAGGCTAAACCAATCATGCCGGATCTCAGAAGCTAAGCAGAGTCAGCCCTGGTTAGTACTTGGATGGGAGATAGGGTTGCCAACCTCCAGGTACTAGCTGGAGATCTCCTGCTATTACAACTGATCTCTAACCAATAGAGATCAGTTCCCCTGGAGAAAATGGCCGCTTTGGCCATTGGACTCTATGGCATTGAAGTCCCTCTGTTCCCCAAACCCCGCCTCCTCAGGCTCCACTCCAAAAACCTCCTGCCAATGGCAAAGAGGGGCCTGGCAACCCTACATAACAGTAGGGTTGCCAACCTCCAGGTACTAGCTGGAGATCTGCTATTACAACTGATCTCCAGCCGATAGAGATCAGTTCACCTGGAGAAAATGGCCGCTTTGGCCATTGGACTCTATGGCATTGAAGTCCCTCTCCTCCCCAAACCCCGCCCTCCTCAGGCTCTGACACAAAAACCTCCTGCCGGTAGCAAAGAGGGACCTGGCAACCCTACGTAACAGTCATTTATGTCTGGAAATATATATTTCTGGCTTCTCCAGAAATAATATGATCATTCAACACTATATATATAATTTCGGATAACCCAGATTTCACATTCTCAGGCATCTCAATTGTTTTTTTGTTTGACAAGAAAATTATGAGATCTGACAACCTCAGTGTATAAAAACCAACTCTTCTTCCTCCTCTTCTTCTTCCTCTCCTTTCTCGTCTTCTTCTTCTCAGCATTGTCTAATGCCATAGAGTCTACTGTCCAAAGCAGCCAGTTTCTCCAGGGATCTCCATCGTCTGGAGATCAGTTGTAATTCTGGAAGAACTCCAGGCCCCACGTGGCGGTTGGGCAACCCTATTTCATGGTACAGTTAAAATTATCGCTCACCTCTTAGCCCAGCTTGGAATTAGGATCAGCACAGTCTGCCTTTACAAACATGAAGGCTGCTAAAACATTTTTATTAACTGACAGCCGGGTGAAACGCAGCATCTTTCATACTTCAAGATGACAACAATATTAACTACAAAAATGTGCTTGACAATAACCAAACATCACCACGGCTGATAAAAAGGTAAAGTCTGTAAAGAAGATATGTGGTTGTAAATGTTACTTTGGGGAACCTTTTATATCAATGACATGCCTGAATTTTTGCAGGTTTAAATCAGAATTAAGTCAGTGCTGACAGTTTACACATCTGAGCGCATCCTGGGAGTAAATTGCCAGCTGTTAACTCGGCCTGCTCAGCAAGAAGGCACGATAGAGAAACATCTGTATTTTATCCCCAAACAGGGTAATACACCCCTTTAATAAAACTTTCAAAACTAAACAAAAGCTGAGTGGGTTTGATTTTCAGTCACTAAACATTGAGAAGAAAGGAGTATAAATTCGGTTCGCGCAGGAACAAGCAATTAAAAACAAGCAGTTCAAAATGCAGTCTTGCTTTTACTTTTCTGTCTCTTGTTTGATTCTGACACGCAAAACTACAGGTGCTGTGATTGTACCAATGGAGTCCTCTTCTGTAGGGTTGCCAACCTCCAGGTAGGGCCTGGGGAGCTCCCACAATTGCAACTGATCTCCAGACTACAGAACGCGTCACTACCTCTTATTTGGGAACTCCAATAATGTCATTACAATAAAGCAAAAAAAAAAAAAAAGTTTTAGACACAATAAAAGAGTTTAAATTAATTACAATTGAGATTAATTGTAAAAAATAAAATGGAGAGAATTAATACAAAAAACCCCAAGCAGTAAAATCAGTCATACAATGAGATTTTACATGTTATGATCGTTAATAGATGGGAACAATCCTTTTCCAAGGAAATATACTACTGCAATGCAGTGTTCAGTTAATTGTTTTGACACTTCCTTGGCTGCTAAATAAATCTTGTTAAACAATATGGGGGGGGGGAATGTGCGAACATATTTTAATGGTTAGAAGCCCCGCTTCTAAAATTTATTTTGCCATCAAGTCACATCTGACTTACAGCAAACCCTGGTGGGGTTTTCAAGGCAAGAGACATTCAGAGGCGGTTTGCCATTGCCTGCCTCTGCGTAGCAACTGTGGTAACCCTTGGAGGTGGCCTGCACAAATATGTGCCAGGGCCAACCCAGCTTAGCTTCTGAGATCTGATGAGATCAATCTGGCTTGGTCTATCCAGATCAGGGATGTAGACATCTATCTGTCTGCCTGCCTGCCTGCCTGTCTGTCTGTTCCCATGCAAAGGGACCACCAGGGTCATCTAGTCCAACCCCTGCACAATGCACAACTTAGAGGAGGGCAGGGAGCTGTTCCTGTTGGCAGCAGAGGACAGGACTCGCAATAATGAGTTTAAATTGAGAATGGAAAGGTACCGGCTGGACATTAGTAATTTTAAAAATTACAGTAAGAGTTCTTCAACAGTGGAATGGGCTTCCTAGGGGGGTGGTGAGCTCCCCCTCACTGGCAGTCTTTAAGCAGCAGCTGGACAAGCACTTTTCAGGGATGCTCTAGGCTGATCCTGCATTAAGCAGGGGTTGGACTAGATGGCCTCTATGGCCCCTTCCAACTCTAGGATTCTATGAGTCCATCTTCAGACTCAGTTCCCTGAGGCGTTAATGGTGAAGCAGCCTTTCTTCCAAGAAATAAAAAATGTCTGTGCGGCGCCTGGCAGAAAATAAATCAGTGAGCGAGGCAGAGGTGGCCACCTGGAAATATCCAGGAGAGAACCGAACATGCTAAACATTTCACATCCTTGCAGCAATCGGAACGTTATAGGAAAATCTTTCAGTGCTTTTTCAAGGTGCAGAAAAGAGCAACCGAAACTATCAGGGGACTAGAGCGACTGCTCTATGAGGAGCCGTTAAAACGTTTAGGGCTGTTCAGCTTGGAAAGAAGGCAGTTAAAGGGAGACATGATAGAGGTCTATAAAATTAGGCATGGTATAGAGAGAGTGGACAGGGAGAAGCTTTTCTCCCTCTCTCGTAATACCAGAACGCGGGGTCATCTGCTGAAGCTGGAGGGTGAGAGATTCAAAACAGAGAAAAAGGAAGTATTTCTTCACACAACACGTAGTTAAATTGTGGAACTCCCTGCCCCAGGATGTGGTGATAGCTGCCAACTTGGAAGGCTTTAAGAGGAGAGTGGACAGGTTCATGGAGGAGACGGCTGTCCATGGCTACTAGTCAAAATGGATACTAGTCATGATGCAGACCTATTCTCTCTAGCCTCAGAAGAGCATGCCTATTATATCAGGTGCTGAAGAACACAGGCAGGATAATGGCGCTGCAGTCGTCTTGTTTGTGGGCTTCCCGCCAGAGGTACCTGGTTGTCCACTGTGTGAACAGACAGCTGGACTTGATGGGCCTGGGTCTGATCCAGCAGGGCTTTTCTTATGTTCTTATGTTGTTATCTTTCCATCAAAATCTCTTTGTCGGAATTTCTCCTGAAGCGGTGTTCAGTTGTGCATTTTCACATCGTAAGATAGCTGATGGTGTTAGAGAGCAGTGATTGATAGTTCTGCCAGGGCGGTTCTCATTGTGCCAATCCATAGGACGAGTGCGTCACTGTGCTTTCTCCCCTGTCACTATGGCTTCACTGGTTCTCTTACAATCTCAACTTGAATAGATGGCTGTGGGGGGGCAGGAATAAGAGGGAGTGAGAAGCCATTTGCATGTAAATTTCTGTTTGAGTTTTCTTGCTCTAAATTAACCCTTCCTGTTTGTGAATGATACCTGAGAGTCATTCTGTGCCTCCGATTAAGGGTTGCCAACTTCCCGCTGGGGCCTGGAGATCTGCTGGAATTATAGCTCATCTCCAGAATACAGAGATCAGTTCTCCTGGAGAAAATGGGTGCTTTGGAAGTTGGACTCTATGGCATTGTGCCCCACCGGGGTCCCTTCACTCCCCAAACCCCGTTCTACCCATGAATCTTCAGGAAGTATCCAAGTAGGGTTGCCAAGTCCCTCTTCATCACCAGTTTTTTGGGGCGAAGCCTGAGAAGGGCGGGGTTTGAGGAGGGGAGGGACTTCAATGATAGAGCCCAATTGCCAAAGTGGCCATTTTCTCCAGGGGAACTGATCTCTATCGGCTGTAATAGCAGGAGATCTCCAGCTAGTACCTGGAGGTTGGCAACCAATCTCAAGGCAGAGTTGGCAACTCTACTCCAATTGTGACATGTTTCCCCAACCTGTTAATATTCGTGCCCCCTAGGTTTGCCAGCTCCAGGCTGGAAAATACCTGGAGATTTTGAAGCGAAGCCTGAGAAGGGTGGGGTTAGGGGAGGAGTGGGACTTCAATGCCATAGAGTCCAATTGCCAAACTGGCCATTTTTCTCCAGGTGAACTGATCTCTGTTGCCTGGAGATCAGCTGTAATACCGGGAGATCTCCAGCCACCTCCCAGACGTGTGTATGTATGGAGCTAGACTCTAATTTGGCGAACTCCTCTTCCCCCCCCCCAAAGATAAGGATGGCTTGTGTTTCGGAGGACCTTGTAAAGAAACCATGGCTGCCCCCCATAATCTTGTTGATAGATTAATGGCTCAAATTGGGGAGAGGGAGGCCAGCAGCCAGGTTGCCTCCAGACAAAAAGCTCTAAATATTGACAACATTTGGGCTGAGAAAAGCATGTGTGATCTCTGGGAATCCGTCCAGCCCCCACTATCATATTAGCCAGTTTTATTTTTTCACTGCTCGCCTTTGATCATCTGCGCTACGATTCCCACCGTAGACGTTGAAGCCGAGCTGCCGGCAAGCTCCTTATTATGCTTAATGAGTCTCTGCTCAAAGTTTTATGGACGTCTCTGCTGCTTATGTTGGCCCGGGTTTTCAGCGCTGGTGGGTCTGTAAACATGCACATACGTGGGGTTTGTTCTCTTAAGAAGAGAGGCAATGTTTAAAATTCATCCTCCTCCTCCTCATCTCTCATGAACACATGAAGCTGCCTTATACTGAATAGGACCCTTGGTCCATCAAAGTCAGTATTGTCTACTCTGACTGGCAGTGGCTCTCCAGGGTCTCAGGCAGAGAGGTCTTTCACATCACCTACCTTCCTGGTCCCTTTAACGAAGTCCATGCTGGCCATAATTAGACGAGGAATAGAGAATAAAACTGCTGATATCATACTGCCCTTGTACAAACCTATGGTGAGACCACACTTGGAATACTGTGTACAATTCTGGTCACCACACCTAAAAACGGATATTACAGAGCTTGAGAAGGTGCAGAAAAGAGCAACCAAAATGATTAGGGGACTAGAGCAGCTGTCCTATGGGGAGCGGTTAAGACCCTTAGGGCTGTTTAGCTTGGAAAGAAGGCGGCTGAGGGGAGACATGATAGAGGTCTATAAAATTATGCATGGTTTGGAAAGAGTGGACAGGGAGATGTTTTTCTCCCTCTCCCATAATACTAGAACGCGGGGTCATCTGCTGAAGCTTGAGGGTGAGAGATTCAAAACAGATAAAAAGACGTATTTTTTCACACAACGCATAGTTAAATTGTGGAACTCCCTGCCCCAGGATGTGGTGATGGCTGCCAGCTTGGAGGGCTTTAAGAGAGGAGTGGACATATACATGGAGGAAAGGGGTATTCATGGCTATTAGTTAGAATGGATACTAGCCATGCTGCATACCTATTCTCTCAAGTATCAGAGGAGCCTATTATATTGGGTGCGGTGGAGCACAGGCAGGATGGTGCTGCTGCAGTCATCTTGTTTGTGGGCTTCCTAGAGGCACACGGTTGGCCACTGGATGAACAGATTGCTGGACTTGATGGGCCTTGGTCTGATCCAGCAGGGCCTTTCTTATGTTTAACTGGAAATGCGGGGGATTGAACCTGGGACCTTCTGCATGCCAAGCAGATGCTCTGGCCCTGAGCCACAGCATCCGCCCCCCTCTGTATGTATGTGTGTTTTTCCTGTTGAGGATATATTAACCCTCATCCAGAGCCAGTGTGGTGTAGTGATTTGGAGCTGCGGATTCTAATCTGGAGAACTTGGGTTCAATTCCCCATTCCTCCAAATGAGTGGCAGATATTAATCTGCAGAACCAGGTTTGATTCCCCACTCCTCCACATGAGCGGCAGACTCTAATCTGGAGGAACAGGTTGGTTTCCCCACCCCTCCACATGAAGCCAGCTGGGTGAACTTGGGCTAGTCACAGCTCTCTCTGAACTCTCTCAGCCCCACTGACCTCACAAGGTGTCTGTTGTGGGGAGAGGAAGGGAAGGCGATTGTAAACCAGTCTGGTTCTCTTTAAAAGGTAGAGAAAATCAACATATAAAACCAACTCTTCTTCTTCTTCTACTTCTTCTTCTTCTTCTTGATATTTTTTTGTGTTGAGGGAAAATTTGCTTATCAGGAGAAGATTGGCACTGGAGAACATTCACAATGTTAAGGTTGATGAGATGGGGCTTTATTAGAAATGCTTTCATTAAAAAAAAAACTTTGTTTGTTTTGACGTGGCTTAAACCAGTCCATTTTTCTCAGTCTAAAGGAGTCAGAATTGTCACGCCTTCCGGTGCTGTTTTCTTTTCATTTCTAATGGTTAAGCTATAGTGAGAACAGAGTTCCCCGAGCAACAAAACCTTGATTTAATTTACATTCTTTAGTGATCCACGCTCATCGCTTTCCTTTTAGTCGGGAAGGAACTAACACAATATCTCTGACACAGTTGTCGAAAGAAGCGATGATAAATATTTTCTACTATTTTTAATCTCGGGCTTGTTTGATAACAAGGAAAACGCAAAAGGACAAAGAGAGGAAAGATGGCATTGGGTGTGACAATTTTTCTATTGGTTGCATTTTTTTTTAAAGGCTGCCCTATAGCTATGAAATATCTCTACATAAACCCAGTGCATGCTGTGAAAAGCACTGTGTAATGTTAAGGGGTCAGGGGTTCTATGCCTACCATAGAACTGGCAATGTGGCTTTCATCCTGGGAATGACCCCGTCCATTGAAGTATGTTCTGTTAAGAATAGAGTCAATCACACATCCTAATCTATTGCTTCCTGTTGCATTCAGGAGCACAGATGTATACATTGAGGTCAGCCTACATATAAACAAGAGTATTCATCTTTCACTGGAGTGAATGGAGAATACTCACCCGGGGAGGGGGGGAGGGCTTCCTTTTGAGCACATAGGAGCTACCCTTTCACAGAAGAAGAAGAAGAAGAGGAGGAGGAGTTGGTTTTTATATGCCAACTTTCTCTACCACTTAAGGAAGAATCAAAACCAGCTTATATGAACATATGAAGCTGCCTTAAACTGAATCAGAACCTTGGACTTGGTCCATCAAAGTCACTATTGACTACTCTGACTGGCAGCAGCTCTCCAGGGTCTCAGGCAGAGGTCTTTCACATCACCTGCTTGCCTAGTCCCTTTAGAATGGAGATTGAACCTGGGGATTGAACCTGGGACCTTCTGCATGACAAGGAGATGCTCTATCACTGAGCCACAGCCCCTCCCCAATCACCTTCCCTTCCCCTCCCCACAACAGACACCTTGTGAGGTAGGTGGGGGCTGAGAGAGTTCAGAGAGAACTGTGACTAGTCCAAGGTCACCCAGCAGGCTTCACGTGAAGGAGTGGAGAATCAAACCTGGTTCTCCAGATTAGCGTCCACCATTCATAACCACCATTCATAACCACTCTTAACTATTACACCACACTGGCTATCGAAGTGTAAGGAAAAGCCAGCTTGTTCTGAAGATCTATATATGCAACTGGAGCTCTTCAGGGCTTTGGAACAAGAGCTTTGTTTCCCTTTCTTGCATGCCCAGGGTAGTGCTGATGCCACTTGAGGGTCAGGAAGCAATTTCCCACCAGACCAGATTGGCCAGAGATCCTGGAGGGTTGTTTTTTTTGCCATCTTTTGGGCATGTAGTATGGGAGGTCACTTGGGTGTAGGGGTCACTAGGGGTGTGGGTAGTTGTGAATTTTCTGCATTAGGCAGGGGGTTGGACTTGATGACCCTGGTGGTCCCTTCCAACTCTGTGATTCTATGATTCTAAACTAGGGTTGCCAGGTCCCCCCTCTCCTCCGGCAGGAGGTTTTTGGGTCAGAGGTGAAGGAAATATTGAGCTCGTGTGTGGCTGCGCCAACACAATCGTGTCATTCTGGTTTACACCCGGAAGTGCCACATCGCAAGGGGCTTTTACCACTCAAATTCCCAGAAGTGATGTGGCGCGAGGCGCGCATGCATGTGTTGCCCCCTGACCCTCAGCTGGTCGACAGGCAGCCAGGTGGATCGGCAGGGGGTTGCCCGCCACCACCTGGCACTTGGCAACCCTATTCTACTCAGCAATTAAAGTTTGGGGGTCTGTGCTTCCTTGGTGAATTCAGGGCTGGCGTCGGCATACCCTGAGGTGGGGCAGGGCCCAGGGTTTCCGGCAGGGCACCCCCAGCTCACTCGCCAGCGCTCCACCACCCGTGCTCCCTGCTGCCCGCACTGCCTGGTGCCATTGGGGAAAGGGCTCTAGGTAGCTGTGATCACGGGGAGTGAGATTGATTGAGAGCAGACAAGGGAAGGGTGCACAGCCTGGCGGGAGCCATGAAGGTGGCTTGGGGTCATGAGTGGCTGGGGGTGGGCAGAGGAGGGGGCCTGGGAACTCTCTGACCGGGGCCCTCCAAAACCCGGAACCGGCTCTGGGTTATAAACCTCATCTTAAAGGGAACTCCAACCTCACCAACCTTTTTGCCGCACTTTGAGAGCCAGTGGGGTGTAGTGGTTAAGAGGGGTGGTTTGGAGCGGTGGAATCTCATCTGGAGAACCGGGTTTGATTCCCCACTCCCCCACATGAGCGGCGGTGGCTAATCTGGAGAACTGGGTTGGTTTCCCCACTCCTCCACATGAAGCCAGCTGGGTGACCTTGGGCTAGTCACAGCTCTCTCGGCCCCACCTACCTCACTGGGTGTCTGTTGTGGGGAGAGGAAGGGAAGGTGATTGTAAGCCGGTTTGATTCTCCCTTAAGTGGTAGAGAAAGTCGCCATATAAAAACCAGCCCTCCTCCTCCTCCTCCACCTCCTCCTCCTCCTCCTCCTCCTCCTCCTTCTTCTTCTTCTTCTTCTTCTTCTTCTTCTTCTTCTTCTTCTTCTTCTTCTTCTTCTTCTTCTTCTTCTTCTTCTTCTTCTTCTTCACAGTCATGTCAGTAAGGCTGAGCCAGTGGAAGGCTGATGCCAAATGATTGGAGGCCGTGCAAAATCTCTTGAGTGATTTTTCTCTTCATTATGGAACTATTTTTCTCTTCATTACGGAGTGTCAGCTCTGATGTATCATATGACAGACATTAACACCAGCTCTTGAAATGCCTTCCATGAAGGCACGGGTCTTAAATTCTGTTATCAGCGTGTTTCGACCCCACAGCTTGCTGAGAAAAGATCCCGAGGAATGGGTTTATGAAAGAACCCGTCTCTTCCCTTGGGTTTTTGTCTTGGAAGGAATTGCATGAATGACATTTTCTGACAGAGTATTTTAGTAAGGTCTCTCCTCAGAAGTCGCTCCCAGAGCAGCAGATTTATCGGGTGTAAAATGTTAGTCTATCGCTCGGCCCAGCATGGAGCTTGACCCAATCCAAAAGTCTGCATGAGAGAGGCAGCATGGTGTAGTGGTTAAGAGCCGTGGTTTGGAGCGGAGGACTCTGATCCGGTGAACCAGGTTTGATTCTCCACTCCTCCACATGAGCGGTGAACGGGGTTGGTTTTCCCACTCCTACACATGAAGCCGGCTGGGTGATCCTGGGCTAGTCACAGCTCTCTTAGAGCTCTTTCAGCCCCACCTCCCTCACAGGGTGTCTTATGTTTTTATGTTCATACCTAGCCTCTCCACTATCAGGGGAGAATTCCTATTATAGCAGGAGCTTTGAAACACGGGCCGGAGAATGCTGCTGCAGTCATCTTGTTTGTGGGCTTCCTAGGGGCACCTGGTTGGCCACTGGGTGAGCAGACTGCTGGACTTGATGGGCCTGGGTCTGATCCAGCTGGGCTTTTCTTATGTTCTTATGAAATCATCTACAAAGATAAGCCAAAGTATCCAGCTAACCTTAGAAAACACACAGACACAAGAAGCCTTATTTTGCATGGCCGCTTTTGTTCTCTAGATCACGGCTTTGACATTTGTTACAAATGCACACTGGGTAAAGGATGAAACAAAACCAGGAACAGATGATTAAAAAAAAAACTTTATTTCCCTTCTGCTTCCTTTTCAGGGCAATTTAATTTAGCGGGCAGATTAAAATTGCTCCTCGCTCCTGCAGAATGAATTGAACACAAATAATCTTATAAAAGATAATTTTCTTCTTAGAAGATTCCGACGACAAATCTGCAGAACATTTAAAGCTTTTATCTAAAATTAAAATGGTGTATAGTCTCTGAACTGCTTAGGCAGATCTGCTCTTTGAAGTGTCTATGTGTTGGTGAGCGCTGTAGCCCCTCCTTCCACGGGAAAACCTCGAGTGATTCAGAATTTATTTCTATAAGGTGGCCTTTCATCCTACTGCAAAACAGAATATCCTGTTCAAACTGCTATGTCAATGGCAGGCCAGTTCAGATGATGGGAATTACCTTTAAAATCCAACCCCTTTCTAAACTAGGGTTGCCAGCTCCAGGTTGGGAAATACCCGGACATTTTTGAGGCGGAGGCTGAGGAGGGTGGGTTTTGGGGAGGGGAGGGACTTTCGTGCCATAGAGTCCAGTTGCCAAAGTGGCCCATTTTCTCAAGGTGAACTGATCTCTATTGGCTGGAGATCAGTTTAACAGCAGGAGATCTCCAGCTAGTACCTGGAGGTTGGCAACCCTACATGGCCCAGCCTGACCAAGTGACATTTATGTCCTATCTGGCCCTCATATCTATTGAATTTGACACCTCTGCAATAGGGTTTTCAAGGCAAGAGATGTTCAGAGGTGGTTTGCCATTGCCTGCCTCTGTGTAGTGACCCCGGACTTCCTTGGTGTTCTCCCATCCAAGTACTAACCAGGGCTGACCCTCCTTAGCTTCTGAGGTCTGATGAGATCAGACTATATTGGGTAATCCTGGCCCGTGAACGCACTAGCAACGTACCTCGCAATCTAAACGTGTCCAGTAAAGCATCCAACACGACTTAAAATTTCTGTTCCCACCGCGACGCCTTCCTCCGCTGTATTAGATAAAATCCGTACGTTTTCCCCTTGCGGCAGCATTCACACGCCAGCTCGAAGGAGCATTGTGTTTGGCTGAGGTGGTAGCCTGCCGCGCATGCCCTCTCGGTGCTTGAAACAAAGACGGCGATTGGTCCAGCGTGGGCAGTGAGGCGTGGGGAGTGGGTTGTGGGCTAGCAGCAGGAATTGGATTGAAGACAGATTTTATGTTCGCACTTCAGGCTCCGAGGAAAACATTTAATTTCTATTAATTCGCCATATAAGCGAATGCTCTTCACACGGAGAAATTGTCCTCTGGAGACGTCTCCGGAATCCTTCGGAAGAGATGAAGTGCGAACATGCAAGGAAACCCCGTAGAAATCGGAGCTGCAAACGCGAAGTGCGGACATGGTCCAGGTCAGGGCCACATTAGCTTATTTCTCCTTCAATACTGTAAATCGTGCAGTTACTTGTGGCATTATCCTTGGAAGAAGGTTGAACAGCTAGAAAGCCGGAGACTGGATTGTGATCCCTGCCCAGAAAGTGGTGAGAAGTATTTGAAAGGCTGTCACTTAGAGGAGGGGTTGTGGCTCAGTGGTTGAGCATCTGCTTGGCATGCAGAAGGTCCCAGGTTCAATCCCTGGCATCTCCAGTTAAAGGGACTAGGCAAGTAGGTGGAGTGAAAGACCTCTGCCTGAGACCCTGGAGAGCCGCTGCCGGTCTGAGTAGACAAGACTGACTTGGATGGATCGAGGGTCTGGTTCCGTATAAGGCAGCTTCATGTGTATTCAGGAGGGCAGGGAGCTGTTCCTGTTGGCAGCAGAGGATAGGACTCGCAATAATTGTGGAAAGGTACTGGCTGGATATTAGGGATTTTTTTATGATGAGAAGTTCAACAGTGGAATCGGCTGTCTAGGGAGGATTTGAGCTCCCCCTCTCTGGGAGTCTTCCAGCGGCAGCTGGACGAACACTTGTTAGGGATGCTCTAAGCAGATCCTGCATTGAGCAGGAGGTTGGACTAGATGGCCTCTATGGCACCTTCCAACTCTGTGATTCTATAAGTCCTCAAGCCCAGAAAGGTCAACTTTGTAACTTGTCTGGTCCTTCCATTTTTCATTTGGATATTGGAAGATCTGCTTTCCAAAAACGATAGAGATTCCTTATTACATTTTAATTTCTTATTTTCTAGTTGATGACCTTGTTTCCTAGATGTTTTGTTTTGAATGCTGTCATTCTAGCGTACTACAAAAGCCATTATTTTGTTAGCAGGTACCATTTATGCATAGTTGTCAGTCATTCACAGAGATAAGTGATTATTTGGGATTTAGTTTACTGCCTTATCTCTCTTGAATTAAAATCCAAAATCTTTTAAGTGCTTGTGTCTGTGTATCTTAAGTGCCGTCAAGTCGCTTCCGACTCATGGCAACCCTATGAATCAACACCCTCCAGAACATCCTATCAACAGCCTTGCTGGCGTCTTGCAAACAGAGTCAATCCATCTCTTGTTGTGTCTTCCTCTTTTCCTACTGCCTTCAGCTTTTCCTAGCATGATTGTCTTTTCCAGTGACTTAGGTGCTTAGGGCCTCTGAAGGTCTTAATCTGGCCCTGCCCAGCAGGCTTCATGTGGAGTGGGGAATCGAAACCGATTCTCCAGGTTAGAGCCCACCGCTCCTAACCACTATACCACGCTGCCTGCACATTCACTCTTGCTCTCACTCTGTACACGTGGGCTTCTCCTTATGTATGTTGTATCCAGAGAGCTATTTGCTTGACACAGAATTCCTGAGGATCTTAGCAGTGTTTTAGTCCCTGGTTGCACAGAGATGCCAGAATGCGTAAGAGCAATGAATGACAAATTCCGTTATTAGAGAGTGAGGCGTCGGTGAGCTGTGTAATCCCCATCACTAGCAGAAGAAGGGTGGATTGTGTGTGAAATATTGAAATGTGCAGAATAAATTAATCAACTGAAATCATGCATAATCTGTATAGATTGCACTGTTTTCCACATTGTAGAATATGAGTTATTTAGCACTGAATTTTTATATTTGGAAGGCTTTAAGAGAGGAGTGTTCATGGAGGAGAGGGCTATCCATGACTACTAGTCCAAATCAATACTAGTCATGAGGCATACCTATCCTCTCCAGTCTCAGAGGAGCATGCTTATTACATTAGGTGCCGTGGAACACAGGCAGGACAATGCTGCTGCAGTCATCTTGTTTGTGGGCTTCATGGAGGCACCTGGTTGGCCACTGTGTGAACAGATGGCTGGACTTGATGGACCGTGGTCTGATCCAGCAGGGTTTTTCTTATGTTCCTATACTTCTGCTTGCATTCAGCTGGCTCCTGATGTACAGATTGGTGTACATAATGATGCCCTGGTTACATCATTATGAACCATGCTACTGGCATCACTGTGAGCCAGCGTGATGTAGTGGTTAAGAGCGGCAGACTCTAAGCTGGAGAACCGAGTTTGATTCCCCACTCCTCCACATGAGCGGCAGACTCTAATCTGGTGAACTGGGTTGGTTTCCGTACACCTGCACATGAAACCTCCTTGGTGACCTTGGGCCAGTCACAGTTCTTTCTGAACTCTCAGCTTCACCTACCTCACAAGGTGCCTTTTGTGGGGAGGGGAAGGGAAGGCGATTGTTAGCCACTTTAAGACTCTTAAAGGTAGAGAAAATTAAGGTATAAAAACCAATTCTTTTTCTCCGTGCGATGAGAACTTCCAAGGAGACGTGAAGATTGGGGACAGGCTGTGGCTTAGTGGTAGAGGTTCTGTTTTGGTATGCAGAAGGTTACAGGTTCAATCCCTGTCATCTCCAGTTAAAAGGATCGAGTTTTAGGTGATGGGAAAGACCTTCTGCCTGAGACCCTGGAGAGCCACTGCCAGTATGAGTAGACCCTGAATATTGACCCTGAGTATTGACCCTGAGTATTGACCCTGATGGACCGATGGTCTGATTCAGTATAAGGTAGCTTCGTGTGTCCATGTGAAATGGATTGCAAAAGAACAGATTTTGGGGCTACTAACTTAAGTTGTCAATTACCCTGAACTTCCAAGCGAGTTTTCAAAGAAGTTATGACAAATGGTGGATATACAGATTCATAGGTTAATGCAGGGTTCCCCAACCTTTTTGAGCTACGGGCACATTTGGGATTCTGACATAGCATGGTGGTTGCAGCAACAAAATGGCTGCCATAAAATGGTTGCCGCAGGAGGGGAATCAGTCGCAAAATGATGGCCGCAGCTTCAGTCACATAGGGAAGATCCTTGTGCTGTGGTGGCAGCAGCTGCCTAAGCAATATTTAAAAAAATCTGTCCAGCCAATCAAATCTCCAATAGTAAATCAGAATTCTGGATCCACCCACTTCCTAAAAAGCAGTTGGCGGACACCAGAAAAGGTGTTGGCGGATCCCATAGTGCCCATGGGCATCACGTTGGGGAACCCTGGGTTAGCATATGGGCTTGATAGAGCCTTATTACGGGTAATAACTACAAACTCCTGTTCCACGTATCAGACCTTTCCCCATTTTTGTCAATTAAGATTCTTACAAGCACACCTAATTCATTGTTAGACTCGAGGTGGGAATAAAATACAAAACGTTGTCACAATTCTTCACTGTACAAACTAATCAAGATCATTAAATATCAATCCATTCTGTGTTCCCATAGCTGTGCATAAATATTTCATACAGCACTTGTTATCTTGATTGTTTGTATATTCGGTTGTTAAGAGTTTCCCAGCAATTTGCCTACTTCTCAGAAATAGACATTTACCGTTTAAATCAAATGCTGTCGAGCTCTTCAAAGTACCCCGAGAGAGGCGATAAATGTCACAGTGGGGCCCCTGTGCTTAACTGTGCAAAGCAGGAGGAGACTGTGCACCATCAGTTAGTGGTCGAACAAATTGTTTGATTTATCAAGGATGAGAAAGGACCGCGTTGTTCTGTCTTCCTCCGTCCATTTAGAAATTGGAATTCTCGGGACGAAAAACGGATTTAGTTCATCTGTCTTTTCCCCCTCCAGGCTGAGTCCCAAAGTGAATTGATTCGGGAATTTACAGATTAAATTAGCAAAACGATTTCACTCGTGAAGACTAAAAATGATCTGTCAAAGGAAAGCTATAATTACCCAAGTAGTCGCATGTGGCCATAACTGTCTTTCATTGTGTTCAAAACCAATAGAAAAATAGGAATGAAATATTTGTTCAGGAAAACTTTTTATTCCCATGGGCTGTGCTAATTTCAGAAGCCTAAATGTTCATTAGATGTTTCCACTTTCCTGAGGCTTTGTTTATTTTGAAAAGTATAGAAAAGTATTGCCTTAAACAGCAGCTGCAAAAAGTTTGTCCCACAAAATACTACGCTTACAGTATTGGAGCATTCCTACGCTGTTTGTTATACACTACAGTAGATCAGGCATCCTCAGCGCTTCCCCAGGCGAATGCATTTTAATGATGTTTTGCCATCTTTAAAGTTTCCAGATGTTCATTAACTCCTTGGGTGCCACTTCACACCGAATGCAAAACAATATACATAGAGAGAATTGGTGCAATGTGTGTAATGCAAATAAAGCAATTAAGCACGGAGAGAACTCTTGTAGTGGTGTAAGCAAGGCATTAATGAAGTCTGAATGGCTAACTTGAGAAAATAATAGTCTGTTCTGAGGGCTGGCTGTGCTCATTAAATCCGGACACCTGTAAGGATGGTGACAAAAGAGATCCAGGTTTAAAAGCTTTGCTTTCGTAACTTGAAAATGCCACACGTTAAATGCATCCTAGGCCTAAAACAAAGAGTCGTAAAACCAGAGAAATTCTGAGAATTGGAATTGATGGGAAGGAAGATGTCCTAAATAAAAGCAGAAAGTACCCCTTCAATACAATTACTAAATCTACTAATGGTGTAATAAATTTCTTAAGTTTTTTTTTTTTACAGTCAGATTACTGCATAAATAACATACATTAAGGTACCCCATTTGTTGGGTCCAGTCTACGTTCTTTATGGTTGTGCTTCTGTTACAGGGAGACGACTTTATCCAGACACTCGGCTTCTAACCTCCCTTCTCACTTCACACTCTTTGCTTTCCATTCCTGCTAGATAACTTTTGATTGGTGGTTTTTGCTGATTCCCTTGTCTCACTGCAGCTTGCCCTCCTCTTTTCCCATGGTGTACCTGGGGGGTCCAGTGACACCCCCCCCCCAGGGGCTACAGTTTTGAGGTTCAGAGGAGGTTGTAGTGGGAGGGGAAATAAAATTATTTTCATGGAGCAAATTACTTTCATGGAGAGCCAGCGTGGTGTAGTGGTTAAGAGCGGTGGTTTGGAGCAGTGGGCTCTGATCTGGAGAACCGGGTTTGATTCCCCACTCCTCTACATGAATGGTGGATGCTAATCTGGTGAACTGGATTTGTTTCCCCGCTCCTACATATGAAGCCAGCTGGATGACCTTGGACTAGTCACACACACTACCAGCTTTGGTTTCATTAATTTTTTTGCTTCCATCAGTTCATTTTTCATTGGTTTCAATAATAAAACCTTTTTCACCTATGACTTTGGGAAGATGCCCCTCGCCCAAGGAATCTTCCTGGCTTAATTTCAGATAGATAGGAGAAACCATCCAATTTTTATATAGTCAATTAAATTTATCATTGCAGAACAGATTGTGATCATGAATAATACGTAATAATAAATAAGGGGATCTCCATGTCTATGGCACCCCTCCCCTTCATGTCTAAAGTGTGGGAGAGGGAGTCTATTTTAAAACTGAAATGGAGTGTGTGAGCCCAGGATGCTAAACCCTATGTGTGTGTGTGTTAAGTGCCGTCAAGTCGCTTCCGACTCATGGTGACCCTATGAATCAAAGTCCTATCTTTGACAGCTAAACCCTATGCTCATTCCCAATCCCATATTTTACCTCCCTGCATGCATGCTGCTTGAACATTTTTCTCCCAGCCCTGCCCACTTCTGGTAGTGGAGGGGCGGGGTTGAGCTCTGATTTTGTTTAAAAATAGCCCCCTACCCCTAGTTATTTTCCTTCCAGACAGGTGGTCTTGTATAAACCCAATGGAATCCCCTGCCATGGTCAAATCTAGATTGGCCCTTAGTTTAATTAATTGAAAAAAGCCAACCCTCAGAGGCTGACTAGCGCTTCAAAAAGATAGCGCTTCAAAAAGGTAGCTGGCAGCAACTCCGTTTCTTCTGTTTATATCATTCCCCTAGTAAAACACTTCGTAATTTTCTGATTGAAAATGTCCTAATCCACTTTAGTTCACTTACTTCCAGGATTGAAACGTTTAAACGTTCCATGTCTTGTTTTACAATTTCAAGCTTACCTTGATTCATGCTTCTCACATTCCACGTTCCTATTATATGCATCGGACAGCTTTGGACTTTCCTTTTGCGTACTTCTTAGGTTGCCAGAATTAGTCTGCAGTACAGTAGTTTTAATTCCACCTGGTATCTAGTATTCCCTATTACTATGTATGGGTGTGAAAGCTGGACATTGAAGAAAGCTGATAGGAAGAAAGTAGACTCCTTTGAAATGAGGTGTTGGAGGAGAGTGTTATGGATACCCTGGACTGCCAAAAAAAAAAAAAACAAATCAGTGGGTTATAGTTCAAATCAAGCCTGAACTGACCCTAGAAGCTAAAATGACTAAACTGAGGCTATCGTATTTTGGTCACATTATGAGAAGACAAGAGTCACTGGAAAAGACAGTCATGCTAGGAAAAGTTGAGGGCAGGAGGAAAAGAGGAAGACCCAACAAGAGATGGATTGACTCAATAAAGGAAGCCACAGCCCTCAATTTGCAAGACCTGAGCAAGGCTGTCAAGATAGGACATTGTGGAGGACTTCGATTCATAGGGTCTCCACGAGTCGGAAGCGACTTGATGGCACTTAACACACACACACATCTAGCAAGGCCTTGGACTTATGAAGATGATAGAAATGGTTCTTGAGCTCGTCAACCAGGGAAATTGACTTTAAGGAAGCAAGTTAAGGCTTTTTCTGTTTTTTTTCTCATTTCCTCCCTACATAGTTTGTAGGTTAAAGAGAACGAGTTGTAATTTCCCCCCATTTTGATTTCCTTTGCCTCCTATAAGCTGAGAACAGCAAAAGGCATAATTGGGTCACTAATTAGATGTCAGGCGTAGACTGTCTGGTGGAATTGGAGGTTAACCGGTTGTAAGAGCATTCGTGACAAGATAGCTGCTATGGTTAGAGAGATGCCAAGTAGCTGGTCTGATTTTAAGGACGGTGCTCTTTTCTGTCCCTAAAGTGTACTTCTAATCGCATTATCCTTATGGCGATGTGGGGAGCACAGGAGACGATACTGGCCTTAACTGTCAAACATAGTCTGCTTATTGTCATTTTAGACATTTCTTGGTTAAGACTTGATTCCAGCTCTAAAATAAATGGGTGAACTATTGATATATTTTTTTTAAGTCTGAGTTACAGGACTCAGCGCTACTGAGATTCAAAACAGATAATGAGATTCAAAACAGAGAAAAGGAAGTATTTCTTCACATAACGCATAGTTAAATTGTGGAACTCCCTGCCCCAGGATGTGGTGATGGCTACCAACTTGGAAGGCTTGAAGAGGGGAGTGGACATGTTCATGGAGGAGAGGGATGTACATGGCTATTAGTCCAAATGGCTACTAGTCATGATGTATCCCTATTCTCTCCATGATCAGAGGAGGATGCCCGTTATATTAGGTGCTGTGGAACACAGGCAGGATGGTGCTGCTGCAGTCGTCTTGTTTGTGGGCTTCCTAGAGGCACCTGGTTGGCCACTGTGTGGACAGACTGCTGGACTTGATGGGCCTTGGTCTGATCCAGCAGGGCTTTTCTTTTGTTCTTCTGCTCTTACTTGTTTTAAAATCATAAACAATCTAAAATACATTTTCAGAGGGTACAGCCATGTTGGTCTGTAGTATCACTGTGATAAGAAGAAGAAGATTCTCCCTTAAGTGTTAGATAATGTCGGCATTCTTCTTCTTCTTCTTCTTCTTCTTCTTCTTCTTCTTCTTCTTCTTCTTCTTCTTCTTCTTCTTCTACCTCTTGGGCCACCATAAGCACAAGGATGGCAGTAGATTGTGCTTATATGTATTAAAACACTGCTGCAAGCATTTATGGAGCACTGCTAACATCTGTTTTTATTCTGCTCGTGGTTCTTTGGTTCCAGCTCACAGAAGACGCAGAATTTTAATGCTGTTACTCTACTTTTGGGGGACAAGTTTAGGGAAGCCCTCTGAGCCTTGATTCAGATTCTTCCCCACATAGAGAAACTTACATTATTATAATTGTTTTTGAACGGATGTTGATGGAGGCAGCTAAGGGAGAATGTGCCACTGATGAGATCAATTGTAAACTTTGTACAGGATTACCAAATGAATATTTCATCGGCTGTATACTTCCGCAGTGTAATCATTTGTCATCTTAATTGTGCAGCAGTTTCTTTAGCTGATGCATTCCAACAGTGGCTATCTGCTCGAATTCCCTAAATGTTTTATAGTAAATATCTCACTATTTAAATATTTTATAGTTAAGAGATATCTAAGTGTGTGTTAAATTACATAATCTGGTGAACCGGGTTGGTTTCTCCACTTCTCCGCATGAAGCCAGCTGGGTGACTTTGGGCTAGTCACAGCTCTCATCCCACCTACCTCACAGGGTGTCTGTTGTGGTGAGGGGAAGGGAAGGTGATTGTAAGTCGGTTTGATTCCTCCTGAAGTGGTAGAGAAAGTTGGCATCTAAAAACCAACTCTTCTTTTCCTTCTCCTTCTCCCTCTTCTCCTTCTCCTTCTTCTGAGCATGGAGTAGGGGTCATTGGGGGTATGGGGGGGAGATATTTGTGAATGTCCTGCATTGTGCAGGGGGTTGTACTAGATGACCCTGGTGGACCCTTCCAACTCTATGATTCTTTGATTCGATTCTTCCTCTCGCTCCCTAGCCTGGCGTCCACAAAGGCAGCCCCAGGTAAGTCAGGGACCGTTGCTTTCTAAAGTCTCTTGAAAGAAGCGAGCCCTGACACTCTCTTTTGTACAGTAAGTAAAACTGTTCCAAAGTTTTTTCCCTGCATCAAAGTCCCTCTGGAATATCCGCTCTTTACATAGGCAATTTGGCATAAAATAAAATGTTTCTTTTAAATTGTCGAAGAGATGAAAGGGTTCTTTTTAAAGAAACAGGATAGGGTGGAGTGGACGGCAAGTTCTTTTGCTAATAAGAGATGCTCTGAACACAGTATCATGAAGAATTTAGATAGTTTTATGCTAACAGGAAAAAAGAATCCTGGTAAGGGTGGCGTCCGTGTTTGGCTCTCATGGCCCTTTCTTACATGCCCAGGGTAGTGCTGATCACCACTTTGGGGTCAGGAAGGAATTTGCTTTCAGGCCAGTTTGGCCAGGGATCCTGCAGGGTTTTGTTTTGGTTTTTTTTGCCATCTTCTGGGCATGGAGCAGGGGTCACTGGGAGTGTGTGTGTGGGGTGGGGGGGAGGTAGTTGTGAATTTCCTGCATTGTGCAGAGGGTTGGACTAGATGACCCTGGTGATTGAAGGAGCTGGATATGTTTAGCCCGAAAAGGAGAAGACTGAGAGGAGATATGATAACCATCTTCAAGTATTTGAAGGGATGTCATATAGACGACAGTGCCGAGTTGTTTTCTGTTGACCCAGAAGGTCGGACCAGAACCAATGGGTTGAAATTAAAACAAAAAGTTTCTGTCTAGACATTAGGAGGAATTTTCTGAGAGTTAGAGAGGTTCCTCAGTGGAACAGGCTTCCTTGGAAGGTGGTGAGCTCTCCTTCCCTGGAGGTTTTGAAGCAAAGGCTAGCTGGCCATCTGTCAGCAATGCTGATTCTATGATCATGACAGGGAGGGCATCTTGGCTATCTTCTGAGCATGGAGTAGGGGGTCACTGGGGGTGTGGGGGGAGGCAGTTGCGAATGTCCTGCATTGTGCAGCGGGTTGGACTAGATGACCCTGGCGGTCCCTTCCTTCTCTATGATTCCATGATTCTGTATACCAGGGGTGGGGAACCTTTTTTCCACCAAGGGCCATTTGGATATTTATAACATCATTTGCGGGCCATACAAAATTATCAACTGAAAAATTAGCCAACCAAACCCCAAGCAAGCAGCTGCCCCAGATGACCCCCCCTCCTCATGGTCAAGCAGACAGGCATCCAACCAGTGGCGCACTCGCCCACCTGGTGGCACAGGATGGTCTGTTGCACCAGCCGGGCGTAGCCGTCCAGCCACACGCCGGAGTTGCTCCTGCTCCGCATGGTCGGGGCCGGATTCTACAGCCGGCTCCTGCTATCTCCGCCTGCAGTGATGAAATGAGGACACACTGGCTAAGAACTCCCCCCCACACACACATCCTGGCCCTGCCCCCTTTAACTCTTCCATTGTTGCCACTTCCACCCCCAGCCCTCTTGTAGTACAGAGGGAATACGTTTCTCCATGGCCCGGGTGTGAAAGGGTTAACACAGTTTCTTGGCAAGTCCTAGCATCTCCATAGCTAACGACTCTTCTGCAAGGGGGAAAAAGGTTCCTTTTCTTGGCAAAACAAACTCACATCCGCCTTGAATAGAGGCTATTCCTGTCCGTGGGAGGGGGCATATCGCCAGTCTTAGATCCTTTTGAGCTAGAGATCTGCCAGGACCCATGAAGTAGGGCTGTTGAATTTAAAAAAATTCGGTATAGTTCGGATTCGGCCGAATTCGGCCCGTTTAGATTCGGGATATGCCGAAGTCCGAACTCCCCCACTTCGGATCCGTTCAATTCGGCGGGAATTCAAAGTTTGGAAAAAAAATTCGGCCGAATAAAGCCATTAAAAACACAATCGCGCCTTTCCGTGGCTTTGGGGGGGCATTTTTGGGGTTAGAGGTCGCAAACTTTCAGCAGAGCTTCAAAGGACGTTTATTGAAAGACTCCCCAAGTTTTGTAAAGATTGGGTCGGGGGGGGCTGAGATATGGGCCCTGAAAGGGGTCCCCCCACCCTTAATTTGCATCTCTCAGCAGAGCTTGCCGCCCACGCACAAAGCTCCCAGCCCCGACAACAGTTTGCAAAGCAACACAACCTTGTAAAACAACACCTTTGCAACAGGGAAAACCAGAAGACACACAACTGAAACCTCCCCCCTCAAACCAGGGAGCGAGAGACTCGAGGGGGAACACACACCCCAGGCAGAACCGACGAAAGCCCCCTTTGGCTTCCCCCCCACCCACAGAAACTGCTCCCTCCCCACACACACACAGACTCTGCTTTCCCCCCCCCACACACACACACATACACAGGAGAAAAAATATAGATTAAAGCCCCCAAAGGGGTCTTACTGTGGCTGTCTTCTGTTCCATCAGGAGGGGCTGGGGAGGACTTGTAATCCAAGATGATTCCAATTAGGCACGGGACGTTTTGCTCTGGAGAAGATGCACACAGGATCGGCTGATCCATTCATCCCAATAGGGAAAAGGGGAAAGGGGAAAGCCCATATCTCGGGACCCCCTGACCCAATGTTCACAAAACTTGGGTGGTCTCTTAAGAACACTGGTCTGAAACTCCGCTCAAAGTTTGGGATCTGCACCCCAAAAAATGCGCCCCCTGCAGCCACGGAAAGAGAAAAGGGGGGAGGCGATATTTCTGCCCCCACTGAACCCATCTTTACAAAACTTGGGTGGTATCTTAAGAATAATTGTCTGAAGCTATGCTGAAAGTTTGGGGGCTATATCCCCAAAAAAGCTCCCCCTGCAGCCACATAAATGGAAAAAGGGGGGGAGGGAAAAGGGGGAGAGCCCATATCTCGAGACCCCCTGACCCAATGTTTACAAAGCTTGGGGGGTATCTTAAGAAGCTTCATCTGAAGCTCCACTGAAAGTTTGGGGTCTGTACCCCCAAAAATGCGCCCCCTGCAGCCACGGAAAGAAAAAAGGGGGAGAGCCCATATCTCGGGACCCCCTGACCCAATGTTTACAAAACTTGGGGGGTATCTTAAGAAGCTTCATCTGAAGCTCCACTGAAAGTTTTGTGTCTGTACCCCAAAAAATACGCCCCCTGCAGCCACAGAAAGGAGCAAATGTGCACAAGCACCCCACACACAAGAGGATTTCGCTCTCTTGCTCTCTCTCCCTGGCCGGGCCGCACATCAGCTGATTCCTCCAGTACTCAATCCTGACTGATTGGCCAGAAGAGGACCCAGCTTGGCCACCGATTGGCCGGGGGAGGAGAATGCTGCTTACTGACGGTTATGCTGCTTACTGACGGCCCCGAATTTGCCGGATTTATTTGCGAACTCCCGAACTCGCTGAATTCGGCCCCCCCGGCTGCCCGCCAGTTTTGAGTTCGGTTCGTCTCGAACTAAAAACCATCGAATCAAGGGAAATTTGGCTGATTTTCAGTTCGGGCCAAACCGAATCAACAGCCCTACCATGAAGGGCCAGACCAAATGATTTTGTGGTCCTTAAACGGCTCCCGGGCCTGACGTTCCCCACCCCTGCTGTATACAGTATACATATCATCTCCTGTTACTTCTTCTGAAACACACGAGCACCTGTCTTCAGAGAGGATTCTGGGCGAAGGTTCATCTTGTCTTGGGATCGCGATGGGTGTGTGTGTGACATGCCGTCATTTCCAACTGATGAATGAATTTCCTCCAAAACATCCTATAACTGTCAGCCTTGCTCAGGTCTTGCAAACTGAAGGCCCGTTGTTTCCTTTACTGAGTCAATCCATCTCATTTAGGATTTCCTCTTTTTCCTGCTACTTAAAACAGTTGCAGTCACTGCTTTTCCGATGTCTTGAGAGAGGCCCATCTGGGATTGGTTTGTCAACCAAGATCCGCACCTCTTGAATCCGTGTCCTGAAAGAGCCTGTTAAATATAAGCTGTGCTTATTTACACTGGCGTTATCATGGCGCAGTCTTTGAGATGGACTACATTCTGCTTTTTCTCGACCGGTTAGTTCAAGTGAGGTCAGTTTTATTTTTCTGCAGTGCAAGCCCCTGAGATTAATTTTCCTCTCATTAGTTTGCTCTTTGTGTTCAGCTCATTTGCATTATCCTCATTTGATCAAGCTGAATTCTGTTTCATGTTTCTCACAATATTAATGCTACTAAAAAGAGCTTCCTGTGTTGCTGAATGGTCCATTAACTGGAGGAATAATGAACAACATTTCTGATACGTTATTGAGGAGATTTCAACTCTCAAGGTGGACATAAAACCAACTTTATTTAATTCTCAATATGGCCAGATACGTGGATACATAAATCTGGAGATTGGAGCCAGTCATGATGAATACCTATTCTCACCAGTATCAGAGGAACATGCCTATTATATTCGGTGCCATGGAACACAGGCAGGACTATGCTGCTGCAGTTGTCTTGTTTGTGGGCTTCCTGGAGGCACCTGACTGGCCACAGTGTGAACAGACTGCTGGACCTGATGGGCTTCGGTCTGATCCATCATGGCCTCTCTTATGTTGTTATGCTCTTATGACCCTCTTACTGCTACACCAAGCTGGCTTTCATGGGCTACAAAAAACCCTCCCTGCCCACATGGTATATTCCTATGCCATACACTGGGTTCAGGGTAGGAAGCTATAATGCTGGTCTCGGTTGTGACTTTGTGGGTGTGTGTATTTTGGGACTGGCAGAATGGAAATGAACCTGAAAGTAGAAATCACAACAAGTATTCATCCGTATTGATGGTCCCCTAATAGAAAAACAAAATTATTAGTGTTTCCCAGAGATATGATAATCCTGGATGAGGTACATACATTTTGTCTCGGTATTGTTTTTTTAAAACCAATGTCTAGTAGCATGAAGAACGTGCTTGTTCTAGATTTACTGTTTGTTTAATCCACATAAAGTGTGCCGTGTAGACTTAAGACCTGTCATGTTTCAATTTTACTGACAATATATGCCATCGATTTTACCGTCGCTCGTACATTTATGTTAATGAAGCCATCTTATTTCGGCAGACAAGTCCACTTAAGAACAAAGTTTGTTTTCCTGGGGGTTGTTATTGTAACGGGGAAGATGCTGCCAGCCGTTCGTCTTGCAAATGGCTCACCTGAGACAGATAAAGGCCAAGTTGCCGTGTGAATGCTTTTATTTTGTTTGTGATATCAGGGAGGGGGAAAAGGAAGGGGGGGCTTGCCATGATTCACTTATGTAAAGGCTTATGGTCCTAAGTGGAAGTATTTTTGCATGAATATATTGAAACTTCCAACATACATATTTTTATGAAGTGTTGCTTGAAGAGAAGACAGGGGAAACGCAGGCTTCCCAAAAACCATTTAAGCTGAAGGATAGTCCCATTACTAAAGAAATATTATATGTGCATGCAGTAGTGTACCTTTGCCTTTTAAATGACTGGTTGGCAAAAGGGGACATTAATCTTTGCTTTCTCCTATAAAATGTAAATACAGATCAGCTAGTTAAACTACCAAGTGTTAAAGAGGGCATAACAAGGGGTCATGATGAAGGAGCCAAATATTCTGGATGCCAACAGGCGGGATCCAACTGCTTCCACAGGCAAAAGGCTTCTTTGCAACTTCTGTGCCCCCTGATACCCCTTTATGTAGGGTTGCCAACCTCCAGGTGGTGGCTGAAGATCTCCTGCCATTGCAACTGATCTCCACCCAATAGAGATCAGTTTCCCCTGGAGAAAATGGCCTCCTTGGCCATTGGGCTCGATGGCATTGCAGTCCCTCCCCAAACCACGCCCTCCTCAGGCTCTGCCTCCAAAATCTTATGCCGGTGGTGAAGAGGGACCTGGCAACCTTACCCTTTTGAGACAAATGGAGATTTCAAAAGCAGTTTGCAGAATGGTTTGCTGTTGATTTGGGGGGGGGATACTTCTGTGACCCTTAGGCAGTTCATGAGAGAGAGGGCAGGAAGGGTTGAGTCAGTGTTTGGCTCTCGTGGCCCTTTCTTACATGCTCAGGGTGATGCCAATCAACACTTTGGGGTCAGGAAGCAATTATCCTTCAGGCCAGATTAGCCAGGAATCCTGGAGGTTCCCCCCTCCCAGTGTGGTGTGGTGATTAAGCGCGGTGGTTTGGAGAGGTGGAGTCTGATCTGGAGAACTGGGTTTGATTCCTCGCTCCTCCACATAAGCGGCGGAGGCTAATCTGGTGAACCGGGTTGGTTTCTCCACTTCTCCGCATGAAGCCATCTGGGTGACCTTGGGCTAGTCACAGCTCTCTCAGCCCCACCTACCTCACAGGGTGTCTGTGGTGGTGAGGGGAAGGGAAGGTGATTGTAAGTCAGTTTGATTCCTCCTGAAGTGGTAGAGAAAGCTGGCATCTAAAAACCAACTCTTCTTTTCCTTCTCCTTCTTCTCCTTCTTCTGAGCATGTAGGGGTCATTGGGGGCATTGGGGGGAGGTATTTGTGAATTTCCTGCATTGTGCTGGGGGTTAGACTAGATGACCCTGGTGGTCCCTTCCAACTCTACGGTTCTATGATTCTCTGCGTCAGCTACCGTAACCAGGCAGCCGCCTGTTGGCTATCCCAGTATTTAGAGTGGTGTGGCCTGTCTGGCATTGACCAGGGCCCAGGGCCTTTTTCAACGTGGCTCCAGCTCAGTGGAATGGGCTCCCTGAAGATACGAGAAGGGCCCCCTCCTAGGAGATCTTCAGGAGGTGATACAAGGCCTGCCTGTTTGCCAGGGCTTTTGGCGGGGGGTCGGGTTTGAATGGCACCCATCTTTTAAGGGCGGAGGGATTTGGGGTTTGCTATTTTATCTTTGGTTTTAGCCGGGGTATGTGATTTAACTATTATTGTAAGATGCCTTCAAACTTGGTGGTACTTCACTGGTCAGGCTGCACCTGGATTATTGCGTGCAGTTCTGGACAGAATCGAGCGGGTGCAGAGAAGAACGACGAGGGGGCCTGGAGACCAAGCCCTGCGAGGAAAGGCCAAGGGAGTTGGGAATGTTCAGTCTGGAGATGAGGAGGTTGAGGGGGGACACGATTGCTCTCTTTTAAGTATTTGAAGGGCCGTCACTTAGAGGAGGGCAGGGAGCTGTTCCTGTTAGCAGCAGAGGATTGGACTTGCAATAATCGGTTTAAATTGCGGGAGGAAAGGTACCGGTTGGATATTTGGCAAAAAAACTTTACAGTAGGAGTTGTTCAGCAGTGGAATCAGCTACCTAGGGAGGCGGTGAGCTCCGCCTCACTGGCAGTCTTTAAGCAGAGGCTGGACAAGCACTTGTCTGGGATGATCCAGGCTGATCCTGCATTGAGCAGGGGGTTGGACTAGATGGCCTGTATGACCCCTTCCAACTCTATGATTCTGTGATTCTATGGTTCCATGTGGATTTCGAAAAGGCACCTAGGCATCCAAAACAACCATTTGGATCCCGGCCAATGCATTTTGTAGTTTGCACTGCCGAGTATATTCCGTGCTTCAAAAGACATCGTGCAGATAACAAAACAGTCTGGAATGTAATCTTATACATTTGATCGTATTGTATATAGAACAAACCACCTCCTCCCTTTGATCACGGTGCACCGAGCCTTAAACAGAAAGGGATGGAAAAGCCAAGTTATAAAACATCTTCCCAGGGTGAACCTGGGCTGTCCTCAGTAGTAAAACGACCGTCCCTCCTCCTGCTAATAATGTACCATTATCACAACAGGACAAATAACAGGTTCCCCACAGGCTGGTTCATCGATTTCTTTGAGCGTTGCCCATCACTAGGCCAACGATGCTCTTGCTCCGTGGACGCCTTCTCAGGCATCTCCTGGGGTAGCCGTTTTGTGGCAGCCGTTTTGTGGTTGCACCCACCATACTGTGTCAGAATTACAAATATGCCCGCAGGCTCAAAAAGGTTTGTGAGCCCTGCCCTAGAGCTATCCCATAATGCCACTCTTCCAAGGCTTTGGCCCATATATGCCATCAAGTCGCAGCTAACTTACAGCAACCCCATAGGGGTTGCAGCCATTGACTTCCTCTGCGTAGCAACCCTGGACTTCCTTGGTGGTCTCCCAACCAAGTACTAACCAGGGCCGAATTTACTTAGCTTCTGAGCTTTGACAAAAATCAAGCTATCCAGGACTTAGGGTTGCCAACCTCCAGGTACTATCTGGAGATCTCCTGCTATTGCAACTGATCTCCAGTGGATAGAGATTAGTTCCCCTGGAGAAAATGGCCTCTTTGGCCATTGGACTCTGTAGCATTGAAGTCCTTCCCCAAACCCCATCCTCCTAAAGCTCCTTCCCAAAAACCTCCCGCTTGTGGCAAAGAGGGACCTGGCAACCCTGCACACCTGTATGTTTTTTCATGATTTAAATGCCGCTTGGTAAATGCCAGGGGAAGGCCACAGAGAATGAGAAGGCTTCCTTTCCCCCTGCTGATGGTGCTTTGACTTTTGATAGGTTATTTGATGGAAATGCGTTCTTTGATGAATTCCAATAGAGGTTTGAGCAAGGCTCAGTCCTCGTGTTTGCTCAGAACTTGTCATGACCCATGTAATCTTGTCCAAAGACCGAGGAATAATGCTTTACACTGGTGAGGGAAATGTACTGTGAATGATAATATTGGCATGCTTTGGCTGGGATTTCTGCCTTCAGTCTTCAAGAAAAAAGAAAAAAAGGGACTGAATATGTAGGCCGGCTATGCCAGTAAAAGTATTCCTGAAATGAATTTGGACATAGTCTGTTGCCTAAATAATTTTTCCTAGCAAGGATTTAAGTTGAGGCTTTATTAGGGCTTCCGGGTTTCAGTGTAATTGAAAGATGCATCTTTTTTTTCTTGGAGAGCCTTACGTGTTTGAGCAGTAAGTCTGTTTCAAAGTCAGTTCCCCCCCCCCTTTGTGCCTACTGCTGGAATACAGTCAGTGTCCTGAAAACGTTGGCAAAATCCCATGGAGGAACTGAAGAGGAAGCCTGCTAAATCGAGCTCTTTGAAAATAGGGGTGGTAGGCAAGGGAAATCAAGGGGAATTGAAAAAAAAGACGGAGGGTGTGAAGGAAGCATATTTAAGCGGCAGCGGAGCTGCATATTTATACCCTTATTTAGAAAAACACTCGACTGCCAATTGAAAATTAAGAAGGGAAGTGTGGTGTGTCCTTATTTATAGCCTGCGGTATGCAGATTGCGCCGCAGAATCTAATCAGCGCATTTACAAGTGGGGGAAACATCTGAAATGTTGTCGGAGGGCCCAACTTTGGTTAGTTAATCCAAAAGAAGAGGAGCAAAATGATTCTGATACAGTGTCAAAGGAAGGGGGGGCGACCCCATAAAAATCTATGATTATTTTCTACGGTAAATGAAGATTTGTAAAAAACCCTGGGCAATCTCTTTCACTATATTTATCTCAGATATATTTGAGACATCTCTGGCTTCACGATGACTGAAATATATTTTTACCACCCTCGTTTCCTTGATCCTTCCTTCCTCTCCACCATACTGTGCTGCAAAAACTCTGTGATGCTTTTGTTAATTTGTAATCCCGGAATGAGCTAAATCAATCAGCAGCAGCAGTCACATGCCGATGACATAGGACATACAACTCTGCGGGTGGGACGACATGCGACGTCTAGCTCTCCGATCCCTTTTCTCCAGCGATTTGATTTAAGCAGAACACCGCTGCTGGGATGGTGGTTTCAATGAGGAGATCAGTATAAGGATCAGGGCTATTTAATTCCCTTTCTTCTTGCATCTTTTCCCCATTGAAAATCAGTACCGGCTGGCTGTTTTTACCATTGCTGTGAAAAAAATATACCCACAATGTGTAATTCTGCCCTAAATTAAATATGAAGAATTTGGCTCTTGTTGAGAGAGCTTCCTGTCAGTCCTCTGTGTGTGTGTGTAAAGTGCCGTCAAGACACAGCTGACTTATGGCGACCCTGTAGGGTTTTCGAGGCAAGAGATGTTCGTAGGTGGTTTGCCATTGCATCTCTTTTAACTGGAGATGCCGGGGATGGAACCTTAGGTTACATCTCTACTCATTTCATGGATTATGACCACATGGTCAAAATTTCAAGCTGTATTGCGGGGGCGGGGGGGCTTTGGAACTTTTCAGTCCTTGCAAAATGCAAGTTTAACACTGCTTACCAATGTGGAATTGTCACTGTTTAACGAACAGGCCTTTGGGAATTATGCCCTGAATGAATGCTTCGCGGTGCATTCCTGAGCAGAATGCCTGCGCTGGGTTTAGGAGGCAACACGGTGGTGCTGCCTCCTAAGGAGGTTTCGGCCCTGCGCAAAAAATCCATGCAATCCACATAGGGTTGCACGGGAGATGGTGGCGTATCTCGGCAGAAAAAGAAAGGGGTGTTCCCGGGCCGTTACTGCATAGGAGGCTGCCTCCCGGGACGCCGCGACGGCCTTTGCCGACGTTTGGACGCTGTTGGAAGGCTCCATCAGCGGCCCAGCCCAGCGCTACCATGGCAGCGCCCAGCAACCAGCGGCCAGGCCTTCATGCTGGTGTTGTGGTCACAAATACTGGCGTAAGTTGCCTGGATGCTAGAGCGGTGGGCCCTTCTGCCAGCTCAAGCCTTGGCCGACCTCCTGAGGGACTTTTGTCCTGGCTTCCAGTGTGGCTCAGGAATGCACCTGAAGTCTTGCTGGGAGTTTTTGGGGGGAGGTTGTGTGTATCCCAATGTAGTCAGAAGCAAAGCAAGGTTGGCCTTGGTTGGTATTTGGATGGGAGACCATCAAGGAAGTCCAGGGTTGCTATGCTGAGGCAGGCAATGGCAAACCACCTCTGTATGTCTCTTAACTTGGACATCTCATGGAGTTGCCATAAGTTGGCTGCAAGTTTGCTGCACTTTCCACCTAGAAGAAGAAGAAGAAGAAGAGGAAGAAGAAGATGACTCAACATGTGAATTATTTGTCTGCCACAGTAAGCATTATCCGGGCCTGCTGGTTCTTTATTTCATTGAAAAAGTTGCCATGTTTTCCCACTGAGCCCACCGGTGAATGTTATAGCATAAGCATCTATATTTTGCAAGTAAACTTTAAGCGTGTTCCTAATTAGTCATTTAATTACATGTCCAGGCTTTGTTTTTGTATTGGGTTGTTTATCAGAAAGCGTTCCTCACCCTAATGGTTTTTGTTTCTGCTTTCTACAAATTAAATTAAACGGAGAGATTTTATGTTGAGGTAATTAGGCATGAACATAAAGAGAAACCACACGAGGCAATGGAGAGCGTTGCACCCTGTCCTATGTTATTTTCTGAGAGGATTATATTATGGTTTGGGCACTGTGTGAATTGATCACCAGATATGCAAAATGACAGAGGTGATTCCACAGTCTGAAAAAGTATGAATTCAAGTTAGTTGGTTGGTTGGTTGAAGAAGAAGAGTTGATTTTTATGTGCTGACTTTCTCTACCTTTTAAGGAGAATCAAACTGGTTTACAATCTCCTTCCCTTCCTCTCCCTACAACAAACACCTTGTGAGGTAGGTGAGGATGAGAGAGCTCTAAGAGAACTGTGACTAGCTCAAGGCCACCCAGCTGTCTTCAGGTGTAGGAGTGGGGAAACCAACCCGATTCACCAGATTAGTATCCGCAGCTCATGTGGAGGAGTGGGAAATTGAACCCGGTTCTCCAGATCAGAGTCCATCACTCTTAACCACTACACCACATATGCTCACATGTTTGTTTGTTGGTTGGTTGTTTGGTTGTTTGGTTAGTTAGTTAGTTTATATATACCCTGCCCTTCTCCCTTTATATATACCTTGCCCCTTCTCCCAATACAGCCTATCTCCGTCTCCTCTCCTCCATTTTATCCTCACAACAACCCTGTCAGGTTTGTTCGGCTGAGAGCGTGGGACTGGCCCATGGTTCCCCAAACAGCTTCCATGGCAGAGTGGAGATTCGAACCTGGGCCTTCCGGATCCCACCCTGACTTTCTAGCCACTGCGCCACTCTGGCTCTCCTTGTGGTTCCGTTAGACTGACCCAAAACTGACCGCGGCCATTTGGAAATCTGGCCTGCTTTCAATCTGTTCGCTCGTACGTCACGTTTTTATGAAGAGCTTGTTTACATAGCAGCATGTGTACAGATGATCATGTACAGTTAAAAAAAACACACATCAATTTGACGTGAATGTTTGGGAATGGGCGAAAATGCACGGTCGCTTTATCCTCCTTTAATCCCTGTTTCAGCCAGGATTCAGCCAGGATCGAACGCAGGCGTTTCACCTAATGTGCGTTCAATCCTGGCTAAAACAGGGATTAAAGGGGGACGAAGCGACCATGCGTTTTCTTTTTTTTAAAAAAATATGTTTTTTATTGATTTTAAATATAAGGGGGATACAGAAGGAAAGAGGGATAAGGGAATAAACGTAAAAAGAAAGACCAAATATATGAGTACATGAATATTGTACAGTTTCGGTATATCTAGCATTACCGCCGTATGCGACCATGCGTTTTCGCCCAAAGAATGGCCACCGTTCCCAAACGTTTGTGCCTGCAGCAAAACGATACAATACGATAAGATAAAAGTTTATTGTTTGTGGCCAAAATCCATCACAATCTATCATACAAAACATTCAAATAACATTAGGACAGTCTGACCCCCAAGAAGATAGTAATGAGATATATTAAATACCCTGATTAAAAACAGCTTTCACCCGGATTTTCTTGGCTGCTAAAGCAAAGAGTGACACTTTGTAGGAAACATCAGGATTGGCGTCTGGTAGGAGAAAGAACAGCTTCTCGGGATCTGAAAACAAATTTAAGCCCTTTAGAACCGCTGCGAGAAATTGAGATCTGGCCTCTGTATAGAGGACAGAAGGCAGCAAAACCGACGCCATGTTTGCTCACCGCGTGGTTTTATACAGTTTTGCTCGGCGGGACTATCCCTGCAGAAAAAGCAAACGCTGAATTATCGCTCAGTTGGAATTCAGCCTTGCCCTGACTCCGTGCGAGGCTTTGGGGAGTCGTTGTCTAGGCAGCCAGGCCGAGTAGCCAAGGAGGGTCAGGCTGTGCGCGTAGATGTGTCTCTCAGCTAGGCTAGGCCAGCCCAAGCCAGAACTCTAGGGAGCAAGGTCGGAGCAAGCGGGTGTCTCAGCAGATGTCTGCTCAGGAGGTACCACTGCTGCATGTTGGAGAAGCAAGGAGATCTCCCTCCTCTGACTGTAATTCAGTTTTTTTAAAAAAAAAAAATGCCTGGAGATTTTCGGAAACGTTCGAGCAGCTCCTTCAATGCTAGGCAGTCTTTTCACAGCTTCTTGCAAATGTTTATTTGTTTACTTAAAATATTTATATCTTACCGAATCTCAGGGCAGCTGGAAGAACAGCAAAGCCTGCAAGAAGACAAATATGATAGAGTGTTAAGTATAGCAACCACACCATATTGGGCCTGCCCAGGAGGCTTAAACACTGACCAAAAGATTATTTGGGTAGATGGGGAGACACGGAAGGCACATAGCCACACCTAAGTAATAAAGCTAAACTAAAAAACCTCACACTGGAGAGGGCTGCGATGGCAGATGGGTAGCAGGGAGTGGAGGTTGTGAGAAAGTGGTCTAGGTGTGAGAAAGCCATGTGCAGGGTTAGGGTTGCCAGATCCGGGTTGGGAAATACCTGGAGAGCTTGGGGGTGGAGTCTGAGGAGGGCGGGGTTTGGGGAAGGGAGGGACTCCAATGCCATAGAGTCCAATTGCCAAAGCAGCCATTTTCTCCAGGGGAACTGATTCCTATTGCCTGGAGATCAATTCTAATAGCGGGAGATCTCCAGCTACCACCTGGAGGTTGGGAACCCTATAGAATGTCCAGCCGCAAGTGAAAACCCATACACAATTAAAGCACATAGTTAGAAGCAGAGCCAAAGCAAGAGGTGGCCGAAAGGGCCGTCAAGTCGCAGCCAATTTACAGAGACCCCGTAGGGTTTCCAAGGGAAGAGACGAACGGAGCTAGTTTGTCATCACCTGCCAAAATAGTTGCCCTTCACCAACAGCCCTTTAGAGCCAAACAGCCCTGCCCATCTTCCTCAATGTGGCCAGTGAAAATGCTCGCTGTATGCTCTCTGATAGGACATTCTAGAGCAGCGGTCCCCAAACTGTGCTCCCCAGAGCACTTGGTGCTCCGTGGAACATCTCCTAGTGCTCCGTGAAGCAACCACACTTGACAGGAGATGCTGAGCATGGTTCTGTGTGGCTGTAAGGACTGAAACGGTCATCTGCTGGATTCGAGCTCTAATTTGGTATCCCAATTTGAATCTGGCTTTTCGAGTAAGACCATAAATGAGCTCTGCTGTATCAGACAGGTGGCCACATGAACACACGAAGCTGCCTTCTACTGACTCAGACCCTGGGTCCATCAGAGTCAGTATTGTCTACTCAGACCGGCAGCGGCTCTCCAGGGTCTCAGGCAGGGGTCTTTCACATCACCTACCTACCTGGTCCCATTAACTGGAGATGCCAGGGATTGAACCTGGGACTTTCTGCATGCCAAGCAGATGCTCTACCACTGAGCCACGGCCCCTCCCCAATAATACTTAACTAAGATGTGAGGATGACAAAGGAACAGAGTGAGCTGTCTGTGTTCACAACACTGACTGTGATGGACCGAGGGTCTGATTCAGTACAAGGCAGCTTCATGTGTTCAAGTAATCCTTTTGTTCCGTTGTCATCCAGTGCCTTTACTGCCTCCCTGGCTGGTTTCCTGTTCCTGATATTTTTGAAAAAAAGTGAATCATTTGTCATCGTGTTTTTAGCAATCCACTCCTCGAATTCTCTTTTTGCTCACCTTATTTTCAGCTTGTATTTGTTTTGACAGAACCTGTGCCCCTTTCAGTCGGAGAAAACCTCCCACTTTTGAAAGGAAGCCTTTCTTCCTTTTGTGGCTTCCTTGACTTGAGGAAGCTGTAAGAATCAATTACTATTTGATCCAGGTGAAGATATAAGGCATGGTGCGAGACCTGAGGGTAGGGTTGCCATCTCCGGGTTGGGAAATTCCTGGAGATTTTTTTTTGGGGGGTGGATCCTAGGGAGGGAGGGGTTGGGTAGGGGAGGAACCTCAGCAGGGTAAAATGCCGTAGAGTTCCACCTTTCAAAGCATCCATTTTTCCAAGGGACGGATCTCTGTAGTCTAGGGTTGCCAGCTCTGGGCTGGGAAATACCTGATTTTGGGAGCGGAGCCTGAGGAGGGTGGGGTTTGGGGAGGGGAGGGACTTCAATGCCATAGAGTCCAATGGCCAAAGCGGCCATTTTCTCCAGGGGAACTGATTTCCATTGGATGGAGACCAGTTGTAATAGCGGGAGATCTCTAGCCACCACCTGGAGGTTGGCAACCCTACTGTAGTCAGAAGATCAGTTGTAATTTTGGCGGTTCTCCAGGCCGCACCTGGAAGTTGGCAACCCTACCTGAGGATCTTCTGGCTCCTCCCCGTTCTATGAATAATCTGGGAGCGCTTTTACAAATCGGAAACGTACAAATACATCCTTAAGGAAGACCGATTGCTTGTATCCCTTGCTAAGCATATTGAGCGGAGCCAGTGGTATCCTTCCTGGAGCAAAAGGATAACCAAATTCCCGTCTCGACATAAACATTCCCCGCTTTCACCTGCACAAACTGCCTCATTTGCAATATGAAAGTATAGCTGGTTGTTTTATGTGCATCTTTATGGCATCCTTAAAGTGCATATCTCTGAGTGAGAGGGGGTGGAAACTGTCTTTTTTCGAGACTGTCTTACTGTGGGCAGTATCAATTCTAATGTAGGCTGTCCATGAAATGTTACTGCCCCGTGGCAATGAGGTTGTGAGCTGGTCCCATTAAGTGTTTTATGTCATCTTTATGACAGATTTCAGACCATCTCATTCTCACAGTTTGGGCTAGGGGGAAAGAACACAAAAGTCCCTGAAATATATCAGTATCGTCGAGGAGAGTATTACCTGATAAATAGGTTGTTCTTTTCATAGAGAATGCTAACTGTAATGTAAACATTATGTTAAAATATGGTGGGGAGGTAGGGTTGCCACCCTCCCAGTAGGGCCTGGATATCTTCCACTAGGGTTGCCAGGTCCCCCCTCTCCTCCTGCAAGAGGCTTTTGGGGCAGAGTTGAGGGGATCGTGCATGCGGCTGCGCGAACGTCACTTCTGGTTTACCCCCGGAAGTGCCGCATCGCAAGGGGCCTTTTACCACTCAAGCTCAAACTCCATTGCAAGGGGCCTTTTACCACTCAAACTGGGAGCTTGAGTGGTAAAACGCCCCTTGTGATGCAGCGCTTCTGGGTGTAAGCCGGAAGTGACGTGCCCTTGTGTGCGGGCGTGCGGGCACGTTTGCCCGCCGACCCTCAGCTGGTCGACAGGCAGCAGGGTGGATTGGCTGGGGTTTGCCCGCCGCCACCGGACACTTGGCAACCTTATCTTCCACAATTACAAATGATCTCCAGACTACAGAGATCAGTTCCCCTGGAGACAATGGGTACTTTGGAGGATGGACTCTATGGCATTATAGTCTGCTGAGATCCTTCCCCTCCCCAAACTCTGCTCTCCCCAGGCTCCACCTCCAGAATTCCCAGGAATTTCCCAACCTGCAGTTGGGAACCCAATGGAGAGTCCTTGCTTCGAGATCTTTCCCTTCGTGAAGTTATTGTCATTTTGGAATCATCATTCCAAGGAGACCCACTGGGTCACTTCATTAGTAGTATCATATATACCTTGATTGTATTTAGAAACACGGGGCCTAAAATACAGGCTTCCTAAAAAGCACAAGCATAGTTACAAATATTACCAACACATACCAGTTGATGTTAGTACATAAAAGGACCAAAATCTGACCAGATGCGGGAGTGACACGGACGCTCTTGCAACTCCTGCCGAAACCTTAGAGTTTTGGTGGAGATTAGTAGAGCGTCGGCGTTGCTTCCAGGTAGAGTTGCCAGGTCCCTCTTTGCCACCAGTGGGAGGTTTTGGGGGTGGAGTCTGAGGAGGGCAGGGTTTAGGGAGGAGAAGGACTTAAATCCCGTAGCGTTCAATTGCCAAAGCAGCCATTTTCTCCAGGTGAACTGATCTCTATCGGCTGGAGATCCATTGTATTAGCAGGAGATCTCCAGCTAGTTCCTGGCAGTTGGTAACCCTACTTCTGGGAAAACCTGGAAGTGATGTAGGCATGGAGTGCAGGGTGCACATGGGCCCCAGCCACGCCCCAGAAAATTTCCCACTGGTGGAGCTAAGGGACCTGACAACCCTACATATACCACCAAATGGCTTGATGCTTTCCCCTGCTTGAAACCCTTTCATAAATTATAGTTCTCCTGGCAGAGTTGTCGACAACGGAGTCATGAGAATTCCTGCAGGCCCTCATAGGGGTTGCCAGCTCGGGCTAGGGAAATTCCTGGGGATTTGGGGGCGATGTAAGGAAAAAGTAGCGTTTGGGGAGGGGAAGGGAGGGAGGTGGTTCCACAGTCCTCCCTCTGATCTCTGTGGTCGAAAGAGCGTTCTAGGTGAGCTGCGGGCCTCACCTTGAGGTTGGTAGCACTAGCCCCAATGTCACAGAATCACAGAGTTGGAAGGGACCCCCAGGGTCATTTCTTCCAACCCCCTGCATAATGCAGGAAATTCACAACCACCTCCCCCACATCCCCAGTGACCCTTACTCCATGCCCAGAAGATGGCTAAGGTGCCCTCCCTCTCATGATCTGCCCAAGGTCATAGAATCAGTATTGCTGACAGATGCCCGTCTAGCCTCTGCTTAAAAACCCTCAGGGAAGGAGAGCTCACCACCTCCCGAGGAAGCCTGTTCCACTGAGAAACCGCTCTGACGGTTAGAAAATTCTTCCTAATCTAGCAGAAACTCTTTTGAGTTAATTTCAACCTATTGGTTCTGGTCCGACCTTCTGTCATCTGTGTAGCATCTGGGCACAGTTGCCACTGATCTGTCTCATAAGTATTATTTGCTGTTGCAGTATAACTTTTGGACCCCCCCCCAAAAATAAGACAATTTAATCTGCCGCTACTCCACAGACCGAGCTCTTTGTGTCCCGAGCGTATTTAATTTGCACCCGTGGGATGAAGGTGACATTTTAATTTGGAAAAATTGCTAGCTCTGTTCATTTCTTGACTTGAAGGAGCAGTTTTCCACAGTGGAAAAGCGGGCCTTGCATTTTCCGTAATCATTAACTTTAAGATCCCATTTGAGTAAACAGTGATTTCCATTGATCGCGCTGATGTTTATTCGGCGGATAATGCGGTTGTAGGAACGGAGGTTCCCATAAATTGACCTTTTTCTAATCACTTTCCCCAGCAGTCTTGCCTTGTTGACTACAATAAGATGTATTTGGACGTTTTATCATTGCTGGAGTTGCGAGTATCGTATCTGTCAGGCTGCTATCTCGGTTTCGTTATTGCCTCTGTCTCTGCGCTGTATTGTCTGCCCCCCAAGGTCGCATACCTAGGCCTGGGAACTCAGCTCCTGGGAAACTGTATTCAGCCTGTGCGTGTAATCTCCCGCCTTTCCTGCCTTATAATATCTCCCAGCTAGTGAGTCTCTCATAGCTGTCATTTTATTCGTTTGCACTGTATGCCTATTTGACCAGTAAAAGCCATCTGTTTGGACTCTATCTGACTTTGTGGTGATTTCTGGTTCTGTGGGCCAAGGGCTGACATTATGACAGCTATCTCTTCTCTTCACCATTCTACTAGCCGGGCTGGAGCCCAGGGGGGTTCGCCTGCCACTTGGATGGGAGCTGTGCAGCTCTCCAGGTGATCTACACCCTGGAGCCCTTCTCTGAGGATCCTACTCTGTTACAAGACTTAATCGCTGAACTTTTCCGGACGACCCGAGAGGTTTGCCGCTTGAGGGGACTGGTACAGGAACAGTGGCAATCTCTTAAAGGACGTCTCTGGATGTTAACGTCGGAGGATACTGATGCTCGTCTAGATCTTCAGGACTTGGATCAATTACTGGACGATGCCCGATTGGCGACTGAGGATTTACAAATATTAACTGGACTTTTGGATAATCTTATTTCTCGAGAAACTCTTTCTACCATGGCGGGAGCCCCGCTGGAGGGTTTTTCCCTGATCCCGGATGCAGCCAGCTGTCAGGCTGAGGCCAAGCGAGTCGCTATTAGCACCGCTCTTCTCCTTGTGGAATGTACAAAGGACACCCCGGTAGCCACCTTGGCTCAAGTTTTGACCTCGACTTTTGGAGCCGAGGCACCCGCACTGGCGGTTCGAGTACAACCTCTGCTGGGCGGGGAACCCGACCCCCTACTCACACTCCTGGAGACAGAACTTTTGCCGCGCATTACGGCAGAGACTGCCCTAAGATTTGAGAACGCCAAAGTTCTTGCGGATCAGCAAGCCGCCGAAGCGGCTAAGGTCGCAAGAGAGAGAGAGGCTGCGGAAGCAGCCAGGGCGGCTGCAGCAAGGATTAGGAATCTGGCGAACGTGGACACGCGCCCCAAGGACAATGTACTAGGGCTATCGGGTCTGTCTTTTTCCCCGGCGTTTGTCCCGTCGCGCGCGACCCAACGCGCACGCCGTTTGGCTGACCGACGTCGAGACTCAGGAGAGTCTGAAGACGAGGATTTATATGGGGATAGCTCTCAATGGGCCACAAGCTTCCGGACCAGTAAGCCTCATCTTACTGGTGGCCCGAGTGAGGAGGTTCATCTCTTACGAGCCCAGAATCGGGAGCTCTCCGACCGTGTTGATCAACTCCAGGAAGTAATGGAACTTATGCTTCAAGAGAACAGGCAATTACAACAAACCCTGATAGCTCAGAGACAGCCCATTCCGATACCGGGTCAGGGGGTACCCGTACAGCCACCCGCTAATGTGCCTGCTCCACCCTTGCCTCCTGGAGCTCCTGTTGCTCCTCCGCCCGGACCACCCGTGCAACCACCCGCTAATGTGCCTGCTCCACCCTTGCCTCCTGGAGCTCCTGTTGCTCCTCCACCCGGACCACCCGTGCAACCGGGTCAACCTGCGCCCGGCCCTTGGAAGCAACTCAAATTGAGGACTACGTATGACGGATCTCTCGAGACTTTGCCTTGTTTCTTGCATCAAGTGGACAGTTATATGCGAGAACAAGGACAACTTTTCCCCACGGAAGATAGCCGGGTGCGTTACGTAGCTTCCCTTCTGACAGGTAAAGCGGCTGACTGGATGGTCCTCCAGTTTGACACCCGCTCTCGTGCTATTCGTTCCCTCAACAACTTCATGACTGCCCTGAGAAGGAGGTTTGAGGACCCCTTCCTGGGGGAAAGAGCCAAAACGGAACTCTTACAATTAAAACAAGGCTCTGCTACAGTTCGAGAATTTGCCGATGAATTTCAACGACTGGCAAGTAAAATTGTAGGTTGGCCCGAGACCACCCTGATCCATCATTTCAGGGAAGCCTTGCATCCTGACATTCTGAACTGGTCTTACATGCGAGGCGATCCCGATACCCTCGAAGACTGGATCCTATTAGCCGAGGAAGTGGAAAGCCGCCGACGCTTTATTTCTCTCGTCCGTCAAAAGCACAAAGAAAAAGGCACCCAAAAGCCTCAACCCAAGGCACCACTGCTCGTCCCACGAAATCCCCCACGTCTGCCCCAGGAACGTGAAGCCCGATTTCAGAGGGGTGCCTGTCTTACTTGCGGAGAAATGGGCCACTTTGCAGCCGTTTGCCCACGCCGCCAGGAATTATTTCGTCCCAGCACGACAACCCGCGCCCGAGGTCGTCCACCACGCAGAGGCACCGCGGCCACCCGCAGCGCAGCTCCGGGAAGACCCACACCCTCTGCACTCCATGCCGGGGACCCAGCCTCCCTGCCTACTACCAACGACCCCGCCGGGTCTCGGATTACAAGTGCCCCATTGGGGGACGATTTTCCCTCTTCGGATGAGGAAAATCCTTGGATTTCTCCAGCCTTAAACCTGGAATCTCCCCTCGACTTGTCAAAAAACGGCTCCGGTCTGTGGTGAATGGAGCGTCTCCACAGACCTCTCAGGATCTTCCTATCAAACCGAATGCTCCTACCAAAATCAAAGAAGTGGACTCCACCGTCTACGTGGATGCAGTTTTACAACAACTTAACGGTGGCCCACAAATCCCCGTCAAAGCATTAATTGACTCCGGTTGCTGTCGCACTCTCATAAGCGAAACCACTTTTGCTGCACTCAGAGCCGACTCTGAGGCTTTACCCGCCCCCGTCCAATTTGCCCAAATGGACGGAAGCCATTTCCAGGGGGGTCCAGTTGATCACCGCACCATAGGGGTGGCAATGGGAATTGGTTCCCACTGGGAACAAATAGACTTCACTATAGCCCCTATCCGATTTGAAGTGGTCTTGGGAATTAACTGGATTAAAGGACATAGTCCCAGTATTGATTGGGAAACAAACACTATCTCCTTCGCTAGTCCCACCTGCGACCAGCATCGGCAAAACTTTGCTCTGCTATATCCGCCCGTTCCAGCATTAACCTCTACTGCCCCAGCACCACCGGCTCTACCCGCTGTATACCGGGACTTTGAAGATGTCTTCGACCTTAGGGAATGTGATGCCTTACCCCCCCACCGGGCCTCAGACTGTGCGATTGAAGTGGTAAAGGACTGCACATTAACCAAGAGTAAGATTTACCCTATGAGCGCTTCCGAGCACACTGTCCTCCGGGACTTTTTGGACAAAAACCTCGCCAGAGGGTTCATTCGCCCTTCGAATGCCCCAAACTCGGCCCCCGCGTTTTTCGTCCGGAAAAAAGAGGGCGACCTTCGCCTGTGCATTGACTTCAGAAAGCTCAATGCGGTTACCCAGACCAACGCCTATCCTATCCCATTAATATCCGATATTTTGGGACAATTACAGGAAGGCCGTGTGTTCTCTAAATTAGACTTGGTGGAAGCTTACTACCGAGTCCGTATCCGCGAAGGGGATGAGCACCTCACTGCCTTCTCTAGCTGTTTCGGAATGTATGAATTCCTTGTGATGCCGTTCGGATTAAAAGGGGCCCCGGGGGTCTTCATGCAACTCATCAATGAAATCCTACATGACCTGCTATATCGTGGGGTGGTGGTCTACTTAGATGACATTCTCATTTATTCGAAAACTATGGACGAGCATGTGGCTCTGGTCAGGGAAGTTCTGCAACGCCTGCGTAACCATCAACTTTTCGCAAAACTAGCTAAGTGCGAATTTCACCAAAGCAAACTCACGTTTTTGGGATACATCATCTCCCACCAAGGTCTTCGCATGGACCCCGCCAAAGTCCAAGCCGTCCTCGATTGGACTCCCCCCACCAACCGGAAGCAAGTACAGCAATTTCTGGGATTTGCAAACTTCTATCGAGGATTCATCCCTAACTTCGCCCAGGTGGCTCTACCCATTACGGACCTACTGAAAACTAAGGGAAAAGTAAGCTCGGCTGCCTTGCCCTCCGCAAAAATCCTATGGACTGAGCAATGCCAAGCCGCCTTTCTGGCCCTCAAACGCCTCTTCACTTCGGAGCCGGTGCTACAGCACCCAGACCCAAATCAAATGTTCATTGTGCAAGTCGATGCTTCCGATGTAGCCATGGGAGCGGCTCTCCTCCAGCAAGGACCGGATGGTCTTCTTCACCCTTGCGCTTACTTTTCAAAAAAATTTGCGCACGCTCAATTAAACTGGCCCATCTGGGAGAAAGAGGCCTCAGCAGTTCATCATGCACTGACTCTATGGCGACAATTCTTGGAAGGGTCTAAAGTCCCCTTTGAGGTTTGGACCGATCACAAAAATCTAGCTGCCCTCACGGGGTCCCATAAGCTATCGGCGAAACAACAACGGTGGGCGGAGTTCTTTGCGCAGTTCCGTTTCACCCTGAAGCACGTCCCTGGGAAGCAGAACGTTCTCGCGGATGCCCTCTCCCGTTTACCACAATATCCGGTAAAGCTCGAAAGACCCACCAACTCTCTGTTCACCCCTATGCAACGTGGGGCTCTACCTATGCTGGCTGTGCAAACTCGATCCCAGCATCAGCACACCTTACCCAACGTACAAGCTCCGCCAGCCCAACCGACTGCCCAGCCGCCACCGCAACAAACCGGAGTTCCCGCCCTTCCTACCCCTCCGACCGCCCAGCCGCCTGCAGTCTGCGCGCCGCCGCACGTAAGCACTAGCCCCATAACTGTTTCTAAGATCTCCATGGCCGACAGGGGGGCCCCCTCCAAAATCCCCATCTCCGAGTCCTTTTTAACTGTCCTTCGGGACCAGTGCCTTTTAGAACGCACCGCTCATACCCTACCTCCTGGTGTTTTGGAACAAGGAGGCTCCTGGTACAAGGACTCGAAATTGTATGTACCCAAAGCTCTCCGAAAGGACGTTTTACATTTAGCTCATGGAGCCAAAACAGCTGGGCACTTTGGGTTTCTGAAAACCCTTCACTTATTGCGCAGACAGTTCTGGTGGGGGGGAATGCGTTCCGACATTGACTCCTTCATCCGCAGCTGTCCCGTTTGTGCCGCTGCGAAACGATCGCAGGGAAAACCCCCGGGACTGCTACAACCTCTTGAAACGCCCAGCAAACCTTGGGAAGTGATTGCTATGGACTTCATGACTGATCTCCCTCTCAGTGGGGGTAAAACTGTGTTGTGGGTTGTTACTGATTTGTTTTCTAAGCAAATACATTTGATTCCATGCGCAGGGATCCCCTCTGCTCAGAAACTGGCCCGCCTCTTCGTGACGCATATCTTTCGCTTACATTCGTTTCCGCGTAAGATAATTTGTGACCGCGGAAGTGGTTTCGTTTCTAAGTTTTGGAAAGCTTTCCTCAAGTTGGTGGGAGTGGAACAAGGGTTGTCTAGTGCATACCATCCTCAAACTGATGGTCAAACTGAACGTGTCAATGCTGTACTTGAATGTTATTTATGCTGTTATGTTAACTACCACCAGGATAACTGGGTGGAACTGTTACCTTTAGCAGAATATGCCTACAATAATGCCATGCATCAATCCACAGGTTTTAGCCCATTTTTTGCTGTGTATGGACAAGATTTCAGTCCCATCGCTCCTGCAGATGATATAGAGGGGGAGGGGAACCCCGACATTGCCTCCTGGGCACACGCCCTCCGTACCACTTGGCCCTGGCTCGTTAGCAACCTCGACCGGGCCAAACGTAAATACAAAGCGCAAGCTGACAAACATCGCTCCCCCGGGGGTGATCTGCAAGTGGGTGCTTTGGTTTACCTTTCCACCAAAAATCTCCGTTCCACCCAACCGTGCCATAAGCTCAGTGCTAAATACATTGGCCCTTTCCCCATCACCCGGGTCATAAACCCTGTCACGGTGGAACTGGCTCTCCCCAAATCCTTGAGGCGTGTGCACCCTGTTTTCCACATTAGCCTCCTCAAACCCCATGTTGCTTCTCCACAGTGGCATCCGGACCCACCTCCTGCGCAACCCATCATGGTGGGGGGGGAGGAACACTTCGAAGTCTCCAAGATCCTTGACTCCCGTGTTCACCATGGCAACCTGCAATATTTAGTCCGTTGGAAACATTTCCCCCCTGCCTATGACGAATGGGTGCGCGCACGGGATGTCTCCGCCCCCGACCTCGTCGACGCCTTTCACATTGCTTACCCAGATAGGCCAGCCCCCTTGCGAACTGGGAGGGGGCCTTGAAGGGAGCAGAATGTCAGGCTGCTATCTCGGTTTCGTTATTGCCTCTGTCTCTGCGCTGTATTGTCTGCCCTCCAAGGTCGCATACCTAGGCCTGGGAACTCAGCTCCTGGGAAACTGTATTCAGCCTGTGCGTGTAATCTCCCGCCTTTCTTGCCTTATAATATCTCCCAGCTAGTGAGTCTCTCATAGCTGTCATTTTATTCGTTTGCACTGTATGCCTATTTGACCAGTAAAAGCCATCTGTTTGGACTCTATCTGACTTTGTGGTGATTTCTGGTTCTGTGGGCCAAGGGCTGACAGTATCCTTCTTTAACATAGGGATATAAATCTTATCAGGAGTCACAAATGTATCAGGCACATCATGATGTGGTATCACAATGAGGAATATTCATGCTGTAGACTGCGTGGAGAGAAAAATGGAAATGCAAAAAGGAAATGTGCAGGATCAGGAAATTCAGGCCTAGGGTTACCAACTCTGGGTTGCAAAATGCCTAGATATTTGGGAGACGAGCCTGGGGAAGACAGGGTTTGGGGAGAGGAGGGGCCTCAGCATAGGGCTGCCAACTTCCAGGTAGTAGCTGGAGATCTCCTGCTGTTACAACTGATCTCCAGCTGATAGAGATCAGTTCCCCTGGAGAAAATGGCTCCTTTGGCAATTGGACTCTTTGGCATTGAAGTTCCTCCCCCAAACCCCGCCCTCCCCAGGCTTCGCCCCGAAAACCTCCCGCCAGTGGCGAAGAGGGACCTGGCAACCCTACCTCAGCAGGGTATCATGCCATAGAGTCCACCCTCCAGAGCTAAGGTTGGTAACCTCCAGGTAGTAGCTATGGCATTGAAGTCCCTCCCCCAAACCCCACCCCCCTCAGGCTCTGCCCCAAAGCTTTCCGTCGGTGGCAAAGAGGGACCTGCCAACCCTACCTGGAGCTCCCATTTTCTCCAGGGGAACTAATCTCTGTAGTCAATAGATATATTGTAATTCCAGGAGAACTCCAGTTCCCGCTTGGAGGATGGCAGCTTTATTCAGGCCCCTGTACAAATGGGTGCTGGAAAACATGGAAGCTGGAGGTAGGGCAGAAGGTGGCATCCCAGCCCACCCCTTCTCAAATTTATTTGCATATTTGACAACTATTACACAGGGATTGTGGCTTGGAACTAACCTTGGTTAGCAAAAACCCTGCTACAGATTTAATGCTGCACCATGGTTAGCTCTAAAAATTTAGAGAATGGAGAAAACCATTACAGGACAGGAGAGGGAAGGAGGGCCCAACCCTGCTTGGGCCCTTTCTCCAAACCATGGTTAGGTGACCAGGCAGCTTTATATCGGTTTCCAAGATCTGACGAGATCGGGCTAGTCTGGGCCATCCAGGTAGGGTTGCCAGGTCCCTCTTTGCCACCGGCAGGAGGTTTTGGGGGCGAAGCCTGAGGAGGGTGGGGTTTGGGGAGGGGAGGGACTCCAATGCCATAGAGTCCAACTGCCAAAGCAGCCATTTTCTCCAGGTGAACTGATCTCTATCGGCTGGAGAACAGTTGTAATAGCAGGAGATCTCCAGCTAGTACCTGGAGGTTGGCAACCCTATCGTCACAGCGTCTGCGGGTACCGCGTTGGGAACCCCTGGCATATCCTTTTGGATTCTATTTAATCTTTGTTGTGGTGAGGCTTTAAAGATATCAGTGGTGGTAAAGCTGTGGAACGGATGCTCATTAATGTAGGGCCTTAGTTGGATCTGAAGCACGCAACCAGCTTCCTACACAAGCAAAGAAAGTTTCACCCTGTGAACTGTTGAAGAGGGTTAAATTTAAAAATGTGCCATTGTGCGAAATAAATTGGCCGATGACACATCTGTGATCGTTCCTAATGGCGAAGGAAGCGAAGGAAAATGCCACGCAAGCTTTCTCTCCCTGTGTGGTGGGCACACCAGACGCTTTGATTAGATGTCTTCTCCATCCCAGACGCTGTCAGCGAGACTGAAAAGTGACCTAAATATCGGCAAAAATGCTTGCCCAGTGAAACTGTGTTCCTGAGATATATTTTTTCCTTCAGAGACTATTTAGGCAGTAAAAAATCAGAATGTCACTCATCTGGTTTTCTGCAAGGAAGGAATAGAAACAGGCTTGTGCGAACCATAGAAAAATATTTTAAAGCCGCTTTTGGCAAATCGTAAGCAAGACTTGTAAGGTAGCTTTGCCATTTAGGTCAATTGTCGTTTTGGTGTGGTCCATTCCATTAACCTTTAATGGCATAGAGTTTTGGTGTGGTCCTGATGGGGTGAAATAGGGTTGCCGGGTCCCTCTTCGCCACCGGCGGGAGATTTTTGGGGTGGAGCCTGAGGAGGGCAAGGTTTGGGGAGGCCATAGAGTCCAATGGCCAAAGCGGCCATTTTCTCCAGGAGAAATGAGCTCTATCGGCTGGAGATCAGTTGTAATAGCAGGAGATCTCCAGCTACTACCTGGAGGTTGGAGAAAGAAAGGCTCAGTGCTGTATGGATAATGGAAACGTGATTTGGATCTAGACAACACGTCCTGACAGCTTCCCTCCGTGGCCTCTTGCCTGGGACTTCGCTTTCCAGCAATCTACAACACACAAAGAAGTCTATATTTGAGTATAAAAATTGACTTACCTGTTACTCAGAATACTCAGGAATTGAAATTGACATACCTGACTCTCAGGATATTCATATATTGAACTTGTTTTTTCTGCTGGACTGCTATTGATATCTATATGTGTATCTTGTTGTTACCTTGTTGTATATATATATTGTTCACTTTTGCACCTTTCTTCACCTTTATAAATTAGTACTTTAATATATATTGTGTGAGTGCTGTCTGGATTCTTTCCACTACCTGGAGGTTGGCAACCGTAATGTCAACCCAGTGTGAAAAAGGCAAATTCCTGCTGTGAAAAAGGCAAATCCCATGCTGGCCATAATTAGACGAGGAATCGAGAATAAAACTGCTGCTATCGTACTTCCCTTGTACGAATCAATGGTGAGGCCACACTTGGAATACTGTGTCCAGTTCTGGTCACCACACCTCAAAAAGGATATTGCAGAGCTTGAGAAGGTGCAGAAAAGAGCAACCAAAATGATCAGGGGGCTGGCGCGACTGCCCCATGAGGAGCGGTTAAAATGCTTAGGGCACGGCCTTTCTTATGTTCTTATTTTCACAGATGATAATTGAGCTCAAGCCTACTACCAAGAACCCCAAAGATCTCCATCCTATGACCCTAGGCTACAAATAATTGAACGTGTGAATGTAGTCTTCGGTAGCAGTTCTGCGGTCTACTCTCTGATTTGGCAAGCTGATTCTCTGTTGGCATTTTAATTGGCTAGGATACGTAATAATGGATGTTATATTATCTCTCTGGATTCGAGCTACTCAGTCTTTCAGGTTTCTGTCTTTATATGGTTGGGAACTGGCTATATGAATAATGAGTGGGCCTTCTCTTTGTTCATCAGCTCTGTGAATTTTGAATTACACTGAGGGTTTTTTAATGATTGAGGCCTGCCACTTCAGTGAAAGAATTTGTCAGTTTTACTAGAGTCGTTTTAAATCAAGAATGATTATACACCGCAATATTTAAAAAAATGATTGAGCCTCTGGGAGGAAAGGGACTGTCGGTCCCATGGAGTATGAAATGGAAGTGCGTTTTTGCTGCAGGTCTACTTTATCGCCATTTCGCCGCAGTTGCCCACAGTTTTCGGCGACTCCGGTTATTTCTGCTTGGGAGGGAACGCTTACAGTTTTACTAAATAATGATTATCTTGTCAAAAATAAATGCTGTTTTCCTTGCAAAATGAAGGGGGCCGTGACCCAAAATCAACAGCGTAAGCACTATAATGTAAGCAATACGTTGTGACAGAAACGCCAACAACTTTGATAAAAGGGCAGATATCGGATGCCTCAAGTCAGTAGAACGCTGATCCGGAATTTTGTAGCGTTTGGCTTCTGGGCATATGGGAAAGAAGGGCAGAGCATCTCTCGGGATTGCATTTTCCCTCCCATTTAGAACATATGGGAGCTATGTTGTACCCAAAAGTCACGCGGTGTGTACCGTTCCCCTCTCCCCCCCCCTTGTAAATTCTCCTGATGGTGCATTGCTATCCAGATACTGAGCAATTCAAATGCGGAGGTTCTTTTGCGATCTCCAACTTGTGGGCGACAACTTGGATTTCTGCTTTTTGTGGCGACGTGTCACTTGCGATACACTGAAATCTGAGTAGCAAGTACTATAGAAATGCACTTGGAATGGATTTTAATTTTGTTAACAACGGCTGTGCTTTAACAACGGAGAGACCGTGTGGTGTAGTGGTTAAGAGCGGTGGAGTCTGATCTGGAGAACCGGGTTTGATTTCCCACTCCTCCACGTGAGCAGCGGAGGCTAATCTGGTGAACTGGATTTGTTTCCCCACTCCTACACATAAAACCAACTGGGTGACCTTGGGCTAGTCACAGCTCTCTCAGCCCCACCTACCTCCCAGGGTGTCTGTTGTGGGGAGGGGAAGGGAAGGTGATTGCAATCCGGTTTGATTCTAAGTGGTAAAGAAAATTGGCATATAAGAACCAACTCTCCTTCTTCTTCTTCTTCTTCTTCTTCTTCTTCTTCTTCTTCTTCTTCTTCTTCTTCTTCTTCTTCTTCTCCTTCTCTTCTTCTTCTTCTTCCTCCTCCATTTGCCCTTTACAAGCTAGTAGCTTTTAAAGGTTCTATTTCTTTCTTTCAGTAATTTCTAAAATGCATATAATATAAGCCCTGTCTGCAAGTGTTATATTTGCGAAGAAAAACACTAAGCAAAATCTGAATCACTGTTTTGGGGAAGGCAATTTCATTTTCTTACTTTTCTTTTGCTTCCTCCGTCAGAATGTAGGTCAGGGGACAGTGACTTCTGTGGTATCTCGCAGTGTTCTTCTGAAGATCTGCTGAACTTTGCGGGGGTGTTTTTTTTTTTCAGCTGAAAAGGAAAAAGGATTGGGAGAGCCAGTTAAGAAATAAATTGGTGCCTATGAGCTAAAAAAAAAAATGTGCACATGAAAAAACATTGCTGCGGTCTGGCAGCCACGTTAAGTGTCAGTAGATAATAAAGTTCTCCCCACAGATGTCTGCACCCGTTCGTTTCTTTTCCCTCTCATAGCTTATTCCCTCTCCATTGTGCTCGGCACCTTTGGCCTTTCGCGCGCCCTGCGGTGCCGAGAGTGTTCTCAGAACCTGAAATGCCATTATCCCGCGGATCAGTCGCCGTAACGCCACGCGCTTTCTTCGGGTTCAGCGGTTGCGGATCTCATTGCGAAGCCTGCGTGTGAAAGAGGAGTCCTTTTCCTTCGGCAAAGTTATTAGTCAAGGCGGCGTTCTCAAAGAACTGTACTTGCTGCGTTTGGTAGCGTGGCCGTCACAGCAGGGAGGTAGAGGAGCCGGCTAGACTCGTGGCCATATTTTGTCTTCAGTTTTGCTATGAGAGCCAGCATGGTGTAGTGGATAAGAGTGGTGGTTTGGAGCGGTGGAGTCTGATCTGGAGAGCCGGGTTTGCTTCCCCACTCCTCCACATGAGCGGCGGAGGCTAATCTGGTGAACCGAGTTGGTTTTCCCACTCCACACGAAGACTGCTGGGTGACTTTGGGCTAGTCACACTCTCTTAGCCTCACCTACCTCCCAGGGTGTCTGTTGTGGGGAGGGGAAGGGAAGGTGATTGTGAGCCTGTTTGAGTATCCCTTAAATGGTAGAGAAAGTTGGCATATAAAAACCAACTCCTCTTCTTCGTCGTCTTCTTCGTCTTCGTCTTCTTCTTCGTCCACCTATCCTTAAGTAGAGAAGAGTGAATTAGACACACAATTAGGGTTGCCAACCTGGAGCTGGCAGCCCTACACACAATGGCAATGTAAATGTCAAAATCAACTAAATGACATTTGCCGGCGTTATTGGATTAGGTGTGATATGCAGAGGGGTAGTAGGCGTGGAGAAATTAGCATGGGTAATGAAACAGGAATCCCAGGTCTCTATTAAATCCTGGAGAATGCATAGTCTTGAGTTTCATTATTAGTTGTCATTCAGCAGTCTCTCTTTCTAATCTCCCTTTGAAATCCTTTTGTAAGAGAACTGCTACTCTTAAATCAGCATCCGAATGTCCTGGAAGGTTAAAATGTTCCCCTGCTGGTTTCTGAGTGTTGTGGTTTCTGATGTCAGACTTATGTTGAACACATGAACACATGAAGCTGCCTTATACTAAATCAGACCTTTAGTCCATCAAAGTCAGTATTGTCTGCTCAGACCGGCAACAGCTCTCCAGGGTCTCAGGGTGCCTAGTCCTTTTAACTGGAGATGCAGGGGATTGAACCTGGGACCTTCTGCATGCCAAGCGGAGGCTCTGTCACTGAGCCATAGGACTGGCCTGTTTGTCCTATGTAGGGGGTGGAAGGGCATTGCTGGCATGTGATGGCATAAATCACGTTAGAAGATGGAACAGGAGTGTGAACCTGACATAGTATGGCCGACGTTGCTTGTCCCAGTGATGGTGTTGCTAGGATCTATATAGGTTTTTCAGGTCCTTCTTCGCCACAGGCGGAACAATTTTGGGGCAGAGCCTGAGGAGGGCAGGGTTTGGGGAGGAGAGGGACTTCAATGCCATAGAGTCCAATTGCCAAAGTGGCCATTTTCTCCAGGTGAACGGATCTCTATCAGCCGGAGATCAGTTGTAACAGCAGGAGATCTCCAGTTAGTACCTGGAGGTTGGCAACGCTAGATCTATATGACAAAGTTGTAATCCCAGGAGATCTCCAGCCACCAGCTGGAAGTTGGCAACCATAGTTGGCATCAACTGATGGCAATTTGCATTATGTGTGTTTACCACAGTAGACACTGTACAATCTTTTGTGTTTAGTGATCTTTGATTGCTGCGGTACAGTAATATGAATTTCTGTTGTTTTCCTTTCCGACTGTTTTTTAATTTATCCGTGTTGAGAGGCTGTTCCCTTGAACAAGGTGGTATCAGAAACCTGTGCAGTGTGGATATTCACTGAATTTTTCTTAGGCAGAAAAGAAGAGTGAGCCGACCCTGTAGGGACTTGAGCCTGGAGCTTTAGAAATCCTAGATATTTCAGTCCTGAACCACGGACTGCAAAGTTCTCCCCTCTGGCAGCGACGCCTCATCGGGAGGTCGGTAATTCAAGGGAGGCTCTCGGGGCAAGATAAGAAATAAGTCACCTGCAAGAGATGCAGGTGGTGGTGGATCAAAACCACCGGGCAAAACAAGAAATGTAGGCACATGCTTGAACTGCCTAAATAGTTGCCAGGAGGAGGATTTCTAAAAGTTGTATATCTAGTTTTTTCCCCCTCCCTGTTTTCTTTTTCTTCTTTAACAAATGGACCTTCTTTAACACATGGAGAGGCAGTGAGGTGTAGTGGTTAAGAGCGGTGGACTCTGATCTGGAGAACCGGGTTTGATTCCCCCCTCCTCCACATGAGCAGCAGAGGCTAATCTGGTGAACTGGATCTGTTTCCCCACTCCTACACAAGAAGCCAGCTGGGTGACCTTGGGCTAGTCACAGCTGTCTCAGCCCCAACTACCTCCCAGGGTGTCTGTCGTGGGGAGGGGAAGGGAAGGTGATTGTAAGCCGGTTTGATTTCCCACAAATTTCCGCACCCATATTGAACCTCAGTCTTATGCAGTACAGTTAAGAGTAACCTCCACGGGGCAGGGACCTTATCTCTTTGTTCCGCTTTTCCCTGCAAAGCACACTGATGACATAGAGAGCCAGCGTGGTGTCGTGGTTAAGAGCAGCAGACTCTAATCTGGAGAACCGGGTTCGATTCCCCTCTCCTCCACATGAGCAGCGGACTCTAATCTGGAGAGCTGGGTGGGTTTCCCCACTCTTCCTAGGGTTGCCAGGTCCCTCTTTGCCATCGGCGGGAGGTTTTTGGGGCGGAGCCTGAGGAGGGCGGAGTTTGGGGAGGGGAGAGACTTCAATGCCATAGAGTCCAATTGCCAAAGTGGCCATTTTCTCCAGGGGGACTGATTTCTATCGGCTGGAGATCAATTGTAATAGTAGTATCTGGAGGTTGGTAACCCTAACTCCTCCACATGAAGCCAGCTGGGTGACCTTGGGCCAGTCACAGTTCTCTTTGAGCTCTCTCAGCCCCACCTACCTCACAGGGTGTCTGTTGTGGAGAGTGGAAGGGAAGGAGATTGCAAGCCGGTTTGATTCTCCTTGAAAAAGGTAAAGAAAATCAGCATATAAAAACCAACCCTTCTTCTTCTAGATAAGTTACAATAAAATAACCCGAGTGGCTGTTTTAGATAACGGTGAATTGTCGGGGTGGAATGAATTGTAGCGTAATGCCTTCCTAAAAACGCGCCGGCAAGAAAGTAATCACGCTAATGAGCAATCAAATATGCCTTTTTTCATATCTGAAGTACACTTTGAAAGAAAACCTGCCTTTCTTGGGAGTGACATCTCTCATTTCTGTTTTGACATTGAACTGCATTAGGGTACCCTTGTTAAACCCGCGCGTCTAAATTCCATTTGTCAGACCCCCTCGCTATCTGCCTGCACTTTTGCCCCGAGCTCAAGTTGCGCGGCTTTCTAACCACTTAGCACGTTTCAAGTGTTTTGAGTGCTAACAAATGCTTCCTGGCTTAACAGGCTTCTCCGCTATCAAAAAGAAAAAGAAAAGAAAAGAAAAAGAAAAAAAAAAGTGCCGGTTCTTTTCCTGCCTTTTCTTTTTAACCTCCACACGGTCAGGTTGTATGTGGAAACGTTAATGCAGAAAGAGAGGGGAAAGCGGGGAAGATGTTTCAAATGCCGCAAAAACAGCGCAAGTTTTCTTAATGAAAGTTAATGTCTGCCGTGTGTACAGGGACGTTCTCTACTGTCCAATACTATTCCCTGAGTCTTACATTGCCTTTTTTTTTTAATGTGCATTTTCAGCATTTTTGTGGCTCTAAAGATGTATTATTTCCTACTCTGGGTTGCTGGGTGGTGTAGTGGTTAAGAGCAGTGTAGTGGTGTAGTGCGGTGTAGTGGTTAAGAGCGGTGGTTTGGAGCGGTGGAGTCTGATCTGGAGAACCGGGTTTGATTCCCCACATGAGCGGCAGAGACTAACCTGGTGAACCGGGCTGGTTTCCCCGCCTCCTGCAGCAGCCGTGTTGTGGCTGCACCCACCACACTGTGTCAGAAACCCATTGCACCCACAGGCTCAAAAAGGTTGGGCACCCCGGGTGAGAATTTAAGACTAGGATCTTGGAGTCCCAGGTTCAATTCTGCACTCTCTCAAGCTTGCTGGGTGACCTTGGGCTGCTCACACGGTCTCAGAATATTAGGGTTGCCAGCTCCGGGTTGGGAAATACCTGGAGATTTTAAGGGCGGAGCCTGAGCAGTGCGGTGTTTGGAGAGGAGAGGGGCTTCAATGCCATAGAGTCCAATGGCCAAAGCGGCCATTTTCTCAATGGGAACCGATCTCTGTCGCCTGGAGTTCAGCAGGAGTTCTCCAGCCACCAAATAGAGGTTGGCAACCCTACATAATATGCACTTTCCTTTAGAGATAGCAGAAGTAGCGCATGTATCTGTCAAAACGAAAACATTAAGATGTTTTCCAGGGGACACATCTTGACAAAAAAAATAAAATAAAGTACATTACACAATATCAAAGAGACTTATATGGCTTTTCGCATAATAGACCTGTTCGGCATTTCATTTTCAGGGAGACAGATTAAATTATAAATGCGCGAGTGAATAATTCAGACTCCATCCCCAAAACGAAGGCAGCGGAGAGAACGGCGCAATATGGAGATGCAATCATCTCCCATTCAATGAGCACTTTCTGGTGACACGCGAAGTCAGAGATAGTGTCACGCTGGGATGAGCTTTCAGCTTGACGGGGCGCTTCTGAGGAGACCTGAAGAGCAATTGTTTGTGGCACTCGGGGATGGGGCAGACGGGGGGGAATCTCACCACACATGGCTTGCACGAAGCAGACGTAGATCTGTTGTAGAGACAAGGTAAGCAAAGAGAAATAAAAGGGCCACATTTTTCTCCCTTTCGCATCATACTAGAGCATGGGGTTATTTGCTGAAGCTGGAGGGTGAGAGATTCAAAACAGAGAAAAGGAAGTATTTCTCCACACAATGCAGAGTTAAATGGTGGAACTCCCTGCCCCAGGGTGGGGCGGTGGCTGCCAACTTGGAAGGCTTGAAGAGAGGAGTGGACATGTTCATGGAGGAGAGGGCTATCCATGGCTACTAGTCAAAATGGACACTAGTCATGATGCATACCTATGCTCTTCAGGATCAGAGGAGCATGCTTGTTATATTAGGTGCTGTGGAACACAGGCAGGATAATGCCATTGTCTTGTTTGTGGGCTTCCTAGAGGCCCCTGGTCGGCCACTGTGTGAACAGACTGCTGGACTTGATGGGCCTGGGTCTGATCCAGCATGGCTTATGTTCTTATACCTATTCTCTCCAGGATCAGAGGAGCAGGCCTATTATATTAGGTGCTGTGGAGCACAGGCAGGACAATGCTTCTGCTGTTGTCTTGCTTGTGGGCTTCCTGGAGACACCCGGTTGGCCACTGTGTGAACAGTTGGCTGGACTTGATGGGCCTTGGTCTGATCCAGCAGGGCTCTTCTTATGTTCACCAGCAACAGGAGATAAAAATAAGTCCAAGGCCGATGTTTAGGTCGTTTCGGCTGGCATTTGCCCACCAATCCACCCAGCCGCTCAATTTGGGGGGTTGAGTGCTAAAGCGACCAGGGCGATGTGGCGCTTCCGGAAGTAGGGTTGCCAGGTCCCTCTTCACCACCGGTGGGAGGTTTTGGGGGTGGAGCCTGAGGAGGGCGGGGAGGGACTTCAATGCCATAGAGACCAATTGCCAAAGCGGCCATTTTCTCCAGGGGAACCGATCTCTTATCGCCTGGAGATCAGTTGTAATAGCAGGAGATCTCCAGCTAGTACCTGGAGGTTCGGCAACCCTATCCGGAAGTAAACCCGGAAGTGGCGTCATCGCGTGTGCACACCCACCCACTAAAATCTCCTGCCGTTCAAGAGGGCGGACTGGGCAACCCTACCTGTGGTGCAAAATAGGTTAAAAAAAATATTACTCGGAATATAAACTCCCTACGTGTTTCACCCAAGGGTCTTCTTCAGGAGAATCTGTAGTTATTGCAATGCTCCTTCAAATGAGCATACGGAATTTATGCTCATTAGAAGGACTACTGCAATTGCTACAAATTCCCCTGAAGAACACCCTTGGGCGACGCGTAGGGAATTTCAATTCTGATCAATATTGTTTTTTAAAACCTATTTTGCATCATCGGCCTTGCCCTTATTTGTATCTCCTCTCTTAGAGACAAGGTAGAAAACTCCCCAAATCAGATGCATCCATTTAAAAAGAAGAAGGGAGAAACAAATCTTTTGTCAGGGCATACGTAGAGAGCCGGTGTGGTGTAACAGAATTTATTGATTAATTTAAATCCTGATATCCTACCTTTCCTCTTGGTTCAAGGCAACTTACAGTGGTAGTTATAACATCCTTGCCACCAAAGGTAAAGTAGCAAACTTTCACTCTCTCCCCCCCCTTAAAAGATGCCTACCATTCAAACCCCCTTGAAAGCCCTGGCAAACAGGTAGGTCTGGCAGAGGCTCCTGAAGGGAGCCCATTCCATGGAGTTGGAGCCACGATGGAAAAGGCCCCGCGCGCTGCCCTGTGTCTAGGGTTGCCAGCTCTGGGCTGGGAAATAGCTGGAGATTGGGGGGGGGGGAGCCTGAGGAGGGTGGGGTTTGGGGAGTATTACTGTGTATACTGTAATGCCACACCTTCCAAAGTAGCCATTTTTTCCAGGGAAACTGGTCTCTGTAACCTGGATCCTAGTTGTAATTCTGGGAGATCTCCAGCCACCCCCTGGAGATTGAATCCAAAAAGAACAGCACGATAGACCAAGCAATTACAACATATTCAACAATTAAATCTCACAATACCTAATATCTACAAAATCTACAACTCTGTATCTATGGTACCATCTATGAGGCAATATACAGCTAACAAAAACAATGGTATTGCGAGATTTAATTGTTGAATATATTGTAATTGTTTGGTCTGTCTGGCTGTTCTTTTGGGGTTCAGTTCGCACTTTTCCAGCCTGAGCAATGTATTTATTTCGACCCCTGGAGTTTGGCAACCCTACTTACCGCCCATGCGATATTTATTCCCTAAGGACGATGTACGTTGTTCTTGCCGGTAAGCAAATATAAGCTCGGTGATAGCTATACAATTGCATCCTCTGCCTCCAGCAGTACACTGAAGTTTATTAGGTGCAGTTTTGATGTATGACAGATCAAGGCTTAAACATTTAACTTTCATAACCGTTGTAAGTACCATACTCTGGCCCCACTCATTCTCGCATTTTTTGATATTTTCATTGCCTATGAATCATAAAACATCCGAAACATTCTCTGTTGACAGCGGGGAAAAAATGTGCGTTTGCACTTTGGAAAGCATTCACTATTTCTCCTGCGATCAAAAATTCAACAGTTATGAATTGCATTTCTCCCGTTTCGATATAACCGTACGCCAGGAACATGTCTCAGTTTCTAATCAGCTAAAACCTTTTTGCGTGCCCGCCAGACAACTCTGTGCTTCCCGCAGCGGGGGTTCCCGACCTTTTTGAGCCTGTGGGCGCCTTTGGAGTTCCTACACAGGGCGGTGGGCACGGTCACAGGACACCTTTTAATCTGAACTAGCCCCCCTAGCCCCTCCCACTTTCTAAAAGCACTTGGCGGGCACCAGAAAAAGTGTCAGTGGGCACTGGAGACCCCGGTCCTACACCATCCAGGAACAAGAGCTATCTCCATAGCCAATCAGCCTTTCTGATGAACTAGGGGTGACCAATAAAGCCGCCTCTTGCCCTACAACCATCCACAGTCTTCCATCTTGAGCCACTCCACGCTGTATAAATCATTTCTGCAAGTCATAACCTTTTTAAAAAAATAAATAACATAGCGCCACATTAGGTCCACATTTAGTTGTATAATAGATTTTGTTGTTGTAATGCAGTGGCTTCAAAATGTTTCCTATTAATGGCACTCCATAGGGGGATTCTGGATTTCCCCCACACTCGGTTAATGGCTAGGGTTGCCAGGTCCCTCTTCGCTACCAGTGAGAGGTTTTGGGGGCAGAGCCTGAAGAGGGTGGGGTTTGGGGAGGGGAGAGACTTCAGCGCCATAGAGTTCAATGGCCAAAGTGGCCATTTTCTTAAGAAGAAGAAGAAGAAGAAGAAGAAGAAGAAGAAGAAGAAGAAGAAGAAGAAGAGTTGGTTTTTATATGCTGACTTTCTCTACCACTTAAGGAGGAATAAAACCGGCTTACAATCACCTTCCCTTCCCCTACCCACAACAGATGTCCTGTGAGGTAGGTGGGGCTGAAAGAGTGTGACTAGGTCATACAGCTGTCTTCATGTGTAGGAGTGGGGAAACCAGCCTGGTTCACCAGATTAGCCTCGGCCACTCATGTGGAGGAGTGGGGAATCAAACCTGGTTCTCCAGATCAGACTCCACCACTCCAAACCACCGCTCTTAACCACTACACCACGCTACATCTATCGCCTGGAGATCAGTTGTAACAGCAGGAGATCTCCAACTAGTACCTGGAGGTTGGCAACCCTATTAATGGCTTCAACCCAACCTGATCGTCCAGCTCCGCCTCTCGCCCCTCATAACCACTGCAGGGATTCTGGATCCTGTCGTCCACTCCCCTCTTCTACCATGTGGCAAAAACTGCTCTATCTCCCAAAGCCCCATCTGCTTAGAGTGAACATTAAATATAGTGTATAATTATCCACCACAAGCAGCCTTTCTCATAGTAATGGTGTTCCCTAGAGATATGCAGAGTATTTGAATTTGAATACCCTTTGGCAGATGCTTCGTCTTTAAAGTTTCAGCACAGGAAAATAAAACCGTAAGAACCCCGAATGGTAGTTCTGAATGGTGGTTGCTGGCATTTAGTAAGAAAATTAGCCCATACGTTTATGTCATTACAGTTTGCTCAAGGCAAACACAGGAGGATATTAAGGGCTTTAAGGGTCCATGAATTATTTATTCACCCGTATGCAAACTGACCTTTTTGTGTCCACATTAGTTGCAGATCTCTTTCATTTCTCAGTGTCGGAAAAGAAGGCGGAAACCTAAACAATCAATGGCCCTTGGCTCATACGCGTGGGACTGGGGCGGTTTTGGGATTACTACACAGCAGCATCCTTATTCTGCTTTTACCAACACGGTTATCAGTTTGTAATTTATCTCAGGGATACAGATATAGTTTACAGAAATATTACATGTTATAATGTCGGTTGAATCCAAGAAGGAAGAGGAGGAGGAGGAGGAGGAGGAGGAAGAAGAACAGTTGGTTTTTAGATGCTGACTTTCTCTACCACTTAAGGAAGAATCAAACCGGCTTACAATCACCTTCCTTTCCCCTCCCCACAACAGACACCTTGTGAGGTTGGTGGGGCTGAGAGAGCTCTAAGAGAGCTGTGACTAGCCCAAGGTCACCCAGCTGGCTTCGTGTGTAGGAGTGGGGAAACCAACCCCTTTCTTCAGATTAGAGTCCCTATGGAGGAGTGGGGAAACCAACCAATTTCTCCAGATTAGAGTACGCTATTCATGTGGCGGAGTGGGAGATCAAACCCAGTTCTCCAGATTAGTCTCTGCCGCTCATGTGGAGGAGCGGGGAATTGAACCCGGTTCTCCAGATTGGAGCCTCCGCTCTTAACCACTACACCACATTATGAACCTGGCGCAGAAGGCACTCATATTCTAAATCTCCTCCTTCCTACAGCAGCTTCCCGTGATTCTCAAAAACTCAGTTATCCTGGGTCGCCAATACAGTCACCAAGGCCCTATCTCCTGATGTGCTCAGACTTTGCTAGCAGAGCATCCTCTGGGGCTTGGTTGTCGGATGCTTACAGCTGCCTAAAGCTGCGATGCAGGGGTCCCCAATGAGGGCCAACACCTTTCCCGGCACCTGCCAAGTCTTTTTTAGAAAGTGGGCGGAGCTTTTGCCCAGGAAGGCTTCTGATTGGCCATCAGAGATTTGATATGCAGGTTGTTTAAAATGTTGCTTTGGCGGCAGCTGCCACCACACCACGAGGGTCTTCACTGTGGGGTTGGAGGTAAGCTGGGGCAGCTATTTTGTGGCCGGCTCAGCCTCCTGTGGCAGTCAACTTGTGGCATAGGGTTGCCAGCTCCGGGCTAGAAATACCTGGCTATCTTGGAGGCGGAGCTTGAGGAGGGCGGGGCTTGGAGACAGGAGGGACTTCCAATACCATTGCCAAAGTCCAATTGCCAAAGTGGCCATTTTCTCCAGGGGAACTGATCTCTGTCGCCTAGAGATCAGTTGTGATAGCAGGAGATCTCCCGCCACCACCTGGAGGTTGGCAACCCTGTTGTGGCAGATGTTTTATGGCTGCGCCCACCACGCTGTGCCAGAATTCCAAAGGTGCCCCTGGGCTCAAAAAGTTTGGGGACCCCTGCCGTAATGACATTCAGTACCTAGAAACGGTCCAACTTATTTTCCCTAACATTTTTAACCAAGGTAATATAGTTATTTCTCCTCTTTGCTACGCCGCCACTTAAATCCTTGGTCGCCCACACTGGGACTTCTCAGCGAAGTGACACATTTCTCCCCCGTCTGATAAACGAAAGCATTTACACATTACCCATAAAAGCACCCCATGAGTGACTGTGGCACAGATTAAAATCAAGCAAGGAAAAAAAAAAAACCCGAAAGTAACATCAAAAGTGTTTGTCCAAAAAAGCATTTCTCATTGAAGCACAACTGTTCCTTCACATGCCAGCTGGGATCATAAAGAGATTTTATTCATGCATGATTTTATTTTATTTTATTTATTTATTTTTTGCATTGACTCAGTGGCGTTTGCTTTGACACAGGAAGAAATGAGAAACAGATTTACAGGCCCCCATTTCCACCGCTCGAAGCGAACACAGGAGCAAACACGAAACTCCCAGAGAGCAGGCGTTTCATTCATTATTTGTGTCCCCTTGCGTTCACAGGACAATCTCTCTGTCCTTAAAGGAGAATGAGAAGAACCTGGCTGTTGCGCAACTCAGCCATTATTTAGCCATCTGTTCTACGCGCAGGCCTAGACAAAGAAACAGATATTTTAACATCCAGAGCATGGGGTTGGGGGAGAATCACACTGTGATAAATCAATACAATTTTAATAAACACCACACATGGCTTTGCAAGATAAAAGATCTCACAAGAAGACAAGGCTCGCTGATTACAAATGGCATGCCGCTGTTCACAGCCATGCATGCCTATCAGAACTCTCCTATCTTAAAACCAAAAAAAAACCCCAAATCAACATTGACCTCTTTTTGTACACCTTCCACATTGTGGAAATCGTCTTCCCCATTTGAATGAAGTCACGCCTGACTTCTACAATCAGAGGCATGCTGAGTAGCATTCGTTCCGGGGCTGCTGCTTAGAATCATAGAGTTGGAAGGGGCTACAGAGGCCATCTAGTCCAACCCCCTGCTCAATGCAGGATCAGCCTAGAGCAATCCTGACAAGTATTTGTTCCAGCCTCTGCTTAAAGACTGCCAGAGAGGGGGACCTCACTGCCTCCCAAGGTAGCTGATTCCACTGACAAAGAACTCTTACTGTAAAAAAAGATTTCCGAATATCCAGCCGGTACTTTTGCACCCGCATTTTAAACCCATTATTGCAAGTCCTTTCCTCTGCTGCCAACAGGGACAGCTCCCTGCCCTCCTCTAAGTGACAGCCCTTCAAATCCTTCAAGAGAGCAATCCTGTCCCCCTTCAACCTCCTCTTCTCCAGACTAAACATTCCCAAGTCCCTCAGCCTTTCCTCATAGGACTTGGTCTCCAGACCCCCGATCATCCTCTTCGCTCTCCTCTGCACCCGCTCCATTCTGTCCACATCCTTTTTGAAGTGAGGCCTCCAGAACAGCACACAGGACTCCAGATGCAGCCTGACCAATGCGGTGCACAGCAGGACTATTTACAATCTTGCCATACGTTCTTTCAGAAACAGAATAATGCTCATGACTCACTCCCCCCTCTACAGATACACGCACACACACAAATCCTATCCGAATGGGTAATACAGGCAATATGTCTAGGGACTCCAGAGCTTTCGTTTCTTTCTTTCTTCTTTTTTATCCGGGAGAACGGCAGTTCTAAGCTCCGTCACGGCGTTGGGCGCATGCATTATTCATTTTCGATGGCCGCGGCATGATTTGTACGAGACGTCTCCCCTACGCCTGAAGAAGGCCAGCGCCAGAAGCCGCCCACGCTGCCTGGCCTCCACAGAGACTGATTCTACAAACATGGAATCTGTCCTGTTTCATGAAGATCTAACACATTTACTACATCGCTCCAATTACAATGCAGCACGCAGCTTGTCGCGCAAGCAACCTCATGTCATATTGTAAAACTTGCAGAGACTTTATTTTTATTTATTTCTAAACTGCAAGCACCAGCTTTCTAAATAGGGTTGTAGGGTTGCCAGGTCCCTCTTAGCCACCAGCGGGATGTATTTGGGGTGGAGCCTGAGGAGGGTGGGGTTTGGGAAGGGGAGGGACTTCAATGCCATAGAGTCCAATTGCCAAAGCGGCCATTTTTTCCAGGTGATCTGATCTCTATCGGCTGGAGATCTGTTGTAATAGCAGGAGATCTCCAGCTATCGCATGGAGGTTGGCAACCCTATAGGGTTGCCGACTCAGGGTTGGGAAATAAGTGGAGCTGTTGAAGTCTGGGGTAGGTAGGGTTGCCACCCTCCAGGTGGTGGCTGGAGATCTCCCCCTATTGCAACTGATCTCCAGGTGAAGGAGATCAGTTCCCCTGGAGAAAATGGCTGCTTTGGCAACTGGACTCTATGGCATTGAAGTCCCTCCCCTCTCCAAACCCCGCCCTCCTCAGGCTCCACCCCAACATCTCCAGGTATTTCCCAACCCAGAGCTGGCAACCCTAATCGGGGTGGATGAAAGACCATGAAATATTGGTGCAGCAGGAGAAAAAAAAATCTAATGGCATGAGTTCACTTCTGGGAAAAACTTCGCAAGTCTGATATGGTTGCCAAGTTCCAGGTGGTGCCTGGGGAATCTTCCCGACTTCCAACTCATCTCCAGACAACAGCGATCAGTTCCCCTGGAGGAAATGGCAGCTTCAGATGATGGACTCTATGATATATATCCCTGCTGGTGTCTCTCCCCTCTTCAAACCACGCTAGGATTGCCAGCCTCCAGGTACTAGCTGGAGATCTCCTGCTGTTACAACTGCTCTCCAGCTGATAGAAATCGGTTCCCCTGGAGAAAATGGCCGCTTTGGCATTTGGACTCTATGGCATTGAAGCCCCTCCCCAAACCCCGCCCTCCTCAGGCTCTGCCCCCAAAATCTCCCACCGGTGGCGAAGAGGGACCTGGCAACCCTAAACCACGTCCTCGTCAGACTCCACCCATAAATCTCTAGGAATTTTCCAACCGGGAGCTGGCCACCCTAGTTTCCGGTGATTCCTGGAGATGTGTGATATCACTTCCAGGTCTTCCCCAGAAGTGACATCACGCATTCGCTGATCCCCCCTGCCCCAATTTCCAGGTCACAGGCAGCCACTGGAGGATAGGTCAATACACTTCCACAGACTCTTATGTGCAGAACTTGGCCTTAAATGTGGGTGGACTGTCGCTAAACGATTCACAACAACCCATTTCATCTCTAGCAGGGTTGTTGTTGTTGTTTTTTGGGATGTTTTTAGTTGTGAATGGGGTTGACGTGCTGTCGTCACATTCCAGTTCTAATTAGGAATGTACAACTATGACATCCGCCCCCCCCCCGCCAGTACTTTTTGTTTTCATCTCGATTTGTTGTGAGCATTTTCATCCCGCCTATTTTCTTTGCTAATTTCCCTAGATGATTTCCGCATTCTTTTGCAGAAACAGACTCTGGTTTCATTTTCAGTTTTGCTATCCGCCTTTGCTCTATTTGGCCTGAACTATGATTTATTCTGAAGGTCAGGAAGCATAAAGAGAATTCTAACTTTCTAATCAATCAAACCAGTGGTGATGGACAGTGCCGTCAAGTGGCACCCGACTTATGGCGACCCTGTAGGGTTTTCAGGGCAAGAGACAAGCAGAGGTGGTTTGCTTTTGCCTGCCTCTGCGTAGCAACCCTGGATTCCCTTGGTGGTCTCCCATCCAAAGTACCCAGCAGGGCCAACCCTGCTTAGCTTCTGAGATCTGACAAGATCGGGCTAGCCTGAGCCATCCAGGTCAGTGCAGATAAATAGAGGTGGTATGTCAATGGCTGCCTCTACGTAGCAACCCTGGACTTCCTTGGTGGTCTCCCATCCAAGTACTAACCAGGGCTGACCCTGCTTAGATCTGGCAAGATCAAGCTGGCCTGGCCTATCCATCAGGTCAAGCCAGAGTAGTCACATGTGGTAACATCCTAGTCAGAATGCAACACTCCACCTCTACTTTATATGGAAACAAATAAGCTTAGCTGCTTTCCTTGCCTTGAGCTTAATCCTAAAATGTCTACTTGAAGAACAACCCCATCTTCCATCATACCTTCATGTAGTCCATGAAGCCAATAAAACAAGCTGTTCTTCATTTATCCACCGAACAGATAACTTGAGGCAAATGCCGTTTTTTCTTCGCAGAACGAAATTCCGAATTTATCCACCACAACGTAAGCAAAGCACTATCAAATTCAATTCAATCAATCATTTATTTTACGGTCATTTCACCAAAAAAATAACAGATCTAATCAGGAGTAACATAAATTTACAATAAAAACAGCATCAATCAGTCAGAGAATCCATAAAGTAAAATATATCAATAAAATCCTATATCTAAAGAGGCAAATACGCTAGCTTCTAAAATGTTTATCAATCAGATTTTATCTATTTATAAATTGAATCCTTTCTGGCCTTATATATAGTAACACAAAATTTGGCACTATCAAATTCAATGGCATTCCACCACAACAAAATCGGGCCCATGTCATGCTGACTCCAAAAGTCATCATTTATAAATAATTGATATGCGCCATTAATTTATTGACAGCAATTTATCCTCTCGCAGGCCCACACTGCACATAATAAACATAATACTGTGAAATGAAATGAAATAAAACTCTAATCAGCTCCTCTGGGATATATATATATTCAGAAGTGCTGAAAGATTAATGAATCAGGTCATATGTATAAATCTGCCCCTCTCTCTCTTAAAGGGGCACGGCTGCTTTGGTCCCATGAATGTTGCATCTATAAATAATGGGAAGGATTTTGTATCTTGTTCTTTCATACTGGATGTCTGACCTGTTTTCCTCACTGAAAACCAGTTGTCATACAAAATATTGTTGAAGGCTTTCACGGGTCAGAGTTAATTGGTTCTTGTAGGTTATCCGGGCTGTGTGACCGTAATATTGGTATTTTCTTTCCTGACGTTTCGCCAGCAGCTGTGGCAGGCATCTTCAGAGGAGTAACACTGAAGGACAGTGTCTCTTAGTGTCAAGTGTGTAGGAAGAGAAATATATAGTCAGAAAGGGGGGGTTTGAGCTGAATCATTGTCCTGCAAAAAGTATCAAAGGTTATGTGCTAATCATTGTCCTGTAAGTATCAAGATAATGTGCTAATGAGGGTGTGGTATGTTAATATGGAACCATTGTATCCTGAAGTGATCTGTTAATGTGTGAAATCCAAAGCTAATCTGCATGGCTATTGTGGACTGTAGTCTTTGTTAGTCTGGAGGTTTTCAGGACAGGAAGCCAAGCCTTATTCATTCTTAAACTCTCTTCTTTTCTGTTAAAGTTGTGCTGATGTTTATGAATTTCAATGGCTTCTCTGTGCAATCTGACAAAATAGTTGGTAGAATTGTCCAGTCTTTCAGTGTCTTGGAATAAGACCCTGTGTCCTGTTTGTGTCAGTCCATGTTCAGCCACTGCTGATTTCTCAGGTTGGCCAAGATACTGCAGACTTGGCCAACCTGAGAAATCAAAACGTGGAAAGCAAATAAGAAATCCCCGCAGCAATAAGTACAAATTGGATGGGGTGGGTGGGGGGTGGAATGTGTGTGTGTGTGTTAAGTACCGTCAAGTCACTTCCGACTCATGGTGACCCTATGAATCAATGTCCTCCAGAATGTCCTATCTTTGACAGCCTTGCTCAGATCTTGCAAATGGAGGGCAGTGGCTTCCTTTATTGAGTCCATCCATCTCATGTTGGGTCTTCTTCTTTCCCTGCTGCCTTCAACTTTTCCTAGCTTGACTGTCTTTTCCAGTGACTCCTGTCTTCTCATAATGTGACCAAAATACGACAGCCTCAGTTTAGTCATTTTAGCTTCTAGGGTCAGTTCAGGCTTGATTTGATCTATAACCCACTGATTTGTTTTTTTGGCAGTCCACAGTATCCGTAACACTCTCCTCCAACACCATATTTCAAAGGAATCTACTTTTTTCCTATTACCTTTCTTCATTGTCCAGCTTTCTCACCCATACATAGTAATAGGGAATACGATGGCTTGAATTAACTTGACCTTGGTGGCCAGTGACACATCCTTACACTTCAGAATCTTTTCTAGCTCCTTCATGGCTGCCCTTCCCAGTCTCAATCTCCTTCTGATTTTTTGGCTGCACTCTCCCATTTTTGTTGATGATGGAGCCAAGGAATAGAAAGTCTTCAACAATTTCGATTTCCTCATTGTCAACCTTAATGTTTTGGAATAGTCACAGCTTGGCCTGATGGCTCATCCAAGTCAGGTGTTAAATGAAGTCCCGTTACGGTTTTATCTATGTCCTCGGCAAGCAAGCAGCATGCCTGTACAACTCGCGTCATCCAGACCACGATCCACGTGAACGCATGAATCAGACCCTCAGTCCATCAAGGTCAGTACTCAGACTGGCAGCGGCTCTCCAGTGTGTCAGGCGGAGGTCTTCTACGTTATCCACTACCTGATCTTTTCAACTGGAGATGCCGGGGATTGAACCTGGGACCTTCTGCATGCCAAGGAGATGCTCTGCTACTGAGCCACAGCCCTCTCCCCATCCAGATCCCAACTGTGTCACAAAAACTAAAAGTGACAACTTAAGCAACCCACAGAGCAGGCCGCATGTACACGCACAAATCTATGCAGTGTGTTATTAATAAGAAATTAAACATTTTAGAAGACATTACAGAAATTGTCCCCCCTTTGAGTTCAGGCTCCCCCTCCGCTAAGAACCACCAGATGCAAAGATGTATTACCATATGACCATCCGAACTGAAAGGGCTAGTAAGCCATTTTGGCACCTTTTGTTCGTAATGCATAGCAGCTAGCAAAATAAAACTGTCTTTTTGCTCCCTTTCATAGTATATAATAACATCTGGGAGTAATTAATGGTTCTATTTGCCAAGTGTCATATTCCACCCGGAGGGGCTAATTGGAGGAGCATGGTTTTCGGTATTGATCTTTGCCTGTGGGGAGAGCACGGCATTGATTTATTGTAAATTTTTATCAACAGTTCACCCATTTCCCTCATTTAGTGGATAATGTGCACAAGAGATAACGGGATTGTTGATCTATAACCACATCGTGGGTGTCCTTTCAAAATCTCATTTCCACCAGTTTAAATCAAATATGGTTGACACTTTGCAAATGGGGGGGGGAGACTCTTTTTTTAATATGTCACAAAGCACAGGTAGGCTGCAGATAGAGGAATAACAGTCCAATTAATGTGCCAGCGAATATTGTTAACTAAACAATGCTTTGGGGATGATAGATTCAGATTAGAAAACAGTGATGTAAAAGTGTCGCTTACTTGGACTTCAAAAGGCTGCCCACCTTACTTGGTGGCCAGCATGGTGTAGTAGTTAAGAGCAGCAGTTTCTCATCTGGAGAACTGGGTTAAATTCCTCACTCCTCCACATGAGCGGCAGACTCCAATCTCGTGAATAGGGTTCGATTCCCGACTCCTCCACATGAGCGGTGGTGGACTGTAGTCTGGAGAACCGGGTTTGATTCCCCACTCCTCCACATGAGCAGAGGATGCTAATGTGAACCGGGTTTGAGTTTCTACTCCTACACATGAAGCCAGCTGGGTGACCTTGGGCCAGTCACAGCTCTCTTAGAGCTCTCTCAGCCCCACCAACCTCACAAGGTGTCTGTTGTGGGGAGGGGAAAGGAAGGTGATTGTAAGCCAGTTTGATTCTTCCTTAAGTGGTAGAGAAAGTCGGCATCTAAAAACCAACTGGTAAGCTGGTTTGAGTCTCCTTAAATGTAGAGAAAATCGGGGTATAAAAACTTAACTCTTTGTCTTCCCCCCATGTCTTGGGGGGGGGGGAATACAGAACGATCTTATTACCAATGAAACTGCAGAACATTCAGTATTTTTTGCAAAAATAATCCTTGATATTTATATAGTGCTTTCCCAGTGTTCTTGAAGCGCTGCAGTGATGCTTACAACAACCTGTTGGGTATGCCCCAGTTACCATCCCTGTGCTGCACAAGGGTGACGGAGCCCTTTACATAGCTGTTTCCCTTTAAATAGCTGTTGCACAAAATCCCCCAAATAGCTGTTTAAATTTCAGAGACCATCAAGAGCAACCACTCAAAGAGAAGTTCCCCCAGATGCCGCCGTTCATGGGAATGCGCCCTCGGAGCTCCTCAGGATTACAGCCTCATTCACAAATCATTCGTTGGATTCACACGTCATGAAATCCATCCTGTTTGTATCGGATCACGGATCAAATACCTTGCGTCTGAAAGTACAGGTTGTAATGAATCTCACATTTTTCTGGCTTACCAGTTTTCTTAATCTTCTCTTTCTAACACATGCCCGGCTGTGAATATATGAATGCAGCTGCCGTCAGAGGATTAGATAATTTGACCTTGAAATATTTTTGACTTTGTTGATTCGAACTCCGCCTGTTTTCCTCAGGCCCTTTTGGAGATAACATAAATTGCTTTGAGTAACTAAACATGCCTTTTCATTTTGGGTGGTGATTAGACCGAGGTACCACATCTGGACATTCATATTCATGTTTCCATTGCTGAGGGGGAAATAAAACAGCTTACAAACATAGATTTAGGAATATGTCCCCACCTGATCGCAGAAGGTTTTAACCCATCCGTCAGTATAAAAATATATTCTAGACAGATGGATTGTAGAAAAAGAATGTGACATACTGGGTATATCATTTCAACATTGGCCATTATATGGAAGACCACCAAACTATGTGAAGGACCTACACAGGGTGATAAAAGCAAGTATATGTTTATTACTGTGGGTTGTGGTGGTGGAAAGAGCTGTCAAGTCACAGCTGACTTCTGGCGACCCTGTAGGGTTTTCAAGGCATGAGCGGTTCAGAGGTGGTTTGCCATTGCCTGCCCCCGCGTGGGCTGGGAGAGTTCTGAGAGAACTGTGACTGGCCAAAGCTCACTCAGGAGGCTTCATGTGGAGGAGGGGGGAATCGAACCCTATTCACGAGATTAGAGTCCGCCGCTCATGTGGAGGAGTGAGGAATTGAACCCAGTTCTCCAGATTAGAGTCCGCCACTCTTAACCACTACACCATGCTATGAGCCTAGAGCAGCAGGCACTGATGAAGGTGGATATTCTACATCTCCTCCTTCCCACAGCAGCTCCCCGTGACTCTCAAATACAGTTGCTAAGGCCATATATCTTGATGTGCTCAGCCTTGCTAGCAAAGCATCCTCAGGGGCTTGCTGTTGGATGCTTATAGCTTTGCCTGCCTCTGTGTGGGCTGAGAGAGTTCTGAGAGAACTGTGACTAGCCAAAGGTCACTCAAGCAGGCTTCATGTGGAGGAGTGAGAATCAAACCCGGTTCTCCAGATTAGAATCCACTGGTCTTAACCGCTATGCAATGCTGGCTCTCTGTTATGCTTCCTGTGCGTTATACTCTGCGAATGTACTGTGTGAGCCCTGGTCCCATCTAGCATGTTTCCATTTTTAAGTGGAATGGCAAAAAGACAAGACGAAGAAGAAGAAGAAGAAGAAGAAGAAGAAGAAGAAGAAGAAGAAGAAGAAGAAGAAGAGGAGGAGGAGGAGGAGGAGGAGGAGGAGGAGGAGTTGGCTTTTCCACCACTTTCTCCACCACTTAAGGCAGAGTCAAACTGGCTCACAGTCACCTTCCCTTCCCCGCCCCACAACAGACACCCTGTGAGGTAGGTGAGGCTGAGAGAGCTGTGACTTGCTCGAGGTCACCCAGCTGGTTTCGTGTGTAGGAGTGAGGAAACCAACCCCGTTCACCAGATTAGCCTCTGCTGCTCATGTGGAGGAGTGGGGAATCAAAGCTGGTTCTCCAGATCAGACTCCACTGCTCCAAACCACCGCTCTTAACCACTATACCATGCTAAATTTGTTAATACAGTTGGGTCTGTGCAACTTTTTCACTGAATCTTCCCTGGTCCCCTCCTTTGTATACCCCTGATCACAGCAGTGTTTGGCCATACAGGTTCCATCATCTCCAGAATAGTATTGGGGGGGGGGGGTAAGGTTGCCAGCTACAGGTTTGGAAATACCTGGAGATTTTGTGGGTAATACCTGGAGATTTGGGGGGTGGAGCCTGAGGACACCGAATCTCAGGAATGTGCTGTTTGATTTTAGCTATAGGAACCTTGTCCCATAGACTACCTTGATTAAACGAAGCACCTGCCAAGGTATGAGTATTTCATGTCCTCGTAAACCGCATACATATTTCTGTATGCATGTTGGTTAATTAAGCACAACTTTAAAGCAAATGTTTCTCCCCCAAACGATCAAACCCATTTTTCTTCCGGTTTGCCTTCGCTTTCACACCTGCAAGCAAAGTGCTGAATCGGAATGTGTTGTGGTAATAATAGTTTATAGCTCTAAGGCAGTAGCATCCCTTATAAATGTATTCATGATTGCCTCATAAATCTGCTAAATTTTTAGAATGGCTGTTTCTATGTTTTATTTAGCAACGGCATGATTAAAGAATTTTGGCAATATTAACAAACCTTTAGAAATGCAGTGTGTAAAACATCCCTGATGCAAACGCAAGGAATCAGCGCTCCGTTGCGTTCGAATATAAAATGTTGCGGGCTCGAACCCCAAGACTCTGCTGCACCCCATTCTATATGCCCGAGAAGCACGTTGGGGTTTCGTTTCTCAAACATCAACTCCCCCATGCTTTCGGAGGTGAGGGAGCTTTCAAAAAGGAGCTTGTAGGGGGGTTTGGGCAGGCCCTTGAAGAGGGTGTTCCATCTTGTGAGGCCCTGTGTGTGTGTGTTAAGTGCCACCAAGTCACTTCCGACTCACGGTGACCCTATGAATCAATGTCCTCCAAAATGTCCTATCTTCAACAGCCTTGATCAGGTCTTGCAAACTGAGGGTCGCGGCTTCCTTTATAGAGTCAACCCATCTCGTGTTGGGTCTTCCTCTTTTCCTGCCTTCAACTTTTCCTCCAACAGCACATTTCAAAGGAATCTACTTTCTTTTATTAGCTTTCTTCATTGTCCAGCTTTCACACCCATACATAGTAACAGGGAATAAGATGGCATAAATTAACCTGGTCATGGTTGCCAGTGACACATCCTTACACCGAGACACCTTTGCTTTCTGATGGTTCAATGTACACAAAATTATTAAGAATATTGTTTAAAATTACATTCAGACTATGTGTATAAAGTATATATAAACCATAAATGGATTGGGTCCTATTCTCAAGATATTCTATTATGTGTATGCAAAAATTCCAAAATATTCCAATATACGAAAAGATCCCAAATACGGACCACTTCTGGTCCCAGGTAGTCCAGATAAGGGATGCTCAACCTGTAAAACAAGACAGTGCATGCAATATGAATGCAGAAAAGGCCTGTTTTTTGTAAGTGTTGTGCTCTGAAACCCTCAGGGACGTCTGTCATGACGATACATTATTCTATTTGGCAGAGCGAAGCCTTGGAGATCTCGCTTTTGGTTTCTGGTGTCCTCCAGCCTCACATGAATGAATTGTTTAGGAGTGTTTGACTCTGGGAAGGTTCAGTCACTCCCAAAGCACCACACATTTCTTTAAAAAACACACACTCTAGAATGAGGTTTGCGGATAAAACTAGTTTTCAGGGAGGTGCCAATATCTCTATAAAACACAGTTACCATTCTGCTGGCCTCCCTTCCCTTCCTTTCCGTTTTGATGAAGGGCCGCTGTTAGCTGAGATCTCCCCTGGATGACTGCCCAACATTGCTTTTATTGCTGATAGCCCGACATCGCCGTTTAATTGATGTTTTAATTGATGGAAAGTAATTGTAATTCATATTTAATTATGCTATTCATTGTGTGCTGTTCTTGTTGTGAGCCGCTCAGAGGCCGACCTAGTCAGGAATGGGCAGCGTCCAAATCAAACAAACAAACATGGCACACACACCCCACTGACAAAAGTGTTACTAAGCAGCTCAAGCATATTAGGATTTTCCTGCTTCTTTCTGCCACATGTGTAAGAGCAATCATGACCCCCCCAAAACCTCCTCTTCTCCAGACTAAACTTTCCCAACTCCCTCAGCCTTTCCTCGAAGGACTTGGTCTCAAGGCCCCTGATCATCCTCGTCGCTCTCCTCTGCACCCGCTCCATCCTGTCCACATCCTTTTTGAAGTGAGGCCTCCAGAACTGCACACCGGACTCCAGGTGCGGCCTGACCAATGCTGTGCATGGTGGAACTATGACATCTTGCAATTTGGATGTTATGCCTCTAGGGTTGCCGGGTCCCTCTTCACCACCGGCGGTGGTTTTCGGGGCAGAACTGAGGAGGGTGGGGTTTGGAGAGGGGAGGGGCTTCAATGCCATAGAGTCCAATTGCCAAAGCGGCCATTTTCTCCAGGGGAACTGATCTGTCGGCTGGAGATCAGTTGTAATAGCAGGAGATCTCCAGCTAGTTCCTGGAGTTTTATAAGTGAATAAAGTGCAAATGTGACAATAAATATATACAATATAATACAACAAGATACAGGTAAGTAATATATCTCAATCCAGCATATGCTGGATTGAGATATATTACTTACCTGTATCTTGTTGTATTATATTGTATATATTTATTGTCACTTTTGCACTTTATTCACTTATAAAATTAAGCATTGCATATATTGTTTCTGTGCTGTTTTGGTTCTCCAATACTTCTACAGCACTGAGCCTTTGTTTTCTCCACAGTTCCTGGAGTTTGGCAATCCTATATGCCTCTGTTGAAGAGGAAGAAAGTGACTTGAATCTTAGGCTGTGACAGTATTGCTGCTTTGACATCACATTCAATATTGTTGTGGTTTGAAGTGCTGTTAATGTTGTACTAAACCTGTGAAGCCAATTCTGTATTGTATATGTGATAAAGGGATATAGTTATTTATCTTCTGTTTGGTCTAAAAATCAAACTCTTTACCATGGCCAGCTATACTTCGGTGGCTGGAAAGTGATTAATATTTTCCAAAGGTGGGTGAAAGTGAGTGTGATCAAACGTCGTTGAGTCTCTAAATAGGGTCCTTCTTGGATCTGCAGGATTTGCACATAAAATTAAATGCTCTGCAAATGTTGTGTTTGGGAGTCCACTAAATGTAGGCTGAATTGCATGCTGGGCACATTTTGGAGCAGTCACATGACTCCGCATTCAGCTCCATATGTAGAGGTACCAACCTCCAGGTAGTAGCTGGAGATCTCCTGCTATTACAACTGATCTCCAGCCGATAGAGATCAGTTCCCCTGGAGAAAATGGCCACTTTGGCAATTGGACTCTATGGCATGGAGGTCCCTCCCCTCCCCAAACCCTGCCCTCCTCAGGCACCACCCCCATACCTCCCGCTGGTGGTGAAGAGGGACCTGGCAACCCTATCCATAAGGGGCTTGGATGGAAGACTACCAAGGAAGTCCAGGGTTGCTACGCAGAGGCAGGCAATGGCAAACCACCTCAGTTCATCTCTTGCCTTGAAAAACCTACAGGGTCACCATAAGTCGGTTGCAACTTGACAGCCCTGCCACCGTTGTTTGTAGAATGACCTCCTATTTTTATTGTTTCTGTGGTGGAATAGTCTTCTTTTTTTTAGTTGCAGTCCGCCAATATTCCGTGTGCTGAATTAAAAGGGGGAAAAAGACACCCTCAATCTCCTTCAAAGCATGCTTGGTACATGAACTTCAAGAGTCTGTAACACTGACGAATTCTAGTACTAATGAGCTGCTCAAGGAATAATAAGTCCAGTAAATTGTGTTTGTTGGCGCTAATGAGGGAACAGAGTTCTGACTTTTTGAGGGAAGTTTGGACTAATTGACTTAAAAATAGTAGAACTGTCCCTCTGGATAGTTGGCTGGAAGCAAGAGGTTCTTCTGTTATTTAAATGATAGGTTTAGAAATGTTTGCACTCTACCGCGTGCATAATCTGCCCCTTTCATTAGCTGTGAGTTCTATGTGATGTTAAGAGATTTGGATCTGTTTCAGCCGGGAGCCAGCATAGGTATTCCATGGATTTCCTTTCCCATTCCACGGTATAACACCCGGATTCCATGCATTTATAAGAGAAGAAGAAGAACAGGAAGAGGAAGAGGAGGAGGAGGAGGAGAATAATAATAATAATAATAATAATAATAATCCTTTCCTTTTATCCCTTAGAAGCTCCTTGATCAATTGATCTTGAGCAGCATATAATAATAATAATAATAATAATAATAATAATAATAATAATAATAGTTGGTTTTTATATGCCGACTTTCCCTACCACTTAAGGGAAACTCAAATCGCCTTACAATCGCCTTGCCTTCCCCTCCCCACAACAGATACCCTGTGAGGTAGGTGGGGCTGAAAGAGCTCTAACAGAGCTGTAACTTGCCCAAGGTCACCCAGCTGGCTTCGTGTGTAGGAGTGGGGAAACAAATCCAGTTCACCAGATTAGCCTCCGCCGCTCACGTGAAGGAGTAGGGAATCAAACCCGGTTCTCCAGATCAGACTCCACCGCTCCTACCCACCACTCTTAACCGCTACACCACGCTGGAGTTGGTTTTTAAACCCCGATTTCCTCTACCTTTAAGGAGTCTTAAACCGATTTACAATCTCCTTCCCTTCCTCTCCCCACAACAGACACCTTGTGAGGTAGTTGAGGCTGAGAGAGTTCGGAGAGGACTGGGACTGGCCCAAGATCACCCGGCAGTCTTCATGTGGAGGAGTGGGCAATCAATCCCGGTTCTCCAAATCAGAGTCCGTCGCTCTTAACCACTAGACCACGCTGGCTCTTATATCCTAAAAAATTTGTTGGTCTCTAAGGTGCTACCGGACTCGAATCTAGCAATAGAATCCTGTGACCTGATCTTACCGTCTAAACTGCAATCTCTTTATAGCTGCTTGCACAAAGTTAGACCATCAAGTATGTTCTTCCCCATGGCTTGAAATCTTCAAAGAGAGGGTACTATATTCCATTTCTTTATAAAATGTTCAACTGACAAACGCTTTCCCACATTTCTTTCTTAGGCGCAGCCAACTGGAAAATTTGGCCGCGGGATTCTGTTTGTGAAACTCTGATACTCGTGTTTGGAGAGAAAGAGAGAGAGAGTTGTAAAGTTGCCAAGAGCTCGGAATTCGGCTTGCATGTTTCCAATCACAGAAGGACTAACATTTCTTTTTCTCTTGCCTTTTGTCAATCAGTCATTTGGGATAAATTTTAGAGGCATTATACAGGAGGTACAAACACACACCCTCTTGTCTCTTAACCAAATGTAAGCGCATACCTCCCAAGAACCACTTTGAAATATTACTCTCAATTTAGCTCTTTGCTGCAGGTGTCGAGCAACAAATTTCAGAACCCGCTCGCGCTGACATTTGCTCTCGGGGAGAAGGAAATTAGATTTCGACTAGTCTGAAACCAGAAACAAATGTTAGGACTGAGCACAGTTTGTTTGAGCTGCAAAGTTATAAGATTTTTTTAAAAAAAAATAAAATAATGAAAGCAATTTGAGAAACCTTTTACCTTTCCATGCCTCCAAAGCATAACCGAGTCCTTCTTTTTGCACCTAGTCAGTTAAGGATAAACCACATTCGGACAATCGGATTCATGTTTGTGATTTAAAAAAAAAAGTTTCTGCTAATCCTGGGAACACATTTGCAGTGGAGAAGGGAGAGGTTTGCCAAGCATAATCAGGGTTGCCAACTCTGAGTTGGGAAATTCAGGGAGGTATGGGGTGGAGCCTGGGGAGGGAAGGGTTTGAGAAGGGAAGGAATCTCAGCAGGGTATAATTCCATAGATTCCACCTTCCAAAGTGGCCATTACCTCCAGGATCAGAGGAGCATGCCTATTCTGTGAGGCAGAAGAATGCTGCTGCAGTCGTCTTGTTTGTGGGCTTCCTAGAGGCACCTGGTTGGCCACCGTGTGAGCAGACTGCTGGCCTTGATGGGCCTTGGTCTGATCCAGCAGGGCCTTTCTTATGTTCTTATGGAACTGATCTCCATTGTCTGGTGAACAATTGTAATTTCAAGAGATATCCAGGTTTTGCAGGTGGTGGATGGGGATCTCCTAGAATTACAAGTGATCTCCAGACTACATTGCTTGCTTACTTGCTTGCTTATCCATCCATCCATCCATCCATCCATCCATCCATCCATCCATCCATTCATTCATTCATTCATTCATTCATGTATTTAAAACATACCTCCTGGTATTTCCAAACCCGCAGTTGACTGTCCTATCCAGGGCCCACCTGGAGGCTGGCAGCCGTAAACAGAACACAGGTGGAAAGTGCAGAATCGCAGTGCATGCCGTCCTTATGGGTGGAAGAATACTGCGTGATGCCGTATTTCGCCATCTGTGCTCTGCTTACTGGAGATCGCTTGACAAATCGCAGCTATTAGTTCTCTGCTTCTTCAACGTATTTAATGCTGCCCTGCTTGAAATCTCATCCTGAAAACCCACACTCAAAAAACCCACGCTCATCCTGAAAACCCACACTCAGAAAATTTGCGCTGGTCGCCGTTTTCTCGGATGCTTCTGTAGACAAAATGTGGATATTCTGGCGAAGGTTCTCTCGCTATTATTATTCTTAAAGCTCAGCAATGTTGTGTTGGACTCAGAAAAGGATTTCCTGAACCTTTGATGTATGAGATTTCTCCTCTGCTCCCCTTCTTCTGGTGCCTTTTTCTTAGCATAAGTCAGTGGGTGACTTTTGAAAGATTGGTGGCCATATTTGGGATCATGAAAGCGGAATGAATAGCCATCCAGTCTGGGCTGGCATTAGAGTTGCCAACCTCCAGGTACTAGCTGGAGATCTCCTGCTATTACAACTGATCTCCAGCCGATAGAAATCCGTTCACCTGGGGAAAATGGTCGCTTTGGCCATTGGACTCTATGGCATTGAAGTCCCTCCCCTCCCCAAGCCCCACACTCCTCAGGCTGCACCCCAAAAACCTCCTGCCAGTGGCGAAGAGGGGCCTGGCAACCCTAGCTGGCATCAGCGGTCCTATTTGTAGCAAAGGTTAAGCAGAAAGGTTTGGTTCCTTCCAGTTCTGTGAGTTTCAAGGTATGCATTTGTGATGCCTCACAATACTCGTCTGTGTGAAAATCTTGTTGCAAGATTCTTGCCTGCTACAGCTTCCACAACATTGCAGGAACACTGAGGGAATCAGTTATTTGGCACATGCTGTTCTGCCTCAGACAGATGTTAGTTGTTCCTGCGGGGATTGTCTGAGGTGGGGAAGTGGCTAGGGACATCCCAGTGTAAGAGAGCCAGCATTGGTGTGTGGTTAAAAGCGGTGGTTTGGAGTGGTGGAGTCTGATCTGGAGAACCTGGTTTTATTCCCCACTCCTCCACATGAGCAGCGGAGGCTAATCTGATGAACTGGATTTGTTTCCCCACTGCTACACATGAAGCCAGCTGGGTGACGTTGGGCTAGTCACACTCTCTCAGGCCCACCCACCTCACAGGGTATCTGTTGTGGGGAGGGGAAGGGAAGATGATTGTAAGCTGGTTTGATTTTTCCTTAAGTGATAGAAAAAGCCAGCCAAGTCTGCAGTATCTTTCACATTCTTTTATCCTTGTTTGTATGCTGCTTTTTGTTGTCTCGATGTAAACTTGTCCACAACTGCAAGGTATACGATATACTCCTGCAGAGGTGAGGGGGTCTCTTTTGTCTTTTGCTGATCGTAGCATCTGTTGTATTTTCTTGGTGGGTTTAAACACTGTTTGTAGGTTATGTTTTTTCAAAATTTTCTCCATCCTATCAGTGACTCCTTTAATAAATGGCAAGAATACCTTTCCTATGGGAGACTGTTTTTCCTGAGTTTTCTGATTTTTGTTTGGTTTAATGGCCCTTCTGATTTCATTTCTGGAATAGCCATTTGCTAGCAGTGCATGATTTAGATGATTAATTTCTTCCTTGAGAAACTGTGGTTCACAGATCCGTCTTGCACGGTCCATTAATGTTTTGATTATTCCTCTTTTCTGTCGGGGGTGGTGGTTGGAGTTTTTGTGTAAGTAGCGATCTGTGTGAGTTGGTTTCCGGTAGACCTTGTGACCTAACTGAAAGTTTGTTTTACGGATGACAAGGGTATCAAGAAATGGGAGTTTACCCTCAATTTCCTTTTCCATGGTAAACTGAATGTTTGGATGGATATTATTAGGATGGTTACAAAGTCCATTAGTTTTTCTTCACCATGGCTCCAAATAGTAAATGTATCATCTACGAACCTGAACCAGACTGTAGGTTTGTAAGGTGCCGATTCTAATTCTGTCTTTTCAAAATATTCCAAGTAAAGTTTGCTATTACTGGACTGAGAGGACTTCCCATAGCTACTCCATCAATCTGTTCATAAAATTCTTTATCCCATAGGAAATAACTTGTTGTCAAACAATGGCGAAATAAGGCTGTTATATCTTCCGGAAAAATCTGGTTAATCAATGAGATTGTGTCTTTTACTGGAACCTTGGTAAAGAGGGATACAACATCAAAACTGACTAATATATCCTGTGGATTGAGTCTCAACGGACTGATTTTGTTGATGAAATGAGCTGAATTTTTGATGTAAGAAGTGGTTTTTCCAATGTGGTCCTGTAGGAGGGTGGTCAAATATCTAGCTAATTCATATGTTGGGGAACCAATGGCGCTCACGATGCTGGCGAAACGTCAGGAAAGAAAATACCAAGACCACGGTCACACAGCCCGGATAACCTACAAGAACCAATGAACTCAGACTGTGAAAGCCTTTGACAATAATTCTCCAAGTATTTCCATGCTCAGAGTTGGCAACCCTGTCCCAGTGTCACAAGGAGATTAAAACAGGAAGACATAACAAGTGTATGGTATTCACATCATCACAGTTCCCGCTGATAGCTGTGTGGAACAATAATACGTTGGCCTTGGTTTTTCAACTAAACTATAAACATCCCCCCTCTCCCATTATAAAGAAGTAGGGGTCCAAGAGAAGGTTGCCATCAATCCCCCCCCCCAGGGAAGACAGACATGTTTTAAAAGAGCCACGTTCTGAATTATGTATATCTGGTCTCCCCTCGTCCTCTTTGGCTGCCTGCAAACTTAGCTGAGGTCATTAGGAAGATACAGATGCTTTGGGAAATATTCCGCTCCCCTAATGCTAGTACCAATCGTTGTTAGCTCGCCTTTCCACAACCTCGCATTTTGCAAAAGATCCTTCTTGTAAAATGTATTCGTACGGGTCATTCTGCGTACAATCCGCTGCCATTTTTTTCCACGGTCCTGCCACACCATGCCACTGCCTCACTTTTATAAAACGTGCCATTATCGTTCCCCGCTATGCACCAATTTAAATGCCTGGTTACCTCTCGTCTCCCATGAAGTTGGCTTTTGGCAGTAAATAAATAAATAAAGTCGGTAAAAACCGCCCGCCACATAATACAAGCACTGTTTTTTCTTGTCTATGTTGTAATTAGCCCCCAGCCTCCAGCAGGGTGCAGACATTTACAGAGGACGTGAATAACAAATCTTTCAACAGTCTTTAACTGTCAGAAGAAGACTTGCCTATACCGTTTGGACAAATGTTTTATGTCTGATGCCAGACAATAAACAGGGCCGGCCAGCCTCACACCGCTAAACTAGCTATAGATGTCTCCTTGGAGACCTGGCAGTAAAGGAGGGGATGGTGAACCAGTTCTCTGTTTCTGTCCACCGGGCTTTACTGCAGGTCCCTAATTGGAGCAGATTTTGGCCTTAAAGAAATGACTCATGAGAGATTCTGACCTTTCCCCATTTATCTATGAGCTCGTCTTACAGTTTGCCTGGCTTGCCGAGCTGTCATGTTGGCTGCTGGAAATATCTTTGCACAGGCTGAGTATCCGGAATGCTCGGGACCAAAAATGTTCCGTATTTCGGATCTTTCCATATTTTGGAATATTTGCATGTACATATCAAGATATCTTGGGGATGGGACCCAAGTCAAAACACGAAATTCATTTATGTTTCATATATGTTTTATATACACTTTATGTGTGTGTGTGTTAAGTGCTGTGAAGAAGCTTCCGGCTCATGGCGACCCTGTGAATCAATGTCCTCCAAAACATCCTATCCTTAACAGCCTTATTCAGATTTTGCAAATTGAGGGCCGTGGCTTCTTTTATAGAGTCAATCCACCTCTTGCTGGGTCTTCCTCTTTTCCTGCTGACCTCAACTTTTCCTAGTATGATTGTCTTTTCCAGTGACTCTTGTCTTCTCATAATGTGACCAAAGTACGATACCCTCAGTTTAGTCATTTTAGCTTCTAGCTAAACCCACTGATCTATAACCCACTAATTTGTCTTTTAGGCGGTCCAGGGTATCCGTAACACTCTCCTCCAACACCACATTTCAAAGGAATCTACTTTATTCCTATCACCTTTCTTCATTGTCCAGCTTTCACACCCATAAATAGTAATACGATGGCATGAATTAACTTGATCTTGGTTGCCAGTGACACAACCTCATACTTAAGAATCTTTTCTAGCTCCTTCATGGCTGCCCTTCCCAGTCTCAATCTCCTTCTGATTTCTTGGCTGCAGTCTCCCTTTTGGTTGATGATGGAGCCGAGGAATAGAAAGCCTTGAACAATTTCAAGTTCCTCATTGTCAAATATAAAGTCGAGTAATTCTCCTGTAGTCATTATTGTTGTCTTCTTGATGTTCAACTGTAGTCCTGCTTTGGAATACACTTTATACACATAGCCATTTATGTTTTATATATGTTTGATATACACTCTATACACATAGCTTGGATGTACTTTTAAACAATATTTTAAGCCTGTTTGATTCTTCCTTAAGTGGTAGAGAAAGTTGGCATATAAAAACCAGCTCTTCTTCTTCATCATCATCTAGGGTAGGGCGGGAAAATTCCTGGAGTAGGGATGGCCTCAGTTAGTACTTTGATCGGAGACCACCAAGGAAGTCCAAGGTTGCCCTGCAGAGGCAGGCAAGGGCAACCACCTCTGTTTTTCTCTTGCATTGACCTGGATGGCCCAAGCTAGCCCAGTCTCCTCAGACCTCGGAAGCTAAGGTCATCCCCGGTTAGTACTTGGATGGGAGACCACCGAGGAAGTCCAGGGTTGCTTTGCAGAGGCAGGCAAGGGCAACCACCTCTGTTTTTTTCTGGATGGCCCAGGCTAGCCTGATCTTTTCAGATCTCAAAAGCTAAGCAGGGTCGGCTATGATTAGTACTTGGCTGGGAGACCACCAGGGAAGTCCAGGGTCGCTACACAGAGGCAGGCCATGGCAAACCACCTCTGTATATCTCTTGCCTTGAAAACCCTACAGGGTCGCCATAAGTTGACTGCAACATGATGGCACTTTTCACCACCACTACCACCACCACCACTTGAAAAGTAAGGAGGTTGGTAGACCTGCAGTGTGTAACTACTCCTTCCTCTTCCCTGGGGCCAACGAAGCAAAACATTTCAGCGTTATTTTGTGGGCGAGGTCACAGCTTATTCATTGTCCTGAGTTCGTAGTCCATTCTTGCATGAAGGATGCACGTGGCTTGCTCAGAAATCCTTTTTCATACAGCATGGGGTTTAGTGAAGGGTAGGGAGCAAGGAGTTAAGCCTTTCAGCAAGAATTTATAGCTATCTCTTTCACTCTTCATAATTTCCAGCATTTCGCTGGGTTGATTTTCCCTCATCATTAAAATTGGCCTTCAACTGTGCTAAAAGCAACCTTCTCTCTGTTAACTCTCTGGGGTTTTTTTAGCTTTGTAAATGTAGATGTTAATTTTTCAGTGTGTTCCTTAATTGTTCTTTGAGCTTCTTCTTCTCTCTCCCTCGGTTTTTTTTAAAGCCAGTTTTCAGCAAGGTTGTTGTACAGTGAATCCTTTCTCAGGTCTCCTCCATATAAATAATGAGAATTATTTCAGACAGTCGCTCCGTAGGAAGTGAAGTTGTCCGTTGTTATCGCATGGGTAGAAATATGTTTATGGAATAGCTGGGTGGCCGTCTAGCTTATCTCAGGCACTTTGCTATATCCTACCTGTTTTAGCACAGCGTGAATACAGCTAAGTTCTTATCGAATGCAACAGATCGGCTTTGTCTCACATATGTTGAGAGGACTTAAAAAAACAAAGAATGTAGAATCCGGGCTGGGGGGAGGGCACAGTTAACCATAGCATTAACACAACAATCATCATCATCATCATCATCATCAGAAGAAGAAGATTGGCATATACAACTTTTCTTCAAAAAGAATGGGCTTTATGGACCTGTAGGGTCCAAAAGCATGTGGGTTATGGAGGGTAGGGGAATTAAGTAATACTGAGTGGGTGGGGAGGAACCTCACTAGATTGAACAAAAATTCTTGTCCTCATTGTTATGATAGAAAAGTCACGTAAGAAATTGTCCCTGAAGTATGTAACTTTAACAATCACCGCATTTCTCCTTTCCTCAGCTCTCTGCTCTCTTTTCCTCATACGACACCTCTAATTTCACATCTTTGTTCCCATCTGATTACTTCTGTGTCTCCCGCTTCCATTTTGAGCCGCGCTTCCATTGGGGCCCACACACTGCGGACCCTTTCCCTCCAACCCAGCGTGACTGGGATGAACGAACGCAGCATCAGTGCGAATTGCTGGGATTTACTCCGTTTCCAGAATGAGGATTTCTCTGTAGAATGGCAGGCGTATTTCTTTTCCTGCCAATCTCCCAAGTCACCCCGATTGGCCTGGCACTGCTTTGCCCGCCCTTCCTATCAAGGCAAGCGCCTGACCTATACCTGAAACTAATCATCTTCTCTTCTGCATCTATCACAGTACAGATTAAAGGGCACAGCCGAGCTCACGTGGCCTTTCCTGTCTTTGGAACCTCAAATCTTCCTTATTAGGGGGCCGACTCTTTTGACAACTCTGGAAAGGTCATACCTGCTGGAGGTCAAAACAACCACCGAGGCCTTCTTTTTCTGAAAGGAGCAGCTGACAAAGTTAGGCGACTGACCAAAACGAGCTGGGAAATAACCATTAATTTCCTCCGGTACCTTCTCAATATACAAGGTCGGATCTCAACCTTGAGCAGGTTACGCATGGCAGTTTTAAATGAGCCAGGCTAGCAAGCAAAAGACTTGTTAAGACACTGGCTTATGGAAAGTTACGTAAAGTCCAGATGGGAGCGGGAAAAGACCCACAAGACGGCTGAGAATAATCTGAACCCGCTCCTGAGGTTTACTTTATTACAATAACTGTGAAGCAGACAACCAGTTGGGAAATAGAAATAAAATACCCTTTTAGAGAAGACGTCAGCACGACTCAAGCGATATATCAATCTTCTGAGGCATTAGCTACCGTCCTACTTCGTCAGAATGGGTATCAGAAGCTGCCCTGTGGCAGAACACACACACACAAAATTCAGTTTTCAAACCCAAACGGCGTACGCACATCACATGCTGCTTTCATTTATGTTTACATTTGAGACGGAGTAATTTAAACCTGCCCTGAGTGATTGTTCAAATTAACATGCTCGGTGGCTGTGAATGCTTAATTTGAAAAGAGATAAATGTGAAAAAAGCTGTACTGACATTTCTTTTGTCTCGGATTCATTTCAAGTAGTGTCTGTAATGCCTCGTTCGCCAGCTCGGCAATCACTGTTAAGTGCCATCACTTCAGTGATGGGCATTTCTTTGGGTACCCAATCTTTTAAAATCAAATTACTGCCGAGCTGGGCATACTTCCACCCCACCTCTTTTGAGTATGTGATGGTAAGTTTCCGTCCAATGGGGGGAAATGCAGTCTTCAAATTATCCAGGGAATATGTATTGTTGGTGCAGAATTGGATGGTTTGCTGACACCATAGTGTTTTCAATGAAAGCTTTCAGTAGTATATTAAATGGTTGATAGTAAAGACTGCCTTCAAGATGTACACACAATCATTGAGTTGGAAGGGGCCATACAGGCGATCTAGTCCAACCCCCTGCTCAAATGCAGGACCAGCCTAGAGCATCCCTGACAAGTGCTTGTCCAGCCTCTCCTTAAAGACTGCCAGTGAGGGGAAACTCACCACCTCCCTAGGAAGCCGATTCCACTGTCGAACAATGCTTACTGTAAAAAACGTTTTCTGAATATCCAGCCAGTACCTTTCTGCCTGCAATTTAAACCCATTATTGCAAATCCTATCCTCTGCTGCCAACAGGAACAGCTCCCTGCCCTCCTCTAAGAGACAGCCCTTCAAATACTTCAAGAGAGCAATCATGTCCCCTCTCAACCTCCTCTTCTCCAGACTAAACATTCCCAACTCCCTCAGCCTTTCCTCATGGGGCTCGGTCTCCAGGCCCCTGATCATCCTCATCGCTCTCCTCTGCACCCGCTCCATTCTGTCCACATCCTTTTTGAAGAGTATCTCCAGAACTGCACACAAATACTCCAGGTGCGGCCTGACCAATGCAGTGTACAGCGGAACTGTGACATCTTGCGATTTGGATGTTATGCCTCTGTTGATGCACCCCAAGATCGCATTAGCTTTTTTTTTTTTGTAGCTGCATCACACTGGCCACTCATATTTAACTTTCGGTTCTTTAACTTTACCCCATTTTTCTCAGCCTTTAAGGAGTCTTACAATCACTTCCCTTCCTCTCCCCACAACAGACACCTTGTGAGGTAGGTAGGGCTGAGAGAGTTCAGAGAGAACTGTGACTAGCCTGAGGTCACCCAGCTGGCTTCATGTGTAGGAGTTGGGAAACCAACTCGGTTCACCAGATTAGAGTCCGGCGCTCATGTGGAGGAGTGGGGAATCGAACCCATTTCTCCAGATTAGTGTCTGCTGCTCCTGTGGAGGAGCGGCGAATCAAACCCGGTTCACCAGATTAGAGTCCACCACTCCTAACCACTACACCACGCTTCTTTGACACTCGAAAGCTTATACTCTGAAAATCGTGTTCTCAACTGTAGCTGTTTTACTGCAAACTGATAAGTCATTTCTCTGCATCTCCCACTTCCTAAAAAGTTGTGTTCCTAATGTGCAGTTTCCTCTTTGGGGGGAAAAACCTAGGAAGCATTTCTGCACTTAAAAGAATTCTTCCAAGCGATCAATGACTTTAATCAGAGGATGATCCTAACAGAGGAAAAGATCTCGGCTATTAAGAACTTGCCTTTACATTCTCATCTGCACAAGTCTCTATCGCTCTGTTATTTTTTTGTGATCCTGCTAAGATAAATGACTCTAGTGGACAAACCCTTCAGGTCTCCGTGGCAACCATAATTGGTTCACTGTGCTCATTTCGTGTTTGACCTTTCAAAGGCAGAAGATGAGAATCCGTTTCTCCAACCTTCTAGAATGGCCTTCACATTAGAGACGCCATCAAAATGGCTCCAAGCTCTGTCTTTTGGGCTAAGTAGGGGAGAAAGGGGTAAAACATGAATCCAAGTTTGTGCCTCTGCCACTCCCAAATCATTCATGTTTGTAAAACATATTGTATGTGAACTGGGTTTTCCAGTAAATGTTTTGGGACTGGACTAAAACTGATGCAATCATACAGCCCTTCCACAAATCTATGGTGAGACCACACTTGGAATACTGCGTACCATTCTGGTCCCCACACCTAAAAAAGGATATTGCAGAGCTTGAGAAGGTGCAGAAAAGAGCAACCAAAATGATCAGGGGACTAGAGCAACTGCCCTATGAGGAGCGGCTAAAACGCTTAGTGTTAGCCAAATTTCTCAGTTATGAACGGTTAAATGGGGAATAGCAAATCAATAACTGGCAAAAGGCGTAACTGCAGGTTCTAACCTATGTATACCAGTGGATTTAGTAAAAGGTTTTTACTTAATTTATATATATATATATATATATATATATATATATATATATATATATATATATATATATATATATATGTATATATATATATATATATATATATATGTATATATATATATATATATATGTATGTATGTATGTATGTATGTATACACATACACACACACACATACATACACATACATACATATATATATATATGTATATGTATATGTATATATATATATATATATATATAGGGCGAGGGGATTGACCAGCAAGGCGGGAGGGGTGTGTGGCCGGGCAGCGCTTACCCAAACCGACAGAGTAACAGCAAGTATGAAGAGGAGAGGGAGTTAGCTCTCGAGTGTCTACTGGTATCCCCAGATATACCCTTCTGGGGTTGGGGCTAATTAGATTACCCCCTCGTGGTTCCTGGCACGAACAAAGACCTTGATGGTTGGCTGAGAGGGTGGGGAAGGGGGCAATTTAGACAAGCTAAACCTAAACCATTGACTAAGCGCATTCCGGGAGGGTAGGGGGACGTTGGTTGATTGGATTATCCAGTCTGCGTCCAGGTGACTCATTCCTTTGACACTGGAGGTGCGATCTCTGCTCATTGTTATCTTGGCTGTTTCTGATGGGCCATTAATCATGCAGATGGAGGGGTGGGGGGAACTGCGTGCGTGCGCTGTCACTCCTTGCAAAATGGCTGCTGCTGGAGACATGATCTGGACACAAAGAAAATGGATTCCCTTTGGTTCTCCATGAAGGGCTTTCCAACCCATGGTTCCTCCTTGTCCATTTGGCTGGATAGTATGGGGGCCTCTGTCCATAGCGTCTGGGCTTGACTGCCATCTAGAACTGCTGGAACACGTTTCTCTGCGGTTACCAGGTAATACAGTCCGGGAGATGGCAACCGCTGGCTTACAATAGGGTCGCCACGAGTCGGAAGCTTCTTGACGGCACTTAACACACACACACACACACACACACACACACACACTCCTTCAGTGTGCCAAGACATTTTAGCACAAGTTTTAGGACAAGCTTCCTTACAACAAGTCTTCCAGCATTTTGTCATTTTTCTCATCCTGCAGAATTTAGCAGGGATCTGAGCACACACTGTTGGCTCTGCCACCTTTGTTCACACTGCATAGTAAACGTTCCCCAAGCAGCATTATTCATTTCTTACCACAGGACTTTTTTAAAAAAAAGAATTGGATGCTCTAATACCATATTCACCACTGGCGTTCACTGACATTTTGCTGCAAATGCCCGGTTGCTTGAGGAGGAGAAGAAGAAGAAGAAGAGGAAGAGGAGGAGTTGGTTTTTATATGCCAACTTTCTCTATCCGCCTTACAACTGAAATACCACATTATGGTAAACCTTGCTATTGCCCAAGTCGATGATGTAGATGCCAAGTCTTCATGGAATTACCACAAATGCGGAGGTGATACCACAGCCATTCCTTTGTAAGAAGTCCAACACTGTGTTCGAGACAGCATGCCTAGAAGCCATCTCCTTGCCAGATAAGAAACAAGAACTGGGTAATGCTGTACATGTATAACCTTTCTGTATGCTAATGAGAACTGGTTTGGCTTGAGTTCAGTCATCCAGAGCTAGTGGTTTTCTCAGCGAGGGGAAAAAACTCCGCTGGCCATCTTGGGTAAGATACAACGAATGATTTCTGCCAGTGTGTAGGATGGTTTGCATACATATTGTATAGAATATTTAGAAGAAGAAGAAAAAAGAAAAAGAAGAAGAAGAAGAAGAGTTGGTTTTTATATGCCGACTTTCTCTACCACTTAAGTGAGACTCAAACCGGCTTACAATCACCTTCCCTTCCCCTCCCCACAACAGACACCCTGTAAGGTAGGTGGGGCTGAGAGAGCTGTGACTAGCCCAAGGTCACCCAGCTGGCTTCGTGTGGAGTGGGGAAACAAATCCAGTTCACCAGATTAGCCTTCACCACTCATGCAGAGGAGTGGGGAATCAAACCTGGTTCTCCAGATCAGAGTCCACCGCTCCAAACCACCACTCTTAACCACTACACCACGTTGGCAGGTTGGGGAGGGTAAATCCCCCCAAACCACAACAATTATTTATAGGGTTGCCAGGTACCTCTTCACCACCAGCGGTGGTTTTTTTGGGGCGGAGCCTAAGGAGGAAGGCAGGGTTTGGGGAGGGACTTCAATGCCATAGAGTCCAATCACCAGAGCGGCCATTTTCTCCAGGCGAACTGATCTCTTTCGGCTGGAGATCAGTCGCAATAGCAGGAGATCTCCAGCTAGTCCCCGAGGTTGGCAACCCTAATTATTTACTTGCAAAAAAGAACTCCTGCTTTCCCGCCGATCTGTTTTTTTGCTTCTGATTTACTTAAATTAGTAGTTGAATTCTAATGGAGAGAGTGGACTGTTGGCAATCTGCATTGTTTGTCCTAAAAGATGGTCCTTCACTCACTTGGGGAAGGGGGTGTGTCATTTTATCCCACCCTTCTCCTCCCCCCACCCAACAGATGCTATTTAGTATGCTGTCGTAGGAGCCTCCAGGTTTTAGTGTTCCAAATTCTTTAATTATACACTCATCAAATGTGTTGGAAATCATTTAAAAGTGCTAATCAGCCATTTGTAGCTGTGTCTAATTTGCTTTCGACACCCTTCCCCCCCCCAGTCTTCCCTCCCCCACCCCCAAGTTTCTGCTTTACAAGTTGGGAGAAATGGCTTTTTGGGTTCGTTGCCTTTTATTATCTTTTAGCAATGCTTTTACATCTACTTAGGCATCTTTTACTGCAACTGTGACTCGATTAGATGAGATTGCCCACCGCCGCCATGTAAGAATAACGCGGAGATAAAATGTAGCCCTCTTCGGTCTCTTTTGATGAGCTGCCCATATTCTGGCTACGGGGAAACAAAGCACATAAAAGACAGTTTTGAAAAGCATTTTTACATTCCAAATTGCCCTGAATTAAGGCCGACAGAATCTTTTAAATAAACGCCACATGAATAAACTGGAAGAAAAGACTACTCTCTCAGGGGAAAATGGGGGCTTTAAGAAATTCTGTGCAGGGCGGTCCTGCTTCACCAGTGGACACGTTTTCAGTCCAGTGACCAGGATGGCCCAGGCTAGCCCAGTCTCGGCTGATCTTGGAAGCTAAGCTGGGTCAGCCCTGGTTAGAACTTGGATGGGAGACTATCACGGAAGTCCAGGGTTTCTACACAGAGGCAGGCAATGAAGAAGAAGAGTTGGTTTTTGTACCTGATTTTCTCTACCTTTAAGAAGTCTCAAAGCGGCTTATAATTGCCTTCCCTTCATCTCCCCACAACAGACACCTTGTGAGGTAGGTGGGGTTGAGAGAGTTCAGAGAGAACTGTGACTGGCCCAAGGTCACCCAGCAGGCTTCATGTGGAGATTAGAGTCCACCACTCATGTGAAGGAGAGGGGAATCAAACCCAGATCTCCAGATTAGAGTCCACTACTCTTAACCACTACATCACAGTGGCTATACAATGTCCTCTCTCTAGGAACCTGTGCAGATATTTATTTATTCTCTTCGAGCAGCTGATTTGGGTTTGTTTTGTTCTGTCCTGAGAGAGAAGAAGAAGAAGAAGAAGAAGAAGAAGAAGAAGAAGAAGAAGTGTTGGTTTTTATAGGCCAACTTTCTCTACTTTTTAAGGAGAATCAAACCAGCTTACAATCACTTTCCCTTCCCTTCAGACACTGTCCTTCAGTGTTACTCCTCTGAAGATGCCTGCCACAGCTGCTGGCGAAACGTCAGGAAAGAAAATACCAAGACCACGGTCACACAGCCCGGATAACCTACAAGAACCAATTTTCCCTTCCCTTCCTCACAACAGGGACCTTGTGAGGTCGTTCAGAGAGTTCAGAGAGAAGTGTGAGTTGCTCAAGGTCACCCAGCAGGCTGGATGTGGAGGAGTGGGGAAGCAAATCCAGTCCTCCTGGTTAGAGTCCACCACTCCTAACCACTACACCATGCTTGCTCTCCATGGCAAACCACCTTGGTGCATCTCTTGCCTTGAAAACCTCATGGGGTTGCTGTAAGTCAGGGGCAATGTGACAGCACTCTCCACCACCAAAGCAGTGACATTCTACGTAGGGTGGAATGCTAACACGTTTATTCACAGACAGATTGGGGTCAAGTCTTGGAACATGACCATCTTGCTCAAGGATCCATCCTGGGTGAAGTGCCCTCCCTTGGCTTCCATTGGAGAGGCGGAAAGGTTGAGCGCTATCCCATTCCAGCATGGTGTAGTGGTTAAGAGCAGTGGTTTGGAGTGGTGGACTGTGACCTGGAGAACTGGGTATGATTCCCCGCCCCTCCACATGAGCGGTGGAGGCTAATATGGAGAACCGGGTTGGTCTCCCCATTCCTCCACATGGAGCCAGCTGTGTGACCTTGGGCTACTCACAGTTCCCTCAGAGCTCTCTCAGCCTCACCTACCTCACAGGTTGTCTGTTGTGGGGAGGGGAAGGGAAGGTGATTGAAAGCCGGTTTGATTCTTCCTTAAGTGGTGGAGAAAGTCGGTATATAAAAACCAGCTCCAACTCCTACTCCTCCTCTTCTTCCTCTTCTTCTTTTCCCTAGGTCTACTCTCTTGTTTAGCGGAAGACAGGGTGTGTGTCCTCGGCCTCCTCCCTCAGGACTTGTAAAGGCCCTAGCCATGCCTGAGATATTTACAGTGGCCTCCCTCTACCCTGAAGTCCCACAGGAGTATGGGTAAGCCTATGAAGGGCCAACAGCATTTGCAGAAGAAACAAAATGGGGGGGGGATGCAAAATAGGCATTGGTGATGCCATACTGTCAATTCTGGTTTTGGAACCAGATGCAACACCCTAGGAATTTCCCAAATCTCTATGGTAAAAACCATCAGGTTTTGGGAAATTCCTAGAGCGTCATGTGGTGACATCACTTCTGGTTCTGAAACCGGAAGTGGCGTCATGGCGTAGCTCATGCTGATTTTTGAAGTCTCCGCACTCTTTTTGCTCTTCGGGGCAGGCAAACCTACCAACATTTCACCCACCCCAGGTGAAGGGCGTGATGAGACACTGATTTTTCTTGGTTGGTTTTGGACACTTCAAGAGGAGACAACCAAGAAGTTGAATGAATGCCTTTTTATTTTGTTTTGTTTATGTTTTTATGCTAACTACTGAAACCTCCAAAGGGAAATTTGGCAGGGGGGGGACACTCAAGTTGAAACACCTCTTGTGCATCTTGTATCTTTGTGCTTGTCTAGTGAAATACTACTCTTTCTACTAACGTTCTTGCCTGATAAGGCACCTCAGCTGAGAAGTGTTGTCTCACTTGTATGGACGAACGTTGCTACAATTCTGAAAGCTCACTTTAGGGGATTCTAAACCAGAGCCTGAAATGGTGTGGAAATAATAGCACCATTCTTCTCAAATAAAGCTGGCAAAAGGCATTCCAATCTATCCTAGCTGAAATTGAAAAAGAGAGCTATGTACCACAGTTGTATATTGAATTTCTACAGATACAGGGAAAATAACATTGCTTTCGAGAGCTTATGTCATATATCACGGCCGCCGGTTCTCAGTTAATTGACAAAATATTTCCTTACTTACAAGGTGGCGTTAACCAATAGGTTCTGTCAATGGATGGATAGCAGAGTGGGAAATAAAAATCTGCTTGAGAGGATAATTTATTATTTATGCAGCACCATCCATGTGCAAGATAAATCTAGCCTTTCCCTTTTTATTACTCCAGGATGAATAAGGCATATTATTCTTCCATTTTTGGATTTTATATGGCGTGCTACTGGTGTTTCGGTTGTAGGATTTCTCTGTCTCTCCCCCTACCCGCCCATTTGTTGGTTTCCCAGTTTAGAGAGTTATCCTTTTTTGGGGAGTGATAATACTCTGCTTCTGAAACATGGCATAAAAGTGACAGGAAAGAAATGGATATATTTATTTATTTATTTATTTATTGAACAACATCTGTTTTTTTGAAATTGTTGTGACATTTTTACCACATGGCTTTGTTCATTAGCTTCAAAGGGATGTGTTGTAGGGAAGGGGAGAGCAGGGTGTTTGAAAATATCAAACTCGCCCAAAAATACAAATCCTCCCACCCGCCGAAATTTGAGAATTCCTCCGAACGTGTAAGAGTGGGGCAAGAGAAGGAGCAACTCCCATTTGATCCTGGGGCAGTTAAGATCTTTTCCAGCTTTTCTCCCTCTCTATAGGGTTGCCATCCTCCAGGTACTAGCTGGAGATCTCCTGCTATGACAACTGATCCCCAGCCGACAGAGATCAGTTCCCCTGGAGAAAATGGCCGCTTTGGCCATTGGACTCTATGGCATTGAAGTTAAGAGCAGTGGTTTGGAGCAGTGGACTCTGATCTGGAGAACCCGGTTTGATTCCCCGCTCCTCCACATGAGCTGCAGACGCTAATCTGGTGAAGTGGATTTGTTTCCCCGCTCCTACACAGGAAGCCCGGAGGGTGACCTTGGGCTTGTCACAGCTCTCTCAACCCCACCTACCTCCCAGGGTGTCTGTTGCGGGGAGGGGGAAGGAAGGTGATTGTAAGCCGGTTTGATTCTTCCTTAAGGAGTAGAGAAAGTCTTCTTCTTCTTCCCCTCCCCAAACCCCACCTTCCTCAGGCTCCAGCCCCCAAAATCTCCTGCCAGTGGCAAAGAGGCACCTTTGGGATTCTGACAGAGATTGGTGGGCGCAACCACAAAATGGCCGCCGCAGGAGGCGGAGCCACAAAAGAACTGAGGGCACTGAGGTGCGAGGGGAAAGGGGGGCGGTTTTTTAAAACACCGCAAGAGGCGTGTGAGAGGATACAACCCACCAATACTGTGGCGGCAGCTGCCACCGAAACGTTATTTTAATCTGCCCAGCCAATGAGCTCTCTGGTGGCCAATCAAAAGCCCTCCCGGGCAAGCGCCCAACCTGGCTCCACCCACTTTCTAAAAACGGCGGGCGCAAGGAAACGTGGTGGTGGGCACCATGGTGCCCACGTAGGGTTGCCAACTTTCAGGTGGTGGCTGGAGATCTCTTGCCATTACAACTGATCTCCAGGCGACAGAAATCAGTTCCCCTGCAGAAAATGGCCGCTTTGGCAATTGGGCTCTATGGCATTGAAGTCCCTCCCCTCCCCCAAACCCCTCCCTCTTCAGGCTCTGCCCCAAAATCTCCAGGTATTTCCCAACCATGATCTGGCCACCCTATGCCCACGGGCACTTCACTGGGGACATCTTCCATATCTTCTTAAATGGAGCTGCTCCAATTTAAAGGGACAGATTGGTACAATGGGAAAGGATCTATTTAACTCCTCTTCTTCATGCTGTTTTCCTGCCAAAAATCTCCTCCTCAACTGCTTTCACTTATGGTGGAGGGGGAAAGACGAACATCCAATTTCTTGAGGTGCGAGAGAAAATAAAATAGCCCCACTACACTAGTCTCCCCCTTTAAATCACAGTGTATTTTTGTTTAAAAACATGTTCAGGAAAATGATTACTGAACTATATCTACTGTGTAGATCCCTCCTTATCGAGTATTTTTATTGCTGTTGCCTAACAACCATGGTGGAAAAGGGGTAGCCCAGCTAATCCAGAATCAGAAGAAGAGTTGGTGTTTATACGCTGATTTTCTCTACCTTTAAGGAGTCTCACAGCGGCTTACAATCACCTTCCCTTCCCCTCTTCACAACAGACACCCTGTGAGGTAGGTGAGGCTGAGAGAGTTCGAAGAGAACTGTGACTAGCCCAAGGTCACCCAGCTGGCTTCATGTGGAGAAGCCAGGGGACCAACCTGGTCCTCCAGATTAGAGTCTGCCGCTCCTAACCACTGTGCCACCCTGGCCCATACGATGGCATGTTCGCCAACCTCCCTGTTACTCCAGAGTATCTCAGATCCAATCTTGATGCAATGTCTTCTGTACCATCTACCAGAAAGGGCAGCCTAGAATCAGTCCCGTGCTTCATGACGTGTAGTTGAATTCGGGACATCCCAGCCTTCTGTTTTCTCTTGCTATCGGCAGCCAGTGATAGGGTAAGTCAATGTGGGGCATCACCGGGTCAAGATAGGTTCTGCAAGAATGGGGGTCCCCAACCTTTTTGAGCCTATGGGTACAACCACAAAATGGCGGCCACGGGAGGCGGAGCCACCCACATGGAGAGGAAGCCCAAGTGCAGGGGAGGAGAGGGGTAATTTTTAAAATATACTGGGAAAGAGGAGCGAGAGAGAGAGACTAAAACAAACTCTGTGTTGGTAGCTGCCACTGAACATTGATCTCTTGATCTGCACAATAAGAAGGCCTACTGGTTACGGGCCCCACGGTGGATCTCCATCTGGCCCCACCGATTTCTGAAAATGCTTGGTGGGCATGAGGAAAGGTGTTGGCGAACTGGATGGCATGTCTGTTTCGTTTTTAATCTGTGTGGAAATTGGAGCTGATCTTTGCCTACTTGTCCTTTTTTATGCTATCATTGTAGTTTTCCTGCGGTGTTCAAATGGATGCCGGTTGTCCTGGAGCTATGTTTCGGGACGAAAGGGCAGAATATAAATGTGCTTAATAAGGAATTTGGTGGTGGGGGCTGCTTATTTACCACCCTGTCTAGCTTTGCCCTCGCTGGCCACTGCGGTCCAGGCCAGGTGAGCTCGGAGAAGGTTTTGGATGGGGTCTTTGCCTCCCCCCTTCTCTCCACGCTCACCCCGAAAGACCGGTTGATATCCTCCTTATTTGTATTTTTAAATTCCTTTCAGGCATAGCGTAAATAAAATTGGTAAATGCCTTCACAGTTTGAAGTCCCAAATCCAGTTCCAAAGGTGAGAAATAATCCCCTTTGCATGTGAGAAATAACGGCCTTTGAAAATAATGGGTGCTTGGGCTACCGAAGTGTAGGTTTTGAAACATGCATGGAAATTCAGACTGGACTCACCATTCCTATAATGTGGATCCTTCGCCTTTTTTGGATTACTTCTAGGTAGAGGTTATCATCTCTGCTTGGTTCTGAAATTTCACGTTCTCCTTCTCCTTCTCCTTCTTCTCCTTCTTCTTCTTCTTCTTCTTCTTATTATTATTATTATTATTATTGGACAGCTGTGTATTTTGGCTTCAGTTTCAGTTGTTTTAATTATGTGTTTTTGTTGGGTTTTAGACATGTTTTTATTATGTAGGTGTTGTAGTGGTTAAGAGCGGTGGACTGATCTGGAGAACCGGGTTTGATTCTTCACTCCTCCACATGAGTGGTGGAGGCTAATCTGGTGAACCGGGTTCGATTCCCCACTCCTCCACATGAAACCAGCTTGGTGACATTGGGCTAGTCACAGCTCTCTTAGAGTTCTTGCAGCCCCACCTACCTCACCTGTTGTGGGAAGGGGAAGGGAAGGTGATTGTAAGCTGGTTTGATTATTCCTTAACTGGTAGAGAAAGTTGGCATATAAAAACCAACTCTTCTTCTTCTTCTTCTTCTTCTTCATCTGTTAGCCACTTTGATGGCCCATCCTTCTCTCTCCGCATAATTCACCTTGTACGATTGTTGGGAGGATTAAATGCAAGAGGAGAGAGCAATGATAATGAGAATTTAGGAGGATCCTGCAGGCTCCCCAAAGAACAGATCCCAGCTGGATTTTCAGTATTTACTAGTTGGTCTGAGAGGTTCTTCCTTGCAACAACTTTAGCGCCCATTTTAACATTAACTGCAACAACCACATAAGAACATAAGAAAGGCCCTGCTGGATCAGACCAAGGCTCATCGGGTCCAGCAGTCTGTTCACACAGTGGCCAACTAGGTGCCTCTAGGAAGCCCCCAAACAAGACGACTGCAGCAGCCTTGTCCTGCCTGGGTTCCACAGCACCTCATATAATAGGCCTGCTCCTCTGATTCTGGAGAGAAGAGGTATGCATCATGACTAGTATCCATTTTGACTAGTAGCCATGGATAGCTCTCTCCTCCATGAACATGTCCACTCCCCTCTTAAAGCCTTCCAAGTTGGCAGCCATCATCACATCCTGGGGCAGGGAGTTCCACAATTTAACTATGCATTGTGTGAAGAAATACGTCCTTTTATCAGTTTTGGATCTCTCCCCCTCCAGCTTCAGCAGATGACCCCGCGTTCTAGTATTATGGGAGAGGGAGAAAAGCTTCTCCCTGTCCACTCTCTCCAAACCATGCATAATTTAATAGACCTCTATCATTTCTCCCCTTAACCTCCTTCTTTCCAAACTAAACAGCCCTAAGCGTTTTAACTACTCCTCATAGGGCAGTTGCTCTAGATGCACTTACGTCACATCTGGCTTCTCAGACAGACATGACGTCACACATCACACAATGTATTTTTCTACCACCAAACCTTTCTCTTGCTGATCACTACCATCCTCCATGAGCTCTGTCCCCTCCCCAAACTCCACCCTCTCCAGGCACTGCCTCCAAATGTCCAAGGATTTCCCAAGCCAGGGTTGGCAACTCTATTCAGGAGGCAGATGGCCTCGCCTTCAAACATTAACTCTTTCTTAACTTTATCATCATACGCAACTTCACCACTACAGCTATATATACCTCCCTCTTTGGAGCAAAGAACGGAGGTGCCGTGACTCAGTGGTAGAGCATCTGCTTGGCATGCAGAACATCCCAGGTTCAATCCCCGGTCTCCCCAGTTAAAGGGACCAGGCAAGTAGGTGATGTGAAAGACCTCAGCCAGAGACCCTGGAGAGCCGCTGCTGGTCTGAGTAGACAATACTGACTTTGATGGACCAAGAGTCTGATTCAGTAAAAGGCAGCTTCATGTGTTCAAGGCAGCTACAATGTATAGATATAACCAACCTTCCTGCAAATCCAACCATTAGAAAAGGCCAGTGTCCTACTAGAAGACTTTTACTTGTTATTTTCTTATGATTTTTATAATAATCACCCATGAATGAGAACTGTGACGGTTAGTATTCAGGGTTTGGGGTCCCCCCCCCCAAGGGGTAAACCAAATTGCCTCCAATTAACTAATGAAACGAAGCTCCCCTTAGTGCATTTTGCATCGAAGTTTGGGTCGATAAGGAGTTATAGAAACGGGGTATGCAGCGGTGCCTTTGAGATATGGATGTAACTCCCCCCCCCCCACTCCCGGTGCTAATGCAGTAAATTTCTACTTGATCAGCAGCTCTGCATTTTGGGCACTGTCTACCTTGATAATGAATAGAGGGATGGACGGGGTGTCAGCGCCAAACAGGGGAGATGCAAATGGGATATCTGCTTTTCTATCTAATAAATGCAAATCAATGTCTATTTTCTCGTGCGGGTCTTCAGCTGTGACCTGTGGCAGAAACTAGAAATGCAAGTATTTAAAATAAAAAGTTCCTGACTGCAATCTTTAACATTCCAAATGTACATGGAAAAGTCGGTCTACGAGATGAATTTTATGGAGCAGCTGTACCTTAATATATATATTTGGGGGGCTTTCAAGTAAAAGGCTGGGGCAGATGTTGACTGCTTTGGGAAAGCAGTCATTTTATAGCCGTCCATTCAGACTAATTATAAACTAAGCCCTTGGAGATATTTCTCTGTATCGTTCCTCTCACAAAGAAATAATTGGCAAAGGCTTGACATTTATATAATAGAAGGCTAGGTGGGGGTGTTTTTATTCTCCCTCTTAAAGCCGAAAGTATATTATAGGTACAGTATCTTTTTCCCAGCTGCACAGGTGGAACACTTGTGGTAGTAAATGAAAAGCCACACCTTTCCACCAAAGGAAGACCCCTTTATAGGGTTGCCAACCTCCAGGTACTAGCTGGAGATCTCCTGCTATTTCAACGGACCTGTAGCGAATAGAGATCAGTTCCCCTGGAGAAAATGGCCACTTAGGCAGTTGGACTCTATGGCATTGAAGTCCCTCCCCTCCCCAAACCCCGCCTTTCTCAGGCTCCACCCCAAAAATCTCCCGCCGGTGGCAAAGAGGGTCCTGGCAACCAGAATGGTTGGAATCCTAGTCAGTAAAGCTGGTATGGCCAGTTCTGTTTTTCGGGTTGCCAGTAGAGTTGCCAGGTCCTAGTTGGGAAATACCTGGAGATTTTAGGGGTGGAGCCTGAGGAGAGTGGAGTTTGGGGAGGGGCAGGATTTCAATGGGGTAGAATGCCATACAGCCCACCTTCCAAAGCAGCCACTTTCTCCAGGTGACCTGATCTCTGTCGCCTGAAGGTCAGTTGTAATAGCGGGAGATCTCCTGCCACCTCCTGGAGGTTGGCAACCCTAATTGCCAGTCCCTGGGTCTTTCAGAAGTGAGCTTGGTTGGAGGACTCTGATGGCAATCCTATTTGTGGGAGTAACAGAGACTGCTTCACAGGCATGATTTATTATTTCAGTTTACTATTTCAGTTTATGAGAAGGAGCGTCGTTGCAGGGTGACTGGTCCGGACGCCATCTTGGAAGAAGCCCGCAACCTTTTTGAGCCCACGGTCAACTTTGTAATTCTGACAGAAGGTGGTGGCTGCGGCCACAAAATGGGTGCCACAAAATGGCTGCTGCGGGAGGCGGGGCCAGCCACAAAATGGCTGCCATGGCTTACCTTCAGTCACACAGTGAAGCTCCTTGTGTTGTGGTGGCAGCTGCTGCCAAAGCAATGTTTGTTTGTTTTTTAAATCTGCACAGCCGATCAAATCAATGGCCAACCAGAAGGCTTGTTGGGCTATCGTCCCACCTGGCCCCTCAATTTCTATAAACACTTGGCAAGCGCCAGGAAAGGTGTCGGTGGGTGGCATGGTGCCCATAGGCACCACACTGGGGGCCCCTGCTGTAGGGTTAGGGTTGCCGGGTCCCTCTTTGCTACCGGAGGAGGTTTTGGGGGCAGAGCCTGAGGAGGGCAAGGTTTGGGGAGCGGCGGGACTTCAATGCCATAGAGTCCAATTGCCAAAGTGGCCATTTTCTCCAAGTGAACTGACCTCTATCGGCTGAAGATCAGTTGTAATAGCAGGAGATCTCCAGCCGCTACCTGGAGTATTTTCTAACAATTGAACTGCAATATTACATGAAGCAATGTCTTTTAGTTTATTATTGAGTTTAATATAGATTTCTAAAATAAAAAAAAAATTTGTGAGCCCTCGTGCTGCTTTTTTCACAACTACGTTATTATCAGCACAGGTATTGTGTTTGTTGAGAGTGAGGCTACCTGGAGTTTGGCAACGCTATGTAGGGGTTTCACGGCAAGAGATTAACAGAAGTGCTTTGCCATTGCCTCCTTCTTAGGTTGTCAGCTCTGGGTTGGGAAATACGTGGAGATTTTTGGGGTGGAGTCTGAGGAGGGCGAGGTTTAGGAAAGGGAGGGACTTCAATATAATAGATTCCAATTTCCAAAGCAGCCATTTTCTCCAAGTGAACTGACCTCTATTGGCTGAAGATCAGTTGTAATAGCGGGAAGTCTCCAGCTACTACCTGGAGGTTGGCATACCCTACTCCTTCTGCATAGAGACCCTGGACTTCCTTGGTTGCAGTTTGATAACACATTCCACCACCACACCCCTGTCACTGTCTTTTAGCCATACTATATAACTCAAAGATTATTTGTATTGTCATATGAAAAGCAGTGGAGCCGGAAGTCAAGAATGGGAGTTATCAGCAGTTCCCCTCCCCACCGCTGAACAAGTGGTCAGTCGGTATCTCAGGGGCTGCAGTGTGATTTCTCGCAAGGGTTAAAACCCCACCGAGCTGCCCGTTCCGTCTTCCTCTGATGACAGGGCCGATTATCTCTCGTTTTCGAACGAGGGAGATGTGGAGGGAATCTCTTGTTTGTTTTTGACTATCGGAAATAGCCTCCGTAAGCCGGACCTAATGAGTTTTAATTGGATCTGCAAATGAGTTTTCCAAATAACTGCTTAATAGCCCTATATTGTCTTTAAATGGGGAGACAGGCAGACTTTTCCAGGATCCCATCAGTGTGGGCTCGGCTAATGGTATCATCTTTTCCCACCGCTCCTTAGCTAGGGTGGCCACTCTTAAAAAACATTTTTCCCCCATAATGATAAATTTATATTTAACCGCCCAACGCTTTTGGGTGACAGTCGTGTGATTTTAAATGTCTTGTATATCCTGTTCTCATAACCTTGGTACTAGACACTTTATTTCCTCCCAATGATTTTTAATTACCGAGGCAGGAAAACTGTAATTAATAACTTCTTGTATCAGCACGTCTCCAGATGTTCTTCATCAAGCGCTACATGGAGGTCTAGCCGGGCTAGCGATGAAATATACACTAGATAGGGGAAGGTGGGGGTGGATGTTAACATAATGGAAATGTCTCGATAAACAATCGATCCATCACTGGCCGCGGGGCTTTTGGCCACTTTCTGAGTGACTGGACCGCTTTGCTTAGTGGTCCTTATTTATAGCTCTTTGAGATCCCCTTCGACTTGGACTCTGCGCAAGAGATGAGGTCCCAGCTGTAGGCCATGTTAGTTAATGGTCAAGAGAGGAAGGAGTTCATCAGTAGTCAGGGCTTCACAGGACTTTGTGGAAATTATGCAGGTTGGCAAGTAGGGAAAAATCGCATCCAAATTGTGAACCGAGAAGTAGAAACTAGGGACCAAATCCAAATTAGAAAGCAGAAAGTTAGGCGGAGGGCCAGGAGTCTGTTCCCAAGTACAGAACAGAGTTTTTTTTTTGGGGGGGGGGTTAAATGGGACAGATAATTCAAAAAGGGAAGGGCCACACATATGTTCACTGGGTTAAATCCAGCCAACTCTGTTATCATAGAATCCTAGAATCAAGGAGTTGGAAGGGGGCCATAGAGGCCATCTAGCCCAACCCCCTGCTCAATGCAGGATCAGCCTAGAGCATCCCTGACAAGGGTTTGTGCAGCCTCTGCTTAAAGTCTGCCAGAGAGGGGGAGCTCACCACATCCCTAGGTAGCTGATTCCACTGTTGAAAAACTCACTGTAAATTCCTCCCCCCACCCCCAATATCCAGCCAGTACCTTTCTGCCCGCAATTTAAACCCATTCTTGCGAGTCCTCTCCTCTGCTGCCAACAGGAACAGCTCCCTGCCCTCCTCTAAGTGACAGCCCTTCAAATCCTTCAAGAGAGTGATCATGTCCCCCCCCCTCAACCTCCTGTTCTCCAGACTGTACATTCCCAATTCCCTTGGCCTTTCCTCATGGGGCTTGGTCTCCAGGCCCCTGATCATCCTCGTCGCTCTCCTTTGCACTCGCTCCATTCTGTCCATATCCTTTTTGAAGTGAGGCCTCCAGAACTGCACACAAGCACTCCAGGTGCGGCCTGACCAATGCTGTGTACAGTGGGATTATGACATCTTGCAATTCGGGTGTTATGCCTCTGTTGATACACACCCCAAGATTGCATTAGCCTTTTTTGCTGCTGCATCACACTGGGTTCTCATATTTAACTTACGGTCCACCCGTATCCCAAGATCCCTATTGTTGTGGTAGCTTTTCTACCCCGTGATGTTTATTACCCAGGGAAACATTTTTTTTTAGTGTTCTGCAAAGAGAAGACCCTCCACCACAACCTAAGAACCTTGCTGAAAACCTGGAGAATATTTACTTTGCTATAGAGAGATATATTCATTGGGTACAAAAATACACCAGGGTACCACAACTGTAGGTTTTTCTTTAGATGCATATAGAAGTTTATGTTGCTTCTGTAATGGATTAGGTTCAAAACATAGTTTTTGTTGTTTCAGAATTTTTTAAAAAATGTGTAGCTTTGTTAAGGAACCTCATGGGTGTGAGTTATTCAGTATGCAAAAAGAGAGAGATAAAGCAAAGTGTGTTTTCAGGTTTTTAGATGTTTGAGAAAGCCAGCGTGGTATAGTGGTTAAGAGCTGTGGTTTGGAGCGCTCTTTGGTTTCTAGCGGTGGAGTCTGATCTGGAGAACTGGGTTTGATTCCCCACTCCTCCACATGAAGCCACCTGGGTGACCTTCGGCTAGTCACAGTTTCTTAGCCCCACCTACCTCACAGGGTGTCTGTTGTGGGGAGGGGAAGGGAAGGTCATTGTAAGCCAGTTTGAGTCTTCCTTAAGTGGTAGAGAAAGTCGGCAGATAAAAAACAACTCTTCTTCTTCTTATAGTACTGTGAAATACAATGACGTCTCTCACCACAAACAACCCCCCCCCCCACCATTGTGGGACATTTTTATCACTAGATCCCCGGGTAATTTTGCTTGGGGTTGAATTGTACCCCCCACCATGCTGTGAGCGTACATGTTTTTCAGAGGTTAATTAGACAGCGAACCTTCCAAAGCCACAAGCATGTATATAACTTTGGGGAAAAATTGAGTCCAGTGCATGCGCATGCATGCTCTCCCCACCCCCCGCCGCCTACTTGCTGATATGCATATGGGGTTTCCAGAGTTACAAACCTCAATGCACAGCAAATATACTTTGTGATATATATCCACATAAAACATGTTTCCCCAGCTTGGATCCAGGGTTATCAGTAGACATGTTGCACTCTCTTGTCACAGGAATACGCACCACATTCATCACATGCTCTTCAAGTTAGGAGTAAACTCTGAAATGTATTAGCGGAGTCCCCGTCTATAGAAATCTTTAAGCAGAGGCTGGATGGCCATCTGTAGGGAGTGTTTTGATTGTGGGATCCTGCATGACAGGGGGTTGGACTGGATGACCCTTGTGGTCTCTTCCAACCTTGTGAACTTGTGAACTTGTGTGAACTTGTGAATTAGCTCCTTTGTCTTTATGAAGTATGCGGACAAGAATCATAGAGTTGGAAGGTACTACCAGGGTCATCTAGTCCAACCCCCTGCACAATGCAGGAAATTCACAACTACCTCCCCCACACCCCCAGTGACCCCTACTCCATGTCCAGAAGATGGCCAAGATGCCCTCCCTAAGGTCATAGAATCAGCATTGCTGACAGATGGCCATCTAGCCTCTGCTTAAAAACCTCCAGGGAAGGAGAGCTTACCGCCTCCCGAGGAAGCCTATTCCACTGAGGAACCTCTCTGACTGTTAGGAAATTCTTCCTAATGTCTAGATGGAAACTCTTTTGATTTAATTTCAACCTGTTGGTTCTGGTCCGACCTTCTGGGGCAACAGAAAACAACTTGGCACCATCCTCTCTATGACAGCCCTTCAAGTACTTGAAGATGGTTATCATATCCCCTCTCAGTCTTCTCCTCTTCAGGCTAAACATGCCCAGCTCCTTCAACCTTTCCTCATAGGACATGATCTACGAAAGCTGATGCCTTTGTAGACCTCACGGTTTATCATTCCAGGCCGATGCTCCCCCCTCCCCAGTTTTGTTAGACCGTTCAGGATTCTCTAAACTGTTTTTTTGCATTTCAGCATCGAGATTACAGAAATGAAAATGTTGAACCAATTCCATATTTTAATGGAAACGTGTAGCAAAATTGTTGAAACTATAACATAGCAATGATTTTTTTTGCAAGAAGTATCTTCTTGGAGATCTGCCACGAGGCTTCAGAGTACATCTGTGTTTCTGCATGTCAAAAGATTAAAATAGATGTTTGAGGGGGGAAAGGCTGAAATATAACATCCATTATCCTTTCCAAAATCTGTTGAGGAGGGACGTCAGAAACACATTTTTATGCCCCTAGCTTGTTTTACTTTTGATCCTTGGAAACAATGCAGCCCTCTGAACCTTGACAGCTGATGCAGTATCTTTGGTTCATTTACATGAAAAGTGAGGAAAGTTACAACTTTGTGCATAGTTTTTTTTAAAAAACCTCTAAGCTTTTGGATTTTTAAAAATTCATTGGACATTTCAGATGCATTATTCATTGCTTTAATACTATAGAGGTAAACCAGAATGAGCTACTTCAAGGGCAATCTAATGGACGTCTGACTCCCCCAGGGTTGGGTCTCGGACCCATCCATGGAAGGGGGTCTCCCCAGATGTCCTGCTTGATCCTAGTAAACTTTATTCCCACTGGACCCATGTGGACTTGGAATGGGAATCAATAATCTGCCGTGTGGAGGGTCCCTCACTCAGATGGCCCAGGCTAGCCCAATCTCATCAGAAGCTAAGCGGGGTCAGCCCTGGTTAATACTTGGATGGGAGGCCACCAAGGAAGTCCAAAGTTGCCTCACAGAGGCAAGCAATGGCAAACCACCTCTGAACATCTCTTGCCTTGACCTGGATAGGCCAAGCTAGCGCAATCCTGTCGGATCTTGGAAGCTAAGTAGGGTTGGTCCTGGTTAGTACTTGGTTGGGAGACCACCCGGGAAATCAAGGGTTGCTTTGTAGAGGCAGGCAACCACCTCTGTGGCTCAGTGGTAGAGCATCTGCTTGGCATGCCGAAGGTCCCAGGTTCAATCCCCGGCAACTCCAGTTAAAGGGACTAGGCAGGTAGGTGATGGGAAAGACCTCAGCCTGAGACCTTGAGTAGACAATACTGACTTTGATGGACCGAGGGTCTGATTCAGTATAAGGCAGCTTCACGTGTTCGTGTGTCTCTTGCCTTGAAAACCCTATGGGGTCACCATAGGTCAGCTGCGACTTGATGGGAATTTCCACCACCACCAGTGGGGAAGGAGGTAAAATCCCCCTTACCGTATTTTCCATCAGTAGACCTCCACTGGTGGAAGAAGGTGGGAGCCATTTCACTTCATTCACCATTCACACTGCAGTCCATCAACATGGGTCCCTCATTTCCGGGAACAAACTTACCCAGATTCCGAAATGGCTGCTTAGGGAAGGAGAAAGCACGGGTGATCCATGATCCTTGCACTAGATCTGAGCCACTGCACAGATCCCAATTCTGGACATCCACGCCTCCCTTAGTTCTCATGCTGAAAAGGGCTGTGTCCACATGAAGCTCTTTAGTTCCCTACCGTTCCATCTTCTACAGCTACATCCTTCTCCTAGCATCTAAGTAAAAGGTACTGGAAGTAACCCCCTAGACATTCTCTTCAAAAATGGCAAATAAAATTTCAGCTAATTCCTAAGACTTGTGGTACCAGGCCAGCATAGAAATCCATGAGATATGCAGACAACTACACAGTCAGAAAACATGATATTACAGTGTGGTGTGGTGGTTAAGAGTGGTGGACTCTAATCTGGAGAATCAGGTCTGATTCCCCACTCCTATGCATGAAGCCTGCTGGGTGATCTTAGGCCAGTCACAGTTCTCTCCGAACTGTGGGGAGGGGGCTGTGGCTCAGTGGTAGAGCATCTGCTTGGCATGCAGAAGGTCCCAGGTTCAGTCCCCGGCATCTCCAGTTAAAGGGACTAGGCAAGTAGGTGATGTGAAAGACCCCTGCCTGAGACCCTGGAGAGCCGCTGCCGGTCTGAGTAGACAATACTGACTTTGATGGACCAAGGGTCTGATTCAGTATAAGGCGTTATACTGTGAAGTGGGAAAGGAAATCCATGGAATACCTATTCTGGCTCCCGGCAGAAATAGATGCCTTAAATCATAGTTGATAGTTGCCCACCTCAATGTTCTTCTGCCCTCCCTTGCTACAAACCGTCAATCCAAGGGTGTTAATATTTTATTGTATTTATTTACAAAATTTGTATTCCTCCTTTCTGCCCTTACAAGGGCCACCAAGGCAGCTGACAATTTAAAATGTACATGATAAAATCACATTAAAAAGCCAATAGAGTCAACCCCCTTCCCAAACATACAGCATTAAAACCATTTTAAAAAGAGTTAGAAAAAACAGTTAAAAACGGTTAACAGTTAAAACAGTTAGAAAAAGCAGTAAAAAATCACGAAGGAATGCCAAAAGAAACAAAACGAAACGAATATCGCACAGCAACACAGATTCTCAAACGTATTGCGACTTCTTTAAACTTTATTGTGCTGATTAATTGATGTCCAAAAGCAGGATATAAGTGCCCAAAGTTAGTTTTGTTGAATTAAAAAAAACTTGCTTTGATCGTGTCCCACAATGCTCTCTTACTCGACAGAGATCCACAATAAGGGTTTAATGATAACTTAATGGAAGCCGATGACTTCTCTCCTTTGAAAAATGAGCTTGTTGTTAAGCTGTCGATCAGATAGTCGTGGAGTACTACCCTTCACAAGCCCTTATTTAATATGGCCGTATTTGCATGCACACCCTCTCTTCACATTTGCCATTTGTCACCGAGATAGCAAATTGCATTCATCAAAATCCATTCATTCTCCCAGTATCGCTGAACAAAGGATTATCTTGGCTGTGTCAGCTGCCCTATGACTGGTAACAGTGAAAAATGGAGGTCGACGTACATCTCCAAGAGACGGTGGGGTATCAAGCTGGAAAAGATTAATGGCGCTGATGTCATCATGTTTGTATGGCCTAAAAATGAATTCTGGAAATTGATGGATATCTTGGTAACGATGGATGCATTTTAAGCGACTCCCCTCCACCGCGCTGCCCCTTGACGGATGAGTTTTAGTGGCCATCAAAAGGAATAGACTAAGATGTTTTATTAAATATGGGGAACGTTTGCATTGCTCCTTTGGCTTTGCTGAACTGCCTCTATTATTGACCAAATGAGCTGGCCGGAGCAGTGCGTCAGCGACGGCTGAGGGTCTGTAACTTATTTACAGAAAAAAGCAAGCGTCCAGTAGCACCTTGAAGACTAACAAAATTTCTGGCAGGATGTGAGCTTTTGTGAGTCACAGCTCACTTCTTCAGATACAGCCAGAATGTGAGTCCATCTATCCTTAAGTAGAGAAGAGTGAATTCACACACCCAATGGCAATAGCATGTAAATGTGAAGAGCAGGTAAATGACATTAGCAGGCATGATTGGATCAGGTATGATATGCAGAGGGGTAGTAGGTGTGGAGAAATCAGCAGTAGTGATGAGACAGGAATCCCAGATCTCTATTCAATCCAGGAGAATGCATAGTCTTGAGTTTCGTTATTAGTTGTAATTCAGCAGTCTCTCTTTCTAATCTCCCTTGGAAACCCCTTTGTAAGAGAACTGCTACTCTTAAATCAGCAACTGACTGTCCTAGAAGGTTAAAACGTCCCCCCACAGTTTTTGGAATATTGTAGTTTCTAATGTCAGACTTATGTCTGTCTAATCTTTGTCACAGGGTCTGGCCTGTTTGTCCAATGTAGAGGGTGGAAGGGCATTGCTGGCATGCAATGACATAAATCACGTTAGAAGATGGACAGGGGTATGAATTTATCTGTTACCCTGGTGAATTGTAGCCCCATTGGCTTCTGCATGAGCCAGTAATCCATAATGCAGCGAGCAATTCCTCTATTTGATAAGCTGGAAAAGGGACCCCCAGTTTTTCTAATGATATCAGTTATCATAAAGAAGGTGATGCTGGAACGTGTCGTCAAGTCACAGCCGACTTATGGTACCTTTCAAGGCCAGAGACAAACAGAAGTGGTTTGCCATCACCCAATTCTGCGTTGTGGACTTCCTTGGTGGTCTCCCATCCAAATACTAATCACGGTCGACCCTGCTTAGTTTCCTAGATCTGACGAGATCTGGCTAGCCTGGGCCATCCAGATCAAGGCAAGAGACAAACAGAGGTGGTTTTGCCATTGCCTTCCTCTGTGTAGCAACTCTTGACTTCCTTGGTGGTCTCCCATCCAGGTACTAACCAGGGTCAACACCCTGCTTAGCTTCCCAGATGTGAGGAAGTCGGGCTAGCCTGGGCCATCCAGGTCAGAGCAGAGGTGGTTTGCCATTGCCTGCCTCTGCATAGCAACCCTGGACTTCCTTGGTGGTCTCCCATCCCAGGACAAACCAGGGCTGCCCCTGCTTAGCTTCTGAGATGTGACAAGATTGGGCTAGCCTTGGCCGTCCAGGTCAGGGGATCATAAGGGCAGGGAAATTTTTGTTCTGTGAGGCGATCCCTGCCTCTGGTTATCATGATAATTATATTTATTTTGGAGGGAGAGATAATTTTGGCCAACGTTTCTCAACCGGTCTCCTCCAGTGAAGAGCAGCGCAGTTAGGTAACTGATAGCATCTCTGTTATCAAGCACTTAACTGCGTCGACGGCTTTCTGCTCATAAACAGCCAGCTAATTTCTCTGAGCACTCACAAACCTGTCCTTGGTCACAAATAAATGAAAAAAGTAACGCCTACCGTTGATGAATGTGACCCTTGGCTTAAGTGGTGCATGCTGATTTCGGAAGAGCTTTGTGAGGACCTACCAGGTGCTACGTTCCGAAGTCTCTCTGCGTTGCATTAAAAAAACCGACATGAGAGAGCAGGCCCGCATTTGTAGGTTGCATCCGACAGTTGTAAGAGCTTCACAAATGTGGTCTTACTCGGAGGGTCCCCGACCTTTTACAGCCTGCGGGCACCTTTGGAATTCTGACACAGGGTGGTGGGTTTGGGTTGCCAACCTCCAGGTACTAGCTGGAGATCTCCTGCTGTTACAACTGACCTCCATCCGATAGAGATCAGTCCCCCTGGAGAACATGGCCGCTTTGGCCATTGGACTCTACGGCATTGACGTCCCTCCCCTCCCAAACCCTGTCCTCCTCAGACTCCGCCCCAAAAACCTCCCACTGGTGGCAAAGGGGGACCTGGCAACCCTAGTGGGCACAGCCGCAAAACGGCTTCTGCCGGAAGCTTACTTTCAGTTGCACAGTGAAGATTTCGGTGCTGAGGTGGCAGCTGCAGCCAAAGCAATATTTTTGGAAATCTACACAGAAGGAGAAGAGTCGGTTTTCATATGCCGACTTTCTCTACCACTTAAGGAGGAATCAAACCGGCTTAAAATCACCTTCCCTTCCGCTCCCCACAACAGATATCCGGTCAGGTAAGTGGGGGCTGAAGGAGCTGTGACTAGCCCAAGGTCACCCAGCAGGCTTCGTGTGGAGGAGTGGGGAATCAAACCCGGTTCTCCAGATCAGATTCCATCGCTCCAAACCGCCGCTTTTAGCTACTACACCACAGTCAATCAAGTCGCCAGTGACCAGTCAGTAATCTTTCTGGGCAAGAGCCCCGATTGACCCACCCACTGTCTAAAAAGAGTTGGGCACAAGGAAAGGTGTGGGTGAGCATCATGTTGGGGTCCCCTGGTCTAACTCCTATTCACAAACCCAGTTGTTTTTTATAAAAAAATAAAAATAAATAAATGCTGGTGGTGGCAGCTGCTGCCAAAGTAATGTTTTTTAAAATCAGCACAGCCAATCAAATCTCCAGTAGCCAACAAGAAGCTTTGCTGGGCAAAAGCCTCACCTGACCCCGCCCACTTTCTAAAAACATTTGGCAGGTGCCAGAAAAGGTGTCTCTGAGGGGCCATGATGCTAGGATTGCCAACCTCCAGGTGATGGATGGAGATCTCCCTGAGCTGGCAACCCTATATGGTGCCCACAGGCAGTAAGTTGGGGGCCCCTGCCGTAGCGTACACAGAACTGGAGTGCACACCTGTGTTTTTGCAAATATATGTCCTCCAGTCTGCATGGTAAGCAGGGTTGCCAGCTCCGGGTTGAGAATTACCTGGAGATTTTGAGGGTGGAGCCTGGGGAGGGTGGGGTTTGGAGAGGGGAGGGGCTTCGATGCCAAAACGGCCATTTTCTCCAGGGGAACTGATCTCTATCACCTGGAGATCAGTTGTAATAGCAGGAGTTCTCCAGCCACCACCTGGAGGTTGGCAACCCTAATGGCAAGAACTAATCAATGCACTGTGATGCGCTCATGTATTCACTGTCTTACTCCAGATTAATCCCCCGAGGGCTGTTGCTTAGAGTCTGGCAGTCAATCAATATACCATGTTGCAAACAGATCTGAGCAGGAGTGACGGTAGGGCTCATCTCTTAGTTCGGTTTTTGTTCCATTTAATTGTAATCCCCCAATCGTTAATCAGAAACGGGTTTAGTTCAGCCAAAAAGTCATGTAATAGACTGTGCATGTGGAAACTCGCATTCCAATTATAGCTACGGATTAACGGCAATACACTCCCGGAACAAGTCCCTATTTGCATCTCTTTTTCAAATACTTTGTGCGGGATGGGTTGGGGGAACGACGTCAAGTGAAAAGATTTCGCCTCGGTTTCTTGGTTTCTTCACATTTCACTATTGACCCGTGCAGTACCCAGGATACTGTTAATCTGCTCTCAGATATTTCATTTGATCTGGATAATAGCATCCTGCCCTCAGGATTACTGATCAGCCAGTGGGAGTTGTTCTCATGATGTATCACATTTATCTTCCTTCGTCTCCGAGCACCTTGCCATTCAATATCCTGTTACGGCAATAGATTGTTGTGAAGCTGAAGGACTTCATTTAGATTTGGTGGGTGTGCATTAATCTTTTAGGCCGCAGTAAACATCAAGTTTTGTTTTGTTTTTTTTGCTTCAACAACTTAATTATAATTCACCACAAACCCCCCCCCCCATAGTAAAGTATAATATCAGAATGCCAAAAGTGCAGCGTTCACTATTGTTTAAGAAGAGATTTTTATAACGGGGGAATTCAGTCGACGGCCTGTCGGAAGCATGCATCATTCCCACCTCATTTTGTTTCACATAATCTTACCCCTTTTTGATTGCTAAAGTAACGTGGTCGTTTGTCTTCAGGGTAAGCGTTTGGCTCCCGCAAAACTGCCTTCTCCTATCTGGATCTGCCGGGAAGGCAGATCCGTAACGGTGTATCATTAGGACAGTGCAGGCTTGCAATTTCAGCGTCGCAGGCTCTTTGGCGTATAAACATAAATCTTTACCTAGTTTGATGGTCTAATATCAGCTTCCCCCTGTATCCCCGTGAGTTGAATGGGATTGCTTCTAAACAACCTTGCGTTGGCAGAGAACAGCATTATGGCAGCAGGGGAGGGGGGAAATGTACGATGCCCTAGTGGTGTATGAGCCTGCCCAGGATGTTTGGCTGGCAAAAGGATCCTATTCTTGCACAGGGTTAGTTCCACCCTGGACCACGGTGTATTGGTAGGCCTGCAACAGTGGTGGTGTAAGACCTCAAAGGCCATTTATGCATGGCTGTTTCCTAGGGTTGCCAAGTGCCGGGTGGTGGCGGACAAAACCCCGCCAATCCACCTGGCTGCCCGCCGACCAGCTGAGGGTTGGCAGGCAACGTGTGCACATGTGCCTGCCTGCAGCGCCATGTCACTTTCGGTTTACACCCGGAAGCACCACATCGCAAGGGCCCGTTTACCACTCAGTCTCCCAGTTTGAGTGGTAAGGGCCCCTTGTGATGCGGCACTTCCAGGTGTAAACCAGAAGTGATGCGATCGCGGCTGTGCACGCGCACGATCTCACCTCACCTCCAAAAACCTCCTGCTGGATGAGAGGGGGGACCTGGTAAGCCTACTGTTTCCTTGCAGTCACCCCGCTGACTACTTTAGGGCTTTGCTTTGATTATGCTTGCATTTTCTGACTGTCAGAAGTCGCCTCCCCGCACGTTTCCGCGCGTTTTGCCCGTGTTTCCCATATTTATGTTTAGCCAGCATCCAGAAAATGTGGGGACAATGCACAGAAATGCGCTGGGAGAGCGAGACGACTTCTGACAGTGAGAAAATGCAAGCATTATCAAAGCAAAACCCTGAAGTAGTTGGCGGGGTGACTGCGAGGAAACAGCCATGGAGAAATGGCCAAAGAGATGACGCAACTTGAGCAGACTCTAAAACGCAAAGTACAGGTTTGGGCAGCCTCGGTTTGTCTGGGGGCTGTGCAGGAAATTGAGGGAGGATTTAATCTTTAAATCTCTGCATGATTTTTGCTATTCAGAAACAACTCTCTCACTCGGCTATTAGCATTTCAAAGGGAAAACTATATGTCCTTTGAAAACAAGTATCTTTTCCTACATACTGGAAGAATGGGTATTAAAATGGCAAATGAGATTCAATGTGAGCAAGTGTAAAGTGATGCACATTGGGGCAAAAAATCCCAACTTCACATATACACTGATGGGATCTGTCCTGGCAGTGACATACCAAGAAAGGGATCTTGGGGTGGTAGTGGATAGCTCAATGAAGATGTCAACCCAGTGTGTGGCTGCTGTAAAAAAGGCAAATTCCATGCTGGCCATAATTCGACGAGGAATAGAGAATAAAATTGATGATATCATACTGCCCTTGTACAAATCTATGGTGAAACCACACTTGGAATACTGTGTACAGTTCTGGTCCCCACACCTAAAAAAAGGAGAACGCAGAGCTTGAGAAGGTGCAGAAAAGAGCAACCAAAATGATTAGGGGACTAGAGCAACTGTCCTATGGGGAGCGGTTAAGACGCTTAGGGCTGTTTAGCTTGGAAAGAAGGCGGCTAAGGGGAGACATGATAGAGGTCTATAAAATTATGCATGGTTTGGAGAGAGTGGACAGGGAGAAATTTTTCTCCCTCTCCCATAATACTAGAACGTGAGGTCATCTGCTAAAGCTGGAGGGTGAGAGATTCAAAACAGATAAAAGGAAGTATTTTTTTCACACGACGCATAGTTAAATTGTGGAACTCCCTGCCCCCGGATGTGGTGATGGCTGCCAACCTGGAAGGCTTTAAGAGGGGAGTGGACATATTCATGGAGGAAAGGGGTATTCATGGCTATTAGTTAAAATGGATACTAGTCATGCTGCATCCCTATTCTCTCCAGTATCAGAGGAGCATGCCTATTATTGTAGGTGCTGTGGAGGACAGGCAGGATAATGCTGCTGTAGTCGTCTTGCTTGTGGCTTCCTAGGGGCACAAACTTCCTAGAGGTTTGGCCACTGTGAACAGATGGCTTGACTTGATGGGCCTTGGTCTGATCCAGCAGGGCCTTTGTTCTTATGTTCCTAGCAGCTGAGCAGAGAAGCTTGTTTTGAATACCCAACATACCTCCAGGGAAAACTGAGGCAACATAACCCTGCAGTTTCTGTTGCAGGCCCAGCTATAAGGCCAACAGACCTTTGCAGCATGGCCGGGCCCTAAATATCCCAGGCCGACAGACCCAAGGAAAACTTCCTCTCTGAGGACTGCCGGCACAAGCCCTGCCCCTGGCCGCATCCGGCTGTGCCCGATTGGCCAGGCTGGGATAAGAGGCATGGGGAGTCTGTGCAGCCTCAGAGGCTTCCCCCGACCATTTGCCCAGCCACGCCACTGACTCCCGTGGTCAACAACCCCAGTGTCGCCATTCCTCCTGTCCCCCGTAAGCCCACGAATGGTGCCCCACATGAATCTGGGGCCCATGCTTTACAGACGGCAAGATGGACGATCTTGGTCTCATCTCGGGTCGGAGAGCATCGGGTATCTTTCCCTGACTGGCACTGGGGGTTGGATTAGTTCCTTTCCCGCTCTGTGGTTTCCCATAGAATGGTTTGGTGGGTATATGTGAAATGCATCCTTTTTCAAAATAACCACGTGAGCACAGATCGTTGTGGCTTCACTCACCCTTGATCGTACAGGTGCAACCCAGCGAGGTTTTAGATTTACTACCTGGGTCCTGATCATTGATCTTTGGATAAAGATATATCGGTTAAAAGGCTCAGGTCGTAGCCTGTGTAAACCGTTCTTTCTTATTTTCAGATTTGATGCAGCGCGAAGGTCCCATTGTTAATTAGCCCCCCTTTTCTTGTTGTGCACTCCGCTATCTGATAATTGACATTAACCAGGGGCTGAAGTCTCCAGTGAATGGGAAGTTTCATCCCAGTGTGTCATTACAGCATTTGAAGTTTTAAGATGCTTTATAACTTAGCGTGTCACATGCTGTAAACTTAACAGTGGTTTAAAAAAAAAATAGAACTGACCCAAGGCCTATTAAAGTCAATCAAAAGATTCCCTTTGGCATTCTTGGGCTTTGAGCCAAAACTGTAGTAAATAGGATAGATATGTAGAATACAGCAAGTTACTTTTGTTAGCAGTTATTTGCTAATGAGGGTTACATTAAAAATGCTTTTCTATATTGCATCTCGGTTCCTTTTGGGGTCATCGTATGGGCATAGCCTGTCCCACTTGTCAGAGGGACTGTGGGAAGAAGGCCACAATCCAAAGGCCTCAAATTTGGGGGAAGAACGTTTAGACAGTATTAGAATTAGATTCTTGGTCTCAATTGCCTAAGATCCTATGTTAGGTTTACTTAATACTACTGATAAGAAAACACAATACAGGTAGAGTACTAACCAGGGCTAACCCTGCTTAGTTTCTGAGATCTGACGAGATCAGGCTAGCCTGGACCATCCACGTCAGGGCCAGTGAATGATATTTGTTGCTAAATTCTACTGTACTTTTGTCCAGGTACTGGATCTGTAGGGTCACTTTATTTTACGCATTTCCGAGTCCAGATGAAATACCCAAATTCTGAAATATGCTTGAAAGTTTTATTAGTATAGTTAGGGTTCCCAGGTGCCCGATGGTGGCGGGCAAACCCCCGGCAATTTGCCCCTCTGCCCACCGACCACCTGAGGGTACTCTTAGTTTGAGTGGTAAAGGGCCGCTTTACCACTCAAACTAAGAGGTATAAGGCTCCTCGCGAGGCGGCACTTCCAGTTGTAAACCGGAAGTGACGCGCATGCAGTGTGTACGCGCGCGTGCATTCGTGCCGCAATCCCGACCTGAGCCCCATAGCCTCCCACCGGAGGAGAGGGGGGACCTGGCAGCCCTAAGTATAGTAGATGTGGATAGGTTGTGGGTAAGGGGAGGTATTTGCATTCCTCATCTGAGCACGTTTTTTTCTTTTCAAGCCAAACCTTCCCCGGACCTAGTTTTATACCCATTTGCTACGGTCACAGATAGTTTAGTCCCACCCATAGGGTTGCCAAGTCCCTCTTCGCCACCAGCGGGAGGTTTTGGGGGCAGAGCCTGAGGAGGGCAGGGTTTAGGGAGGGGAGGGACCTCAATGCCATTGAGTCCAATGGCCAAAGCGGCCATTTTCTCCAGGGGAATGGATCTCTATCGGCTGGAGATCAGTTGTAATAGCAGGAGATCTCCAGCTAGTACGTGGAGGTTGGCAACACTACCCACCCATTATTCCTCAGCTGGCAATTTTCAGTGTAATAACATGCAGACAGCAGCCGTCATTCTTGTCTGAAGGCCTTGGAAAGACTCCCCTGACCTTCCAGAACATTCAGCCCTCCTGATTGAGAACGGGGCCCTCTTATTCTCTGCAAGAATCTCTAAATCCTCTCTGTCTGAAAGAGAGGGGAGGAAATATGGATATTTACAAATGAGAATTGAAAAATCGGCGTCTTCACCTACCCTTCTTATACCCCCATTTCATGAGGAGGAGGTTATAATTTCAGCTACTAACTGCGCACCAGAAAACATCATTTTCAAGCCCCCCGTGCCCATTTCCACGACTAGATTTAAAAGTCTCCCTCAAACGTCCGATTGGTCCCTTTCAGAACGTGTTCATCCCATTGTACTGCGGAGGGACGTGAAAACTGCCAGAGCGCGTCAAGACTTCCGGGTGACAAAAACCAGAAGAAGAGGAGCGCTGAGATCTTAAATAGGTGCTGCGAATAACCAGAGGCCCAGAGAAGAAAAGATCAATATGATCCACGGCCCTGCAGCTGTGAAGCCTCCTTCTCAGTGAAAAGCTAATGCAATTGAACTTCCGTCTTGCTTGGCTGCAGCGTTCTTCATTTACGGCCCCTTTGATCTGCTTATTCATAGCTGTGAAGCCTGCAAAATTTAATCAAGCCTAAGGCAGGGAAGGGGGAGCCGAAATGCTTCCAGCGCCGGACTCCGGAAAAAAACAGAGCTGTCTATCAAGGATGCATCACAATACTGTCGCGTTTTAGCCTCTTTAAGCCTCTTCTGCAGATGACGGGCTCTCGCCCTTGGCTGGAGAAGCAACGGGGGCTTGCCGTGGGACGTCGGCCGGCTACTTGATGAGCCCCGTCCGTTAAGTGTCTCCATCTTCCCGCGTAAAAAAAGGGGGCAGCGTGAAACGTCTAATCAAGTTGGCATTTTGCAGCCACAAGAGAGAGAAGATTTTTTCTCTCTCTCTTGTAGAATCAGAAATGTACTACAGAAGCCAGTCCCAGGGGGTCCTGGAAGGCTTTTGTGAGTTAGCATCCAAGCAATCTTCCTTTAAAAAAAGTTACTCGGCTTGGAATAGACCTGGTGCGGCAAAGAAGTCCTACTTTCCACAGACTAAATTCCACCTTTATTTTATCTGGGTCTGTTGGATAAAAAGGTTCCCTGGCTGGCAAGATGCAGGAATATGGTTTAATTTCAAATTTACTATCTGCCAACACATGCCATTCAATCAGATAAACACAGGATCTCAGCTGTCATCACAGCATTTTATGCATGCTTAAAAATAGGACCCTTTCTTCGCACTTTGGGAAGGAATTGACTCATATCGAGATTATAATATACGGGAGCCGCTTGAAAAGTTTCTTGGGGTTGGGAAACTCTGCAGTTTCTAGGAAGTTGGCTCATTAGACGACAGAAACGTGAAACTTCCAAGAAGAGGCCATTGAGTCACAAAAGAGTATGGATATTTAAATCCAGTTTATGAAGTACGTTTTGTTTATAAAATATTGTAAGGAATTATGAGTGTATATTTCACGCCTCTCCAGGGGCAGAAAATAGTAGGAAAAGGCACAATGAGGGAGAGAAAGTTCTGGAAATGGAAGGATGTGGTGAACAGGAGAGGTTGTTCCAAGACAGCGCCTCTAATGTAGGGGTGTCCAACTCAATTGTTACGAGGGCCGGATATGACATAAATGTCGCATGGTGGGGCTGGGCTGTGCCTTGCCAGCCCAGATCAGGACTGGGGTGTGGTTCGGCTGCCTCGGTTGGCTCACGGGCTGGATAAGAGCTCTCAAAGGGCCAGATCCAGCCCATGAGTCTCACGTTTGACATCCCTGCTCAAATGCCTACACAGTGGCTCTTATGTAGGATTACAAGGCCACAGCCTGCAACCTTTGGGAGCAAAAAGGGTGTGCTGACGTGACACCAATGCGCCAACTTCTAGGGTTGCCAACATCCAGGCACTAATTTAGAAAATTAGCTTCAAGTTGCATACATGGCTACCTTTGTGAATGTTACCCTTCGTGGGAACTAACCTGTATCCAGCACTTTGAAATTCATTATTATTACTATTAAGATGTGCAATATAAGAGGAACATGCTCGAAGGACTGATGAAGAATTCAATTGCAAAGAATTTGAAACGGCCGTATCCTCCATGAAGTTATTCCTCCCTGAATACTAAGTATCTGTTATATCTGCTCACTTACCTGCATGAGACGTATACAAAATACAGAAGATTGATGCGTATACTTTGAGAGACATTGCACTTTTGAATTGAACTGTTCCTTGTTACCACCATCCCTGAGATGGTTTTGTATGTTTGTGCTTGATATGATTGTATGTGTTGTTCACTTTGTGTATTTATGAGTGCGTATTATATTAGATACAGTAGCATATAATCAGTCTTTGCACCTGTGTGTGTTTTTCGCTCCTGTACTGACTTCCTAATCTCCCAAAACTAGTACAGTGGTGTCTATTTTCTCCCCCAACATCCAGGCACTAGCAGGAGATCTCCCGCGATTACAACTGATCTCCAGCCGATAGAGATCAGTTCACCTGGAGAAAAATGGCCGCTTTGGCAATTGGACTCTATGGCATTGAAGTCCCGCCCCTCCCCAAACTTTGCCCTCCTCAGGCTCCGCCCCAAAAACCTCCCGCCGGTAGCGAAGAGGGACCTGGCAACCCTACCAACTTCACTCCTGGCCAAACCCTGAAGTGACATCAATAGATACTCTAGGATTTTCAGAAAGCCAGGAGTGCATTTAAACCAGAGAGTATTTAAAAATCCTAGAGTGTCTGTGACATCACTTCCGTATTTTATTGGAAGTGGTTTCAGTGGTGGTCCCCAATTCTGCTCTCTGCATTTCCTCCTTCTGGTATTTCAGGTGCCAGTTGGCATGGTAAAGGTTTCCAGGGAGCCTGCCCCTGTCTGGTTGATTAATAAAACTTCAATTAATTTAAAGATTAATAAAAAATAAAATGCTTCTCCCGAGCTGACAACTGTCATCTCTGGAGAAATAATCCATCTGCCTGAGCTGCTGAAGTAGGTCGCAGTGTTACATTACAATATTGCTGCTCCAGTGAATTAAAAAATATGATTATTTTATGAATAAAATAAGGAAATCTTTTAACCGAATGATCCACTAAGAAATTATTAATAAACATAACAAACAATAAAACGGTAGAGCAAAGAGAGCAGCCGACTCTGCTGGTATCGCCAAGGTGATATGTGTCACACACCCCCGAGTTTACAGCTGCAGATTTTAGCAAATAAGAGAGATGATTTGGTAAAAGGCTTTTTAAAATAACTGATATGGATTTTGTAATATTAAAAAAGTTTTAAATGTTCATAAATACTAATAAAAATATGTCAATTATGGTTTAGAGGCCTCAAAAGCTGGGCCTGGGCCTCTCCAGATTTCTGAGCGGGCTCAACATAGAGGGATGAAAAGGGCAGAGGGTGAGAAATTAACGGTGATCGGGTGAGAAAAGGACAGGGATTTGGGAAGTTGGGTGCAAAAGAACTGGTCAAAGAGGTAGTTGGATGGAATGAAAGCAGATAGGGTGAAAGTCATCCTATCTCAGAGCCCATTTAGGGTTTCCACAGGAAAAAAGGTCTTATTGTTATTTCCCCCAAAAAGCCCACCCAGTTTGAATCTTCCAGCACCGGCAGACTGTCATCACAAGCTCACAAGCTGCCCCACACCACAATTTTCATTACCCAGACAGTTGAGGTAGGATTGCCATGTCCCTCTTTGCCACTGGCGGGAGGTTTATTGGGGTGGAGCCTGAGGAAGTCAGGGTTTGGGGAGGGGAGGGACTTCAATGCCATAGAGTCCAATGGCCAAAGTGGCCATTTTCTCCAAGGAAACTGATCTCTATTGGCTGGAGATCAGTTGTAATACCAGGAGAACTCTAGCTAGTACCTTGAGGTTAGCAACCCTTCATTGAGGTCATGATGGGAGACCCCTATTTGGCTCTAAACTCAGGTTCTGTGACCTGCATATGTCCTTGGATTGGGTCCATACTGTCTACGTAGCATCAACATGCAAGTTTGGTGGCAGCATCAGAGAGCTCAGGAGACCTGCTGAGAACAGGAGAAGACCTACTTCGGCCAACATGAATTCACCAGCCTTCACAGTGTATGAACGAGAGTCAATGGGGCAGAACCAAACTTCCTCCAAAGAACCTGTCCCCAGGCTAAGAATATTTCCTCCAACTTAAGTGTCTTCTCCTCCAGTGGAAGAGCCATTTAAGTAGGAGGAAGTCTTTTTAAGCTGGTAAGTTGCTCAGTAAGTGGTATGAGAAGGGTTGGATCCATTCCAATAAGAGTAGGTTTGCATCCTGTGAACCCTAAGTTGGCAGAAGCTATGCTGTGTCTACTTGTCATGAAGAAGTAACAAGACAATTCTTGGCTACTGATTAGGGTTTCCAACTCCAGGTTGGGAAATTCCTGGAGATTTGGGAGTGGAGCCTGAGGAGGGCGGAGTTTGGGATGAGGAGAGACCCCGGCGGGGTCTAGATTAAGAGGGTTGCCAGGTCCCCCGTTGCCATCGGTGGGAACTTTGGTGTGTGTGGGGGCTATTATGCAATAATGCCCCTTCTGGGGTAAACCCGGAAGTGACAGGGATGCTCTAGCACGTTTCTTAAATACTCTATGGAAACCCTGGAGTTTTTGGAGGAACGTGCTAGAGCGTTGCCATCAAACCTGAAATTGACAGGGATGTGCGAGCATATTCCTCCAAAAACTCTATGGTTTCCATAGAGGTTTTTTTTTTTTGAGGATGTGCTAGAGCGTCCCCGTCACTTTCGGGTTTACCTCGGAAGGGACGTTATTGTGCCACCATTTAGCTGGCCTGTTTCCCCCGCTGGTGAGCTGAGGGATAGCAGGCAGGCCTTTTAATTGGTGGGCAATTGCCCACCATTAACAAACACCTGGCAACCCTATAGATTAAGTGTAGGTAGCCTTACATAAATAATGACTGTAGAACAGCTTTCAAGGTGTTTCCAAAATAGCTGGTGAGATGAAACATTCATTCTGTTGCCCAGGTGGGTAATCTATTAATTCCTGGTATATTTGCTGGAATATCTTTGTGTCGTTTATATCATGTTGAAGGCTGGCTTGTGTGAGCAGTAGATTGTTATCAAAGAACACCACTGAACTGGCATGGCATTTCTCCGTGTTTCTGGAAATGATGTGCCCTCACATGTATACCCGTATCCCTTATGGGAGGTGGCACACCTTGAGAAACGAACTGTGGACTTTGATACATTGATACCTATGTGCAAATAAACCTATGTGTTATAGTAAATATAACGTATACCATTTATTTAGTGGAAGAAACTTACTTAGTAATAGTATGCTTTTAATTGAAATGTGAATACTTTTTGTTCACACAGATGGATCGTGTCATTTTTTGTGTGTTTTTGGAAGTTGACTACAAAATATACAAGAAGAAAATGAATGAGTTCTTCCCGACAGGTATGTCCACCTTTTTTTCTGCCTAAAAGAGATTGTCTGCTTGATAATACAGACATGCATGTACGCATAGTGTTCTTGTATGTACAGTATTTCTTTATTTATTGTAGTACTAAATAATTTTTCTATTAACATATTTCAAGCGTTATACAAAACATGTAAATACGATATATGTTAGTATAGCATCATCATTTGATCAAATGACTGAGACCTAGGATTGCCAACTCCAGGTTGGAAGATTCCTGGAGATTTTGGAGGCGGAGCCTAGAGAAGGCAGGATTTGGGGAGAGAAGGGCTCTCAGCAGTGTATAATACCATAGAGTCATAAGAACATAAGAACATAAGAAAGGCCATGCTGGATAAGACCAAGGTCCATCAAGTCCAGCAGTCTGTTCACACAGCGGCCAATCAGGTGCCTCTAGGACGACTGCAGCAGCATTGTCCTGCCTGTGTTCCACAGCACCTAATATAATAGGCATGCTCTTCTGATCCTGGAGAGAATAGTTATGCATCATGACTAGTATCCATTTTTACTAGTATCCATGGATAGCCCTCTTCTCCATGAACATGTCCACTCCCCTCTTAAAGCCTTCCAAGCTGGCTGCCATGACCACATCCTGGGGCAGGGAGTTCCACAGTTTAACTATGTGTTGTGTGAAGTCCATCCTCCAAAGCAGTTGTTTTCTTCCGAGGAACTGATCTCTGTCATCTGGAGATCAGTTGTAATAATTGGATTTCCAGGCCCCACCTGGAGGATGGCACCCTAGAAAGATCTCATTTTCATGAGTATTGCCTTTTATGCATTATCAGTTTCCTTCCGTCTAATTTCCTGTTTCTTTTGGTGTTATTTTCCAATTATTCACCTGTTTTGCTCCCTCCAGTGGTCAATTTGATATGACAGCAGTTTTAGAAAGCATAAAAAGCTGCTGATTTAAACTACAGGGAGAAACACTTCATTTAAAGCTGTGATGTCGAATCGACCATCAGAGGGAGTAAAACATATGCATAGCTGAAACCCTCCCCTCCCTGAAGAAACAGGAGGTTAGACACGAGGAAACTGAGAATGCATAAAGGCATATGTTAGAATAAAACATTTATTAAAAAGTGCAAGTGCCTGTTTTCTTTTTTAACAAAATGTGCTATTTACAGGCATGGTTTAGATAGCATTACAGACCAGAGTGACCAGCTCTGAGTTAGGGAATTCCTGGAGATTTGGGGGTGGAGCCTGGGAAGGGGGAGGTTGGGAGGGGGAGGGACTTCAGTGGGGAACAGCCACAGAGTCCACCCTCCAAAGCAGCTGTTGTCTCCAGGGGAACTGATCTCTGCCATCTGGAGATCAGCTGTAATACTGGGAGATCTCCAGGTGCCACCTGGAGGTTGGCAACCCTCCTGTAGACAACGTGCATGGCAGGGCTGCATTCAGACAAGCTCCTCACACGCTCATTTCACACATGGCTTGTAGATTCAAGACTTCTTACTGTGGGCCAGGCACAAACTGTCAGCCTACCTTCACAGGGCTGTTGCGAGGATAGAATGGAGGAGAGGAGAATGATGTAAACCTCATTGGGGAGAAAACCAGGGTACAAATGAGGTAAATAATTGAATCCTTGGTAACAAACTGTAATTTGTTTTGCCATCTATATCAGACCCAATGACAAACTGTGGTTTATTCCTTGCTTACAAATCAGGATTCCTAACCATGCTTTAACCCTGATTTGGAAACCTGGTTAACAACATGGTTTGGCATTTTGTCTGATCAAGTTGTCCGAACAAATTGTGGTTCATGACCAACCAGGAGGTGTTCAGTCTATGAGTCATGTACCCCGGGGGAAAGGAAGTGTGCAAATCTGAGGATTTTGGTTATCTGAATGTAGCCATTATGCCCAATCCATGGCTTGAGAATGAACGCCAAATCTGAATCTGGAACAGCTGCTGTTTTGCAAACTGTAGTTTGAACAAGCTGTCATAATGTGAGGGAATTGTCTGCCCTCGTAGGCTGCCGAACTACAGAGAGGGGAGCCTAGAGTTAGCAGAAAATGCAACCCCTCTAGTAGCTCCTTTGGGCAGTTTCCCAAAGTACTCACTGTCATTTGCTGAGCCACAGTTGTCTGTCCGTCTCCACCCCCATCCCCACCCTCTTTTTAAGTTAAAATTATCATCTGGGGTTCCAGTCACTGATCACGTATGTTTCATCCATCATGTTAAAAAAAATGTCTCCCAAAGCTTTTATTATGGTACGCAGTTAAATTTGAGGACAAAGCTCATGTGCAGAGGAGGGAGACCAAGGTGAATCTTTTGGGAGAGCACCAGAGCATTCTCATTAGGGTTGCCAGCCTCCAGGTGATGGCTGGAGGTCTCCTGCTATTACAACTGATCTCTAGGTGACAGAGATCAGTTCCCCTGGAGAAAATGGCCGCTTTGGCAACTGGACAATATGGCATTGAAGTCCCCCCCTCTCCAAACCCTGCCCTCCTCAGGCTCTGCCCCAAAAACCTCTAGTTACTTCCTAACCCGGAGCTGGAACCCCAATTCTGATGCAAAGTGGACGAGGAGGCTCAGAGTAGAAACCATGGTTTGTTAGTTATGTGTACATGGGGGACACAAATACAACAGGGAGGGACCCAAACCATGGTTAGCACATGGCTTGTCATGATATCTTAATCGTAACCCAGTGACAAATGAGATGAGAGCTCTTTCTATAACAGCATACAGGTTCATCATCCCTTATCCGGACATCCAAAATACAGAAAGATCTAAAATACAGACATTTTGAGCTGGCATGCAGGCATTACTCACAGGCCCTCAGCAGCCAAGCTGTTTTCTGATGGTTCAGTGTACACAAAATTATTTAAAATATCGTTTAAAATTACATTCAGGCTATGTGTATAATGTGTATATAAAACATAAATGAATTTCGGGTTTAGACTTGGGTTCCATCCCCAAGATATCTCGTTATGATGAAGAATGTGAGTTGTGGCTCACGGAAGCTCATACCCTGCCAGAAATTTTGTTAGTCTTTAAGGGGCTACTTGACTCTTGTTCAAGAAATCAGAAGGAGATGGAGACTGGGAAGGGCAGCCATGAAGGAGCTACAAAAGATTCTAAAGTGTAAGGATGTGTCACTGGCCACCAAGATCAAGTTAATTCATGCCATCATGTTCTGTATTACTATGCATAGGTGTGAGAGCTGGACAATGAAGAAAGCTGATAGGAACAAAGTAGATTCCTTTGAAATGTGGTATTGGAGGAGAGTGTTACGGATACCCTGGACTGTCAAAAAACCAAATCCGTAGGTTATAGATCAAATCAAGCCTGAACTGATCCTAGAAGCTAAAAGGACTAAACTGAGGCTGTTGTACTTTGGTCACATTATGAGAAGACAAGAGTCACTGGAAAAGACAATAATGCTACGAAAAGTTGAGGGCAGCAGGAAAAGAAGGACCCAACAAGAGAAGGATTGACTCTATAAAGGAAGCCACGGCCCTCAATTTGCAAGTTCTAAGCAAGGCTGCTAAGGATAGGATGTTTTGGAGGACATTGATTCATAGGGTTGCCATGAGTAAAAAATGACTTGACGGGCCTGACGGCCCTGAACACACACATCTCATTATGTATATGGAAATAGGCCAAAATATGGAAAGATCAGAAATACAGAACACTTGTGGTCCCAAGGATTCCAGATAATGGATACTCAATCGGTATGGAAAATAGCTTTCTGCAAACTCAGGTTGCAAACAATTAGATTTGAGTCTGGTAGCACCTTAGAGACCAACAAGATTTTTTTGGGTAGGTGGAATGAGCTTTCGAGAGTCAATGCTCCCTTCATCAGATACATTTGCAACCAATTCACTCTTCTTATTGTGCCAAAAGAAAGAAATAGGCATGATATCCCTCAGCTGTGCTCTACAATCTGATCCAAATACAACCACTTCTTCCACTTTCAACCTCTCTTTTTTTGGATGCAAACTAGGAGCTGGTTCAGACATTTTGACATCATTGTTCCTGGGAGATGGTAAATGTATGGAGGAACTAATGTCTAACCTAATACATTCTCCAGATGCAACTGCTGTTTCTCAACAGTGATTTATGTGGGCATTTATTAACCCAATGACTGGTAGAAGCTCCCTTGGAAAAGCTATTTGCATATTAACTGTGTAGTCCAAATAGCTGGCGAGCCCTACAATAGTTTCTGTCTCCTTCTCTGAATCCCTCGAAGATCCTTTAAAATCCCTCTTTTACAGTTTGGGAAGACCGTGGACCCCAAGAGGGATTATGCATAATTCACCTTCAGACCGAGAGAGGAATAATGATCTCTTGTGGTGCTCGATTTCCCATGCCTTTCCCCTGATCTTGCTCATTATGTCCAGAAAATTCTCTCATATTCAGTTGGAAAACCCTACTGCACTTCCAACGAAAACATAAGTATGAAACTGTTCCCGCAGCGAGATGAGTCACTCCAAAGACTGCTCTTCCTCAACCCACTTTGGGAATGTCATCTTCTATTATTCAAAGCAGTATCCGTTGTTTTTTTTACATTTCTTTTTTACCTTAAGAAGATCTCTTTTGTGCTCTTTTTCTGCATGTCGTTTTGGATCTGCTTCTCTTTGTTGAAATGTCCTCAAAAGAGGAAAGAGGTGTGTGTATCTCCCTCTCCCAAAATACTAAAACTTGAGGGCTTCCAGTTAAGTTGATGAGCTGTAGAATTAGGACTGAGAAAGAAAATACTTCTTTATTCGACAAGTGATTAAATTGTGGAATTTGCTGCCAGAGGATGTAGTGATGGCAACAGGCACAGATGGCGTTTAAAAAGTGATTGGACAGATTCATAGAGGAGAGGTCTATCAGAGGCTATTAGCCATGGTGCCTAAAGGGAACCTCCATGTTCAGTCAGCCTTTAAATCCTAGTGCCAGGAGGTAACATCAGGGGAAGGCCTTGACCTACATTCCCTGAAGTTGGACCTCCAGAGAACTGGTTGGCCACTGTGTGGGACAGGGTACAGGACTAGATGGACCCTTACTGGTCTGATCTAGCTGGGCTCTTGTTATGTTTTTATGAAGGCCCCGGCCTCTATGCCCTGATGTTGAACCTCCAGAGGAACTGATTGGCCACTGTGTGAGACAGGATGATGGATAGGTTTGCCAACCTCCAGATACTATCTGGAGATCCCCGCCTATTAGAACTGATCTCCAGCTGATAGAGATCAGTTCACCTGGAGAAAATGGCTGCTTTGGCCATTGGACTCTATGGCATTGAAGTCCCGCCCCTCCCCAAACCCCGCCTTCCTCAGGCTCCACCTCAGAAACCTCCCACCGGTGGCGAAGAGGGACCTAGCAACCCTATTGCTGGACTAGATGAACCTCCGGTCTGATCCAGCAGGGCTCTTCTGATGTTCTTATCAAGGGAAGGCCTCGGCCTCTATGCCCTGTTCATTGGACCTTCAGAGGAACTGGTTGGCCACTGTGTGAGGCAGGATGCTGGACTAGGTGGACTACAGGTCTAATCCTGCAGGGCTCTTCTGATATTCTTATCAGGGGAAATCCTTGGCCTCTATGCCCTGTTTCTTTGGTCCTCCAGAGGAACTGGTTGCCCACTGTGTGAGGCAGGATGCTGGACTAGATGGATCACTAGTCTGATCCAGCAGGGCTCCTCTTATGTTATGCTACAGCTTTCTGTACTTCTTACTCTGCGTGGCATTATATAACTACAAGGCTTGGCTATTGACTGCAGAAGTAGACTTCCCTATGAGGAGCGGTTAAAACACTCAGGGCTGTTTAGCCTGGAGAGAAGGCAGTTAAGGGGAAACATGATAGAGGTCTATAAAATTATGCGCAGTTTGGAGAGAGTGGACAGGGAGAAGCTTTTCTCCCTCTCTCATAATACCAGAATGCGGGGTCATCTGCTGAAGCTGGAGGGGGAGAGATCCAAAACTGATAAAAGGAAGTATTTTTTCACACAATGCATAGTTAAATTGTGGAACTCCCTCCCCCAGGATGTGGTGATGGCTGCCAACTTGGAAGGCTTTAAGAGGGGAGTGGACATGTTCATGTGGATAAGTCTCTGCTTGGCATGCAGAAGGTCCCAGGTTCAATCCCTGGCAACTCCTGTTAAAGGGACCGTTCGGTAGGTGAGGTAGAAGACCTCAGCCTGAGACCCTAGAGACCCGCTGACAGTCTGAGTAGACAAATACTGACCTCGATGGACCCGTGGTCTGATTCAGTATAAGGCAGCTTCATGCGTGACCCTGTGCCATTTGCGTGGCCTGCCCTTTTCCATGTGTGGAGCGACAGAGAACTTGGTGTAAGCGGAAGAACTTTGCAGATTTGTCTGACACGGGTGCACCAGATTTCCTTGAATAACAGTTGAGGGACTTTTCCCACGATTAAAATAAGACTACTTGTATTCCTTTCTGCGCTTGTTTCACTGCCAGAGTATTCATGGGCTGGAGTGGACGAAACTGTAAATCAACATTTCCATCCTCACATGAACATTCATTTGCTGCTACTGGCTATCTGGCCGTTGACAGTGGCCAAAAAGCTGTTTTGTCACATCAACCTACTCGTTTAGACATTTTCGACATCTCCATATTGACGTATGGCTATGGTTTCTAGAGGCGTGCGCTCTGAGCCATGTAGTTCATATTAGTCATGCCGAACATGGTATAATTATTCATCCTTAACCAATACTCAAGGGACAGTAAAGGGACGTGGTATTTGCCGCTCCATGTTATATATTAGGGTGATTCTAATTGCCGTAGTGACTTTGAGGTCGGAATTAACTGCATTAATGCTAGCGAGTTCAGAACTAATTAATTTGTAATAAAAGTATGATCTTGTGTATGCCGCCCTGAGGTGGAAGTTGCTAACGCTTTGGTTAACAAAGAATCCTTCTGCTATGTGATGTAGGGCATGCTTTTATGCCCGAGTAATTAATTGGGGGAAAGAAAGCCTTTTTTTTTTGTAATCCTGAAAACTACGGAGAAAGGTTCCCGCTGTCTTTGAAGGTGCCTGTAAAGGCCAGATGAAGGAATCAGTGTAGATGAGGGGAACGTTGTTGCCACAACAGTCCTGTGAGGAAAGGCAGACAAAATGATTAATGGTATCAAAGGGAGCAAAGAAATTCAACACAAATTGCAACCTGAAACTGGAACTGATATTTTGGGGGGAGAAGTTCATAGGAGCTGGGAGTGGAGGGGAATGGAATGGGATGGGAGGGAGAAGAAGAAGAAGAAGAAGAAGAAGAAGAAGAAGAAGAAGAAGAGGAGGAGGAGGAGGAGGAGGAGGAGGAGGAGGAGGAGGAGCTTGTTTATATATGCCGACTTTCTCTACCACTTCAGGCAGAATCAAACCAGCTTACAATCACCTTCCCTTCCCCTCCCCACAACAGACACCCTGTGAGGCAGGTGGGGCTGAGAGAGTGTGAGTAGCCCAAGGTCACACAGCTGGCTTCATATGTAGGAGTGGGGAAACAATCCAGTTCACCAGATTACCTTCCACCGCTCATGTGGAGGAGTGGGGAATCAAACCCGGTTCTCCAGATTAGAGTCTACTGTTTCAAACCACCACTCTTAACCACTACACCACGCTGGCTCTCAAAGGCCAGGAAAAGACCAGCAGGAGCTGACGTCGAAAAAACGTAGAAAAGGAAAGGGAGAATATTTTTTTAAGCGCACAAAGAGGAAACGAATATGCTAGAACAGGGGTCCCCAACTATTTGGAGTCCATGGGCACCTTTGGAAAGATAACAGAGCGTGGTGGGTATGTTAGCATTCCAAAAAGCCGCACCTTGCCCCACCCACTTTTTACAAACACTTGGCAGATACCAGGAGCGAGGAGCATGGCATCAACAGGCACCATGTTGGTAGGGTTGCCAGGTCCCTGTTCACCACCGGCAGAAGGTTTTTGGGGCGGAGTTTGGGGAGGGACTTCAGTGCCATAGAGTCCAATTGCCAAAGCAGCCATTTTCTCCAGGGGAACTGATCTGTATCGGATGGAGATCAGTTGAATTAGCTGGAGAGCAACAGCTAGTACCTGGAGCCCATTTGAATGGGCTTAGACTGGAGTAAGCCTCCTTCTGATTGCACCGCAAATCTGTTATGGTGGCCATATTTCTAAAGCCAGAGTAGCCCTGTTTTTACTCTGCGGTATTGCTTCCCTCAGCTCAGGAACATGGAGAGGGGAGGCTGTTGTGAGGTCAGGCTTTCAGCACACGAATTGCCCTTGAAACAGGATCCTTCCGAGCCAGCAGCTGGGCTCTTTGTAGTTGCGACATTTTGTTGTCAACCACAATCCTTCACCACCTGCTCCCCTTAGGTTTACTGACCCAAACTGGATTGTGCGTAATGAGACACCCCACTCAGACCCGTGGACCCATTAGCGCTTCGGCCTTGGCAGAAATATGCTGTTGGTTTGCAAGCCGTGCAAATAGGGTTGCCAACTGCCAGGTAGTAGCAGGAAATCTCCTGCTAATTCAACTGATCTCCAGCCGATAGAGATCAAATTACCTGGAGGAAAATGGCCGCTTTGGCAATTGAACTCTATGGCATTGAAGCCCCTCCCCAAACCCCGCCCTCCTCAGGCTCCGCCCCAAAAATCTCCCACTGGTGGCAAAGAGGGACCTGGCAACCCTATGTGCAAATGAGACTAGTGAAGCAGCAACTTACCAATGGGAGAAAATTTCATCGAATCATAGAACCCCCCCCCCCAAAAAAGTTGGCTAGTATTGATCATTTGAGGGGGTAGCCATTTTAGTTGGTAGCAAGAAAATTAAACAATAATTCCGGGTCACCTGAAAGACTAACAAAGTGTATTCCAGGAAAAGCTTTCACGACTGAGCTCCTGAAGGGAGCTCTAACTCATGACAGTTCATACTGGAATACATTTTGTTAGTCTTTATGATGCCACTGATTCAAATCCTAGAGTTGGAAGGGGCCATAGAGACCATCTAGTCCAACCCCCTGCTCGAAGCAGGATCAGCCTAGAGCATCCCTGACATGTGTTTGTCCAGCCGCTGCTTGAAGACAGCCAGAGAGCGGGAGCTCACCACCTCCCTAGGTGGCTGATTAACTGCTGAAATACTCTCACTTAAAAAAAATGTTTTCCTAATATTCAGCCAGTACCTTTCCACCCATAATTTAAACCCATTATTGCCAGTCCTATCCTCTGCTGCCAACAGGAACAGCTCCCCACCCCCAGTGACATCCCTTCAAATACTTCAAGAGAGCAATCCTGTCCCCCCTCAACCTCCTCTTCTCCAGACTGAACATTCCCAAGTCCCTCAACCTTTCCTTGTAGGGCCTGATCTCCAGGCCCCGATCATCTTGGTTGCTCTCCTCTGCACCCGCTCCATTCTATCCACATCCTTTTTGAAGTGAAGCCTCCAGAACTGCACACAATACTCCAGGTGCGGCCTGACCAATGTGGTGTGTGTGTGTGTGCGCGCCATCAAATCACAGCTGACTTATGGCCATCTAGAGGGGTTTTCAAGGAAAGAGACGTACATAGGTGGCTTGCCATTGCCTGCCTCTGCATAGCGACCCTGGACTTCTTTGGTGGTCTCCCATCCAAGGACTAAACAGGGCTGACCCTGCTTAGCTTCCGGGAGCTGATGAGATCGGGCTAGCCTGGGCCATCCAGGTCAGGACAGACAATGAGAGGTGGTTTGCCATTGCCTGCCTCCACATCACGCCCCTGTTGTTCCTTAAAGGTTTTCCATTCAAGTGCTAACCTGGGCCAACCCTGATTAGCTCCTGAGATCTGACGAGATTAGGCTAGCCTGGCGCTATCCAGATCAGGCAAATGCTGTGTACAGCAGGACTTTGACATCTTGCAATCTGGATGTTTGGATTTCACCTCAGTTGGAGTCTGCCCTTCTCAACCCCGGCCTCAAGTACAATGATTAGAAGCACAGAAATCTTCTTTCCCAACGGGAGGAGGGGTAGGATGGGGAAAACGAAAGTGAGTGTTGCAGGAAAGACAGTTGGTGTGGAGGAGAAGGAGGAAATCAGACAACTGATATATCCATAAGCGGCTTTTGGGACTCACAGTTAGTCCATAGGCTTTAGCCCATGTTGGTCCTTATAAGGAAATTTCTATGCCACACTAATATGTCTTCAAGCGGTGGTATCACCAGAGTCTCCATGGAGTTTTTAGTCTAGGGGTGTCAAACATAAGGCCCAAGGGTCCCCTGAGAGCTCTTTTCCAGCCCGCGAGTGTCGTGGTGCAGTCGAGGAGCGAAGGCTGTAAGTTGTAAGCGTAGTCTGGGGAACAGTCAAGGTCATTCACAGTGAAGGCAGAGTCCGAGATATCAATACAGGCAAGGGAAGTCCAAGGTGTTAGAGCCAGTCCAAGAAGTCAGGGTACCAGGAATCCAAAGGATAGAAGGAAAACAAGGCCGGTACACCAGGAGGTTGGAGACAAGTTGCTTGCACAACAGCCAAGCCTAACTGATGGCTTAAATCCCTTCCCCTGCTGCTGTAGCAGAGCCAGCTGATGCTGATGAGGCTGAGTTCACAGGTGGTGCTTCAGCCCTGCTCTTCCTCATCACTGCTACTGGGGAGGTTCCTGTGTAAAGCCTTCAGCCTAGCACTCTGCCGTCTCTGCTGCATTGCCAGACGGACCTGTTTTCTTTTCTGCTCCAGTGGCCTTGGCGAGGCCTCTGGAGACACTGCATGTTGCAAGGTGTCAGGTCCAACTGGAGTCCTTGAGCTGGCAGGCTGCAGGCATGGCGAGTCATCTCCTGACTTTGGCTGATCCTCTATTCTGGCCTCTACTTCCTCTTCGTCAGAGGAGGTCTCTGCAGGCTGACTCTCTGCAGGCTGACTTATGACAGCGAGACAGCCAACGCATAGGGTTGCAAGGTTCCTCTTCACCACTGGTGGGAAGTTTTGGGGGTGGAGCCTGAGGAGGAGGGTTGGGGAGGGGAGGGACTTCAATGCCATAGAGTCCAATTGCCAAAGCGGCCATTTTCTCCAGGGGAACTGATCTCTGTCGGCTAAAGATCAGTTGTAGTAGCGCGAGATTTCCAGCTAGTACCTGGAGGCTGGCAACCCTACCGACGCAGCCACACACACTCACACACACACACACACCCTCAATCTGGGCTGGCGAGGCACAGCACGGCCTCCAACCCTTGTAACAATTGAGTTCGACACCCCTGTTTTGGTCCATAGAACCTCTTTCCACAGGTCTCTCCCTTTCTTCAAATTCAGCTGAGTAATATTAATCTTTTTTAAAGACTTTAAAAAAAAAGTCTCAGTAGGGAACTCAGAAGACTTGAATGCATTTGAAAAAATATATTCCTAGAGGGGGATCCGTCACAATACAACTACAGCATGCAGACATTGATAAGAGTATTTGCCCGGCCGGTGATAATACTGGAAAACTTGCATTCTCCGGGGTTTCACTCTGGCAGCTTTCTCCAGCTCTGAATTTGCATTCCCCCCCTCAACAAAAGTAATAAGAAGCCCATGGAAAATGAACACATTTCCTAAATGATTACATTTTGTCTTCCTCCCTCCCTCCCGCTTCCTTTTTTCATTGCTCTTTTGTGAACGGTTCGCTTTGTTCCACTTCTTCCTTGTGATTTGCATATAAAGACACTTACAATGATTCTGTACCGTCAAGATATTCGCTATCTCCTGAAGAACCTGCAGTTTTGTACAAAGGAGCTGGTTGCAGGGTTCCATGTCAAAGAGCAGGGTCGCGGCTCCGCCTTCCGGCAATAGCTTTCTGACATTCAGATTATATTCAGCAGGGAATCCTGAATGTTGCGCTGCATTGTCTGTCTGTTAATTCGTTTTGTATATGTGGATGAATGGGGAAAAGGGGACATTTTAAACAGCAATAATGCGCCTTCCTTTCTGAATTGATAGGATACTATTCTAGAATTTGTAAGAGTGGAGAAAGGCTTCTTCAAAGAGAGGTTAAGATACAAAGGAAAGAGGGGTTTTTTTTTAATAATGTGAATCGTGTGTTCTGAAATATTTTCCCGTAATCACATTCAGACAAGAATATCTGAGAAGGAAGCAGATTATGATGCTGGAGACATAGATATTTCTGCTTCCCTACCCTGCGTATTAATAAATCTGAAAAAGACATTCTAGATATTGGAGGTAGTCAAGTGATAAGGAAACAAAACAAAACATTACACCTTGGTGTTTTTATTATTTATTCATTTATTGCCATACAAGTAGCAGCCTAGTTATGGCAATCCTGTAGGGTTTTCAAGGCAGCAGTTAAAACAGGGCCTGAAAATTGTGTTGCGGCTTCCCCTGTGGTAGATTTGTGTAAAAGATTTTCCTTATGGGCATCGGAGCACAATCCAAAAGTGTCTTTCAACTGATCACTACACCAGCATGGTGCCGTGGTTAAGAGCAGTGGTTTGGAGTGGTGGACTCTGATCTGGAGAACCAGGTTTGATTCCCCACTCCTCCACATGAGTGGCGGAGGCTAATCTGCTGAACTGGATTTGTTTCCCCACTCCTACACTCAAAGCCAGCTGGGTGACCTTGGGCTAGTCACAGCTCTCTTAGAGCTCTCTCAGCCCCACCTACCTCACAGGGTGTCTGTTGTGGGGAGAGGAAGGGAAGGCGATTGTAAGCCGGTTTGAGTTTCCCTTAAGTGGTAGAGAAAGTTGGCATATAAAAACCAACTCTTCTTCTTCTTATGACTTCCCTGCAAGTACTATATTCTGGGTAAGCATTGGTAACTTGACCATCAAGGTCAGAAGGGACTGTACCTGCTCATACCTCCCTACCACACACACTAATATGTTTCTTCAGTTGTCCCTTCAAATATGCCCATTAGGCACTACCACCAATAGAGGGGCCAAATAGTGCTAATCGGTGAGCTAAACATGGTTTCTATAAGGTTTTGGTCACCTTGTCCTGTTTGTTGGCCCTCCAGAGGAACTGGTTGGCCACTGTGTGTGACAGGATGCTGGACTGGATGGACCCATGGTCCGATCCAGCAGGGCTCTTCTTATGTTCTTACAAAGACCTTGGCCTCTATGTCATGTTGTTGGACCTGGGCTCTATGCCATGTTGTTGGGCATGTAAGAAAGGGTCACGAGAGCCAAGCACTGATGCAACCCTTCTAGCCCTCCCTCTCATGATCTGCCTAAGTTCACAGAAATCGGCACTGTCAGATGGCCATCTAGCCTCTGCTTAAAAACCTCCAAAGAAGGTGAGCCCACCACCTCCCAAGGAAGCCTGTTCCACTGAGGAAATGCTATGTCAGGAAGTTCTTCCTAATATTTAGCCAAAAATTCTTTTGATTTAATTTCAACTCATTGGTTCTGGTCTGATCTTCTGGGACAACAGAAAATGATCCCACTCCATCGTCTATATGAATCCTTTCAAGTACTTGAAGATGGTTATCATATTGCCTCTAAGTTGTCTCCTCTTCAGGCTAAACATACCCAGCTCCTTCAACCTTTCCTCATAGGACTTGGTCTCCAGACCCTTCACCATCTTTGTTGCCCTCTTCTGGACACGTTCCAGCTTGTCTACATCCTTCTTAAATTGTGGTGCCCAGAACTGAACACAGTACTCTAGGTGAGGTCTAACCAGAGCAGATTAAAGCAATACTATCACTTCACGTGATCTGGACACTATGCTTCTGTTAATGCAGCCCAAAATTGCAGGGAGCCCATTCCAGAGAGCCAGAGTCACGATGGAAAAGGCCCTGATCTTGGTCTATGTCTGACAGGCCACCTAACTAGTGGGAGAGCCCACAGATGGCTGCCTGTTGACCGTAGTTGTCCTGTCATGCAAAAGAGATGAAATGGGACCAAGGAAACCCATACTACTCAAACTTCAGACATTGTCAGTATCTGGATGGCCGCAAACATACCATAAGGACTTGGGCTTGTTATTTAACTTATTTTTTTTTGTTCTTATTTGTTTTTACTGCACCAATTGACACTGCTGTTTTAATTCGACAGTGGTTTCCTGAGTTTTGCTTGCTGGATAATGTCAAGAATCCCCCACAGCTTAATTGGATGGGGTTTTTTCCCAACTCTTTGAATGGTGCGATAGTGTTAACTAGGCTTGCCAACCTCCAGGTGGTGGCTGGAGATCTCCTGCTATTACAACTGATCTCCAACCAATAGAGATAGGTTCACCTGGAGAAAATGGCCACTTTAGCAATTGGACTATGCCATTGAAGTCCCTCCCCTCCCCTCCCCAAACCCTGCCCTCCTCAGGCTCCACCCAAAAAACCTCCCACCGGTGGCAAAGAGGGGGACCTGATAGCCTTAGTGTTAACAACCACACAGGAAGCAGAAGCCATGCCTGGATCTTGATGGCCCTTCCATCAAGTGGGTGAGGATAAAAACCTTTTTCAGCAGGACGCTACTTTACACAGTAAAATCTCAGCAGGATGTGTAAAGAGTTCTAAGCACCATCAGGTTTTGTGGGTGTTTTGTTTATCAAGTGCAAGCATCGTGTGCCTGAAGTTGGCTCAGCTTCTTTACTCGTTTTGCCATTGAGTTTATCTGTCTGCACAGGTCCCTAAACAGAAGACATTGTATAGCCAGTGCAGTGTAGTAGCTAAGAGCGGTGGACTCTAATCTGGAGAACTGGTTTCGATTCCTCAGTCCTCCACATAAAAGCCTGCTGGGTGACCTTGGGCCAGTCACAGTTCTCTCTGAACTACCTCACAGGATTTCTGTTGTGGGGAGGGGAAGGGAAGGTGATTGTAAGCCGGTTTGATTCTCTTTAAAAGGTAAAGTAAATCGGCATATAAAAATCAACTCTTCGTCTTCTTCTTCTTGCTGCCCTTCCACATTCCCAAGCATTTGTGCACTAAATATGCATTGGAGCCTTCTTTTCTGATTCACATGTGAGGGGGAGGGGGGACCAGGACCGTAGGCTAAAGGTGGGAATGAAAGAAGAGACATCTGGGGATGGATGGGAATTAAATGAGCCAGAACAAGAGAACTGTGACTGAAGGAAGGGGGGAGATGAAAAAGAAACCGGAGAAAGACAAAACAAGTGTTAGTCAAGGAGATGAAAGATGAGATCCAGCAGTTCAGACAGCAGCTGCTCTTCTTCTTGATGGTTGTGGGGGGGATAAGAAAACACGGCCACCCCCTGGCTAGAGCAGAATCCAGGGCATGTGTTAGATCGCTTTTGTTCGAATTATGTATTTGATTAAGCATCAACTGTCTCTGAAAGGACATCTCGAGGTGCTCCTCAGAAGTGGCTCTTGAGCATTGTCAGCTGGAAGTACCAAGTCAGCTTGGGTAGAAGAGACAAATTGCCAGACAATAATATACAATGGGACAAAGTTTGTTCTGTTGAAGTACTGATTTTCATTGGATGGATAGTCACAAAGTTCTTGTGTGAAGATTAGGCAAATGTCCACTGAGCAACTATCCATGTTCCTTCTTTGATAAACACCCTACACACACATTCACAGGAGAAGGAGAAGAAGAAGAGTTGGTTTTTATACCTCGATTTTTCTCTACCTTAAGGAGTCTCAAAGCAGCTTACAATCGCCTTCCCTTCCTATCCCCACAACAGACACGTTGTGAGGTAGGTGAGGCTGAGAGAGCTCGAAGAGAACTGGGACTAGCCCAAGGTCACCCAGCAGGCTTAAGAACATAAGAAAGGCCACGCTGGATCAGACCAAAGTCCATCAAGTCCAGCAGTCTGTTCACACAGTGGCCTCTAGGAAACCCACAAACAAGACGACTGCAGCAGCATTGCCCTGCCTGTGTTTCATAGCACCTCATATAATAGGCCTGCTCCTCTGATCCTGGAGAGAATAGGTATGCATCATGACTAGTATCCATTTTGACTAGTAGCCATGGATAGCCCTCTCATCCATGAACATGTCCACTCCCCTCTTAAAGCCTTCCAAGTTGGCAGCTAACCAAAAATATCCCGGTGGGGGTGGGGAATGGGACTGGATATAGGCAGGGAGGTATGGAAATCCATATCTACCAGTCCACATAGATTCTAAACTTGCTTTGGCTCTGACCTTCCCATAAAGATTGGACCAAAGCGGGTTTGGGAAAATAGGTGGGAAAGCCAGGGGAAATATGGAAGGTGGATGTCATGCATAAGCCCCGGGGGCCCACCCCATAATGATGTCATTCAAAAGTAGTGTTGTCAACCTCCAGGTACTAAGCCAAAATAGACACCTCTGTGTATAAATGTAGTTAGTCCAAATCTAACACAGATCAAACATACAAAGTATAGCTAGACTGTATTATACAATAACATTGACAAACACATGCAAAAAGTCCTATTTCTTAAGCATAAAGACACAAAGTCACAATATTCCAAGCTTTCCAAAATTCACTGTCCAACAGATACCAATTCTAGGTTTTTTCTTCTTTCAGGTGTGGATTCCAGGTAAATATTGCTTCTTTCAGGTGTGGATTCCACATCTGAAAGAAGAAGAAAAACCTAGAATTGGTATCTGTTGGACTTTTTGTCTGTCTTTAGGATAGTGAATTTTGGAAACCTTGGAATATTGTGACTTGGTGTCTTTACGCTTAGGAAATAGGACTTTTTGTATGTGTTTGTCAATGTTATTGTATAATACAGTCTGTTGTTTAGCTATACTTTGTATGGTTGATCTGTGTGAGATTTGGAGTAACCTCCAGGTACTAGCTGGAGATCTCCTGCTATTACAACTGATCTCCAGGTGACAGAGATCAGTCCCCCTGGAGAAAATGGCCGCTTTGGCATTTGGACTCTACGGCATTGAAGTCCCTCCCCTCCCCAGACTTCACCTCCTCAGGCTTCATCCCAAAAACCTCCCGCCAGTGGGAAAGAGGGATCTGGCCACCCTGTGTAGAAGCCCCACGGCCCCACTCCAAAGTGGCAGTTTTTATGGGGGGGTGACGTGGAATTTAGTGTAGTAGCCACATGTAGTAGCCACATCTGTTGCCCAAATATCACTTAACTTATTTATTCCTTCAAGGGTTTTTTTTTTTTTACCTTCCACGTTCGCCAATATTATCTTGGTTATAAAATAATAAAGGGGAACATTCTAATTTTCCGTGTGCGTTTCATTTTCATAATAATTCGCGTTAACTCATAAAGCCCTGGAGATGAAAGAGGTTTCTTAGCACAGGTCTGTCAATTATACCTGTTTGGGCAACAGACTTTTGGCAGGAAGGCTACTCTCCACTGGGTTTATACTATTTATTTTAACAGATGTTTGCAAAGTAATAAGACAAGCATTAAAAAAGGCAGTGCATTCTGCAAAAGCAAACAGGAAGGAGTGTTGCATTGTGCCAGCAAAAATGTTTTTGTAGAATGGTAAACATATGCAAATTGGAAAACATAATCGCCACCTCCTACTGTACTTAGGAAACACACAAAAACACACTTTGCTAATTAGTAAATGTATTAACATTGGAAATATGGTGTATATAAAAAATTAAATAAAAAGAACACATGAACACATGAAGCTGCCTTATACTGAATCAGATCCTTTCTCCATCAAAGTCAGTATTGTCTACTTAGATCGGCAGCAGCTCTCCAGGGTCTCAGGCAGAGGTCTTTCCCATCACCTACTTGCCTGGTCCCTTTAACTGAAGATGCCAGGGATTGAACCTGGGACCTTCTGCATGCCAAGCAGATGCTCTACCACTGAGCCATGGCCCCTCTCCTAAGAAGGTGTGGGGGAGCAATTGGGAGAGTAATGAAAAGGAAAAAAACTCCCATCTAATCGCCTTTTAAAGCCCCTATGGCCATCAGTACTTCTCTCTTCTGAGAGAGAGACAGTGTGGTGTAGTGGTTAAGAGCGGTGGTTTGGAGCAGTGGAGAATGATCTGGAGAACCGGGTTCGATTCCTCACTCCTCCACATGAGCGGCGGAGGCTAATCTGGTGAACCGGGTTTGTTTCCCCACTCCTCCTCACGAAGCCAGCTGGGTGACCTTCGGCTAGTTACACTCTTTCAGCCTCCCCTACCTCACAGGGTGCCTGTTATGGGGGGGGGGGAAGGGGAAGTGATTGTAAACTGGTTTGATTCTTCTTGAAAGGTAGAGACAGTCGGCATATAAAAAACAACTCTACCTTTTCTTCTTCACTTTGTCAGTTCTCTCTCAGCCCCACCTAACTCACAGGATGTTTGTTGTGGGGAGGGGAAGGGAAGGCAATTGTGAGCTGGTTTGATTCTCCTTTAAGTGGTGGAGAAAGTTGGCATATAAAAACCAGCTCCTCCTCCTCTTCTTCCTCCTCTTCTTCTTCCTTCTTCTTCCTGTTCCTCTTCCTCCTGTTCGTCTCCTCCTCCTCCTTCTTCTCATCTTGGTGACCCTCTTCTGGACTTTTTCCAGCTCTCTGATGTCCTTTTTGAGCTATGGCGACCAGGGCTGCGAACAGTATTCCACACAGCATTCCCTTCCCAGGGGATGACTCGGTAGCTATTTAGTGACACTCCCGCGTTGGCATTCTTCAAATTGCACTCTAGGAGTGGAAGGGCAGTCAAGTAGCATGAAATTGGCACAGGCAGAGCTGGCAAGCTGGCACCGCAGGCACGAGACGTCGGCAGCCCAACGTGTTTGTGTTCCCTGACTCAGGAAAGAAAGAAATCTTCATTCTGATTGCCTGTTTGGGGTCATGTTGCTCTCGACTGTCAAGCCAGCGCTGAGCCGCAAATGATAATGGCAACAACCCTTTGTTTTGTCTTAATTGGCACCGAGCTTGAACCGTTACGTGGAACCTAACCTAATCTCATTTATTCCTTCAAACGAGCCCTGCGCTGGGTTTACCGTCTGTGAGAATGAGTCATGCTTCTGCATCCTTGCTAATGAAGTGTGGATATAACTTTCTAGCAGGGATTCAGAAGGATAAGTGATTTTCACCTAGAGGAAACCATGCAGGAGGTCTGGTTCGGAGCTGACTATGTAAGCAGGTATTTGGAAGCGCGAGTGATTCTCTTGTTGGCAAGTCCTGTTTGTTTTAAGTACCATCCATGCTGTCTCTATGTGTGCTCTGGCGATGACATTGGTCGTTTATGCATGGCAGTTTTACCTGAGGTTTGTTGCTCGCTGGACCCACACTTTCCTGTTGGGAATCTCTGCACCAGCAGTCTCCAAGCTCAAATCAAGAAGCATTTCAGTCCCCGCCCCTTAAAATGCTGCTTTATAATTGGCTGTATTGAGAGAAAAGTCCCTCCCCTCCTCGGATACCCAACTGCTGCATAAAAAAGCATTTTAAGAACAAAAACAAAAAAGGGAGCTATCTGAAAGAAACGGGGCGGGGGGAGAGGGGAAGAAACCCAACCCTCAGTTTTTAAGTCCTTTCTTCTGCTGAGAAAGAACTCGGAGGAAGCATTTTAATGCCCACCCCTTGGCATGCTGCTTTGTAATTGGCTGCAGTTCTGTGAGAGAAATCAAGCTTTGCCTTATGCATAGGGATTTCACCCGGGCTGAGCTCAGGGGAGAGGGAAGAATTGGGTTAACAGAGGAACGGGAAGTCCTGGGATTTGTGAGGGCTGGCGGCGAGGTCATCTCTAATGGACGGAAAACTCATGCATAACTCCAAGGAACAGCCGAGACAGACTGGGGGCAAACATGAGTGAAAGTCCCCATGCATAAACAACCATTGTTGTCCATAAAAACATTGATTCAAATGGTTTGGGGAAACAGAATAAGAGAGAAAATAATATCTCATTTCAAAGATAAATATGTGATCCTATAAATATTGACTGGGACGACATGGATGTTTAATGGAATAATATGTCTGTTCCTTTATTCCTTTATTTTTGCTATTTATGCATGCGGACCAACAGGTCACGAGCAAAACAAATTCAATAAGCTCAGTAATACAGAGATAATCAATCATACAGATATACAAAATCCAGGATGTACAGTTAAGTATCATTAAAAGCCATAGATAAAAATATTGCCATGGTGAGGGTTACATTTGGATCAGTATGAGCCAATAACTTTGCAACCAGCTCTTGCTTTAGAGCAAGTCCCTACTTCTGAACAGCCCATCTTGATGGGCTGTCATATAGAGGATGGTGCCGAGTTGTTTTCTGTTGCCCCAGAAGGTCAGACCAGAACCAACGGGTTGAAATTAAACTCAAAAGAGTTTCCATCCAGACATTAGGAAGAACTTTCTACCAGTTAGAGCAATTCCTCAGTGGAACAGGCTTCCTTGGGAGGTGGTCAGCTCTCCTTCCCTGGAGGTTTTTAAGCAGAGGCTAGACGGCACGGCCATCTGTCAGCAATGCTGATTCTATGACCTTAGGCAGATGATGAGAGGGAGGGCATCTTGGCCATCTTCTGGGCGTGGAGTAGGGGTCACTGGGGGTGTGGGGGGGGAGGTAGTTGTGAATTTCCTGCATTGTGCAGGGGCTTGGACTAGATGACCCTGGTGGTATCTTCCAACTCTATGATTCTATGAATGTCTACTGTAATCAGTTTATCTCTGGCGAGATCATACTTTTTACAGTTGATAAAAAAATGCCAAACATTATCCAAATAATATGTCTGTTCCTGGCACAGACATATTCCTGGCTTTCTTTGGAGTATTCTTCCAGAAACACATCACAGGTTGATGTTATACTAAACTGTTCTGAAACCATGGATAGCTTTTTCACTATAGAAGCTCTTTTTTGCTAAAGGGGGAACAAAGACACAGCAAGCAACAACTGAAAGAACACAATACGGGTTTCGCATATATGGCACAAGCTATCGTACTATTCCTGTTGAACTTTTGCAGTGTGCGTGTGTGTATATGTGTGTGTTCACTAGACTTTCAGCCCTATCTTCAGCATGAAGTACATTGCACACTTTTCTGTTAATACAAGCCTAAACCCTGACCTGGATGGTCCAGGCTACCCTGATTCCGTCAGATCATGGAAGCTAAGCAGGGTCGGCCCTGGTTAGTATTTGGATGGGGGACCACCAAGGAAGTCCGGGTGCGCTACGCAGAGGCAGGCAATGGCAAACCACCTCCATTCATCTCATGCCTTGAAAACTATATGGGGTTGCCATAAGTTGGGTGCAACTTAACATAAGAACATAAGAAAATAAGAAAAGCCCTGCTGGTGGATCAGACCAAGGCCCATCAAGTCCAGCAGTCTGTTCACACAGCGGGCAACCAGGTGCCTCTAGGAAGCCCACAAACAAGACGACTGCAGCAGCTTTGCCCTGCCTGTGTACCACAGCTCCTCATAGAATAGGAATGTGCTTTGCACGAAGAAGACCCCTAAGAGTTAGTCCCTAGCATCTAAGGTTGCCAACCTCCAGGTGGGGCCTGGAGATCTCCCAGAATTATATGTGATCTCCAGACTACAGAGATCAGTTCCCCTGGAGAAAAGGCTGCTTTGGAGGGTGGACTCTGTGACATTATACCCCTATGAAGTCCCTCCCCTCCCCTAATCCCACCCTTCCTAGGCTGCACCCCTAAATCTCCAGGAATTTCTCAATCTGAAGCTGGTGACCCTACTGACACCTCCAATGAAAAGACTGCAGGTACTGGGAACAATTGCCTTGGAAAGCCACTGCCAGTCAGAGTGGGCAATGCCAAGCTAGGTGGACCAATGGGTGTGATTCAGTAGAGGGCAGCTTCATGTTTAAATTAAAATAGTTATTTCAGAGTCCATTGTTACTGAATTTAATTTTACTCCATCACCACTGGAATTATAGAACTTGTGCAAAGTAAATGCTGGCAGAATTGCATCTTAAATTCCTGTTGATAAATTTAATCGATGGCAGCGTGTTCTTTTTTTAATGCACATTTTGATTTAATATGCTTGGCAAGTCCAACAGTTCTAGGCCAGGCAATCCACCTGTGGCAACTGGCGACTCTCTGACGCATGCAGAAAGATGGCATTTGACCAAAGCCAAGAACCCTAACCTCAATGCACAAAATGGCTTTCACGGTCAGAGTTCATTGGTTCTTGTAGGTTATCCGGGCTGTGTAACCGTGGTCTTGGTATTTTCTTTCCTGTCGTTTCGCCAGCAGCTATGGCAGGCATCTTCAGAAGAGTAACACTGAAGGACAGCTCTGTCCTTCAGTGTTACTCCTCTGAAGATGCCTGCCACAGCTGCTGGCGAAACGTCAGGAAAGAAAATACCAAGATCACGGTTACACAGCCCGGATAACCTACAAGAACCAAGGATTATGATTATTATTATGTTATTTTCAAAACTCTCATCTTTCTCTTTTTTATTGTCTCTGTGTTTGTGTTTTTCCCCATATTGGCAGATGAAGACAATGAGCAAGAGAGTGAAATGAATGAGAACGCAGGTCGGTAAATATTTATCTCTTTCTACTTGATCTAGTTTTTGAGCTGAAAACCAGTCTCATTCGTGCTGAATGTATTTAGAATGTGTGATGCTGCTGAAAGATTTCCACAGTTTCTCAGGTGACGTGGTTAGGCCTCCCATTTACCCACCCTCAGCACAGAATTACCAGCCCCTGAGGAATTGAGGAGTGGAAGAAAAAAATGTCATCCACATAGTGAAACTCTAGGAATTTCCCCTAGTGTCTATGGTAAAGACCAGAAAGATTAGGGGAGGCAGCCTAGAACATTACCCGGAAGTGAGACCACATCCTCCCAAACTCTGCCTTTCCAGGAACCTCCCACCCAAGTCTCCCAGAATTCGCTGAGAAAGTGTTGGGAAACCTAAATATGATTTGTTTTCATGCATAGGGTTTTCATAGCTGTATTAAGCTGTATTCAGACGGGATTTCTCATCTTTACAAAATAAGCATGAGTTTAGTGTGTGTGTGCGTGTGTGTTAAGTGCCGTCAAGTCGCTTCCGACTCATGGCGACCCTATGAATCAGAGTCCTCCAAAATGTCTTATCTTTGACAGCCTTGCTCAGATCCTGCAAATTGAGGGTTGTGGCTTCCTTTATAGAGTCCATCCATCTCTTGTTGGGTCTTCCTCTTTTCCTGGTGCCCTCAATTTTTCCTAGCACGATTGTCTTTTCCAGTGACACTTGTCTGCTCAGAGTTTAGTGGCACCTTAAAAACTAAAACAGTTTTATTGCCACATCTGCATTCGTGGACGCATCTGAAGAAGTGAGCTCTGTACCACGAAACAAATTGTGGCTAGTCTTTCAAGTGCCAGAACACTCGTGTTTAGGAAGAAGACTCGCTGCATGCGGCTTCCTTGCACCAATGCAGACATGCATTTATGTTAGTCTTTAAGGTGCCACAAAACTCTTGTTTAAGAAGACTTGCTAAGTCTAGCTTCTTTGCCTTTAAAGAAGTGGGCTGTAGTCCACCAAAGCAGCTGCTGGACTGTTCGTCCTTAAGGTGCCACTATATTACTGTTTAGGAAGGTGGTGTGGTATAGCCCTATCTCATCAGTTCTCGGAAGCTAAGTGGGGTTAGTACTAGGAGGGGAGACCACCAAGGAAGGCACTGCAGCAGAAGGCCTTGGCAAACCACCTCTACTTCTCCTTTGCATTGACAGCCCCTTGCTGGGGTCACCATAAATTGACTGCAACAGTGACACATTACACGCACAATCCGTTATCTAGAGGAAAGGCAGCATGGTATAGCCCTGATCTCACAGAAGCTAAGCATAGTCACTGGGCGTTGGCTCAGCGGTAGAGCACCTGCTTGGCATGCAGAAGGTCCCAGGTTCAATCCCCAGCATCTCCAGTTAAAGGGACTAGGCAGGTAGATGGTGTGAAAGACCTCTGCCTGAGACCCTGGAGAGCCATGGAGAGGAGCCGTGGCTCAGTGGTAGAGCCCCTGCTTGGTATGCAGAAGGTCCCAGGTTCAATCCCCGGCATCTCCAGTTAAAGGGACTAGGCAAGTAGGTGATGTGAAAGATCTCTGCCTGAGACCCTGGAGAGCCGCTGCCGGTCTGAGAAGACCATACTGACTTTGACGGACCAAGGGTCTGATTCAGTATAAGGCAGCTTCATGTGTTCATGTGTGTTCATGAAGCTGCCTTCTACTGAAGCTGCCTTCTACACATGAAGCGGCCTTCTACTGAATCAGACCATTGGTCAATCACAGTCAGTATTGTCTACTCAGACTGGCAGCGGATCTCCAGGGTCTCAGGCTGAGGTCTTTCACATCACCTTCTACCTGGTCCTTTCAACTGAAGATGTCGGGGATTGAACCAGGAACCTTCTGTAGAGAAAATTGGGGTATAAAAACCAACTCTTCTTCTCCTATTGTTAAATGGTGGAAGTCCCTGCCCCAGGATGTGGTGATGGCTGCCAACTTGGAAGGCTTTAAGAGGGGAGTGGACACATTCATGGAAGAGAGGGCTATCCATGGTTACTAGTAAAAATGGATACTAGTCATGATGCATACCTATTCTCTCCAGGATCAGAGGAGCATGCCTATTATATGAGGTGCTGTGGAACACAGGCAGGATAATGCTGCTGCAGCCGTCTTGTTTGTGGGCTTCCTAGAGGCCCCTGGTTGGCCACTGTATGAACAGACTGCTGGACTTGATGGACCTTGGTCTGATCCAGCAGGGCCTTTCTTATGTTCTTATGTTCTTCTTAATATTATTCTGCTTCTCCTTCTATGGTTAATGACATGCACGGCACACTGAAATGAGCTCTCCTCTGTGTCAGCGAGGGTCCTTCATAAACAAACCTTGTGGATTGCATTTGTGATCCCTCGATTGAAAGGAAAGGGCTTAAGTGTTTTGGTTTATAGACAGAAAGCAAGGCTTGTGTTTCCTCGTCTCTGCAGCCTTTTCAATCTGCGCTGCTTCCAATCGGGGGGCGCAGCAAGTCCATGCAAAATGAGCCCATTAGACTGGAATGTTTGGCTCTGCATCTGTTCTCCTTCTGTTGGACGTGGGCTGAGGCTGGCCGCGAGGCATGTCATCACTCACAGAGCTGTCAGGCGCTCCAAGCAGGAGCTGTGGAGACCAGACGCGAGGCACCTGTTGAACGGATACAGATATTTCTTTTCGTGGTGAACTTGGGAAGGGGGTCAAGAGAATACCTGAGCACCTCCGTGGGAAAGGGGCGGCTAAACTTTGCACGCTAGCGCCTCCTAGTGGTTTCTCCCAGAAATGTCCTAGACATAGCTTGAGCAGCACGTATAATAGGGGTAGAGTTGCCAGGTTCCCCCCACCCCGACAACCGATAAGGGGGCTTGCCAGCAGCAGGGGGAGGCCTAGCCACTTGCCTATCCTGCTGGCAACACAGCAATGTCGGTTCCAGTGTGTGGTGGAAGTAGGGTTGCCAGGCCCCTCTTTGCAACCTGCAGGAGGTTTTGGGGGTGGAGCCTGAGGAGGGCGGGGTTTGGGGAAGGGAGGGACTTCAGTGCCATAGAGTCCAATTGCCAAAGGGGGCATGTTCTAAGAACATAAGAAAAGCCATGCTGGATCAGACCCAGGCCCATCAAGTCCAGCAGTCTGTTCACACAGTGGCCAACCAGGTGCCTTTAGGAAGCCCACAAACAAGACGACTGCAGCAGCACCATCCTGCCTGTGTTCCAAAGCACCTAATATATTCAGTATGCTCCTCTGATCCTGGAAAGAATAGGGATGCATCATGACTAGTCTCCATTTTGAGAGGTAGCCATGGGTACTCATCTCTTCCATGCACATGTCCATTCCCCTCTTAAAGCCTTCCAAGTTGTCAGCCATCACCACATCCTGGGGCAGTTCTCCAGGTGAACTGATCTCTGTCGGCTGGTATTTGGGTCAAAGCTCTATGGTAGAAGCCATTTTTACCATAGAGTTCCCCCCCCCCAAATACCAGTGACGTCACCATCAATGTCGCTGCTCTGCTGGGCTAGGCCTTCCCCTGCTGCCAGTAAGTCCCCCCCAGCTGATCGGTGTCGAGGGGGCGGCAGCCACAGAGGCGGGCCGGGAGCCATGGCCCTTCCCAGAGCAACAGATGCCTGGTCTCGGATGAGTCTTAGAAAACAGTGGCTAGAATAAGAACTTCATAGCTACTTTGAGGTTCCTCCCATCTCTGTACAGCAGGCATCACCACCTGGGATTGGGGCTGATATGAACACCACAGGGGGAAAATGAGAAATTTCCATGGGGAAAGAAATGATCTTGAAGGATTTTATTTGGTTCTGTTGGGTTGGGTGTTTGGAATGAATTTTGGGTGGGGGGGGGCACCCAGATATTCTTCTAAAACTGAATTCCACTTTGGGCTTGGTAAATAGCATGGGAACGTGTCCTTCTGCCTGCCCTACACCCAATCAGACAGTTCATCTCATATTGTTTTCCCTTCTGAAACCCTTGTGTTGCGTTAAGAACATAAGAAAAGCCCTGCTGGATCAGACTGAGCAAGTCTGGCAGTCCTTTCACACAGTAGCCAACCAGGTGCCTCTAGGAAGCCCACAAGCAAGATGACTGCAGCAGCATTATCCTGCCTGCGTTCAACAGCACCTAATATAATAGGCATGCTCCTCTGAGACTGGAGAGAATAGGTATGCATCATGACTAGTATCCATTTTGACTAGTAACCATGGATAGCCCTCTCCTCCATGAACATGTTCACTCCCCTCTTAAAGCCTTCCAAGTTGGCAGCCATCACCACATCCTGGAGCAGGGAGTTCCACAGTTTAACTTTGCGCTGTGTGAAGATTCCAGTTCCAGTGTTAATTCCAGTGAAGTCCGACTATATGCCCACCCTGAAATAGGCTATTACCCTGGAATGTTTTGCTCTACATCTAGAGCCAATATTGCTATTTTCTGGCAAGTGTTATTGGCACATCTCTATTGTGAGACGGCACGAGGTAGTCAGCAAGGTTTTGCTTTCTTGCAAACGATTTCCGTTTGGGGAAATAACTACTTGATACGCCATTAACTTTGCCCGGCTAGAGTTAATATGACCTTTGCACACCCTATAACAGTTGGACATTACTCTACTCTGTCCCATTAGTACCTAATATTATGAAGCTAGAAAACATTTGCATATATATCATAAGCACACTGAAGGGAGTTCTTGGGGCTGATAACAATCTTCAGAATGAAGTTAATTTCTCTCTTGAGTTTGTGGAGAAGCTGGGTAATTGATATTTGAGGTGACAACTTCCAATCAATAAGGGGCCCTCCTGTCCCTTTCAGTTGTGGGTCACATGAACACATGAAGCTGCCTTATACTGAATCAGACCCTTGGTCCATCAAAGTCAGTCTTGTCTACTCAGACCAGCAGCGGCTCTCCAGGGTCTCAGGCGGAGGTATTGCACATCACCTACTTGCCTAGTCCCTTTAACTGGAGAAGCCAAGGATTGAACCTGGGACCTTCTGCATGCCAAGCAGATGCTCTACCACTGAGCCACGGCCCCTCCCCAATCGCGACTCTTGCAGATGGAACCTTTAGTTTTGTACCCCATCTTTATCACTGACTGCCGTCGCTCGCTTTCACGCTGCACTACGATTTCCCTAATAGCCTTAAAAATCGTTGGCATGCCAGAAGCATGCATTTGTGACTGGGTTCCCTCCCCCCCCCCCCGTGCAAGTATCATTCGAATCTGACGGCTCCGGCCTCATTCACATTCTCTGGTGATAGCAGGAAGAAACTGCGGGGTTCTCGTTTCTGGTCCGAATTCAGCCCCAGAAACCATTGTAAGCAAAAAACATTATGCCTCTGTTGGGTTTCCACAGGGCCCCCGAAACAGCGACGGACGGGCCTCTGACGAAGGAGTAACAGATGACCGAATGCCCGACACGCTGAGATAAATGCTCTCTCTGTTTTACATTCCTCCGCCACCCAGGAGGGCACATATCTTATTACCTTTGTGGAGTCTCTTGATGTGGGTGAGGTTTTTTCCCTCTCAACTGAACAGCGGGATGTTTGCACTCCTAATGTAATCTTTTGTGCGAACAGGCATTACTGCCAGCTTGAGTGCTTCTCGTCCTTAGGAATTAGTCAGAGGCGACGGGATAGGGTTGCCAACCTCCAGGCACCAGCTGGAGATCTCCTGCGATTATAACTGATCTCCAGCTTATAGAGATCAGTTCACCTGAAGAAAATGGCTGCTTTGGCCATTGGACTCTATGGCATTGAAGTCCCTCCCCTCCCCAAACCCCACCTTCCTCAGGCTCCACCCCAAAAACCTCCCGCCGGTGGCGAAGAGGGACCTGACAACCCTACCCCAACCGCTTTCTAAAAACACTTAGCAGGCACCAGGATAGATAGGATTGCCAGGTCCCTCTTGGCAACTTAGTTATACCAAAAAATCAGCACGAAGGCTCAACTAATAAAAGAACTGAATATACTTACAATGTGTTGGTGTCCCTTTACTTATGCAACACTATACATATACAGAAAAACATAAACAAATTAATTACAATGTGTTAAATCACACAATTAGCACTTCCAAGTTCAGTTACTTTGTGAATGAGTACTAGAAAGAGCATTCAAATAAAGTTCAAATGAAACGTTCAAAGCAAAAGTTGCACTATGACTGCCTTTCCGCAGCCTGAATCCATGGGTTCAATGCAGGCTGTGAGATGAGGCGCAAGAAAAGGAAACGCAACTGGCAGGAGGTTTTTGGGGCGGAGCCTGAGGAGGGAAGGGTTTTGGGAGGGAGGGGACTTCAATGCCATAGAGTCTGATGGCCAAAGGGGCCATTTTCTCCAGGGGAACTGATCTCTATCGGCTGGAGATCAGTTGCAATAGCAGGAGATCTCCAGCTAGTACCTGGAGGTTGGCAACCCTAAGGAAAGATGCTGGCAGGTACCATGGTACCATGTTGGGGAGCCCTGTTCTATTTGACCCTTACTAATGCTTGGAGAAAACTATCTTGATTGGTAGGGTGGCTGGAGATCTCCTGCTATTACAACTGATCTTCAGGAGACAGAGATCAGTTCCCCTGGAGAAAATGGCTGCTTTGGCAATTGGACTTTATGGCATTGAAGTCCCTCCCCTCCCCAAACCCCGCCCACCTCAGGCTCCGCCCCCCAAACCTGCTGGTGGCGAAGAGGGACCTGGCAACCCTATGGCGGGAAGTGAGTGTGGTCTTTGCAAAAACCGTTCTTGTGCGTGTGACTTTGAAACCCTAGATGAAATATGGGAGGGGGAAAAAACCAGTGCCTTCAATCATTTATGAATGTCGATTGGAGTCCTGACTTTTTAAAATCAGCAGCTCTCTCACGCAGATTTAACGGGATCCGAATGTGTCACCTGATAACATTCAGTTAGTTATCCACTGCTGTTTGTCTTCCAGCAGCTGCTTGCGTATTGGGAGCATTCTGATGCTGTCAGGTTTCATCATGCAGTGTGTTGCTTGATCAGAGAGTATCCATAGCGGAAACTTGCTGTGAAGTTAAGCAGCTCAGTACCAAATATAGCCCTGTTCAGTTGAGGCATTTAACATAAGAACATAAGAAAAGCCCTGCTGGATCAGACCAAGGCCCATCAAGTCCAGCAGTCTGTTCAACCAGTGGCCAACCAGGTGCCTCTGGGAAGCCCACAAACAAGACAACTGCAGCAGCATTTATCCTACCTGTGTTCCACAGCACCTAGTATAATAGGCATGCTCCGCTGATCCTGGAGAGAATAGGTATGCATCATGACTAGTATCCATTTTGACTAGTAGCCATGAATAGTCCCCTCCTCCATGAACATGTCCCCTCTTAAAGCCTTCCAAGTTGGTGGCCACCAACAGAGCCTGGGGCAGGGAGTTCCACAGTTTAGCTATATGCTGTGTGAAGAAATACTTCCTTTTTTCTGTTTTGAATCTCTCACCCTCCAGCTTCAGCAGATGACCCTATGAGAGAGGGAGAAAAGCTTCTCCCTGTCCACTCTCTCCATACCATGCATGATTTTATAGACCTCTATCATGTCTCCCCTTAATCACCTTCTTTCCAAGCTAAACAGCCCTAAGCACTTTAACCGCTCCTCATAGGGCAGTTGCTCTAGTCCCCTAACCATTTGGCCAGGGATCCTGGAGTGTTTCTCCAACCCATATTCTGGGCATGGAGTAGGGGTCACTGGGGGTCTGGTGGGAGAAGGTAGTTGTGAATTTCCTCATTGTGCAGGGGGTTGGACTAGATGACCCTGGTGGCCCTTTCCAGTCTATTCCTTTTCAGTCTGTTCCTTCCTCATCTGTCTTCCTTTTCCCTGCCGAGATCCTTTAGGTCTGATTTTTCCCCCCAGGAAATATTTGGATGATCCAATGGCATGGGCATATCCAAGGAGAGTTGACCCCTGTCTTTCTCAGAAAAAGTTATATTGCCTGATATTTTAATGACCCTTGATGTAGAGCTTAATATTACTCACTTCCCTCCATCTCCGGATTAACCAATTAATGTCTTCTCATTCCCACTTTATTGCTATATAATTAATCAACCAACTCTTAACTGTGCTTTCTTTGAAGTAAGACCTTACTTTGTTTTCGGTGGTTGGTGGAACGTGCCTGACAACATGTAAATATGTTTTTCTAGTCAGCAGTTTGTAGATTAGATCAAACTGATGCAATTGACAGCTAGGGTCATGTGACTGAGCTAGCCTGAACCGGCTTGAATGGCCAGAAATGGGGTTTTCCAGTATGACCCAGAATGAGTCAGCTATTGAATGTGATTGGTTGGAAATGTATCTGTAAATGTATATAGGTTCATGTATTCCATACAGAATTGTCTAGGAGGAAAAGCTGATGTATGGCGGAGCAGTTTGTTATCCAGAACTGCAAAGTGGACTGTGTAAATATTGTAAATAAATTGTATATAGCTGAACTGGTGTGGACTGAAGTTGCTGCCAGGTGTACTCCTGCATTCCAGCTAAGCTGCATGCGTCAGTGCCGTCAAGTCACAGATGATTTCTGGTGACTACATCATGGGGTTTTCAAGGCAAGAGATGTTCAGAGGTGGTTTGCCATTGCTGGCCTCTGCCTAGTGACGCTGGACTTTCTTGGAGGTCTCCCATCCAAGTACAAACCAGGGACGACCCTGCTTAGCTTGCGAGGTCTGATGAAATCGGGCTGGCCTGGGCTATCCAGGTCAGGGCTAATAGTTGTGTGCCATCAAGTCACAACGGACTCATGGCAACCCCTTACGGGATTTTCAAGGCAAGAGATGTTCAGAGGTGGTGTACCATTGCCTGCCTCTGCGTAGCAACCCCAGACTTCCTTGGTGGTCTCCCATCCAAGTAGTAATCAGGACTAACCCTGCTTAGCATCTGAGATCTGATGGAATCTGGCTAACCTAGGCCATACAGGTTTCCCTACTTTAAAAAACAACTTGATTCAGTTTGGGTAGGCAGATTCTCTGCTTAATCCAGTTATTTGGATCCCACATTTCCATTCTTCTAATGATGGATCCTTCTTCCAACTCAAGAGGCCTTGCACTGAAGGACTTGGAATGCATCACAGAAAGGGGCCACCGTTGATGGAATGGAAAAGTTGACAACCCATTAAAGCATAACAAAATTTCCAGTTTTGAAAAAGGGGAATGCATTGTATTAAATCCTCTGCCGTGTTAATTTTAGAGCTAGATTAAAGTCCAGTAGCACCTTAGAGACCAACAAGATTTTTGGGGTATAAGCTTTTGAGAGAGCCAGCGAGGTATAGTAGTTAAGAGCAGCAGACTCTAATCTGGAGAACCAGGATCGATTCCCCATTCCTCCACATGAAGCCTGCTGGGTCACCTTGGGCCAGTCACAGTTCTCTCAAAACTCTCTCAGCCCATGCGGAGGCAGGCAATGGCAAACCACCTCCGAATGTCTCTTGCCTTGAAAACTCTACGGGTCACCATAAGTCAACTGTGACTTTACAGCACACATACACACACCCACAAGCTTTTGAGAGCTCCCTTCGTCAGAGCTTTGACTCTCGAAAGCTTATAGCCCAAAAATCTTATTGGTCTCTAAGGTGCTACTGGGTTCAAATCTAGCTCTGCCAGCATGGTGTAGGGATTAAGAGCGGTGGTTTGGAGCGGTGGACTCTAATCTGGAGGACCAGGTTTGATTCCCCACTCCTACATATGAACGGCGGAGGCTAATCTGGTGAACCGGGTTGGTTTCCCCACTCCTACACACAAAGCCAGCTGGGTGACCTTGGGCTAGTCACAGTTCTCTTCGAGCTCTCTCAGCCTCACCTACCTCACAAGGTGTCCATTGTGGGGAGAGGAAGGGAAGGCGATTGATTGTAAGCCGCTTTGAGACTCCTTTAAAGGTAGAGAAAGTTGACATTTAAAAACCAACTCTTCTTCTTCTACCCTCTGAAACGAATGTTCGTTTTAGGTTTTGTACATGGCTACCAAATTGTGGTAATCAAGTGTATGGTATACCATTAACAATAAGAAGCTGTCGTTCTTTCTACAGGGCTTTGGTCTGTTTCTCTTGATAGCCATTGTCAGTTTGGTCACTGGGAAGGAACTCAGTACATTCTTGTGCCACCAGCAACAGCTGGGAATCTCGTGTTGAACCCACTGTCAATGTTAATATAGTCAGTCCTCCATGTCGTGCCATTACTCAGCAACTTAAGAACGTTAATTACAATCCGCAGCACAGTAACCCGCACATAATTTTTTATCGATTTAGAGGAGACTTATATTCATAGCCTGTCAACGATAATTAGTTTCCAATCCTAAGTCAGTAAAATGAATTAGGTTTTTCTGGAGTTGTTTACACCATTTTGCTCGAAAATTGCTGAAGCTGGGTGAAAGCAGATTATTTAGAAACCACCCTGCTGAGGCTAACTATCCTCGTTTCTCAACTTGGCTGCCAAGTGGAGGTCGCGATTCCTTTCCCGTCTGACTTAATGAGGTCTTTGAAAACTATGTAAATTCAATCGATATTGTTATGATCTGGCAATAGATTGCCTTTCCCAGTGCTTAGTAAATAATTGAACTTTATAGAAGGGATTAGAAAGGACGCAGGGGGGCGACGGTCATTTCCACGGGAGGCTTATTCACTATGGAAATATGAAATGTCGAGTTCAGCATCAGGTCCCTGGCGAGGCACCAATCAATCTTCGCGGTGCTTTAAACGTACAGGTATTCCTTCCCCCGAACGCCGCTCACTAATGCAAACCTATTTATTCTTCTGGTATATCTTTTCTCCCACATTAATATTTAATCAAAATCACACTACTTCTTTGTACTTGCAGAGGGAGTGGAGCAGAAAGGCCGGTCTCCGTCACCCGTGAAATGCAAACCAAAGGAATCGGAAAACCTGGAGGATGATAACGAGGGTAGGTGGTATTAAGCCTCCTCTGAGGCATTTATCCGACATTCATTACTCAGAGGAAGGTTCCCGTTAATTTTTTTTTTAATTGTTCAGCATACAGTCCATTTAATCTAACATATTCCTAGTGTCTATATTTACCATGCAGTTTTGTAATCTGACATGGCCCTAGGGTATGCAAGTCTTTTCTCTCTTTTCATCTAATTAGAATCATAGAGTTGGAAGGGACCACCATGGTCATCTAGTCCAACCCCCTGCACAGTGCAGGAATTTTACAACTACCTCCCCCTCACACCCCAAGTGAACCCTACTCTATACCCAGATGGCCAAAATGGCTCTCTATGATCTGCCTAAGGTCAGCATAAGGCCAAAATGGCCCTCTATGATCTGCCTAAGGTCAGCATTGCTAGCAGATGACCATCTAGCCTCTGTTTAAAAACTTACAGGGAAGGATAGCTTACCACTTCCCGAGGAAGCCTGTTCCACTGAGGAACCGCTCTAACTGTTAGAAAATTCTTCCTAATGTCTAGGCGGAAACTCTTTGGTTTTAATTTCAACTGGTTGGTTCTGGTCCGACTTTCTGGGGTATCAGAAAACAACTTGGCACCCTCCTCTATATGACAGCCCTTCAAGTACTTGAAGATGGTTATCATATCACCTCTCAGTCTTCTCCTCTTCAGGCTAAACATACCCATCTCCTTCAACCTTTCCTCAGAGAACTTGGTCTCCAGACCCCTCAACATTTTGTCGTCCTCCTCTGGACATGTACCAACTTGTCCATAATGTACCAGGATGTTTCAGAATCGTGGGGCTCCCACTGAAAAGGCCCTGTCTCATGTACCCCCAAACGAGCTTCTTTGATTGGTGGGACCGTCAGGAGGGCTTCTCCCTGTAATCTTAATACCCAGGCAGGAAGCATGCAAGAGAAAAGTGACCCTACTTCGAACTCCCAGGCAAGAAAAAATAAGTGTGTGTTTGTTGTTGTTTTGTGTGAAGGTTTCTGGCATTTCGCAAGCCAATTACAATTCAAGCCAAGGGTAATGGGACCTTTACTATCTGTAATTTGGATGTGAGGGTGATCTGGCTGCGACACCTGTAATTATTATAATTCCTAAATGGAATGGTTCTTGTTTTACCTGGCTAATATGATTATCCTGGCATGGGGGTGGAAACAGGATTGTTAAAAGAACAGTAGCAGTGTGTCATCACTGGTATATGAATTGCATTGATCCGGTATGTTGGATGCAAGAGTTATACCCCAGTTCAAGACTCTTCAGAAGCCCTGGTGCCTACAGAGAGCTCCGCTGAAGAACTATTTGTTTCATTCACTTCATTTGGGCAAGGGGCTGCTATGCTACATCCAGCGAGGATTTACCTAAAGAGCTTTTCACTCCTGGAGGTGAATGGGAAACCCTGTGCTTCCAGAAATGCTCCGTTTATTTATTTACTTACTTCTTTTCTGCGCCGACTTTCTCTCCAATGGGGGACCCACAGTGGCTTCCTCCATTCTCCTCTTCTCCATTCTATCCTCCTCCATTCTCCTCACCGCCATTTTATCTGCTCAGTGACCCTGTGAGGTAGGTAGGGTTGCCAGGTCCCTCTTCACCACAGGCAGGAGCCTTTTGGGGAGGAGCCTGAGGAGGGCGGGGTTTGGGGAGGGGAAAGGACTTCGATGCCATAGAGTCCAATTGCCGAAGCGACCATTTTCTCCCGGTGAACTGATCTCTATTAGCTGGAGATCAGTTGAAATAGCAGGAGATCTCCAGCCAGTAACTGGATGTTTACAACCCTAGAGGTAGATTAGGCTGAGAGTGTGTGACTGGCCCAAGGTGACCCCATGAGCATCCATGGCATGAGCGAGAATTTGAACTCAGGTCTTCCAGGTACTAGTCTGACATTTTTTTTTAATAATTTTATTTATATAATTGAAGGGGTACAGGAAAAAAAAAGGAAGGGATTGAATATTATAAGTATAAAAACAATACAATAATAAAAAATAAGCTCGATTGTATATTAAGAGACATTATACTAAAAAAACTGTTACATAGTGTCATTCTGTTATTACTTATATTAGTATTCTATTGTATAAAAGTCTAAGATTACATTACTATTGTGTATAACAAATTGAATATTACATAACCGTCATGTTACATTCAATTAACTAGAATTCATATAGGTGTAGAATGACATCCACTTATCATGAAATTGCTCTGTAGATTCAGTAGATTTTGAATTAATCTCGAAAGTCATCTTAGCCATGCTAGCATATTCCAATAGTTTTTCTTTCCAGTCTTCTATTTCGGGTATGTGGGTTTGTTTCCAGGTTCTTGCAAGAACCGTTCTAGCTGCAGTAGTAGCATATTTAAGAACGTCCTGAAATTTCGCAGGTAAATTCAGTGGCACTATACTGAGTAGATAGAATTTGGGGTCAAAAGTTAGCTTAATATTTAACATTAACTGAATTTCTTGATGAATTCTTTTCCAATATGTTTGTATCTTTGAGCATGTCCACCAGACATGAAAATAAGAACCATCAGTATCTTGGCATTTCCAACAGGCACTTTTTTTTCCAGGGGTAAGTCATCTGAGAAAGCATATTAGGAGTCAAATACCATCTATAAAATGTTTTGTACCAGTTTTCTCTCACTTCTTGAGAGACGGTGTATTTCATTTCGGAAGTACAAAGTTTTTCCCATAAATCCATATTAATCATTTCTCCAAAATTTTGCATCCATTTTATCATATTGATTTTCACTTGTTCCTCTTCTGTTTCGTATTTCAGAAGAAGCTTATAGATTTTTCCTAATAAGTGTGAGTCATTTTTGGATGTTATCTGCTCGAATTCTGTTAGTTCACGAAATGGTTGGGGATAAAAACAGTCTTTTTGTAAATTAGACCTCAGTTGTAAATAAGTCAGCCAATTCAATTTTTGAAAATCTTCTTGAAGATTGGTCAGGGTCTTAATTTCTCCTGTGGGCTTGATCATACAATTATAAGTAAAATGAACGCCCGGTTTTAATTTAACATCATCGAGATAAGCTTCAACTGGAGACATAATGGATGGTGGAGAGGGACTTATTCTCCAGAGGAACTGATATCTGATGTCTGGAGATCAGCTGTATTTCCGGGGGATCCCCAGGTCCCACCTGGAGGCTGGCGTTCCTACAAGTTGGAGGTAGGAGCCAAGGCCTCCATCAGCCCGAACTGAGTCAGCATAAGCATAGTTAAGTAAGGGGAGAAACATATACTGAATATCTCCCTGCCAAGCAGCAATTAAAAAACCTCGGAGCACATTTCAAAGCAAATTCTTGGCAACTTCAGCTCAGTCATTCCTGGTCAGGAAGGGCTTAAACCTGTATGCATAATTAAGTGCTTTCCTAAACTGCACGGTCCAAGTCCATTTTTATGTTTTTTTTGCTTAAAGTGTGCCAGCATCCATTAGACTAAGAACAGAATTTAACCTCCTGTAAACTCTGGAGGAAAAAAAAAAGAGCCTCAGGACTAAATAGAATATTGTTTCTTTCCTCGCGTTAAGCAAAGGTAAGCGAGCTGAGTCCAACGCCTCTTACGACTCACAGCTGTGCCGGTGAAGCATGGTTTCCTTTCTGTGTTTCAAAATGTACTGGATACCCTTTTTCTGAGCTAGAAAGATCAGTAATCAGAAATGACACACAGGCAGTGCGATGTGTCTGTTTAAGAACATAAGAACATCAGAAGAACCCTACAGGATCAGACCAGATAAAAGGAAGCATTCCTTCACATGATGCATAGTTAAATGGTGGAACTCTCTGCCCCAGGATGTGGTGACTGTTGCCAACTTGGAAGGCTTTAAGAGGGGAGTGGAAATGCTCATGGAGGAGAGGGCTATCTATGGCTACTAGTCAAAATGGATACTAGTCATGATGCATATCTATTCTCTCCAGTATCATAGGAGCATGCCTATTATAGTAGGTGCTGTGGATCACAGGCAGGACAATGCTGCTGTGTGGTTTGTGCAGCTTCCTAGAGGCACCTGGTTGGCCATTCAGTGAACAAAATGCTGGACTTGATGGGCCCTGGTCTGATCCAGCAGGGCTTTTCTTATGTTCTTATACCTATTCTCTCCAGGATCAGAGGAACATGCCCATTATATGAGGTGCTGTGGAACACAGGCAGGATGGTGCTGCTGCAGCTGTCTTGTTTGTGGGCTTCCTAGAGGCACCTGGTTGGCCCCTGTGTGATCAGACTGCTGGACATGATGGGCCTTGGTCTGATCCAGCAGGACTTTTCTTATGTTGTTATGTACTCCCAGGAAAGCAGTTTTTAGGATTGCACTGTGAAAGAAATAATACAAAAGGGAGTCCGTTTTACCCTTTTATAATATATGTGTCAGAACTGCGAATTTAACATCTCTGTTCACCTCATTGGCAGTAGCATCTCTACCAGCGCTGCCATTTTAACGGTGACGTCCTGTCTCAATGTAATGATGTTACGCAGGTGTTGCTTTCCGTATGCTTTATCCTGCGCACTTATGTGCTTGAGCAGCAGATTTTAGGATTAGGCTATTAGAGACATTCGCTGTTCGCACGTGACCTTTGCAGCGTATAACAGTGTTTGATGGATGATCCAATCATCACAAGAAGTGGGGTCAGCAAATCATCTTTGAAGTAGCCAGTCATGGATTGACCCCTTTGCCCTTTTAGCTTTCGGGTTCAGTGTGAAATGTGTGAAATACTGTTGAGGAAGTTTCATTGACAGATTGGTATTCTCACCTCCTTCAGACAGAGAAAGTTTTATGCCATACTTTTACAGGTTTGCTTGGAATCTGCAGAATGGGACGGCTGGGTAGTGTGTGCAAAGTCTTGGCACGTCTGCGGACAATATATTCCCAGTGAGCTCTATGGATTTCTAGGTACTTAGGGACTTCTAGAGGGGTTTTTTGGTCACTTTTCAGTAAATATTCCTGTTAGGAAAGTGGAGCTCTTGTGTTGTGGTGTAGTGGTTAAGAGCGGCGGACTCTAATCTGTAGAACCGGGTTCGATTCTCCACTCCTCCACATGCAGCCTGCTGGGTGACCTTGGGCTAGTCACAGTTCTCTCTGAACTCTCTCATCCCCACCTAACTCACAAGGTGTCAGTTGTGGGGAGAGGAAGGGAAGGCGATTGTAAGCCGTTTTGAGACTCCTTAAAAGGTCGAGAAAATCGGGATATAAAAACCAGATCTTCTTCTTCTTCCTTAAATTGTCATCTGCCAAGAGACAATTTATAATTCATGTACTTATGATAGAGAGCCACAGCCAAAACATGGGACATATACACACAGCCAGAAGCATGGATTTGCTATCTATACACAAGATAGTTAAAAAATGGCCGCTTTGGCAATTGGACTCTATGGCATTGAAGCCCTTCCCCTCCCCAAACCCTGCCCTCCTCAGGTTCCACCCCCCAAAAAAGCTCCCACCAGGAGCGAAGAGGGACAGAAAATGGCTGCTGAAGCTGATCTTCAGTCACATAGTAAAGATCCTTGTGCTGTGATGGCAACTGCTGCCAAATCAACTTTTAAGAAATCCACACAGCCCATCAAATCTTCAATGGCCAATCAGAAGCCTTGCTGGGCAAAAATCCCACCTGTCCCCACCCACTTTCTAAAAACACTTGGTGGGCACCAAGATAGGTGTAGAGGGGTACCATGGCACCCATGGACACCACACTGGGAAGCCCTGTTCTATATCCTCAACAAAAAAAGGTAAAGGTAGTCCCCTGTGCAAGCACCAGGTCATTCCTGACCCATGGGGTGACGTCACATCCCGACGTTTTCCAGGCAGACTTTGTTTTTTTTACAGGGTGGTTTGCCAGTGCCTTCCCCAGCCATCTTCCCTTTACCCCCAGCAAGCTGGGTACTCATTTTACCAACCTCGGAAGGATGGAAGGCTGAGTCCACCTTGAGCCGGCTACCTAAAACTAACTTCCATTGGGATTGAACTCAGGTCGTGAGCAGAGCTTGGACTGCAGTACTGCAGCTTACCACTCTGCACCACGGGGCTCTTAAGTGGTAGAGAAAGTTGGCATATAAAAAACAACAACAACAACAACTCCTCTTCTTCTTTTCTGGACCAGGGACAGAGTCTTGAGGCATGCAACTCCATGCCCCATTTCCTACAAAGGCCTTTTATAACACGCAGGCTGTACCAACACAGTGGAGCCAAAAGAGATGGCTTTTCTGCTGCCTCTGCCAGAGAGCCACTGTGAATCACGGCCTCATGTTCCAAAGAGGGGATCCGCTTCACTTCCAACAACAATGAACAATCACGTCCAAAGGATAACAAATGTACCTTTAAGGACCTTTGAGACCATTTCTTTAAAACGGTGCATTTTATTCTTAGTCCTACATTCAGGCAGCACCGCCGTATCCACTGTTTCTGTAACTGGGAGAGACAAAATGCGTCGCTTTGGGGATGGAGGACAAAAGAAGAGTGATGCGTCGAGAAGAGGAGGGGGAAAGGTACAGCCTGTGAAGAATTTTTAAAAATTAAAAACATAAGGCTTTCCAAATTTTGAATTGCTGCAGAGGACTGGGTAGACTTGCTTTTGTTCCTGAATTCTGAGGCATGCGATTCAAGAGCTAACATGACTTGTTGCACGCTTATATATGGTTGGACAGTGACATAGGATTGCGAGGAGAGGAAGCTGTGTCACTATTTAGTGTTGACTGCACAGGCGCAGGACAATAGACACCCTGCTAAAGCGGCTACATTTCGCACCAACCTCCACTATAATTCCACATGGCAAGATCTTGCAGTGGATGTGTTAGGAAATTCTGATGTCTCCACAAAAGCCATAAAGCCTAGAGAAAAAATTCCCCATCACTACACTAAAAAGATCTGACCTGGACAGTCTGGCTATCCTGATCTCGCCAGATATCGGAAGCTAAGCAAGGTCTGCCCTATGATTTCGGCTGTTCATCTTAGAAAGAAGGCATTTAAGGGGAGACATGATAGAGGTCTATACAATTATGCATGGTATGGAGAGAGTGGACAGGGAGAAAACTCCCTCTCTTGTAATACCAGAATGCGGGGTCATCTGCTGAAGCTGGAGGGTGAGAGATTCAAAACAGACAAAAGGAAGTATTTCTTCACACAACACACAGTTAAATGGTGGAACTCCCTGCCCCAGGATGCGGTGATGGCTGCCAACTTGGAAGGCTTGAAGAGGGGAGTGGACAGGTTCCTGGAAAAGAGAGCTATCCATTGCTGCTAGTCAAAATGTATACTAGCCATGATGCATATCTATTCTCTACAGTATCCGAGGAGCGGGCCTGTTAGGCACTGGCAAACCACCCTGTAAAAAAAACAAAGTCTGCCTAGAAAACGTCAGGATGTGACGTCACCCCATGGGTCAGGAATGACCCGGTGCTTGCACAGGGGACCTTTACCTTTTTAAGGGAGACTCAAACCAGCTTACAATCACCTTCCCTTCCCCTCCCCACAACAGACACCCTATGAGGTAGGTGGGACTGAGAGAGTGTGACTTGCCCAAGGTCACCTAGCTGGCTTCGTGTGTAGGAGTGGGGAAACAAATCAATTTCACCAGATTACCCTCTGTCGCTCATGTGTGGGAGTGGGGAATCAAACCCGGTTCTCCAGATTAGAGTCCCCAGCTCCAAACCACCGCTCTTAACCACTACACCACGCTGGCTATGCAACAAAATGTGGTTTTGGTTTTTGCCATCAAGTCGCAGCCCCATAGGATTTTCAAGGAAAGAGGCATTCGGAAGTGGTTTGCCATTTCCTGTCTTCACGTAGCGACCCTGGTATTCCTTGGTGGTCTCCCATCCAAATACTAACCCGGGCCGACCCTGCTTAGCTTCTGAGATCTGACAAGATTGGGCTAGCCTGGGACATCCATGTCAAGGCAAGAGACAAACGGAGGTGGTTGGCCATTGCCTGCCTCTGGATAGTGACTAGGGTTGCCATCTTCCAGGTACTAGCTGGAGATCTCCTGCTATTACAACTGATTTCTAGCCGATAGAGATCAGTTCACCTGAAGAAAATGGCTGCTTTGGCAACTGGACTCGATGGCATTGAAGTCCCTCCCCTCCCCAAACCCCACCCTCCTCAGGCTCCACCCCAAAAACCTCCTCTCAGTGGCGAAGAGGGACCTGGCAACTCTAATAGTGACCCTGGTCTTCTTTGGTGGTCTCCCATCCAAATACTAATCTGGGCCAAACCTGCTTAGCTTCCGAGACGTGACGAGTTCGGGCTAGTTTGAGGTCTCTAGGTCCGATGTACCTTTATCTGTGCTGAGCGAACATTGACAATTCTGACCACCAAACAGAAAAGAGATAAAGGAAGACCTTGGAATATCAGAAAAGCAAAGGTACACAGTATCAGAGGTCAACAACAAGAATTCAAAGAAAAAAGAATTTTGCAGTAAATGTGTATAGAAATTATGAAAAGTGAAATCCAAAAATAATTATGTTTGTGTCACAATATATGACAGACAATTCCTCAGAACACCAGTACCTAATGTGTGAAAATACTTAACAGCTATTTACAAAGTCACACATCAAGAAATGAATTCACAGTAAGTGATGATTCTTAACAAATATTAGCAAAGCTACACAGACAAATTTCAAAGAATTCTTCAATACAATCAAATAATTCTTCAATACAAAGACAGGAATGCCAGCTGATAGCTCCTGTTTCGATTTCTTCATCAGTCCACACAGCCCATTGCTACTGAAACCAAAAATTTTCAGCAGATTTAAAATATGAATAAGTCTTCAACGAGAAGTAACCTGGTTAACTTCCTTGGGTCGATAATTGTTATGTGTACTGGTGATTCTGGTATAGATTCTGACTACCAGACACTAGGTCCTTCTTCGCCACCGAAGCTGAATCAGGAAGGGTAATTTCAGATACACCTTTCTGGCAGATAGTGAAGAATGACTCTGTTCTTCTCCCTTCAAGGACAAGACCAGGGTAAGTTAGTTAGCTCTTGAAAGAATTCAAACCTTGAGAGAATCAGTCAGCCTGTTCTAAGGACATTTGCATTTTGCAAGCTGTTGCCAGGCTTTTCATTACATAAACCTCTGCAGTTTGTGGTTCAGTTTGTATGTTGTGTTCAAGCTCTACATGGAATTAATTCTGCACATGTACACAAAATACCATAATTATGTCAGACACCGTGACAAAAACAGATGCTTTGGGTGTGTCCAGTCCTTCGGTGTTTTGGGGGAGGGAGCTGCTACTCATATCAATTCTGTATTAGTGTGTTCATTGATTTTTGAGGAAGCTCCTGGGCTTTTAAAGTATCTGCCCATCTCTTGGACGCTAACCAGTGGTCAATGAAAATGGATCCTCCGTGCCCTTACTACAGCTAAAATTCTTGTATTACAACATTGGAGAGATAAATGCCAACTTCCTGTAAATCAGTGGATTGAGGACCTTAGAACTTTTATCAATATTTGAACGAATGGCCTATAGATGACAGTTGTGCATGGATTTATTTTTATATATTTGGAAACCTTTTATGGAAAGTTGCGTGTAGATCTGACCCCACTGTTATATTTTTATTTCTACACTATATATACATTTCTCTCTCTTTTTCTATTAGCAAGTGGGATTTTAGGGTTTTTTCCTCCTTCTTGTTCTCTCCACCTCCATTTGTTTGACAGAAACATTTTTTAAAAAACCCTCAAAACTTCTGTCTTGCCTACTGGGAAAACACGCTACCTGCGTTAGTCTCAATGCACACATTTAGCCATTTTGTGTGAATACAGCAATACATAGGGTTGCCGGGTCCTTCTTAGCCACTGGTGGGAAGTTTTGGGGGCAGAGCCTGAGGACGGAGTTTGGGGAGAGGCAGGACTCCAGCTAGTACCTGGAAGATGGCAACCCTAGCAATACATGTATTTTCCACCTTCTGTAAATGCAGTTGGAACACCTGTATTTTGAACAGTACACTTTTGTGTGTACCAAAACTGGGAAATACGCATGGTGTCCTGTATGCGCAAATTGGCAAATGCGCGTATTTAGAGGGTTGCACATAGCAAGCTATCCTGGCTTACAAGGCACACATAGAATCATAGGATCACAGAGTTGGAAGGGACCAATAGGGTCATCTAGTCCAACCCCCTGAACAATGCAGGAAATTCCAAAGAACTTCCCACCCCCACCTAGGGTTGCCAGGTCCCTCTTCACAACCGGTGGGAGATTCTGGGGGTGGAGCCTGAAGAGGGCAGGGTTTGGGGAGGGAGGGACTTCAGTGCTCTAGAGTTCAGTTGCCAAAGCGGCCATTTTTCTCCAGGTGATCTGATCTCTATCAGCTGGAGATCAGTTGAATTAGCAGGAGATCTCCTGCTACTACCTGGCAGTTGGCAACCTCACCCCTACTCCATGCCCAGAAGATGGCCAAGGTGCCCTCCCTCTCCTCATCTGCCCAAGGTGATAAAATCAGCATTGCTGACAGATGGCCATCTAGCCTCTGCGTAAAAACCTCCAGGGAAGGAGAGCTCACCACCTCCCGAGGAAGCCTGTTCCACTGAGGAACCACTCTGACTGTTAGAAAGTTCTTCCTAATGTCTAGATGGAAACTCCTTGGATTTAATTTCAACCCGTTTTGGTCCGACCTTCTGGAGCAACAGAAAACAACTCGGCACCATCCTCTATAGGGCAGCCCTTCAAGTACCTGAAGACAGGTATCATATCCCCTCTCAGTCTTCTCCTCTTACTCAATTGTAACAACGGAAAAAGTCTCACATGTTGCACTATACACAATTCTGTGGCAACTGAGGGTGTATAGGTAGTTGTCTGCTGTTTGGGTATGTCTTCAGTGTGTTGCCCTGTCCCGATGCAGTCCTGGCGGTCTGCATAGAGCTGTTCTCTGAATTTACACCTTTGCTTAGTTCTTCTGCTTCTTAATTTGAAAATGTCAGGGGTTTGGGGAGTAGGTTGGCTATGGCTAAAGAACACTGGCACTTGTCAGGAGCTCATCTCAATTGCTTCGGGTTGCACCATTTTGTATTTTATCAGCCCCGTCGTATCAAGTATCACCTTGAAAAATGGTTTTCTCTTCTCCATAAGTTGCCCATCGAACTAAATCTTCTTTGATAAAGTCCTGGAGCCCCCTCTGAATTGAAAACTGCTGATTGCATTTCTGTCCGCGGTACCCCCCACGGGCAATAATTTAATTTTCCACTGTAAGCTTCAGCCCCATTTTTACTTATATCGTAGAAAAATACATGAATACCAAACAGGCATCCTCCATTCGCTGAGCTCTAGAAAGTCCTAAACTCTCCAAACAAAAAAAAATTCTAAAGAGTAGCAGTTTTTTTTAAGCATTCAGTCAAATCATTCCTCTTCAACCAAGTGAATTTTATAGATCTCTCGCAAAGAACAATTTAAATGAAGATAAAGTACTGCGGGAAGGGGTCCTTTGGGGAGAAGCGAGTTGCAAACTTGGCCATGAAACATTTGCTCTTTAATGCAAAAATATACTTAAAAGAGATGCAGCCTTTTCTAGTCTGGTTGAGACCTTGTTATTTCATTTCTGTTTTGACATGTTCCATTTGTCTTTACGCATTATAAATATCTAGGCAATCAGATAGCGTCTTTTGGTGTAAGGAACTATGGCCGGAATCCAAAGAGTTCCTTGCGCGAAGGGAAGGCACTGTGGCCTTCGGCAATCGCTCCACCCCACCCTGGCAATCCTGTTCCCTCCATGCATGGCATTACACACCACCCCAGATGGTCCCCCAGCTTTCCAGAGCAGCTTTGCAGGGAATGTGAGAGGCGGTAGTGGGAAGAGGCAGACATTCCAAGTGCACATATGGTGGTCCATTTGTGGCCTCTTGGATTCTCGCCTCCAAACCTGCGTGTGACTAAGAACATAAGACCATAAGAAAAGGCCTTGCTGGATCAGACCAAGGCCCATCAAGTCCAGAAGTCAACAATACAATACCTTTATTGGCATCTTGAAATAGTAAGAGTCCAGAAGTCTGTTCACATGGTGGCCAACCAGGTGCCTCCAGGAAGCCCACAAAAAAGGTGACTGCAGCAGCACTGTCCTTAGGGCTGTTGAATTTGGGGGGGGGGGGGGTAAAATTCGGATTTGGCAAAATTTGGCCCGTTTTTATTCGGGAAATGCTGAAGTCCAAACTCCCCCGATTCGGATCTGTGAAATTCGGCACTAAATTCAGAGTTCGCGAATAAATTCGGCCATTTAAAGCCATTAAAAATACATTTGTGGCTTTCCGCTGCTCCGGGGGGGGGGGCATTTTTGGAGGTAGAGGTCCCAAACTTTCAGTGTAGCTTGAGGAGACCCTTCTTGCAAGAACCCTTAAGTTTTGTAAAGATTGTGTTTTTATGTCCTGAGATATAGGGGCCGGAAGGGGTCCCCCCAAAATTGCCAATTGGAATAAAGGCATTAAAAACATATTCGGGGCTTTCCACGGCTCCTGGGAGCATTTTTGGAGGTAGAGGTCCCAAACTTTCAGTGTAGCTTGAGGGAACCCTTCTTGCAAGAACCCCCAAGTTATGTAAAGATTGCATCAGGGGGTCCCGAGATATGGGGCCCGGAAGGGGTCCCCCCAATCTGCCCATTGGAATAAAGCTATTAAAAACACATTCGCGGCTTTCCACTCACAAAGAGACCAAGCGCCTCCCAAGACAGGTAATCCCTCCAAATAACACTCCACAGAGGCAATCAAGTCCCCCCCCAGCAGAACAGCCCCCCCGAACCAGAAGATGCAAATTTCAAACGAAGGAGAAGAACGGGCCAGACAGAGAGAGACTCACTGACATGGGATGTACTAAAACGAATGACAGGCTAGCCCATTATAAACAACAGGAGCGGCTGCACAGCCCATTGGAAACAATAGGAGCCAGCCAGAGAGAGACTCTGTTAACCCACAGTTAACTCCAGACAAAGTTGGCAACCGGTGAAAACAGCAGAAAGCACAGTCCCACACAGAGGCAATCGAGCCCACCCCCCAGCAGAACAGGTAAACCTACCCCCCTTTGGCTTCCCCCTCACACACCCACACACACACACACACACAATCTCCCCCCCACACACATACACACACACAGGAAAAAAGTTATAGAGAGAATCCCCAAAATGGGTCTTACTGTGGATGTCTTTTTCTCTTCCATCAGGAACAGGGACTGGGAGACAGGACCCAGGAGTAATCCAATACAATTCTAGCAGACTCACACACACAGACTCTCTCTGGCCATTTATGCACGGGAGGTTTTGCCTTGGATTTGCCACTCTCTAGATGCAAATTAAGGATCACCTGCTCCCAATCATTCCAATGGGTGGATGAGGGGGGGGAACCGCATAACTCGGGGGGCCCTGACCCAACCTTCACAAAACTTGGGGGTTCTTGCAAGTAGGGTCCCTCCAAGCTACCCTACCTCCAAGGTTTGGGTCCTCTACCTCCAAAAATGCCCCCCCCCGGAGCCGTGGAAAGCCGCGAATGTGTTTTTAATGGCTTTATTCCAATTGGGAGGGACAGCATAACTCGGGGGGCCTTGACCCAATCTTTAGAAAACTGGGGGGTTCTTGCAAGTAGGGTCCCTCGAAGCTACCCCGAAGGTTTGGGACCTCTACCTCAAAAAATGCCTCCCCCGGAGCCGTGGAAAGCCGCAAATGTGTTTTTAATGGCTTTATTCCAATTGGTGATTTTTTGGGGGGACCCCTTTCGGACCCCATATCTCAGGACCCCCTGACCCAATCTTTACAAACCTTGGGGGTTCTTGCAAGAAGGGTCCCCTAAAGCTACACTGAAAGTTTGGGACCTCTACTTCCAAAAATGCTCCCCCGGAGCCGTGGAAAGCCGCGAATATGTTTTTAATGGCTTTATTCCAATTGGCGATTTGGGGGGGGGACCCCTTCTGGGCCCCATATCTCGGGACCCCCTGACCAAATCTTTACATAATTTTATAGGCCTCTATCACGTCTCCCCTTCACTGCCTTCTTTCCAAGCTAAACAGCCTTAAGCGTTTTAACCACTCCTCATTGGGCAGTTGCTCTAGCCCCCTGATTATTTTTGTTGCTTTTTTCTGCACCTTTTTAAGCTCTTCAACATCCTTTTTTAGGTGGGGTGATCAGAACTGTACACAGTATTCCAAGTGTGGCCTCACCTAGTCTTGCCAACCTCCAGGTACCGGCTGGAGATCTCCTGCTATTACAACTGATCTCCAGCTGAAGGAGATCAGTTCACCTGGAGAAGATGGCTGCTTTGGCAATTGGACTCTATGGCATTGAAGTCCCTCCCCTGCCCAAACCCCACCCTCCTCAGGCTCCGCCCCAAAACCCTCCTGCCGGTCAGCGACTAGGGAAAACATGTTGGTTTTATCAGAGATGGAGTATCCTGACCTCCCCTGTGAACCCCATTCCCTTGATTTGGCGTATTTATAAAATGTTGGAAATAAAAACTGATTTTTAATATATATCACAATTTACAAGTTTCAGAGGGCAGCGAGATTCAAGTCCAGTAACACTGTAGAGACCAATAAGATTTTTTTACGGTATCATCTTTCGAGAGTCCACGCTCCCTTTGTCAGACACAAGTTAGATTCAGGTAGGTAGCTGTTTTTTGTTGCATCGGAACAAGATTTCAACTCCAGTAGTACCTTGAAGACCAATGAAATTTTCCAGGGTATAAGCGTTCATGAGTCAAAACTCACTGTGTCTGTTTCTGACAATGGGAGATTTGACTAACAAAAGCTCATACGCTGGAAGGTTCTGTTGGTCTTTATGGTAATGTGATAATGTGAGCTGTAACTCATAAAAGCTTGTACCCAGGAAAATTTTGTTGGTCTTTAAGGTGGTACTGAGCTCGAATTTTGTTCAACAGACAAGTTTGTAAGGGATAGAATCATAGAGTTGGAAAGGACCACCAGGGTCATCTAGTCCAACCCCCTGCACAATGCAGGAAATTCACAACTACCTCCCCCCCACACCCCCAGTGACCTCTATTCCATGCCCAAAAGATGGCCAAGTTGCCCTCCCTCTCATCATCTGCTTTTAATCGGGTTTTATTGTACTGCCTTTTTCACGGTTCGCTTCTGTTTTCTGGATAGTTTTTGCATTATTTATATCCATTAGCTTGTTTTTATATCGTGACCGCTGTTTTCATTGTAAGCTGCCTCAAGCAGAGCTCTGAAGAGGCGGCGTTGACATACTGTAAATAAAAAAATATATATTCTGTAGCACGAGATTTGCCTTAATTTTTGCTCCGCTATTTTACCCACTCTTCAGCTTACTTTTTTGGGGGGCTCCTCCCTTTTTTAGTTCCTAACCCCTAGGGGCTGTATGAACTGGTTTTTACTCATCTGTGGTACACAAAAAAGAAGGATTTACTCACTCGCTGGAATTTAACAATTTCAAGGATGGAAAAAACACTACAATGTGTAAATCGCAGAGAGGGATGTAATAATCATGTGGATTTTAGATAAATAGATAAGGGTATTGCTTGGTTCACTGTTATGGGTATTTTAGTTATATTAGCAGCAGGGTTTTAGTTTCTTTTCAAGAATTTGTATTATGAGTATTTTAGTGATGTTATATTTCCATTTTCTTTTATTGTTATATTCTCATTTTCTCTTAATAAAAAAGAAGGATTTACTACTACCAAGCTCGAAAAAAGAAAAGAAAGAAAAGATCTACTGTGTTAATCACAAAAATAGATCCCACCACCTCCGTGTGAACAATGGCTTAATCAATGCAAGGAGTGCTGGTGCTGAAGAAAAGCATTTAAACATATTTCTCTCTCTTTCTCCAGGGGAAGCAATGCCCGGAGGGATTGAGGGAAAACTGCAAAACCAGAGTTTTGTTGATTCTGTTCCATGTTCCCATTTGCCATCCTTTCCCCAATTAAGTGTGTGTGTGTGTGTTTACCTCTCCCCATCTTTTATATTCAGATGAGGCTATATGTATTTCATTTCTCTCTGTATACAAGGCACCGTCTTTATTTTCTGGTACCGCTTCTTGTAAAATATGTTGCTCTTTTGCAGAGATGCTTGGGTGCACACAACTAACGAATGAGGTCAGGATCCAAAGAGGCACCCTGCGGTTTCTGCTTCCACACACACACACACAGGATTTTCCTGTTCCCACTGCAACCCTGCTCACACATCACAGTGAAAGCACATGCCTCCTGCCTATGCATGTGTGCATCTGTTTGCGAGATAGAGCTAATGTGCATTCAGTTCCCCAATAAAACCCGGAACCACTACCTGGATATATCTACGGCTTCACTCACACTTTCAGCTATACTTGTGTTGAATGTAACATGAGAATTACTCAACACGTGTGTAAGGAAAAATCAAGTGTACACTGTACATGGATTGTACGTGTGTTCACTGTAACTTGTGGACAGGGCTTAAGTTATTAGAAATAAGGTGGTTAAGGGGAGACATGATAGAGGTCTCTAAAATTATGCATGGTATGGAGAGAGTGGACAGGGAGAAGCTCTTTTCCCTCTCTCATAAGACAGACTTTAGAGGGAGTTTCAAAGTTTTTCTCCACATGTTTTGGGGACTACAGGTTGTAAAACATTGTGTATGAGTTGTCTTTCCTTTTTTACTTGTACATGTATTTACAATTTTGTTTATGCGTGCAGGTTCCACATATCTAAGAGACTTGTTATTTGTGTAACTATTTCTGCAACTTTAAGAACATAAGAACGTAAGAAAGGCTTTGCTGGATCAGACCAAGGCCCATCAAGTCCAGCAGTCTGTTCATACAGTGGCCAACTTTCCTTGAGGACCTAATACTTTTACCTGTAATGTATTCATAATGTTTAAGACACAATAACAGATTTCAGCAATCCTTGTTTGGCAGTGTATTTCTCTGTGCCTGGAGGTTGGCAACCCTGGGCTTTTAAGGCCACTGAGACGCAGAGGTGGTTTGCCATTGCCTTCCTCTGCAGAGTCTTCCTTGGTGGTCTCCCATCCAAGTACCAACTCTGCTTACCTTCTGAGATCTGACAAGATTGGGCTATACCACGCCACCTTACCTAGGGTTGCCAGGTCCCTCTTCACCACCGGCAGGAGGTTTTTGGGGCAGAGCCTGGGGAGGGCGGGGTTTGGGGAGGGGAGGGACTTCAATGCCATATAGTCCAGTTGCCAAAACGGCCATTTTCTCCAGGGGAACTGGGCTCTATCGGCTAGAGATCAGTCGAAATAGCAGGAGATCTCCAGCTAGTACCTGGAGGTTGGCAACCCTAGCCTTCCCTCCCCCAGCACAGGATACACTTACTGTAAAGGAAACCAATACCATAGGTGGAAGAATACTTTAGATCAGGGGTGGGAACCTTTTTTCTGCCAAGGGCCATTTGGATATTTATAACATCATTCGCGGGCCATACAAAATCATCAACTTAAAAATTAGCCTGCTATATTTGGTCAAACATTTAGCCAAGAGGCACGACCGGAGACGGCTCCGAATATCTGCCACATAGAGCGACTCACTTTTGAGCTCTGCTGTCCCCAGCTGAGCCCAAGAGATTCAGGCAGGCAGCATCCTTCTGAGCTAGAGTTCTGCCAGGACCCATGAAGGGCCAGACCAAATTATTTTGTGGGCCTTATATGGCCCTCGGGCCTGACGTTCCCCACCCCTGCTTTAGATGATGTGTGTGCTTACTGGGCAGTGGTTAGAGTATTTGCGAAGCCCATTCCCTTTCTTGGTTTGCTGGAGATTTGAGGGCGCAGCAGCACAATGTATGAAAATAGCATTAACTTTTCTCCGGCTGCAAAGTGCAAAATAATGCAAGTTGTTTTGAAAAAGACCGTATTGGAATGAGAATGTCCGGTGTCAGTAATCCGTCTAAAAGAGCCCAGCATAAACTGGGGAATGTTTCCCATGGGAGTCATTCTAGTTTAAAAGAATGCAAGGCCTTAGGACTTTTAAGCCACCCAGTCTAAAAGAAGGTCTGAAAATACTGGTGGTCCTGGGTTTTTCCTCTCAAGGCCAGGGTGCCGGCCTACGGGGACGACTGAAAATTATCTTCATGTCTCAGTAGTTTTATAGCCGGTATGTGAAGAGCTTTCATATCTCCCTTACCTTGGAGAGCCCGAGAATGTTTAGAGCAAGGCCTGCAGATTAATGTCGATTTTAATGACCGGGTGAGCGCAGTGAGGCAAGGAGAGACCTCCAAACCTGTCTGGGCTGGCCTGCAGTGTCCAAGATTCCTCTGGAAGTCAAACATAGGTGCTTTAGGTGAGAGTCTAGTAAGAGGCTGGGATGGAAGATGGCCTTTATAGAGGTCTATAAAATGATGCATGGTACGGAGAGAGTGAAGCTTTTCTCCCTCTCTCGTAATACTGGAACGTGGGACCATCTGCTGAAGCTGGAGGGGGAGAGATTCAAAACTGATAAAAGGAAGTATTTCTTCACACAACGCATAGTTGAATTGTGGAACTCCCTGCCCCAGGGAGAGAACTGTGACTAGCCCAAGGTCAGCCAGCAGGCTTCATGTGGAGGAACGGGGAATCAAACCCGCTTCTCCAGATCAGAGTTCGCCGCTCATGAGGAAAACTGGGACATTGAACCCAGTTCTCCAGATCAGAGTCTGTCGCTCTTTATGTCTTTGTTCTCCCTGCGCCCCTCTATACCTTCTTTGAACCATCGGGGTTATGGACCTAGCTGCTATTCAACGCGACCTACGCTGTAACTCTATTAAAGAAATTAAAATGACGGAAGGATTAGATAACCTTGAGCCACTACCCTGACTATTAGTTTTAATGCCTGGGTCGTTCCACAGCCGTGGGGCTTGTGTTTGAGAATGTGGGGAGAGGAGGAGAGAGTGAGTTGTTTGAATTCTGGACCTTGGCTGCGACCGGAATAGCTTGGACTCCAGCACTGTTTTCTACCAGCTGTCGGCAATTAATCTTAATGCATCCATTTGACTTGGAAGTCAATGCATCCATTTGACAGTGCAGAATGTTCAGAAGATATTTTCTTGGGAAAGGTGGCGTGTTTTGTTCGGTACAGGATTATTGCCAAGGATAGCCCCAAGTGAATGTGCTCCAGGCTCAGATTTGCATTTTCAGCTTGGTACATTTTTAGCAGGTGTGTCCCGACGGGTCGGTCAGCAGTCGCCTGCTTTGTTTTTGCTACCCGTTGGCATCTCGACAGGCATTTTCCATATGGTTACCAAATGCCTGGTGCATGATCTTGTCATTGGATCGAAGAAAAGCATTCTTAAAATGAAGCTTCCTTATACTGAATCAGACCTAGGGTTGCCAGGTCCCTCTTCGCAACCGGTGGGAGATTTTGGGGGCAGAGCCTGAAGAGGGCGGGGTTTGGGGAAGGGAGGGACTTCAATGCCATATAGATCGATTGCCAAAGCGGCCATTTTTCTCCAGGTGATCTGATCTCTATCGGCTGGAGATCAGTTCAATTAGCAGGAGATCTCCTGCTACTACCTGGCAGTTGGCAACCCTAATCAGACCCTTGGTCCATCAAAGTCAGTATTGTCTACTCAGACCAGTAGTGGCTCTCCAGGGCTTCAGGCAGAGGTTCCTAGGTAGTGGATTCTGTTATGGCCGCGTGGGGCGGACACACGAGGTCAGAGACAGAGTTCCAACAACAATGTGTTTAATGAAGAACAGAACAGAACAGAACAGAACAGGAGAACTGTGTAAACCGCCTGGAAGCCGCTCTCCGGGGTCCCAGATAGAGGTCTTTCCTATCATCTACCACCTGATCCTTTCAGTTGGAGATGCTGGGAATGAACCTGGGACCTGTTGCGATGCCAAGCAGAGGCTCTGCCACTGAGCCCATAGCTCCACCACAACACATTAAATTATCTTGTAGCAAGACAGTCCATTGAGGTCAGTATTGGTCCATTGAGGTCAGTATTGTCTACTCAGACTGGCAGCGGCTCTCCAGGGTCTCAGGTGGAGGTCTCTCCCCATCACCTGCTGACTGGTCCTTTCAACTGGAGATGCTGGGGATTGAACGTGGGACCTTCTGCATGTGAAGCAGAGGCACTAACAATGAGCCACGCTGGCCCTCTTCTGTGGAAGCAGCACTCTTAAAATGTAAGGAGTGACCTCATACTCAGAAGTCAGAAAATTTCCTAGCTGAGGTGTTCCGGTTTTGGTGAAGAAGAAGAAATAGAAGAAGAGTTGGTTTTTATATGCCGACTTTCTCTACCACTTAAGGGAGAATCAAACTGGCTTACAATCACCTCCCCCCCCCCACAACAGATACCCTATGAGGTAGGTGAGGCTGAGAAAGTGTGACTAGCCCAAGGTCACACAGCTGGCTTCATGTGTAGGAGCGGGGAAACAAATCCAGTTCACCAGATTAGCATCCACCACTCATGTGGTTCTCCAGATCAGTGTCCACTGCTCCAAACCACCGCTCCTAACCGCTGCACCACGCTGGCTGTGCCCAGCGAAGGAAAACTTTCAGCAGCAGTGGGGGGAAATAATTCCCCGAGCCTTTCTTAAAAGCAGATCAAAGGCCAAGCAGCAGGCTGAAAACTTTTTTGGCCTTCCATGACGGTGGTGAGATCAAACATGGTGTGTCGACGCATCCTCCGGAGAGCTGTTCCAGCAAAAGTGGGAAATGCTGAAACAGCCTGTCCTGTTATAGCTCGGAGTTTGCCTTCTCCTTCCCACCAAGTTCTTGTTTCATCCTCTCCCACCGGACTTGGGGCTTATTATTCTATCGGCTGCATCGGTCGGGGGGGGGGGGTAGCTGTTCCCCCATCTGACTCTGGGCCTCGCCGGGTTGTGTACTAAATGCCGCTCCGTAAAAATTGGTGAGAAAAGCAGGCAGACTTGATCCAGTTCCCCAGTTTTCTATTTTTAGTCTCTAAGCCTTTTGTCTTCCCAGTGAATGAAACAGCTGCTTATTAAACCCTGGGCTGCTTGTGACGTTTTCGGTGTGTGCCTTTTTTGGTTTTTTTTTTTTTTTTACAAGCTTTAAATGTGTACATCACAACTCTTAAATTTCCTCGCTGACATTAAAGAAACTGAGGAAAGAGAGAGCAGGCTCTTGAAAACTGTCGGCGACCAGCTTGGCAAAGGGAATAAAGCTCGTTGCCGGAGAGTCTGTCCTTCCGAGAGTGATGTGCGCCGGTGCCGTCTTGAGTGCTGCTACCCGCGGCTTCTGTTTTTCAGTTGCCTCTTTCTCCTGGGAAAGGCCAGCAGATGTTTCTATTTGAAGGCAGAAATAGCTCGCGACCATTTACACTTGGCCGTCTAAAAATGACGTGCCGTGTCAGGCTGCGCATTTGCATTCCTCTTTGGGGACCGATAGCAGATGATAAATCAATGGCTTGGAAACGGAGAGAAATCGATATTCCGAGGCTGTCGTCCCCTCAAAAGGAATGATAGAATCCCTTGTTCCCGCGCAAGCAGAAAGAAGGAATGGAAGATATCGCCAAAGGAAAAGGGGTTTTTTTGTACTGCTAATAGTGCCATGAGGAGCCCCGTGGCGCAGAGTGTTAAGCTGCAGTACTGCAGTCCAAGCTCTGCTCACGACCTGAGTTCAATCCCAATGGAAGTTGGTTTTAGGTAGCTGGCTCAAGGTGGACTCAGCCTCCCATCCTTCCGAGGTCGGTGAAATGAGTACCCAGCTTGCTGGGGGTAAAGGGAAGATGACTGGGGAAGGCATCCCCCCCAGGCACCCCGCAAACAAAGTCTGCCTTGGAAACGTCGGGATGTGACGTCACCCCATGGGTCAGGAATGACCCGGTGCTTGCACAGGGGACCTTTACCTTTACCTTTTAATAGTGCCATGAGGATAGCCCTCAGGCAATCAGGCTGGATTTTCTTACTGGAGGATGGACGAGAGGATAAATGGAGGGAACAGATGAACCCTTTTGCCTCATTGCTTGAGACAGTCACCGTTTAAATCCTTTCTGTTTGCTTTACTTCCCGTGTCAACGGAGAGACATGATTAGGAAAAGGTTCCTCGTCAATAAAAGATGTTGCATGAGAGGCTGCCATTTGCAAATATGTTTCTTTTCTCTTTCCTCTTAAGTGTTTGTTGGGATTTAGAAGAGGTTTGCTTTCTAGCCTCTTGGTACTTCCAGACCACCCCGTCTTCCTTCTCTGTCTGTTTTTGTCCCTTCAGGCTGTTTTACCACCAAAACTATCAGGGGGCTAGAGCAACGGCCCTATGAGGAGCGGTTAAAAAGCTTAGGGCGGTTTAGCTTGGAAAGAAGGCGGGTAAGGGGAGATGATAGAGGTCTATAAAATTATGCATGGTATGGAGACAGTGGACAGGGAGAAGCTTTTCTCCCTCTCTCATAATACCAGAATGTGGGGTCATCTGCTGAAGCTGGAGGGAGAGAGATTCAGAACAGATAAAAGGAAGGATTTCTTCACACAGCGCATAGTTAAATGGTGGAACTCCCTGCCCCAGGATGTGGTGATGGCTGCCAACTTGGAAGGCTTTAAGAGGGGAGTAGACATGTTCATGGAGGAGAGGGGTATCAATGGCTACTAGTCAAAATGAATACTTGTCATGATGCCACCTATTATCTCCAGGATCAGAGGAATACGCCTGTTATATTAGGCACTGTGGAACACGGGCAGGATGCTGCTGCTGCAGTTGTCTTGTTTGGGGGCTTCCTAGAGGCACCTGGTGGGCCACCGTGTGAACAGACTGCTGGACTTGATGGGCCTTGGTCTGATCCAGCATGGCCTTTCTTATGTTCTTATGTTATGTTGCATAGCCAAGTAATTTCTTCTAGCTACGTATGCTTTTGGTGTTAAGTCCTGACTTAACCAAACACCCAAATTATTTGGAGGTTATTTCCTGACATAATATTTTCATTTTTTAACATTTATTGAAAATGTTTATTAGCTGCCTTCCTTCCTTCCTTACAGAGATCAACAAGGCTTACAAGATAGCTAAAACACATAAAATACATTAAAAACATAAATACCTCAATTCAATTTTAAAATTAAAACCCAGGAGCTCTAATAAAAGTAACTAAAGGCAGGCCTAAATAAAACCGCCTTCAGCTGCCTCCCAAAGATCAAAAGTGAGGAGGCCAGGCACACCTCCCTAGGGATCTTGTTCCATAATTGTAGGGCTGCCACTGAAAAGGCCCTCTCTTGTGTATCCATGAGCTTCTTTGATCGATGGGACAGTCGGAAGGTTCTCTCCCTATGATCTTTTGATATAATTGTGTCTGTTATGCATTTTGCTTATCTGATAAAACTTATGAACAGGCAGTCCCAAAAGGTTGCCTGATACTAGCCCTGTTCACAAGTTACAGTGAACACAGGTACAACCTGCATCTTTTTGTAAGAAATAGCCGACATGCATTCACTTTAGAAATGGAACTGGGGATCAGTACCTGGTTAAATGTAGGGTTTGTATCACGCTAGAAGAAGAAGAAGAAGAAGAAGAAGAAGAAGAAGAAGAAGAAGAAGAAGAAGAAGAAGGAGAGTTGGTTTTTATATTCCAACTTTCTCTACCACTTAAGGAAGAATCAAACCAGCTTACAATCTCCTTCCCTTCCTCTCCGCACAACAGGCACCCTGTGAGGCAGGTGGGGCTGAGAGAGTTCTAAGAGAGCTGTGACTAGCCCAAGGTTACCCAGCTGGCTTCATGTGGAGGAGTGGGGAAACCAACCCTGTTCTCCAGATTAGCGTCCACTGCTCCAAACCACCGCTCTTATCCACTACACCACACTGGCTCTTATCCAATTATCCAATTATCTTATCCAATTAACACGCGTAAAGGAAGATCAAGTGGAATGCGTATGGAATGCGTGTTCACTGTAACTTATGAACCAGGATACTGAGTCAGATCACTGGTCTATCAAGGTCAGTTCTATCTACTCTGGCTGACAGTGGCTTTCTAGGGTCTCGGGGCTGAGGACTTTCACATCACCTGCAGCCTGATCCTTTTACCTGGAGATGCCGGGGATTGAACCAGTAACCTGCTATATGCAAAGCAGATGCTCTGCCATTCAGCCACAGTCCCTATCCAAGTCATGTACAACATGAATTTGCATTTCCTAAATATTACTAGAACACCGTGACAGTCGCTTCAGACTTCAGTTTCCCCCAAACCCCATCCTGAAACTTCTGTGGGGACGTTCCAACGTGTATCTGATGAAGGGAGCTTTGACTTTCGAAATCTTATACTCCCAAAATCTTGTTGGTCTAAGGTGCTACTGGACTCGAATCTAGCTGTATGGTAAAGACGTGGCTGGAAAGTATCTTTACAGTATGCCAAAAGTTGGGCAAGCGTCTGGCAACACCCCGGAAAGCTTTTGTGCATCTGAAACTCTGAACTCGTAGGTGTTACAAAAGACACACAACCTTCTCCGTCTTCTGCTTGCATTTGAAACGAGTCGTCTTAATGGCCATATCGAAGGTCATCTTGTCCTGGAAAATCTTTGAAAAGTGGGCAGAACAATAGTGTGGTGACAGGCTGCCTGAATCCCTGTTGACTCATTCTTGAAACCCTTGCTCAGTGTGAACACAGACTCATCTTGGGGATATGTATTAGTTAATATAGCAACGTTGCGCAGATAGAAGCGTGGTATCATAAATACCACAATTTGATGGTACCATCCATACCACAATTTCAAGTACAATCTTCAAGTACTTGAAGGGCTGTCATATGTAAGAGGGTGCCGAGTTGTTTTCTGTTGCCCCAGAGGGTCGGACCAGAACCAACGGGTTGAAATTAAATCAAAAGAGTTTCCGTCCAGACATCAAGAAGAATTTTCTAACAGTTAGAGCGGTTCTTCAGTGGAACAGGCTTCCTCGGGAGGTGGTAAGCTCTCCTTCCCTGGATGTTTTTAAGCAGAGGCTAGATGGCCATCTGTCAGCAATGCTGATTCTATGACCTTAGGCAGATGATGAGAGGGAGGGCATCTTGGCCATCTTCTGGGCATGGAGTAGGGGTCACTGGGTGTGTGTGGGGGAGGGAGGTAGTTGTGAAATTCCTGCATTGGGCCTCTAGCCTCTGCTTAAATAACCTCCAGTTAAGGAGAAGGGAGGGTTTGAGGAGGGGAGGGACCTCAACGGGTTATAATGCTATACAAAGTACAAAGAGAGTTTAATACGGTCCAAGACCAGCATAAAAACATACCAGATATACATACATAACATAACACATATAAAAGTGCATCAAGTGTGAGCCCCTATAACCTCTTACAATCTCTCACTCATAAAAGCCGTTAAGCGCTTAATTAAAAATATTACATGTTTGGAATTAGTATAAATATAAATATAAAATCGCTCAACCATTAAGTTCGACCCATGCACGCCTGGTCCTCATTGCTTGCCACCCAAATTTGGCCACTTTAAAAGTTATCTCCATATCTTTGTCTGAGAGCATGTTAGAAAGACTAAAGCCTCTGGATCGCCCTGGGAGGTCCGATAATACAGAAAGAATGGCTTCTCGTATCTTGTTGTAGATTTTGCATTCAAACACAACGTGCTCGAGGGTCTCAGTACTCCCATCAGCGCAGGGGCATAATCGTCCTGCATATGGTATCTTTTTGTATCTCCCTTCCAAGACGGCTGAAGGGAGTGCGTTACAACGCATCAGGGTGAAAGCCCTCCTGTATTCTGGACTATCTAAGTGGGAAAGGTAAGACATCGGGACCACATTGGTAAGAGTGCTGTAATTGTAGCACATGTTTTTGATTCTACTTAGGTCATGCTGCCTTTCCACGTCCAGAACTCTTTGCCTGATCAGGGAATAATGCTATACAGTCCACCCTCCATAGCAGCCATTTTCTTCAGGGAAACTGTTCTCTGTAGTCCTGGAGATGAGTGGTCGTTCCTGGAGAACTCCAGGCCCCACCTGGAGATTGGCAACCCTAGCACAAGTGATATAGTTTCCATCAGGGATGGCATCAGTAGTTGATGCGGGGTGGACCAGCTGATGGAGTCAGACAGGTAGAAGAAGAAGAGTTGGTTTTTTTACCACGGTTTTTCTACCTTTAAGGAGTCTTAAAGCGGCTCACAATCTCCTTCTCTTCCTCTCCCCACAACAGACACCTTGTGAGGTAGGTGGGGCTGAAAGCGTTCAGGGAAAACTGTGACTAGCCCAAGGTCACCCAGCAGGCCTCATGCCGAGAAGTGGGGAAGTCAGCCCGTTTCTCCAGATTAGAGTTTGCTGCTCATATGGAGGAGTGGGGAATTGAACCCAGTTCTCCAGATTAATGTCTGCTGCTCTTAACCACTGCACCTCCCTGGTGCATGCTCCGCTCCAGAGAAAAGCAAACATATATATATTTACATTTTAATCTGCCTTTACTCTTACACTCGCAGGTGGTGTGTGCATTTCCATTGGGTAGCGTGCTAAATAAAGTGCTGCTCTTATCAAAATACTTCTCTCTGCCCGCTCAAGGTGATTTTTGCCAGCCCGGAGCCCCAGTGCTGAGAAATTACTACAGCTAGAGCAGTTTAAATCAGTCTGAGATGCTAAGAGCCGGCTAAAGGTTCAGGGTTCCCAGCGTGGCAGCACTGAATGTGATGCGGTGACACTAATTTATCCCAGGTGCGAATCATGCCCCCAACGCTGATGTCGACAGCAAAGATCATAAGTGGTAGGAGCTGTCATTTAGAAAGAAAAGGACGGCCTCTACGCCAGCACCACCTGCTGGTTTCTACAATGCATTGCTTGCAAAATAATAATAATAAAAACCTCAAAAAAAGAGAAAGACCCCCCCCCCATTTTTTGAATGACCACTAGGTAAAAAATACTTTTTAAAAAGTCATTATTCATTTGCTAGATGTCTTTAGGTTCCTCCTATCCTTTCTCTTAAGTCCAAAACTAGTTCCGCTGTTATCTGTGCAATAAGCATTCAGGTGTTAAAGGGGCGTATAAGGTACAAGTAGAGTATCCCTTATCCGGACATCCCATATCTGGACTGATCCAAAAACTGGACCCCTCGAGCCGGCATGCAGGCAGATCCGTGCTGCCTGCTTTCAACGTTTCCTCTCACCTAAAAAAATAAAATATGGCGTACACTTGGTAGGTGGAGACTGAAAGCCGGTCGTTGTTAGTTTGTTTGTTGTTGCTCTTGTTTAACAGCTGATACAGGTATTCTGGTGAGATGGTTACACTTTTGCTTTCTGGTGGTTCAATGTATACACAATTGTTAAAATATTGTTTAAAATTACATTCAGGCTATGTGTATAAAGTGTTTATAAAACATAAATGAATTGGGGTCCCATCCCCAAGATATCTCATTAGGTATATGCAAAATATTCCAATATATGGAAAGATCAGAAATATGGACCATTTCTGTTCCCAAGTGGCTAGGGTTGCCATGAACACATGAAGCTGCCTTTTACTGAATCAGACCCTTGGTCCATCAAAGTCACTATTGTCTACTCAGACTGGCAGCAGCTCTCCAGGGTCTCAGGCAGGGGTCTTTCACATCACCTACTTGCCTAGTCCCTTTAACTGGTAATGCCAGGGATTGAACCTGGGGCCTTCTGCATGCCAAGCAGATGCTCTACTACTGAGCCACAGCCAGGTCTCTCTTTGCCACCGGTGGAAGGTTTTTGGGGCAGAGCCTAAGGAGGGAGGGGTTTGGGAGGGGAGGGACTTCAATGCCATAGAGTTCAATGGCCAAAGCAGCCATTTTCTCCAGGTGAACTGATCTCTATCGGCTAGAGATCAGTTGTAATAGCAGGAGATTTCCAGCTACCACCTGGAGGTTGGCAACCCTACAATTGGGCCAGATAAGGGATACTCAACCTGTATACAAGTTGCAATGATTTAAATTGCAGCAGCGCGAGTAGGCAGAAATGATGTTGGTTGTTACTGAATCAAGAGCAGCTGATGCAGATCTCCAAGCGCATTCAGTTCTCTCCGTTTCTGAGATGAGCTTGCAGCAGCTGAGATCTGAGAGATCTTGCAGATCTGACGGCCATTTCTTTCTTTTTCTTCTCGCCCCATCCCCATACGCAGCCCGAAATCTGGCAACGTTGCTGAAGCAATTAATCTGCTGTCTTATTATTACAGCTCTTTGCCTCCTGGGCATCTGAAAGTGGAGGTTATCTGGTTCATTCGTAGTACAGTTTAGGTTCGGTGCCCTCTCTGTATCATCCTGATGACTGCAGTCTTCTTTTTCTCCCTGGGAATTTATTGTTCGGTGCTCATCTTCAGGAAGGGAGCTAGGAACTGGGGAAATGAATGTCAGCAGATGCCAGACACAGAGATCCAGCCGCTGGGACTTAGTAATACTGCTGTATTGTGTCTTTCTGCTTCATGTCACCAGGAAGTTAAAAAAAAAAAATTCCCCATGTTGAGCATCTTGAAGAGTTCAGTGAACATTTCGACAGTTTCATCTGGGATTTCTGCATGCTGCGTAACCCTGATTTTTCTTCAGCGTTTCATTTTGCATTGTGTGTGTGTGGGCACGCGCGCCAAGGAATCCAGGGTACACACTGGATCAGATTTGAGAGAGGGTGTGGACTACAGTTGCCAACCTCCAGGTAGGGCCAGGAGGTCTCCCAGAATTTCATCTGATCTTCAGACTCCAGAGATCAACTCTCCTGGAGAAAATAGCTGCTTTGGATGGCAGACTCTATGGCATTATACCCTGTTGAGGTCCCTCCCCTCCCTAAGGCTCCATCTCCAAATCATCAGGGATTTCCCAAGCTGGAGTTGGCAACCCTAGAACTGACAGTGGGGAAATCAGCAGCTCCATGTACATGAAGTATGCCCAGGATGTGGTGATGGCCACTAACTTGGAAGGCTTGAAGAGGGGAGTGGACGTGTTCATGGAGGAGAGGGGTATTCATGGGTATTAGTTAAAATGGATACTGGTCATGCTGCATGCCTGTTCTCTCCAGGATCAGAGGAGCATGCCTGTTATATGAGGTGCTGGGGAACACAGGCAGGATAATGATGCTGCAGCCGTCTTGTTTGTGGGCTTCCTAGAGGCACCTGGTTGGCCACTGTGTGAACAGACTGCTGGACTTGATGGGCCTTGGTCTGATCCAGCAGGGCCTTTCCGATGATCTTATGTTCTTGAGTGGTGGATGTAGCCAAGTCATAAAAAAGAGAAAACACATGCAAATAATCCTGCTTGATATGGGGTTCTCTATTGAAGTAAAATACCTTTACTTGTACAAGCAGATCTTCACAGTGTTAAAGTTTTTGTCACATAGTGGCCAACCATAGTGGTTCACAAAGTGGCCAACCAGGTGCCTCTAGGAAGGCCACAAACAAGACAACTGCAGCAGCACCATCCTGCCTGCGTTCCACAGCACCTAATATGACAAGCATGCTCCTCTGATCCTGGAGAGAATAGGGATGCATCATGACTAGTAGCCATTTGGACTAGTAGCCATGGATAGCCCTCTCCTCCATGAACATGTCCACTCCCTCTTCCTTCCAAGTTGGCAGGCATCACCACATCCTGGGGCAGGGAGTTCCACCATTTAACGATGTGTTGTGTGAAGAATACTTCCTGTTGTCTGTACAAGGGCAGTATGATAGCAGCAGTTTTATTCTCGATTCCTCATCTAATTATCGCCAGCATGGAATTTGCCTTTTTCACATCAGCTGCACAGCACAGCCTGGATGAACACTTGTCAGGATGCTCTAGGCTCATCCTGCATTAAGCAGGAGGTTAGACTAGATGGCCTGTATGGCCCCTTCCAACTCTATGATTCTATTATTCAACACCACACTAGTTTCTTTACTAACCTGCCCTAACTTGGTTGCAGTCAACTCGAGCACTACCTCCTTGCCTGGTTTTTCTTAAAAAACAAAAACAAAAAACAAACACTTTTTATAATTCAATTTATTTTTGTTTCCCGCAGACGACAGTGAGACGGAGCCCAAATGTAGCGCCGGTGAAATTGAGAGTCAAGACGCAGGTTGGTTTTGTGCTGAGCTCGGTTCAAAAACCTCTACCCGTCAGGCTCCCTTTACCTTGGTGAACCATAAAACCCAGTCAATGCTATTGACTGAAAACGCTTGTACATTTTTGCCAGATTAAATCGGGGCTCCCATCAGAGACTCTATTCATTATGAATGAGCATATTCCCTTCCAGCTCAGGAATGCAGCCATTCCTGTTAGTAGCTAGCAGTGCTTTCCCCTTCTCAAAGTGGAATCGATCTTGGGAATGCTTGAAACGGGGAGGAGAGAGGAATGTTTTGCGGCGGTGTATAGCGTCAGGCTCGCGCACTTCAAAGAAACAGAAGAAATGTGGAGAGAAGGTGTGCTGCACGAGATGAAGGACCTCGTCTGCTTTAATAGCCTGGCACTTTTGTGATCCATTTTTTTAAATGTCCGCTTGTCTTCCAAGCAGCCGGTTTCCCAACCCCTGCTTTTACAAATCAGCCTAGGGATGTTTCAGATCCTGGCTGCAAAAATTCAAACCGTGAACGCAGATAGATCACAATGGGTAGCTGCGTCAGAAAAGAGCAAGAGTCCAGTAGCGTTAGGGTTGCTGGTCTGAGTTGGGAAATACCTGTAGATTTTAGGGGTGGAGCCTGAGGAGGGCGGGGTTTGGGGGTGGGAGAGACTTCATTGGGGTGTAATGCCATAGAGTCCACCTTCCAAAGCGGCCATTTTCTCCAGGTGAACTGGTCTCTGTTGTCTGGAGATCAGTCATAATAGCAGGAGATCTCCAGCCACTACCTGGGGGTTGGGAAATACCTGGAGATTTGGAGGGTGGAGTGTGAGGAGGGTGGGGTTTGGGGGGTGGAGGGACTTCAATGCCATAGAGTCCAATTGCCAAAGCGGCCGTTTTCTCCAGGGGAACTGATCTTTGTCACCTGGAGATCAGTTGTAAAAGATGGGAGATCTCCAGCCGCCACCTGGAGGTTGGCAACCCTACAAATCCAGCTTGTGACCTATGTTATTCTTCATTGGCTTCAAATGGCAAACACTGTCCCATCTGACCCACGCGAATGGTGCCTTCTCTTGCCGGCCCATGTTTAATTCCTGCCGCCAGACCCATCTTTTAGTGAAAACTTTTCTGTCAGCTCCTAAAGCTTTTATTAATACCTAGAAGCTGCAGCGGGAGAGGGCCAATCACTCAAGGCAGCAGAGCGAAGCCCCGGGGTCTCCGGTCCCCGCGACTGAGTCATTTGGTCTCTCTAGACTGCATTGTGGCTGTTTCTAAAGAGTTGAGTTTATGTTTCAGCAAAATCCCCTCCATGCCTACCTTTGGTTATGGTCTGTAGGAGAAGCACTGTACGTAGAAAAGCAATCGCCATTCTGCCATAGAATCCCACTACGATTATCACACTGTGTATTCATAGCAGCGCCCTATTGATGCTTTAGGATTTAAGCTGGCTTTTATCTACCTGCCCTCTCCAGTAATGGCTCCTTTATGCTTGCCTTGGTGCGGATCCACACGTGTGCAGTCATGGGCTCAGTTTTCATTTGGGCCAGTATAACATTCATTTTACATTATGAGAAGATCCCACTCAGGGCCTACACAGGCCAACGTCTGATTTGTTTTGGGGAGGTTTTGCATTCAGGTTTGAATGTTGGTTACATAATATGCTTTTTCTACACTGGTGTAGTGGTTAAGAGTGGTGGTTTGGAGCAGTGGATTCTGATCTGGAGAACTGGGTTTGATTCCCCACTCCTCCACATGAGCGGCGGAGGCTAATCTGATGAACCAGGTTGGTTTCCCAACTCCTACAAATGAAGCCAGCTGGGTGACCTTGTGCTAGTCACAGTTCTCTCAGAACTCTCTCAGCCCCACCTACCTCACAGGGTGTCTGTTTTGGGGAGGGGAAGGGAAGGTGATTGTAAGCTGGTTTGATTCTACCTTAAGTGGTAGAAAAAGTCGGCATAAAAAACCAACTCTTCTTCTTCTTCGCCATGTGCCCAGCCTCATGGTTAGTGTTGCCAATCTCCAGGTGGCGGCTGGAGATCTGATATTACAATTGATCTCCTGCCAATATAAATCAGTCCACCTGGAGAAAATGGCTGCTTCAGCAATTGGACTCTAGGGCATTGAAGTCCCTCCCCTCCCCAAACCCCGCCCTCCTCAGGCTCTGCCCCAAAATCCTCCCGCCAATGGCGGAGAGGGACCTGGCAACCCTACTCATGGTGGGTTTTCTTCTTCTTCGTCTCCTCCTCCTCCTCCTTCTTCCTCTTCCTCTTCTTCTTCACCATGTGCCCAGCCTCATGCTGGGTTTTATGCTTTCCCAAATTCCAGTCACTTTGTTTCCAGCCTCAGATGGGCACAGAGGTGGATAGGCTCAAAGAAATGTAGCCGCACAAAAAATGCTGGCTAAAAGTTGCATCGTGGTGACTTTACTGCATCAAAAACGAAGGAGAGCATTGGGTCTGATAAGGGTTGCTATTCACATATCACCGAGAGAAGCATGCAAAGGGTTGGGTCCACACTAGGCTTTCCGCTAACGGAAGACACTTTTGTCTGCGGAACACAACTGTCCTCCCTCCCCTGCTCCCACAGTGGCCCATGGAGCTCCTTGAAATGCTGCTCCGGAGGGACAGGTGATCCTCAGGAATGGGATGAAGGATCTGCAACCGGAAGAGGGAAATGGCGGAAATTGCACCTCCCATTTGCGGAAAATGTGGTTTGGATCCCACCCCACCCCATAAAGGAGGGTTACAGCTTTCGTGACTGGCAGCGGAGGGATGACCTAAGTTTGCTTCGGACGTTTTTGTCCTGTTGTTTTACGTCCAGCTCCCGAACTGTAGGAGGAAGAGATACAGTGCTGGCTGTTTAGGGCATCTGTTCCACCTTTGGAGCGAGGGGACTGATGGACATTTTTCATATGGAGTAGATGTCATGTGTTTGCCTGTGAGAGCCAGTATGGAGTCTCAAACCGGCTTACAATCACCTTCTCTTCCCCTCCCCACAACAGACACCTTGTGAGGTAGGTGGGGCTGAGAGGGCTCTAATAGAGCTGTGGGGAGCCCAACGTCACCCAGCAGGCTCCATGTGTAGAAGTTGGGATACCAACCCGGTTCACCAGATTAGAGTCTGCCGCTCATGCGGAGGAGTGGGGAAACCAACCTGGTTCTTATCTACTTGCCTGCCAGCATCACGTTTAGACTTGGCCTTAAATGTGAGAGATGAAAAGAATACATCAAAGTTCTAAGAACAGCAACACTCTTAGGAAGAAGAGGGGGAAATATGAATAAGCAGATGGGCAGGATCCTTCTTTGCATCCACGCTGCAGTAGAAGTTTTCAGATCTCACCTTAGTTTTTTTGTCCCATGAAAGGAAAGGCCAGAGGCTTTGAAGTTCACCAGGTAAATAACCTATGGCTTTAAGTGCAGGTGTATCCATTCGTGGGCATGGCTGAAACCCGATCATGACCTAATTTGCAGAATGTCTCTTTCTAAAATGAGAGAGAGGGAGTTGCAAAACTTCCAGTCACAAACTGTCCAACAGATGGAGGAAAGAACCTATCCAAGAAAAAAAAAGGGAAAGATAACAAAACTGGCTTTAAAAAAATCCCCAAAGGGGATTTTTTTTATAAAAGCAGTATTTTTCTGTTAAGCTTAGGAAATCCCAAGCTCAATCTTGAAAGGCCAGATGTCAGATAAACACTTCTGGGCACTCTTTTAGGAACAGTCTTTTTAATGAACCACTTGGCATCATAGATGTGCCAGCAGGGATCGATGCCATGCATTTTCAACTACAATCATTATAGATTTCCCATTAAAATAATACCTTCTGGGTCATGGGGGGGGGGGAACTCGGATACGAATATCCGCGGGAATGTTTGCATGCATAATGCCGAATCCGTCCCACGATGAAGGGACTCCACTCCGTTCCGTTGCGACCAGGCTAAAAAAGAAAATAAATAAATAAGGCGGGAGGGTTTTGACGCTATCACGCCGAGCTGGAAGACACAGGCAGCGCTGAGAAAAAAGGGGAGCCATCTTTATTCCGTGTCGACTTCGCCGGGCACTCTGATAATTCCGGCTGTGATTAAATATTTAAAAGCCGCGGGACGAAAGGGGACACATGACGGCGAGTGTGGAAAACAAAGGAAGAGCGACTACCTCATTTAAACGTCTCCAGCTGAGATTTGTTTGGTTTGTTTGGTTTTCCGGCAAGGAGTGATACGGAGACTCATACTGTTCTTGCGACTGACGTGGTACCGCACCATTAATCGCGTACACTTTCTTTTAGTTCTTCTGGGCATGCCGGGGACGGCGGGGAAGACATGATTTATAAAAATAGTAGCTGCCGGTAATTCAGAGCGGGAGTCCCGCCATCTATAATAAATATACACCGCGAGGGTAACCTTCAAGCGAGACTAATAAAGAATGTTAATGCATTTCTCCCCAAAGATAACATAATGGTTCCTCTCCACTGGTTTATTTCTTTTAAAAAGACGCCTCCCTTTTGTTCGGTGGGAGGGGCGGCCTTTTGCCCTTTGGGTTCCGAAACGTCCTTTTAAAGCCTTTCGAGATGACGTGTCGGGTGATCTCCCTTCAGCACAGTTCCTCTTCCTCCCATCTGGCCAATTTTTGAGACGTACGTCCAGAACGTCTGCTCTGCAATAGCATTCATTGCGCTCTCTATTCTCAGTAGCAAAATTAATCATGTAGGTTTTAAAATATATATATATCAGTGGGGTTTCCACCTACCCGCCCCACAAAACACTATCTTCGCGTAGGCCCTGCCCTGGATGGCTGGGCTAGCCTGATCTTGTCAGATCTCAGAAGCTAAGCAGGATTGGCCCAGGTTAGTATTTGGATGGGAGACCACCAAGGAAGTCCAGGCAGGCCATGGAAAACTGTCTTTGCTCTGTCCTGAATGGCCCAGGCTTGACTGATCTCGCCAGATCTCAGAAGCTAAGCAGGGTCGGCCCTGGTTAATATTTGGATGGGAGACCACCAAGGAAGTCCAGGGTCGCTACGCAAAGGCAGGCAATGGCAAACCACATCTGAACTTGACCTGGATGGCCTGATTACATCAGGTCTCAGAAGCTAAGCAGGGTTGCCAAAGTTAGTATGTAGATGGGAGACCACCAAGGAAGTCCAGGGTCACTACACAGAGGCAAGCAATGGCAAACCACCTCTGAATATCTCTTGCCTTGACCTGGATGGCCCAGGCTAGCCTGATCTCATCAGATCTCAGAAGCGAAGCAGGGTCGGCCCTGGTTAATATTTGGATGGGAGACCAACAAGGAAGTCCAGGGTTGTTACGCAGAGGCAGGCAATGGCAAACCACCTCCGTTTCTCTTGCCTTGAAAACTTTACAGGGTCGCCATGAGTCGGCTGTAACTTGACAGCACTTTACACACACAACCTGATCTGAAACCATGTACCTAAGGATAAAAATGCCCCACCTTAAGTGGTAGAGAAAGTCGGCATATAAAAACCAACTACTCCTCCTCCTCCTCCTCCTCCTCCTCTTCCTCTTCTTCTTCTTCTTCTTCTTCCTCCTTCCTTCCTTCCTTCCTTCCTTCCTTCCTTCCTTCCTTCCTTCCTTCCTTCCTTCCTTCCTTCCTTCCTTCCTTCCTTCCTTCCTTCCTTCCGCCTTCCCACAGAAGCCTCTTGCAGTCTCAGCTGCTCTCCCCTACACCGTTTGATTTTCTGATCCCTCGGCACTCTCTGCTAATGGGATTTGCCTGATCTGTCTTCTCACAGCAAGATCTAATTAGTTCTTCAGAGGCTCCCAGCTCAATCCCTGTCTAAGCAGGTAGCATCTCTCCAAGGGAAGTGCTTTCTGTATCACAGTGTCTGTCCAGAATCTCAATATCTGGTGGTGGTGATGGAAAGGGCTGTCAAATCACAGCTAACTTATGGCAACCCTGTACGGTAGAGAGCTAACATGGTGTAATGGTTAAGAGCGGTGCACTATAATGTGGAGAACCAGCTTTGATTCCCCACTCCTCCACATGAGCAGTGGACTCTAATCTGGTGAAGTAGGTTGGTTTCCCTACTCTTCCACATGAAGCCTGCTGGGTGACCTTGGAGAAGTCACAGTTCTCTCCAAGCCAGCGTGGTGTAATGGTTAAGAGTAATGGTTAACATAAGAAAGGCCATGCTGGATCAGACCAAGATCCATCAGGTCCAGCAGTCTGTTCACACAGTGGCCAACCAGGTGCCTCCAGGAAGCCCCCAAACAAGACGACTGCAGCAGCACCATCCTGCCTGTGTTCCACCGCACCCAAAATAATAGGCATGCTCTTCTGATCCTGGAGAGAATAGGTATGCAGCATGACTAGTGACCATTTTAACTAGTAGCCATGTATACCCCTCTCCTCCATGAGCATGTCCCCTCCCCTCTTAAAGCCTTCCAGGTTTATAGCCATCATCACATCCTGGGGCAGGGAGTTCCACCATTTAACTATGTGTTGTGTGAAGAAATACTTTCTTTTATGTGTTTTGAATCTCTCACCCTCCAGCTTCAGCAGATGACCCCGAGTTCTGGTATTATGAGAGAGGGAGAAAAGCTTCTTCTTCTTCTTCTTTGTCTTTTCAAGGCAAGAGACATTCAGAGATGGTTTGCCATTGCCTGCCTCTGCGCCTCCCATCCAAATCCTTACCAGGGCCAACCATGCTCAGCTTCCGAGATCTGATGAGATCAGGCTAGCCTGGGCCAACCAGGTCAATGTCTGTGTAAGAGTAAAATGCCAGAGTCGCAAAAGGACACACATACACAAATGAGAATTGTGGCTCTAGCAAGAGCATTACTTTCCATTTGAGCTGCACAAATTCTCATGGTTGAAAAGGAAAGCTGCTGCTGGATTTTGAAAACAGCTTGCTTCTTTGGCAGTGGGAACGACTATCAGCCCATATTTTCTTGTGCTTATATTTCCCTTCTTAGAATCCAAGTCAGGATCTCTCCATAATGGTTTTAATAACAATTTCTTGCCACGATATATTGCTTTGGTACAAAACTTGGCAAAGGATTGATATACGATGGTTATTTATTAATGCAGCACCCAGTTACTGAAATTATTATCTATCCAGTGCAAATAAATGCATTTAAAGTTGCCCTGTGTGTTAGAAATGCAAATGTGCGTCCCCACAGAATAGGACTGGTTTTTACATGTCAGATCAACCATCTTCAAGTCCTTGAAGGGCTGTCCTACAGTGGAGGGTGCCGAGTTGTTTTCTGTTGCCCCAGAAGGTCCGACCAGAATCAACGGGTTGAAATTAAATCAAAAGAGTTTCCATTTAGGCATTAGGAAGAATTTTCTAACAGTCAGAGCGGTTCCTCAGTGGAACAAGCTTCCTCGGGAGGTGGTAAGCTCTCCTTCCCTGGAGGCTTTTAAGAAGAAGTTAGATGGCCACCTGTCAGCAATGCTGATTCTGTGACCTTAGGCAGATCATGAGAGGGAAGGCATCTTGGCCATCTTCTGGGCATGGAGTAGGGGTCACTGGGGGGATGTGTGGGGGAGGTAGTTGTGAATTTCCTGCATTGTACAGGGGGTTGGACTAGATGACCCTCGTGGTCCCTTCCAACTCTATGATTCTATGATTATATCATCCTGATGATTGAATGGGTTGTTTTTGTTGTTTTTCTGCTGTCAAGTTGCAACCCTTACGGTTTTCAAGACAAGAGACATTCAGAGGTGGTTTGGCATTGCCTGCCACTTCCTTGGTGGCTTCCCATCATAGTACTAACCAGGATCCACCCTGCTTGAGAGCCAGGGTGGTGTAGTGGTTAAGAGCGCTGGTTTGGAGCGGTGGACTCTGATCTGGAGAATTGGGTTTGATTCCCCACTCCTCCACGTGAGTGGTGGAGGCTAATCTGATGAACTGCACATGAAGCCAGCTGGGTGACCTTGGGCTAGTCACAGTTTTATTAAGAGCTCACTCAGCCCCACCTACCCCACAGGGTGTCTGTTGTGGGGAGGGGAAGGGAAGGTGATTGTAAGCCGGTTTGATTCTCCCTTAAGTGGTAGAGAAAGTCGGCATATAAAAAAGCCAACTTTTCTTCTTCTTAACTTCTGAGACCTGACGAGATTGGGTTAGCCTGGACTATCTCGGTCAGGGCATCATGTATTAATTATTTTTAATAGATATACATACTGTTCAGAATTGTCTTTTGTCAATTTGACCTGGTTGCATCCAAGCTGTTTTGCTCTGCCATGGCTCTCATACCCGATGTGATGATGCTGTAGTCATCGGTTTTCAAGGGCTTTCTGGCTCTGATGTAACCTTTCCTAAACCTTTTTTGTGTGACCTTTCCTGAAAGGTTACAATCCAAGTTTCTACTCTGGGTGGACAGGAGACAAACTTTTTTGAACCTCCCACCCCTTTAGAAGATTCTTCAGTGTAAGAAATCAGAAGACGGTTGAGACGGAAAAGGGCAGCCATGAAGCAGCTAGAAAAGATTCTTAAGTGTAAGGATGTGTCGCTGGCGACACGTATCAAGTTAATTCAGTCCATAGTATTCCCTATTACTATGTATGGGTGTGAAAGTTGGACAATGAGAGAGCTGCCAGGAAGAAAGTAGATTCCTTTGAAATGTGGCATTGGAGGAGTGTTTTTATGGATTCTGTGGACCACCAAAAAGACACACGAACACATGAAGCTGCCTTATACTGAATCAGATCTTTGGTCCATCAAAGTCAGTACTGTCTACTCAGACTTTCAGCAGCTCTCCAGGGTCTCAGGTAGAGGTCTTTCATATCACCTACTTGCCTAGTCCCTTTTACTGGAGATGCCGGAGATTGAACCTGGGACCTTCTACATGCCAAGCAGATACTCTACCACTGAGCCACGGCCCCTCCCTAAATATTTGGGTTCTAGATCAAATCAAGCCTGATTGACTAAACTGAAGCCAAAATGACTAAACTGAGGCTATCATACTTTGGTCAATTATGAGAAGACAAGACTCACTGGAAAAGGCAATAATGTTAGGAAAAGTTGAAGCCTGCAGGAAAAGAGGAAGACCCAACTTGAGATGGATTGACTCATTCAAGGAAACCACGGCTCTCAGTTTGCAAGACCTGAGCAAGGCAGTTAATGATAGGACATTTTGGAGGACATTGATTCATAGGGTCACAAGAAGCAGAAGCAGCAGAAGCAGCAGAAGAAGAATTGGTTTTTATATGCCCACTTTCTCTACCAATTAAGGGAGAATCAAACCGGCTTACAATCACCTTCCCTTCCCCTCCCCACAACAGACACCCTGTGAGGTAGGTGGGGCTGAGAGAGCTCTAAGAGAGCTGTGACTGGCCCAAGGTCACCCAGCTGGCTTCATTTGTAGGAGTGGAGAAACAGATCCAGTTGACCAGATTAGCCTCCTCCGCTCATGTGGAGGAGTGGGGAATCAAACCTGGTTCTCCAGATGAGAGTCCACCGCTCCAAACCACTTCTCTTAATCACTACACCATGCTGGCCCTAAGTCAGAAATGACATAATGGCACTAAATACACACACACACCCATTGGTGCCATGTTATTGCCTCCGTTGCCTTGCGACTACCATTTTCCCTGTTGTATTACCTGAGGATTTTTTAAAGATTTTTTTTTTAAAAAAAGCTCTCCAGCAGCCTAGTGGGAGAAAAGGAAGCCTTGAGGGGATTACCAAGGAAACGGCAAAGGAAATTTCTATATAGGCACTCCATTGCCACTACAAATGCTTTTGCCTCCTCATAGGGTTGCCAGGTCCCTCTTCACCACCGGCGGGAGGTTTTCGGGGCGGACCGTGAGGAGGGCGGGGTTTGGGGAGGGGAGGGACTTCAATGCCATAGAGTCCAATTGCCAAAGCAGCCATTTTCTCCAGCGGAACTGATCTCTGTCGGCTGGAGATCAGTTGCAATAGCAGGATTAAATTAAATCATATGTGAATCTTAAAGACAAGGTATCAATTATATTTCCAGGTCTTCTCAGGCGCCTAGGTCCTTTGGGAACACTGCGTATAATGTGCTTCTTGTCTTTTCTGTGTGGAACTACAGTTAGGGAAACATGTCATATTTAAATGTATTTAAATGATTGGCAGAGGCCCTCAACCCTTCTATGAGGCAGAGGGTAGAGTTCCTTTCCCTCTACCCCAGGGGTGGACAACGTCAGGCCCGGGGGCCATTTAAGGTCTGCAAAATCATTTGGTCTGGCCCTTTGTGGTTCCTGGCAGATCTCTAGCTCAGAAGGATCTAAGACTGGTGATCCGCCCCCTCCCGCGGACAGGAATAACCTCTATTCAAGGCAGATGTGAGTTTGTTTTGCTGAGAAAAGGAACCTTTTCTCCCCCTTGCAGAAGAGTTGTTAGCTATGGCGCTGCTAGGACCGCCCAAGAAACTGTATTAACCCTTTCCCACCCAGGCCATGGAGAAATGTATTCCCTCTGTACTACAAGAGGGCTGGGGGCGGAAGTGGCGACAATGGAGGAGTTAAAGGAGGCAGGGCCAGAAAGTGCGGGGGGGGGGAGTTCTTAGCCAGTGTGTCCTCATTTCATCCCTGCAGGCGGAGATAGCAGGAGCCGGCTGTAGAATCCGGCCCCGACCATGCGGAGCAGGAGCAACTCTGGCGTGTGGCTGGACAGCTATGCCCGGTTGGTGCAACAGACAATCCTGTGCCACCAGGTGGGCGAGTGAGTCACTGGTTCGATGCCTGCCTGCTTGCCCGCACACGGAGGGTCATCTGGGGCAGCTGCCTGCTTGGGGCTTGGTCGGCTAATTTTTAAGTTGATAATTTTGTATGGCCCGCGAATGAGGTTATAAATATCCAAATGGCCCTTGGCAGAAAAAAGGCTCCCCACCCCTGCTCTACCCCTTCTTTTGCCTGAGATTTTGCTGGTCTCCTCTTGTTTTCTTCCCCCCAATAAAATTGCCCGGGTGTGTTATTGCATCTTTATCTGCACACAGTGAGAAACGGGAGCTTTGCTGGCCAATCTGGCCGATCCAGAACATGGTGATAAAAGAACCATTTTCCGCGCGGCAGCTTTATTATCCGTGCCATTTTTTAAAGAAAAAAAATCTCTTGACAGATGCCGTGTTGAAACATAGCGAATTTCTAGTTCTTGCCTTTGAGATAAAGGCTTTCTGTAGTCCAGATCTCTTTGCGTTTATATCTTCCCTGACCTCTTCATATTGCACCAACTTCGCTTTCTCCCCGTCTCTTTGCTCGGTGACTCATGTGTCCTCCCATCTTTCATAACAACCTTCACGAATGTAGTAACCTTTCCAAACCCAGATGGCGAAGCTATTTAAAACTCACTCCCACGATGGGCAACTCTGCCATCTACTCAAACTAGAGTGGCTTGCGTGGCATCTGCTATTAATTCGTCGTCGTCCTTCTGTTTTATTTATTTATTTGCTTTCAGCAAATTGTTTGAAAAATGGTTATTTTTTCAGCCTTCTTGTAGTGGAGCTCCTATTGACCCGTATGATAACGGCATCCTCGCTCAATGAGTAGAATCATAGAGTTGGAAGGGACCACCTGGGTCATCTAGTACAACTAGGATTGCCAGGTCCTTCCACCACCAGCGGGAGCTTTTTGGGGCTGAGCCTGAGGAGGGCGGGGTTTGGGGAGGGGAGGGACTTCGATGCCATAGAGCCCAGTTGCCAAAGTGGCCGTTTTCTCCAGGCGAACTGATTTATATCGGCAGAAGATCAGTTGTAATAGCGGGAGATCTCCAGCTAGTACTTGGCCATTGGCAACCCTATGTGGCAACCATTTTGTAGCTGCGCCCACCATGTTGTTTCAAAATTCCAAAGGGGCCTGCAGGATCAAAAAGTTTGGGGGATCCGGATCTTATCGGGCATCCTGTTTCTCACAGTGGCCAACCTGTTGTGATGGCTGCCAACTTGGCTTTAAGAGGGAAGTGGAGTGGCCATGGCTCAGTGGTAGAGCATCTGCTTGGCATGCAGAAGGTCCCAGGTTCAATCCCCTGCATCTCCAGTTAATGGGAGTAGGTGATGTGAAAGACCTCCGCCTGAGACCCTGGAGAGCCGCTGCCGGTCTGAGTAGACAATACTGTCCTTGATGGACCGAGGGTCTGATTCAGTATAAGGCAGCTTCATGTGTTCGTGTTCATGGGGGAGAGGAGTATTCATGGCTGCTAGTAAAAATGGATACTAGTCATGATGCATCCCTATTCTCTCCAGGATCAGAGGAGCAGGCATGTCGTATTAGGTGCTTTGGATCACAGGCAGGACAATGATGCTGCACTCGTCTTTCTTGTGGGTTTCCTAGAGGCACCCGGTTGGCCACAGTGTGAACAGACTGCTGGTCTTGATGGGTCTTGGTCCAATCCAGCAGGGCTTTTCTTATGTTCTTATGTGAAAGGCATGTGGAGAAAACCTCACACCACCTAAACAGCAACTGTCGCACAACACCAGAGAACAGCAAGATCTTCTGTGGCCAGATTTGTGTGACTTGATTGGAAACAGGGCCTGTCAGTTTTATCTCTCCTGGTTCTCCGCCTCTCTCCCCCTCCCTCTGAACTCCTGTTAAACTCTCTAAAAGAGACTGCCGGCTCTAGAAAAATAAATTAAAATGAATGGAATGCATGGGGGGCAGGGGAAATAACCGGTCCGTTGTTTGGCATTATTATGTTACACAAACAATAGTAACGAACATGGCATTTAAAAAAAAAAAAATTTCCACCTCCCATTCATTAGGAATAAAATGCACATCCCTATTATACTTTTATTGAAGTACTTTGAGGGACCCTATTTTAATTTATATAAACTCGGTGAATGTGGTCTAAAAATGGAACAATTACATTGTATTTCGTTCTTATCTTCCCGGTGTGTTATATCAGCTTTATGCTTTCAGAGTAAGAATTCCTTAATTATCTTCCTTTCAGCCAAATACGACCCTGGAAAAAAATTGGTTCAGCAGTGCTACTTGCCGCTATAATATGTGTGCTCTCATTTTCTTTTCTCTTTTAAAAAGGGGGGATATTTTTTTTATCCTCTTGCAGTCTTCAAGTTTGTAGAGGAGATTTTCTTTCTTTGCTCCTCAAACTGGCCCAGAGTATTACTTCTCTGTACACGGATCCATTATCCACCTTAATAGATACAGATAGGATGGAATGGCGGCTATATCATCTAACTCTTTACACAAATGTATACCCTGCTCGTTCTCAAAGTCTGATTTAGCCTGATCATATAAACTTTAGTTTGGATAAATCTAATCCATCACAGAGGTGGATTAAAATGAAACCTTGGCGGATATAAAAATAACATTTTAAAGTCAAAACTCCTACACCAGCTCCCTAAATTCTCGTAAATTGCTATTTTATGGAGCTTCATTTTGGAATGCGTTTTTTCCCCATCAGTTTACGAGGCAAGAAGAATACTGCAATCATGCATCAGCTTCTGTGCACACCATTACCTATAATTTTGGATGCTCGGATTTTTTTTTTGGTTTTTTTTTACTATTCCAGCTATTTTTCCACAGGCTTTTTCTCACTTACAGATGAAATGTGATGGAATCTCTTCTGTTCATGGTGGCCAGCTAGCTCACTCTTTCATCTTCTTACTCGCTAAACCAAGGTGACTTGTCCCTGTTTCTTCAAGACCTAAGTCCATTGCACATTGGTGCTGGTGGAAAGTGCTGTCAAGTTGCAGCTGACTTAGGATAACCCTAACGGGGTTTTCAAGGCAAGAGACGTTCAGAGGTGGTTGGCCCATTGCTTGCCTCTGCATAACAACCCTTGGTGGTCTCCCATCCAAGTAGTGGTCTCCCATCCTTGGTGGTCTCCCATCCAAGTAGTAATCAGGGCCGACCCTGCTTCGCTTCCAAGAGCCGATAAGATCGGGCTAGCCAGGACCAACCAGGGATGAGCAGAGATGGTTTGCCATTGCCTGTCTCTGAGTATCGACTCTCAGCTTCCTTGGTGGTCTCCCATCCTAGTACTGACCAGGGCCGACCCTGCTTAGCTTCCAAGAGCTGACCAGATCAGGCTAGCCTGGCCATCCAGGTCAAGGTCATTGTACGTTCGAAACAACTGAATAAGCTGTGCAAGAACTAGAGAGCCAGCGTAGCGTAGTCGTTAAAAGCGGTGGGCTGTAATCTGGAGAACCAGGTTCGATTCCCCACTCCTCCACATGAGCGGTTCTAATCTGGTGCATCGGATTGGTTTCCCCACCCCTCCACATGAAGCCTGTTGGGTGACCTTGGGCTAGTCACAGTTCTCTTCAAACTCTCTCAGCCCCACCTACCTCACAAGGTGCCTGTTGTGGGGAGGGGAAGGGAAGGTGATTGTAAGCCTGTTTGATTCTCTTTAAAAGGTAGAAAAAATCGGGATATAAAAAAACAAACTCTTCCTCTTCTAGATAGGGAAGTGGACATAAAATATTTTTAAGCACTGCTAGTGCAGTCCTAAGCAGAGTTACGCAATCCTGAGCCCATTAAAGTCATTGAGCTCAGAATATTGTAACCCAGTTTAGGATCGCACTGTGAGTATTCCGCCCTTTTACCTTATCCTCTTTTCCTAAGGGTTAGCCAAAACTATGTTTGTGTATGGCTGATTTACCTAGTCGTAGCCAAAAGGGAAGAAGTATGTGTGGGTATGAGAGCTAGATTTGAGTCCCATCACACCGTGGAGACCAACTTCCTTTTTATCTGTTTTGAACCTCCAGCTTCAGCAGATGACCCCACATTCTGGTATCATGAGAGAGGGGACCACTCTCTCCATACCATGCATTATTTTATAGACCTCTATCATATCTCACCTTATCCATTTTCTTTCTAAGCTAAACAGCCTTCCATTGCGGTTGACTGGCAATCTTTAAGAAAGAATGTGTCGTAAGCAATTGTGTTTTGATGTGTATCTAAGGAATGTAGCAGTAAAACTCCACATACTTCCCGGTGGCTCCTTTCCCAGCAATGGAAACCACAAAAAACAGGAATTAACAGTGGATTCCCTACCCTGTCACCCAGAACAAAAGGTGAAGGAACTCCGGATATAATGTGCATCATTAGCATTCAACTAATTAAGGAAAGCAGATAGGGTTGGACTTACCCTTTCCTCTCCTTGGGCCACTTAAGATGTACACAGGATCTGGGGACAGGAAGGAAAGTATTGTGCTGTTGGGAAATATCCCCATTTCTACTGCCGGTTGTTAGCGCTTCCTTGTGGAACTTGACGTGGTCATTTGGTAACCAAGGCAACAGATATTAATCATCCCTGGCAAAGGAGATGGTTTCTTAAGAAGGAAGGCACAACCCCACCAATTTTCTTAAGCATCTTGTTCTCTTGGCTTGGTGTTCTGGCAAGTAGATAGTACTCCTTAATACTCAGTTGAAATCAAGTTTTCTGCAACTTGCTGAGGCAGAGGAGAAATGTAAAGGGAATCCCGGGAGCCTAATTTCTTTCTACCCTGACGTGGATGGCCCAGCCAGCTCAGTCTCCTCAGATCTTGGAAGCTAAGCAGGGTCGGCCCTGGTTAGTACTTGGATGGGAGGCTACCAAGGAATTCCAGTGTTGCTATGCAGAGGCAGGCAATGGCCAACCACCTCTAAAGAGCTCTTGCCTTGAAAACCCTGTTAGGGGGTCGCCATACGTCTGCTGTGACTTTATGGCACTTTCAACCACCATCATCCCTGACCTGGATAGCCCAGGCTAGACTAATCTTGTCAGATCTTGGAAACTAAGAAAGGTGAGCCTCGGTTAGTATTTGGATGGGAAGTCCAGGGTTGCCAACCAGGTGCCTCTAGGAAGCCCACAAACAAGGCAGCTGCAGCAGCATTATCCTGCCTGTGTTCCACGGCCCTTCATATAATAGGCACGCTCCTCTGATCCTGGAGAGAATAGGTATGCATCATGACTAGCATCCATTTTTACTAGTAGCCATGGTTAGCCCTTTCCTCCATGAACATGTCCACTCCCCTCTTCCAAGTTAGCAGCCATCACCACATTCTGGGGCAGGGAGTTCCGCAATTTAACTATGATGGGCAGTTTCCATCACCCAATATGTTTCTAGATGTTCACAATCTACAAAAAGACTTTTCAAGAGCCTGTGACAATGTGCCTTACAAGGCAATCCTAAACCCTTCATACTCCATTGAACTTGATAAGCTTAGAAGGGTGTAACTCTATTTAGGATAGCACAGATTTGCTTAGAAATATCCTCTAGACTAAAGCTATAGATTCACTCGCTGCATGTGTTACTTTTACATTTGATTTTTTTTAGCCTGTTGCAATGTGTCTGGACCTCACATCTGTTACAAAAAGAACACCTTTTCTTGCTAATCTTTTGACAATAGTCACACATTTTCCATTAAATGGATTTTCTTTGTGAATGTGGGCTTTTTTAACTGGCTTCCTCTCTTTTATTCCTGTTAATCTTAAAAGTAAATCTATCCGTCAGCTTTCAGGCTTGAATATTTGATTTAATATTTGCATTTGAGGAAGAAAATCTTCAATACGGTCTTGACCTTAACGATTTTGAAAGTCAAAATCTGCATATCAGGGTAATACCTGATCTCTGAAGCTTAAATAATATTGCTTCTCACAAGATGCTTTCTTTTAAACAGGGCACATATACCAAAATAAAAACTGAGGAACTTCACGTCTCTTCCAGAGTTTACCACTCTGTATTAATGCACTAATTTGAGAGGTAGTATCTAGGTGTGTGCCTTTCAATAAACCAGAACCGGAAATAAACCCGAAATTAGCCATTTTGGTAAATTTCCAGTTCAGGTTTACCGAATGCACAAACCTGGGGAGAAAGCTCAGGCCGAATAGGCAATTCTGGAAAAAGCTGAATAATTATTTGGCTTTTTTCGGGTCCTGGGGGGTGGTGGTGCCATTTTTTGAGGTAGAGCCCCAAATTCACAGCATGGCTTGAAGGGACTGTCCTTGCACAAACCCCAAAGTTTGGTGAAGATTGCTTTATGGGGTCCGATTCTATGGGGACCAGAAGGGTTGGCCTGGGCCCGCAATATAATAGGCATGTTCCTCTGATACTGGAGAGAATAGGTACGCATCATAGAATCATAGAATAGAATCATAGAATCATAGAGTTGGAAGGGACCACCAGGGCCATCAAGTCCAACCCCCTGCACAATGCAGGAAATTCACAACTACCTCCCCCCTACAACTAGTGACCAGAAGATGGCCAAGATCTTGCTCAGACAAGTCTGAGCACTACTGCTCAGACAAGTCTCCCCCATCCTATAATTATGCATTTGATTTTTCCTACCTAAATGCAGAACTTTACATTTGTCTTTGTTGAAGTGCATTTTATTAGTTCTAGCCCACTTCTGCAGCCTGTCAAGATCATCCTGCTTCCTGGCTCTGTCTTCAACCGTATTTGCTACCCCTCCCAATTTAGTATCATCTGCAAATTTAATAAGCATCCCCTCTATTCCTTCATCCAAATCATTTATAAAGATGTTGAACAACACAGGGCCCAGCATGACTAGTATCCATTTTTACTAGGAGCCATGGATAGCCCTCTCCTCCATGAACATGTCCACTCCCCTCTGAAAGCCTTCCAAGTTGGCAGCCATCACCACATCCTGGGGCAGGGAGTTCCACAACTTAACTATGTGTTGTGTGAAGAAATACTTCCTTTTATCTGTTTTGAATCTCTCACCCTCCAGCTTCAGCAGATGACCCCATGTTCTAGTATTCTTAGAGGGGGAGAAAAGCTTCTCCCTGTCCACTCTCTCCATACCATGCATAATTTTATAGACCTCTATCATGTCTCCCCTTAACCGCCTTCTTTCCAAGCTAAGCGGCATGCGTAAGCCAAACAAAGACCCAAAGTCGGCAGAGGGGTGATGGCAAGTGAAACAGCCATGCATAAAATACCTTTGTGTGTGTGCATGGACGCGTGCTTCCTTTTCACCCTGTCTTGATTTGCTTCTTTACAGGTTCCTTTCTGCCATAGAGCTGCTCACGGCTTGTAGCACACCTTAATCGGAACTGTTTAGAATGTTTCACTGGCCTTATTAGCACTTTCTGCTTCTCTGATTTAATTCCATAAAGGCTCTCTCTCTTTCACACACACACACACTATTATTCTGATGGAATTAGCAAAAGGCATTTTACATTCAAAATAAGATTAATAGAAAGCAGTGGATTAGTTTGAGAAGCTTTAACATAGATAATTTGAAAAAATGTGCATACGTCCCGTTCTACTTCAGAAAGTTGACTCTATAAATGCATTGCAATTTCCATCAAAGAAGCTGTGTAGGTAATTAAATATTTGCCTTTGGGAATTATTTGCCGTTAATTAAAATCACAAACTTTGATGCATACCTGCTTTGCAGATTATTAAATTTGGATCAGATGCTAACTACCCAGGTTTCTCATATATCCCGCAAAGATAGTTTTTGGCAAGCTAAGGCAGCTGATGCTTACACTGCATTCCTTGGCCTCCTGCCTGCGATTAGGTAAAATTCTATAAAACACCAAGTTTATGGGAAAGATTCGTGAAGATCGAGTATAGCTATATGGCCATTAGTGTAGATCCTTACAGCCCATTCCCAAGGGGGGGGGTGGATACGCGTTGGCTGGGAATGATGCAGCCGCACCGCCTCCTGTGAGATTTCCTAGCCGCAAAAGGAATTTTAAAAAGAAAAGAAGGCGAAAATCCCCCCATAGAGTTTAGCGAGGCTACGCCCACCTATTTTGGTGGAGTAACCATGCCACAGTGTGAGGGGGCGTTCCCAGACCAAAGGGGTTAGGGAACTGCCTAAAGGCAGCTCCGCCCCTGGGAACGCCCCCCCCCCCCACTGGCGCGGGATTTCTCTTCCGGGATTTCCCTGCTGGTGTGGCCATGCCAGCAGCAGAGGCTGGCGCAGTTCCGTGGCTCCCGGGCGCTGGCGTGTTTGCCCCTGTCCTGGTGTCAGTGCCTCTTTGGTATGGATGCCAGCAAAGGGTTATGCCGCCTCCTAACAACCTTCGCTCCTCCTCTTCAGGATTGTACGCTTAGTGAAGAATCATTTTCTATGATGCCTAACAGATTAGAATGTGGTTGTTTATGCATGGGTATTTACACTCTCATTCCCCCCCAGTCTGTCTTGGTTGTTCCTTGGAGTTCTGCATGAGTTTTCCGTCATTAGAGATGACCTTGCTGCCAGCTCAGAAATCCTGGGACTTCCCGTTCCTCTGTTAACCCGATTCTTCCTTCTCCCCTGAGCTCAGCCCGGGTGAAATCCCCATGCATAAGGCAAAGCACGGGACACGGAAACTTGGGGGAGAGACGTTTATGCCATGCTGGATCAGACTAAGGTCCATCAAGTCCAGCAGTCTGTTCACACAGTGGCCAACCAGGTGCCTCTAGGAAGCCCACAAACAAGACAGCAGCAGCAGCACCATTCTGCCTGTTTTCCACAGCACCTCATACAATAGGCACACTCCTCTGATCCTGGAGAAAATAGGTATGCATCATGACTAGTATACATTTTGACTAGTAGCCATGAATAGCCTTCTCCTCCTTGAACATATCCACTCTGCTCATAAAGCTTTCCAAGTTGGCAGCCATCACCACATCCTGGGGCAGGGAGTTCCACAATTTAACTATGTGTTGTGTGAAGAAACACTTCCTTTAATCTGTTTTGAATCTCTCACCCTCCAGCTTCAGCAGATGACCCCACGTTCTGGTATTATTAGAGAGGGAGAAAAGCTTCTCCCTGACCACTCCCTCCATACCATGCATAATTTTATAGACCTCTATCATGTCTCCCCTTACCCGCCTTCTTTCCAAGCTAAACCACCCTAAGCGTTTCAACCGCTCCTCATAGGACAGTTGCTCTAGTCCCCTGATCGTTTTGGTTGCTCTTTTCTGCACCTTCTCAAGCTCTGCAATATCCTTTCTTAGGTATGGTGACCAGAACGGCACACAGTATTCCAAGTGTGGTCTCAAATGTGTCCAGTAGGCGATCCATAGAGAATTATTTCATGGCTTTTGTTTCTCTTTCCCATTAGATTCATCCCCACATTCCAAAGCAAGACCAGAACACCGTCCGCTGCCTCATGCCGTCTGCGAACAAGACCAACCTGTTGGTATGTTTTTTGCCATTTGCGGATACTTAATTAGGTGGGATCTTGGGTTCCCGGGGCTATGAAAGGCAACTTTTCCCTTGTGTGGTCGTAGACGCCGGAGGGAAACAGCCGTGACTTTCAATCAATAGTGACTGCAAACGATTCAGTTTGAGTATCGTGATCACTGATGTAAGCAAAACAGAATTAGACCTTCCAGTTATAACAGTATTGATCCATGGGTCATTGAATAACCACACAGAGCGTGATCACATCTGTAGACATGTTATTTTTAATAGAGTCCGGGTGTCAGTCATAAGTGCGGGCTAGCGGAAGGAACTCTTTGATGGAGAATTTTGGAGCATCTAACAGTAGATTGAGGCTGAGGCTCTAACATCAAGAAGAAGAGTTGGTTCTTATACCCTGCTTTCCCCTACCTTTAAGGAGTCTCAAAGCGGCTTACAAACGCCTTCCCTTCTCCTCCTCACAACAGACACCTTGTGAGGTAGGTGGGGCTGAGAGAGTCCTGAGAGAACTGTGACTGGCCCAAGGTCACCCAACTGCCTTCATGTGGAGGAATGGAGAATCGAACCCGGTTCTCCAGATTAGAGCCTACCGCTCTTAACCACTGCACCATGCTGGCTCTCAGTGTGCTCAACCCTCTCAGTAATCACAAGAGAATCTCCTGTTTGCGTACATATATTCCAATAACTGGTGTGTGTGTCCGTGTTTGTCAGATACATGATGCATTAGGATCCGGTTTTCTAAACTATTCTTACGTTCACATAAGTATCACGCTGATATGATTTTTTCATATCTTCAATTGATCAGCAGGACTCCAAGATGATTCCACAGAGGATGAAATGAACACCCAGACGGATTCTCAGATCTCCTACATGGAAGCAGAAGGTAATTTCTGTGCTTTATGAATTTGAGCAAGGAAGAAAAGGCCAAAGTATTCCGATGCCTAACTCATTCTTAAATGTGGCCATTCAGTATTTTACTACAAATTGTTTCACTCTATGTAGAGAGTGAGATCTGTGGGGAAGGACTGTGGCTCAGTGGTAGAGCATCTGCTTGGCACGCAGAAGGTCCCAGGTTCAATCCCCGGCATCTCCAGTTTAAGGGATTGATTAGGCAAGTAGGTGATGTGAAAGACCCCTGCCTGAGACCCTGGAGAGCCGCTGCTGGTCTGAATAGACAGTACTGACTTTGATGGACCAAGAAGGATCTGATTCAGTAGAAGGCAGCTTCATTGTGAGCTAGCTCCTCTTTTTGTTACATTCTGGATGGAAAACAGTAAATAATCATGTCATTCCAGATAAATCCCACTTCTTAGAACAAAACTACGTGTTATGATTGGTAACATCTTGGACAGGGGTCCCCAAACCACTTCTGCCTTTTTGGGCCTGGGGGCACCTTTGGAATTTTGATATAGTGGGGTGGGTGCGGCCACAAAATGGCTGCCATAAAATGACTGCCGCAGGAAGGCAGACCCTGCCACAAAATGGCTGCCACGGCGAACCTTCATTCAAACAGTGGCTGATCCTTGAGGTGCGGGGGCAGCTGCTGCCAAAGCAATGTTTTTAAAAATCTTCACAGCCAATCATAGAATCATAGAATAATAGAGCTGGAAGGGTCCATAGAGGCCATCTAGTCCAACCCCCTGCTTAATGCAGTATCAACCTAGAGTATCCCGGACAAGTGCTTGTCCACCCTCTGCTTAAAGACTGCCAGTGAGGGGGAGCTCACCACCTCCCTAGGTAGCTGATTCCACTGTTGAACAACTCTTACTGTAAAAAGGTTTTTCCTAATATCCAGCCTTTCCTCCCGCAATTTAAACCAATTATTGCGAGTCCTATCCTCTGCTGCCAACTGGAACAGCTCCCTGCCCTCCTCTAAGCGACAGCCCTTCAAATACTTAAAGAGAGCAATCATGTCCCCCCTCAACCTCCTCTTCTCCAGACTGGACATTCCCAAGTCCCTCAGCCTTTCCTCATGGGGCATGGTTTCCAGAATCAGAAGCATTGCTGGGCAAAAGCTCCACTTGGCCCAGCCCACTTTCTAAAAATACTTTGTGGGCACTAGGAAAGGTGTCGGCGGGCGACATAGAATCATAGAGTTGGAAGGGACCGCCAGGGTCATCTAGTCCAACCCCCTGCACAATGCAGGGTATTCACAACTACCTCCCCCCCACACCCCCAATGATCCCTACTAGGGCTGTCGATTCGGTTCACCTCAAACTGAAAAACCGCTGAATTTACACGATTCGGCGGTTTCTACTTTGGATAGAACCGAAGTCAAAAAAGGCGGGAAAACGACGAGCCGAACTTGGCGAGTTCGGGCGGACACCGAATAAATTCGTACAAATTCGGCACTCCCGAAGGAGCATTCTCCCACGGCCAATTGGTGGCCAAGCTGAGTCTTCTTCTGGCCAATCAGTCGTGGGTGAGTGCTTGAGCCTGGCCGCTGTGCGGCCTGGGGAGAGAAAAAAAGAGCATGTGTGTGTGAGAGAGAGATCCCCATGGTGGGGTGTGTGCACATTCTTTTTTTGTTGGCTTGCCTTTCAGTCAGACCCCCGGGCCGGGGTAATGGTATGGCCCAACTGCCGAGGCAACCAGACCCCCGGGCCAGGGTAATGGTACGGCCCAACTGCCGAGGCAACCACAATGGCCTTCTCCCAACTGCCGAGGCAGGCAGACCCCCGGGCCGGGGTAATGGTGCGGCCCAACTGCCGAGGCCCTTCTTGCAAGAACCCTCAATTTTGTAAAGATTGGGTCAGAGGGTCCTGAGATATGGGGCCCGGAAGGGGTCCCCCCGCCAAAATCACCCACAGGAATAAAGCCACTTAAAGCACATTGGCGACATTCCACGGCTCCGGGGGGGGCATTTTTGGAGGTAGAGGTCCCACACTTTCAGGGTAGCTTGGTCACTTATTGCAAGAACCCCCGGGGGTCTGACTGAAAGGCAAGCCGACAAAAAAAATGTGCACCCCCCCATGGGGATCTCTCTCACACACACACAGAGACGCTCTTTCTTTCTCTCCCCGGGCCGCATGCCTGGGACCCTCTGACCCAATCTTTACAAAACTTGGGGGTTCTTGCAAGAAGGGTCCCCTCAAGCTACCCTGAAGGTTTGGGACCTCTACCCCAAAAAATGCCCCCCGGAGCCCCGGAAAGCTGCAAATGTGCTTTAAATGGCTTTATTCAGCCAAATTTATTCCCGAACTCCGAATTTCATGCCAAATTGCACGGATCCAAATCAGGGGAGTTTGGACTTCAACATTTCCCAAATTAAACCGGGCCGAATTTTGCCAAATCCGAATTTTTTGTTCAACAGCCCTAACCCCTACTTCATGCCCAGAAGATGGCCAAGATGCCCTCCCTCTCATTATCTGCTTAAGGTCATAGAATCAGCATTGCTGACAGATGGCCATCTAACCTCTTCTTAAAAGCCTCGAGGGAAGGAGAATTCCCCACCTCCCGAGGAAGCCTGTTCCATTGAGGAACAGCTCTAACTCTTAGAAAATTCTTCCTAATGTCTAGACAGAAACTCTTTTGATTTAACTTCGACCCGTTGGTTCTGGTCTGACCTTCTGGGGTAACAGAAAACAACTCGGCACCATCCTCTCTATGACAGCCCTTCAAGTACTTGAAGATGGTTATCATATCACCTCTCAGTCTTCTCCTCTTCAGGCTAAACATGCCCAGCTCCTTCAACCTTTCCTCATAGGACTTGGTTTCTAGACCAAGTTGTGGACCCTTGGTCCAGGGGTCTTAGTTCCCCTCATCTGACTTTGACTCTGATAGTCAAAGGTCAGGAGCAGAGGACCTTGTTTTCCAAGTGTTTGTGACTGTGATTTGGATCCAGACCATGGGATAAGGAAGAGCAGAGGGGTTTCAGCCTTCCCCCTGCACTGTTATCCCAACCCAAAACCATCCAGGGTGCACTGTTTGCACCTCTGGAGCACTACACTTGTGCTGGTGGGCTATACACAGCCCCAAACAAGGACAAATACCTAACTCCCAGGGTCGTTGTTGTGGGGATAGAATAGAGGAAGAGAGAACAGTGTTTTAAAGCTGCTTTGGTCTCTCATTGGGGACAAAATCAAGGAGGAAACAAATACTATTCAACTCATCTAAAGATCATTCTGAAACTTACCGAGTCTGTATTCTCCCTCCTGTTCAGATTCTTCGATAACCCAAGAGGAGAAAATCGAGGAAGAGAAACCACCGGCTCCTGAAGTAGATAAAAATAATCAAGAAATCAAAGAGGAAGAAAAAGGTAAGATGGTTTGTTTATTAGCTTTAGACGGGATGCAAAATTACAGGGAATCAGTGATCCTTTGAAGAATGTGTGGGCTTTTTTCTTGCACATCTAAAGCGAAATCATAGAATCTTAGAGTTGGAAGGGACCACCAGGGTCATTTAGTCCAACCCGCTGCACAATGCAGGAAATTCACAGCTACGTCTGCTCCACACACCCCCAGTGACTCCTACTCCATGCCCAGAAGATGTGGGGGGATCCTCCAGGATCCCTGGCCAATCTGGCCTTGAGGAAAATTGCTTCCTGACCTCCAAGTGGTGATTGGCATTACTAATGGCATGTAAGAAAGGGCCCCCAGAGCCCATCACTGACACAACCCTTCCTGCCCTCCCTTTCATGATCTGCCAAAGTTCACAGAATCAGCATTGCTGACAGTTGGCCATCCATCCTCTGCTTAAAACCCTTCCAAGGAAGATTGGGGAAGGAAGTCGGGGAAGGAATAATAATAATTTAAAAAGACCTGCACCACCCAATGCTAGTAGGATCATTATTAAAACAACAAAGCATTTTCCTGGTGGAATCAATATGCTGTCACTAAGCATTTGACGTGCATCCCTATGGTATTCTGATTAGAAGAAGAGGTCACGATCCAGCCCTTGGCCAGAGAATATGAGGGGCCAGGGATATGGATTCACCCTATGTAACATTATGCTGGCATCAGGGGTGTATCCAGAGTTGGAGGGACTTCAACATTTAAATTTGCCATGTGTGCAAACATCAATTTAAAAGAACTAGAACTAAACAGGTACTAAAAAGGGCTGACTTTGCTTAGCCTTCAAGATCTGATGCGATAAGGCTAGCCTGGGCCATCCAGGTCAGGAGAGTGTTACGGATACCATGGACTGCCAAAAATACAAATCAGTGGGTTAAAGCTCAAATCAGGCCTGAACTGACCCTAGAAGCTAAAATGACTAAACTGAGGCTGTCGTACTTTGGGCACATTATGAGAAGACAAGAGTCACTGGAAAAGACAGTCATGCTAGGAAAAATTGAGGAAAAAAGGAATCATAGAATCATAGAGTTGGAAGGGACCACCAGGGTCATCTAGTCCAACCCCCTGCACAATGCAGGAAACTCACAACTACCTCCCCCCTCACACACCCAGTGACCAGAAGATGACCAAGATGCCTTCCCTCTCATAAACTGCCTAAGGTCACAGAATCAGCATTGCTGACAGATGGCCATCTAACCTCCTCTAAAACACCTCCAGTGAAGGAGATCTCATCACCTCCTGGAAGACCCAACAAGAGATGGATTGACTAAATAAAGGAAGCCACAGCCCTCAATTTGCAAGATCTGAGCAAGGCTGTCAAATATAGGACATTTCGTAGGATGTTGATTCATAGGGTCGCCATGAGTCATAAGTGACTTGATGGCACTTAACACACACAGTAATCGAGCATAGGCAAAGCGAATGGCTATCAGGGCTTTCCTTTCTGTGAACTGGAGATCATATGGTTGCAACTTAAAAACCTAGGCTTGATCTTTGTCAAAAATCCAGGTCAACGCCAATCTTTCCCCCCACTTTGTACCGTCAAGTCACAGCTGACTTACGGCAACCCACTAGGGTTTTCAAGGCATGTGGCCTTCAGAGGTGGTTGGCCATTGCCTGCTTCTACGTCACACCCCTGGACTTCCTTGGCAGTCTCCCATCCAAGTATTAAGAAGAAGAAAAAGAAGAAGAATTGGTTTTTACATGTCGACTTTCTCTACCACTTGAGGAAGAATCAAACCAACTCACAACCACCTTCCCTTCCCCTCCCCACAACAGACACCCTGTGAGGTAAGTGGGGCTGAAAGAGTGTGACTAGCTGAAGGTCACCCAGCTGGCTTCGTGTGTAGGAGTGGGGAAACCAACCCAGTTCACCAGATTAGCCTCCGCCACTCATGTGGAGGAGTGGAGAATCAAACCTGGTTCTCCAGATCAGAGTCCAATGCTCCAAACCACCGCTCTTAACCACTGGTTTGGCGCATTGGACTCTGATCTGGAGAACCAGGTTTGATTCCCCACTTCTCCACATGAGCGGCGGAGGCTAATCTGGTGAACCGGGTTGGTTTGATTCCCCACTCCTCCACTTGAGAGGAGGAGGCTAATCTGGTGAACTGGATTTGTTTCCCCACTCCTACACACGAAGCGAACTGGGTGACCTTGGGCAAGTTACAGCTCTGTTAGAGCTCTCTCAGCCCCACCTACCTCACAGGGTGTCTGTTGTGGGGAGGGGAAGGGAAGGTGGTTGTAAGCTGGTTTGAGTCTCCCTTAAGTGGTAGAGGAAGTCGGCATATAAAAACCAACTCCAACTCCTCCTCCTCCTCCTCTTCCTCCTCCTCCTCTTCTTCTTCTTCTTCACCATGCTGGCTCTCCAGGGCCAACGCTGCTTAGCTTCTGAGATCTGGCAAGTTCAGGCTAGCCTGGGTCCATCCAGGTCAGGGCCAGCAAAGGCTTCCTAATTATGAGCTCCTTTTGCCAGCTCCTTTAACCCTGATTTAATTACAGACCTCCAGTTGTAATATTGACACTTTTATGCTTTGCAAGCTCAGGTTAATGGCGCTTCCGCCCAGCTTTGCTCATCTCCAGCTCCCCGACGCTTTCTTTCCTTCCCCCCCTTCCCCTTTTCTTCTCTCATCTCAAATCCAAGTTGAGACTAATCACACCCTCTTTATTGCACACAATGTTAATGGTATCGGTTCTGTGTTTCATTACTGACAGCGATAATAGAATTGATATAATCCTTTCTGCAAATCCAGGTAAATGGTGTTACTCTTCCTCATTTTCAAATCTAGGTTACAAAATGCGAGGCTTCATTCTAATTGCAAATGCCAAAGCCATTATGCTAATTTCTTTTCGGAACAGAAATTATTTACATTTTATTTTATGCCTCATCAGAAGCAAGTTGAACAAAATGTACTTTCATTATTTCTCCGTTCCCCCCTAATACTTTACTGTCCCCTACAGCTAGTAAATTCTATTTAGCTACCAGAGGCTACATTCTATTTCCCCATCTGCTCTACCTAGGATCCAAATAGGTAGTATTAGCAACGTTAATGTCAGAAAAGGCTTTATCTTGGCGTTTCTTCCATTTCTAAAAATAAGAGACTTGTAACAAGTGGCAGCTTGGTCTCCGGAGACCAGGTTATCCGTGATAGTGCGAACACGGGCTGGGATTTTGCCGTGGCAAGAATGTAAAGCTGTCTCCCAGTGCAATCCTAAGCAGCATTAAACCCTTCAGAGTAGCGTTGCCAACCTCCAGGTAGTAGCTGGAGATCTCCTGCTATTATAACTGATCTCCAGCCGATAGAGATCAGTTCCCCTGGAGAAAATGGCCGCTTTGGCGATTGGACTCTACGGCATTGGAGTCCCTCCCCTCCCCAAAACTCCGCCCTCCTCAGGCTCCACCCCAAAAATCTCCAGGTATTTCCCAACCCAGAGCTGGCAACCCTACTTCAGAGCTCATGTGGAGAAGTGGGGAATCAAACCCAGTTCTCCAGATTAGAGACCACTGCTCCTAACCACCACTCTTAACCACTACACCAGGCTGGCTCTCTTTAGATTCTAGGGGGATGGTATTTTTATACAAATGTGTTGATTGTAAATGTGTTTGATATTACACCATGTTCAGTGGAGTTGTTGAATTTGCCACACTATCATTTGCTGTCAACATATTCTTTAGGTAGTTAGGAAAGCATGAACTAGAGAGGGCCTAAAAGAATAACAGTGGGGAATATATACTTTATGGGGTTATCAACCTCCAGGTGGGGCCTGGAGCTCTCCTGGAATTACAACTGATCTCCAGACTACAGAGATCAGTTCCCCTGGAGGAAATGGCTGCTTTGGAGGGTGGACTGTGTGGCATTATACGCCCTCTGAGACCTTCTCGACAATGACGTAACTGTCCACAAAAAGTTATCTGAAATAAAAGGCCAGGGATTGAACCCAGGGCCTTCTACATGCAGAGCAGATTCTCTACCATGGTCCCAAGGCAGCCTACACTGGTAGGAAAAGGGTTAAAGGACAACGTCAGGAATCCTTGGTCCTGCAAGACAAGAAAGGCTTAGCACCGCAGTTTTCTGCCACAGGAGAATTTGGCGCACAAGGTTGATCTTGACGAAATGTGTTGGTTCCGCCGATGGCATTGATCTCGCTGCTGCTTTCTGGGGCGGTCAGCAGCAGCCCCTGTTTCTCTTCCCCGTGCGCCTGCCGCCCAGCTTTGCAGAAGAAAACTTTCACTAATAATGGTACGTCAGGAGGAATGAACAGAGAGACCCCCGATAACGCCCTGTCAGCAAAACTGGAGGGGGAGCGTCAATATCTGAATCAATGGCATCCAACCGCTGTTTCAGCACTGCGGAACTCTTTCTTGGCGCCGGACGGGTAGTGGGGCCGCTGCCCAACAGGAGCTATCAGCTGAGTTGTGCTTCAGCTGGGCAATCTGGCCACTGCCCATGTTTTAGGTATAAGTGATAAGCCCGCAGGTAGAAAAACGCCCTGCAGTAGGTTACGATATGATAAAGTCTATTGTTTGTGGCCGAAGGCCATTACAATCTGTCGTATAAAACCTAGTCATACATAATAAAGTTAGAACAGTCTGACCAAAAAACACTAGTAATTAAATGCATTAAATACCCTGACTAAAAACAGCTTTAGCCCAAATTTTCTTGCTTGATAAGGCAAAGAGTGACACTCTATAGAAAGGAGGAGGAGGGAGGAGGAGGAGGAGAAGAGTTGGTTTTATATGCCGACTTTCTCTTCCATTTAAGGAAGACTCAAACCAGCTTACAATCCCCTTCCCCTCCCTACAACAGACACCCTGTGAGGTAGATAGGGCTGAGAAAGTGTGACTAGGCCAAGGTCACCCAGATGGTTTCATGTGGAGGAGTAGGGAAACCAACCCAGTTTACCAGGTTAGAGTCTACCGATCTTAACCACTACACAACACTGTGTTCAGGGAAGAGAGAACTCAAAATATTAAGGGGAGGAAGAGGAGGAGGAGGAGGAGGAGGAGAAGAGTTGGTTTTTATATGCCAACTTTCTCTTTGAAGGAAGAATCAACCTGGCTTACAATCACCTTCCCTTCCCCTCCCCACAACAGACACCCTGTGAGGTAGGTGGGGCTAAGAGAGCTCTAAGAGAACTGTGACTAGCCCAAGGTCACCCAGCTGGCTTCATGTGGAGGAGCGGGGATACCAACCCGGTTCACCAGGTTAGCCTCCGCCGCTCATGTGGAGGAGTGGGGAATCAAACCGTGTTCTCCAGATTACAGACCACCGCTCTTAACCGCTACACCACACAGGAGACAACTGGATCTGAGAGGAGAAAAAGCAGCTTCTCTGAATCAGAAAACAAATTGAAGTCCTTTAGAAGCGCTTAGAGAAATTGAGATCTGGGCTCTGTGTGTGAAGAGAACAGAATAAGTTTCCGCCCAACAGAAGGGCTTCTGTTTCCTGTTCATTTTTCTCTTTCCATTATACCGGCACTGCCTGAAGGATATGTAAAGACCAGGTGGTATGAGCTCAGCGCTGAATTTTAATTGTTTTCAGTCCTTTCGCTGGGGAGGGTTTCTACCTGTGTTGGTGCTTCGCTAATAAGAATGGAAATAATTAAGGAACCTGCGGGTTTTTAATTTGGCCACAATCTTTTAAAGACATCTGTTCTGATAACAGTGAAGAACAACAAAACACAGAACGGAACAGAACAACAAAAATTTTAGGTCCATCAGACCTAAAAATACTTGCTCAGTGACCAAGGGGTAGACTTCATTACGTCTGGCTGTTTTCTTTCTTTTGCTGTCAACCAGCAAAACCAAACACGCCTGTGATTTTTGTCCCCGTTGAATGTTGTCCCCATTCTTAATGGAGAAGTCACTGGACATGCTGACATTTTGAAAGCAGTTTACAGCACAGTCCTAAACGGAGGTGCGCCCTTCTATGCCCGTTGACTTCCACTCACTTAGAAGCACATGTGTGTGTGTGTTAAGTGTCGTCAAGTCGCTTCCGACTCATGGCGACTCTATGAATCAAAGTCCTCCAAAATGTCCTATCTTTGACAGCCTCGCTCAGATCTTGCAAATTGAGGACTGTGGCTTCCTTTATTGAGTCAATCCATCTCTTGTTGGGACTTCCTCTTTTCCTGCTGCCTTCAACGTTTCCTAGCATGACTGTCTTTTCCAGTGACTCTTGTCTTCTCATAATATGACCAAAACACAATAGCCTCAGTTTAGTCATTTTAGCTTCTAGGGTCAGTTCAGGCTTTTTAAAATTATTATTATTATTATTTTTAGTTCAGGCTTGATTTGATCTATAACCCACTGATTTGTCTTTTTGGCAGTCCACAGAACCCGTAACCCTCTCCTTCAACACCACATTTCAAAGGAATCTACTTTCTTCCTATCAGCTTTCTTCAATGTCCAGCTTTCACACCCATACATAGTAATAGGGAATACGATGGCATGAATTGACTTGATCCTGGTGGCCAGTGACACATGGTGGTGCTTATTTATTTATTCATGTTTATTTAAAACACTGGAAAAGGCAATCATGCTAGAAAAAGTTGTGAAAGGAAGGTGGGGAGATGGCAGAGGCTCCCAATGAATTCTGTGTTCCCTGTGTAGGGCTGTGTAGGGCTGCCAGGTCCCTCTTTGCCACCGGTGGGAGACTTTTGGGGTAGAGCCTAATGAAGGCGGGGTTTGGGGAGGGGAGGGGCTGCAATGCCATGGAGTCTAATTGCCAAAGCGGCCATTTTCTCCAGGGGAACTGATCTCTATCCCTGTGGAAAGTGTGGGGTATGTACCCAAGCCACAGACACTATGCTGAGTCACGGACACGAAGTCATAAGAACATAAGAAAAGCCCATCAAGTCCAGCCGTCTAGGAAGCCCCCAAACAAGACGACTGAAGCAGCATTATCCTGCCTGTGTTTCACATCAAATTGAGGTGCCATGGGCTGAAGTGTTAAATCTACTGGGCAAATTAATTCCCAGTGAATTGGGGCCCAATTCTCCACTTCCAGGTCAAATATGAGCTCAACGTCCACACCCAATTAAAAGGGGGGGGGGAAGAGTCTTAGAAGGGTATAACTCTGTTTAGGACAGCAGTGTAAGACAGCCGAATGAAAGTTGTATACATGTCCAGGACATAATTATAATGATTTTTGTGGAGACCTCAGTTTGTTTATTCCTACTCTTCCTTCCTCGCCTTTCTTTCATGTTACGCTGTATTGATTAGACTGTCAGCCCATTTCTTTTCAGATTGGTTTCCAGATGGAGACTCATCTTTTCTAGCCTTCACTGAGCACTTAGGAAAACTCCAGACAGCGGCCAGGGGTTGAGATAATTTTGTCGCAAGACTTTTATCCTGCAGTGGTAACTCCTGTCTGCATGCACAAGGCATGCTTTCCTGACAATCTGGGGTCATTCATCTCTCACAGTGGGTTTCCAGGGCACCCTGGGATTTCACCCCTGCCGCCGACCAGAGATAACAGATCTCCTTACCATGATAACCATGGAAACAGAGTTACGTACACATTATCATGCAGGGATGTATGGGACACCTTTATTAAACGTCTTCCCCTTTACTTTAACAGAGTTAAATGAAGATATCATGCTGTCTTTGGGGTTTACTCTGCTACGATTACATGGAATTTCTATGGGCACAATAGATGAAAAGGGGGCAGTCCTGTATAATAAACCCAGAGCTATTTCATCAGTGAACAATGTTGCCTGCTCCCACCCCACCCCACTCCACTCCACTCCTGATAATCTGGAAGTGTTTATAATCATCACAAAGGTGATAGGCCATGTTGGTGGATCCCTTCCCCCTGGTAAGAGCCTTTCCTGATATAAAGCTATCAGCATAAATCGTTCCGTTATTTGCCAGCATTCATTTGCCTTGGCATGGTATTTTGAAAGCCCCCCCGAGAGCTAACGGCAACATAGGCTGCCACAGTCGAAAGAAAGAAGGGGCTAAATACTCACAATTTGAAAATGTAGATTCTATTATCCTCTCTGTCTTGGACATTTTCAAAAGGGTATTGCTACCCTCTTGGAGCAGTGTGGTGTAATGGTTAAGAACGGTGGTTTGGAGCAGTGGACTCTGATCTGGAGAACCAGGTTTGATTCCCCACTCTTCCACATGAAGCCTGCTGGGTGACCTTGGGCTAGTCACAGCTCTCTTTCATCCCCACCTACCTCACAGGGTGTCTGTTGTGGGGAGAGGAAGGGGTGGCGAATGTAAGACGGTTTGATTCTTCCAAGTGGCAGAGAAAGTTGGCATAAACTCTTCAAATTCAAATCCATTAATACAGTCGACTGACCAATAACATGCCAACATATCAAAATTTCCAGACTCAATAGTTTTGCACCACAGAATCAAAGACTGCCTGTACATATAAAGGTGTAAGATCAGTAAAAACAACCCCTGGTTAAAATTATCATCTTAAAATTGATAAAATATTCTAACAATCATTCTCTAATAAAGTTCTGTAATAGCAAAAGTGCAGAACTTGGCAGTTTGGAGCGCAAGCTGAGGGTCTTCTCCTAATAGGAGCTTCTTTGCCAAAAGCTCAACTGACTCTTCAGGGAATTTAGCTAGGGCTGTCAATTCGGTTCGGCCCGAACTGAAAATCAGCCGAATTTCCCTTGATTCGGTGGTTTTTAGTTCGGGAGGAACCGAACTCAAAACTGGCGGGCAACCGGGGGGGCCGAATTCAGCGAGTTCGGGAGTTCGCGAATAAATTCGGCCAATTCGGGGCCGTCAGTAAGCAGCATAACCTTCAGTAAGCAGCATTCTCCTCCCCCGGCCAATCGGTGGCCAAGCTGGGTCTTCTTCTGGCCAATCAGTCAGGATTGAGTACTGGAGAAATCAGCTGATGTGCGGCCGGCCGGGGAAAGAGAGAGAGAGAGGGAAATCCTCATGTGTGTGTGAGGGGGTGCTTGTGCACATTCGCTCCTTTCCGTGGCTGCAGGGGGCGCATTTTTTGGGGTACCGACCCCAAACTTTCAGGGGATATTCAGACAGGTTTTCTTAAGAGACCACCCAAGTTTTGTAAACATTGGGTCAGGGGGTCCCGAGATATGGGCTCCCCCCCTTTTTCTTTCAATGGCTGCAGAGGGCGCATTTTTGGGTGTGCCGACCCCAAACTTTCAGCGGAGCATCAGACAAGGCTTCTTAAGATACCCCCCAAGTTTTGTAAACATTGGGTCAGGGCCCCCCGAGATATGGGCTCCACCCCTTTTCCCTATTGGGATGAATGGATCACCCTCGAGAGATGCATACATATGGATCTTATATTGGATACAAATGGAATCATATTGGATTACCCAGCCTCCCAGCCCCTCCTGCTGGAACAGAAGACAGCCACAGTAAGACCCCTTTGGGGGCTTTAATCTATATTTTTTCTTTTCTGTGTGTGTGTGTGGGGGAAAGCAGAGTCTGTGTGTGTGTGTGGGGAGGGAGCAGTTTCTGTGGGTGGGGGGGGGAAGCCAAAGGGGGCTTTTGCCGGTTCTGCCTGGGGTGTGTGTTCCCCCTCCAGTCTCTCTCTCCCTGGTTTGAGGGGGGGCTTCATTTTTATTCTTCAGGTTTTTCCTCATTCATAAGATCAGTTAGGTTATTTTGATGCTTGCTCAAAACTGGTTTTCAAATGGTGACTTAAAGAATGCATCTGCCTGGTCCCAAGTCCAATGCAAAAGGAGAAATTCCACCCCCTCCTGCTCATTATGCATAGCTAGCTGCCTCTGTCCCTTTCCATGGTATGCGAACTCCCAGGTGTCAGGTGTTGCTTTGCACTGTTGCAAAGGTGTTGCATTGCATGCTTGTGTTGCTTTGCAGTTGTATTGTTTTGCAAAATTCTTCACACCTGCCCCGCCCTTTGCATGTTTGCAAAGGTGTTGCTTTTCAGTTGTGTTGCTTTGCAAAGTTCTTAGCACCTGCCCCGCCCTTGCTCTCATCAGCTGTTTGTCGGGGCGGGAGCTTTGTGCGTGGGCGGCAAGCTCTGCTGAGAGATACACATTAAGGGTGGGGGGGACCCCTTTCAGGGCCCATATCTCAGCCCCCCCTGACCCAATCTTTACAAAACTTGGGGAGTCTTTCAATATACGTCCTTTGAAGCTCTGCTGAAAGTTTGGGACCTCTAAGCCCAAAAATGCCCCCCCCAGAGCCGCGGAAAGTCGCGGTTGTGTTTTTAATGGCTTTATTCGGCCGAATTTTTTTTCCGAACTTTGAATTCCCGCCGAATTGAACGGATCCGAAGTGGGGGAGTTCGGACTTCGGCACGTACCGAACCCACAAGGGCCAAATTCGGCCGAATCCGAACTGTACCGAATTTTTTTTTTTTGACAGCCCTAAATTTAGCAAGTAGGGGGGAAATAAGCTTTGATCTAACTTTGTGGTGGTCTTCTTCTTCTTCTTCCATCTTCCTTCTAACTAGTCCCCTCATTTTTTTATCTTACAAAAGTTATACCCTGCCTTTCTGCTCTCATAAGGGCTACCAGGATCCTTTTTTGTAACATTCTTTTTTGTAAAGCTCCCTCTTTTGAAATAAAATATTCCAGAAAAATCTTTTTGTGAGCCTACTTCATCCAATACATGATGAAGTGTGGATTCATTCCTCTTCGAGGGGACTATGGGCATCTCTTTGTAACGTCTTCCTGCCCCCTACCATTTTGTTGTCTGCAGATCTGAGTGGAAATTCCTCTGCCTAATGGATGTCCACTTCATGCATCTGATAAAATCAGTTCTGACACACAAAAGCTTATACTAGAATAAATACATGAAAACGTGAAGATGTCTTATACTGAATCAGACCCTGGGTCCATCAAAGTCAGTATTGTCTACTCAGACTGGCAGCAGCTCTCCAGGGTCTCAGGCTGAGGTCTTTCACATCACCTGTTTGGTTAGTCCCTTTAACTGGAGATGCCGGGGATTGACCCTGGGACCTTCTGCATGCCACTCAGTCACAGCTCTGACTGTCTTTGAAATGCCACTGGACTCCAGATTGCAAATAGAGTTGCCAACCTCCAGGAAAAGTGCTGGACACCATGTTGGGGTCACCTAGGGTTGCCAACCTCCAGGTAGTAGCTGGAGATCTCCTGGGATTACAACTGATCTTCAGGGAACAGTGATCAGTTCACCTGGAGAAAACGGCCCCTTCGGAAGGTGGATTCTATGGCATTGTACCCCATTGAAGTCCCTCCACTCCCCAAACCCTGCCCTCCTCAGGTTCCTCCCTGAAAATCTCCAGGTATTTCCCAACCTGGAGCTGGCAACCCTCATTGCAAGGCAGGAAAAACAGGTTCAATCCACCAGACCAGATCTCTAATAAACAAAACAAGGCAGTGGGCTAGAACTGAAGAATTGGAAGGGAATGCAAGAAAATAATAAATACTAAGGCAGGGGACCTTAGGGTTGCCAGGTCCCTCCGCCAGCGACGGGAGGTCTTTGGGGTAGAGCCTAAGGAGGGTGGGCTTTGGGGTGGGGAGGGACCTCAATGCCATAGAGTCCAGTTGCCAAAGCAGCCATTTTCTCTATCTGCTGGAGATCAGTTGTAATAGCAGGAGATCTCCAGCTAGTACCTGGAGGTTGGCAACCCTGGCGGACCCCAACATGGTGTCCATAGGTACCATGACGCCTGCCAACACTTTTCCTGGTGCCTGCCAAAACCAGTTCTCCAGATTAGAGTCCACCGCTCCAAACCACCGCTCTTATCCACTACACCATGCTGGCTCTCAGGAGGCCGTCTTTATATTCTTCCTCTCCCTCTTGGATTAGTCTGGTAGAAACTGGTAGAAACTCCACGCTAACAAACCGAGGCCTCTTCTGGCTGGTACGCAAGATTTATGCCGTGTTTACAAAAAATACCCTGTACAATTCCCCTCTTCGTTATTTGTAATTATTCAGCATTTCGCCGTCTTCCTTCACAGCTCTCTGTCAACCTTCCCCTACCTGGCCGTCACGCTCCATACTGCGCCCTCCCCGTTTTCCTCTTGTTTGTGCAGTCCATAAGGTATAAGGCTGCAGACAGGAGGGAGAGAGACAAAGCAAATGCAATTTCCTACCGAAGATTACTGCGGGAGCCAGTGCAGTGTATGAAAAGGAGATGTGACAAGCCCGGCTCAGTACGGAAATAAATCTTCCCCTTGATGGGAGGAAATCCTGTCCACGGGAGTTATTGATAGTACCTTGACCGTCTCTTTAGAGTATTGCCCCCTTTCTCTCCTCGTGTCAACCCCGCTGCTCTTCCGACTGTCACCTGCAACCCTAGAGTTCCTTCAAGGTGTTCCATTCCCTTTGCACAGTCGGCGGCCGATCATCCAATCATGCAGACGCCTCCATCTGGAACGGTCTCTCGGTACTCAGCCGGCACATCAAGTCTTCTTTTAAAGATGAGCATAAAGACAGTTGTGGCAGAAGCAGTTGTGGCCAGAAGCCTGGCCCTTGATCGGGGAACGAATCCAAAATGTCCCGCTTTCTAGGTTGCCAGTCCTTGCACGTGGGATACCTCCATAGCTCTCTTCTCTGTACCTCAGGGGTCCCCAACCTTTCTGAGCCTGCGGGCATCTTTGGCATCTGGACAGAGTGGGGCAGCCACAAAATGGCGGCCACAAAATGGCTGCTGCAGGCGGCAGAACCAGCCACAAAATGGCTGCCACAAAATGGCTGCTGCAGGAGGCAGAACCAGCCACAAAATGGCTGCCACAAAATGGCTGCTGCAGGAGGCAGAACCAGCCACAAAATGGCTGCCACAAAATGGCTGCTGCAGGAGGCAGAATCAGCCACAAAATGGCTACCACAAAATGGCTGCTGCAGGAGGCAGAACCAGCCACAAAATGGCTGCCGCAGCTTACCTTCAGTCACACGGGGAAGAGACTTGTGCTGCAATGGCAGCTGCTGTCAGAGCAGCATTTTTAATAATCTTCACAGCCAATCAGAAGCTTCTTTGGAGAAAAGCTCCCTACCTGTCCCTTCCCACTTTCTAAAATCGCTTGGTAGACGCCAGGAAAGGGGTCAGCGGGTGCCACGGCACCCACGGGCAGCATACTGGGGACCCCGGTTTTACCTCTTCAAGCTAGGGTTGGGAAATACAATTCCCCTCTTCGTTATTTGTAATTATTCAGCATTTCGCCGTCTTCCTTCACAGCTCTCTGTAAACCTTCCCCTACCTGGCCGTCACGCTCCATGCTGCGCTTTCCCCGTATTCCAGCACTCCGCTGAAGCATATATTGTGGTAGTGTAGCTTTGGTTAGGGTAAGAGATTAACAGTGGTATTGATTCACATTTGGGACTGATGATGGTAGTTTTTGTCAAGCTTTGGATGCCGCTAAGCAAATGACCTCTGCTAATATGCCTTGGATTGTGAACTGCTGTCTTCCACCCATTATCTCAAAAGCAATATTGGTCGTCAGTTGTAACAGCAAACATATGCACCTCTGTCCCAGTGACCCCATCCCTCTGGAAAATCCTGTTGGAGAGGATAGGTCAGGCAAAGGGAAGGAATCCTATTATACCCACAATGCTTTCAGCGGCTCAGTTCACATGTAATACAAAGCTATAGAGCGGGGTGCCAGACTCATTTGTTACGAGGCCCGGATATGACCTAATTGTCACTTGGTTGGGCTGGGCCATGCCTCAGCTGCCCAGATTGGGACTGGGGGGGGGGTGGCTGCATGGGCTGGTGAGCTCACAGTGGTCTCACCTGCCTAGATCGGGAAGGGGGGGGTGGCTGCCTCGGCTGGCTTTCCAGCCGGATAAGAGCTGGATCCGGCCTGTGGGCCATATGTTTGACACCCCTGATTTAGATTATTTTAGCCACGGTTGATTTGGGAAACCACGGGTCAGCATGCATGTCACTCAAATGCTGGTTGGCCATGACGAACGTTGGTTTCATTCAAAAGGGTAAAGGGTTCCATCAGATTCGGACTGCTCCCAGCAGATGATAAATTGTAATGTCCGGGAACTTGCAAGGAGGAATGATGACTTTCGCTAGTGACCTAGCCATCCCGAGATCTTATTAAGCCCAAGAGTGATAGTGAAAGGTCATGGCTCAGTGGCAGAGCATCTGCTTGGTCCCAGGTTCAATCCCTGGCATCTCCAGGTGAAGGGATCAGGTTGTAGGTGACGGGAAAGTCCTCTCAACTGGGGACCCTGGAGACCCTAGATCATGTTGGATCAAAAGGTCCGATTCAGCTTCATGTGTAGCTCGATTCCCTGAAAAGTTAGATAAGGAGGTTTTGTTCCAGTATTTTTGTCCCTTGGTGTGAAATCTCCTTTGGCGCTCTCAGTCATTGCTCTGAATTTTGTAGTCTCTAATAATCATACGCTCCTGACGGAACTTTTCTTCTCCATGGCCAGAGGCAGCTATGTGGCATATAAAGTCCAAATTCATCTTTACACCATTTCAAGGCCCTTTTTTTTTAAGCTACTCTTTTTTAAAAACAAAATTGTCAGCCTTTAAAGAATGGCATGTTTACACGTCCGGAGTTTCCTCAGCGAAGAAAATAAATGAACACAGGCTAGATTTGTCTTTCTCGCTGGGTTTGGAACAATAATTAAGAAGTTGGGGAAAGTGTCCTACTTTCCAGAGGAAACAAAGGCAACAGTTCTGTTTTCTGTTTTATCAACATAGAGGCTGAGGATGTGGGTGGTTGTGACTGGGGAGTGTCTGAAAAGGAATAACACGAAAGCCAGTGAAAGTCATAGAGCCAAAATTTTATTCCTCTGCATACAGAACTGGCCGGAGATGGGAACTTCGGGTCATGAACGCCGTTGCTTCCAGAATCCTAATGAAGTCTAATTACACTGATGACTCACAAAAGTGTGCCGCCTATCAGGGCTGCCTGAAAATAGAGAACTAAAAAAGTGGCTTGTGCCAAGTAACAAGATTGTAGAAAAAATAGTGGCACTGATGACTCAACGGATACAACAATCAAAACTGCATATGTCCAATACTATCATAAAACAATTGTATCCCAACACACGACACACTATGAATAACATATATTAAAGAATCTTTGCAAAATTATAGAAATATTCAATGTGTATATGTATAGCATAGTCTCACTGAAAAAGTCTGTCATGCTAGGAAAAGTTGAGGGCAGCAGGAAAAGAGGATGACCCAACAAGAGATGGATTGACTCAATAAAGGAAGCCACAGCAGGCTTCATGTGGAGGAGTAAGGAAACCAACCCAGTTCTCCAGATTAGAGTCCGCCACTCATGTGGAGAAGTGGAGAATTAAACCTGGTTCTCCAGATTAGAGTCCACTGCTCCTAACCACTACATGCTGGCTCAGTACAGTAGGAACTTCAAAGATGTCTGATGGAATTTGCCTGCAAGAAAGTCATATCCTAGTTTGACTGAGTGATGCTTTTTCCTCTGGAATGGGTTAGGTATAGGTTTTATTGTTTTTCTTTCATTTTCTCTTTATTTCCCCATCAAGTCGACTTATGGCATCTTCTCATGGGGTTATCAAGATGAGAGATGTGTAGAGGTGGTTTGCCATTGCTTGTCTCTGCCTAGCGATCCTGGACTTCCTTGGTGGTCTCCCATCCAAGTCCTAACCATGGCTGACCCTGCTTAGCTTCCGAGATCTGACAAGATCAGGGTAGCCTGGGCCATCCAGGTCAGGGCAAGCTACAGCTTCATAATTATGAGCTACTATTAGCAAGCACCACTGATGAAAAACGAAAACTGTCAGGATATCCAGTAGAAGCTGGTGAAAAATACCCTTCTAAGCCCATTCGATTTACAAAGGTGTAAGCAGAGCTAGGATGGCATTGTTCATGAGCTCTCTACTTATTTGCTTAAGATATCTTATTTATTTAGATACTTTATTTGAAGATATTTTATACCACTTTCCCTCAAAATTCAAAGCACTTGACGAATAGCATCAGGACAATAATTTACAATAACACTTCCAAACCAGAAGCAACCCTCGAAGACATACATCAGACCGTATAGCCTATGGAAGGTCATTCTCTAGAGTTCTATTTTGCATAATTTTTTCTGAACTCTTAAAAGAGATTCTCATTTCACTTGGGCAGCTTGTTCCACAACTATTGGGCTACTACAGAGAAAACTCTTGAACAGGATAAAACATTCCTAACTTCCCTCAAGGAAAGGATGGAGAGCCAACCCTGGTGAAAGAACCGAAGCGGTCACCAAGGTTCAGAAATATTATTCCTTATTGAAATTTAGTGATTTTTTTTTTGTGTGAGCAGCTATTGACTTTGATGGGATCCCATCGGTGAAAGAATGAACCAGAACGATGTAGTGGTTTAGAGTGTTGGACTAGGATCTGGGAGACCAGGTTTGAATTCCTGCCCTATCATGGAAGCTTGTTAGGTGACCTCGGGCCAGCCCCACACTCTCAGCCTGACCCACCTCACAGGGTTGTTGTGAGGATAAAATGGAGGAGAGGAGAAAAACGTGAGCCTCTTTGGATCTTCATTAAAGGTAAAGGTAGTCCCCTGTGCAAGCACCGGGTCATTCCTGACCCATGGGGTGACGTCACATCCCGATGTTTACTAGGCAGATTATGTTTATGGGGTGGTTTGCCAGTGCCTTCCCCAGTCATCTCCCCTTTACCCCCAGCAAGCTAGGTACTCATATGACCGACCTCGGAAGGATGGAGGGCTGAGTCAACCTCGAGGCGGCTACCTGAAACCGACTTCTGTCGGGATCGAACTCAGGTCGTGAGCACAGCTTTTGACTGCAGTATTGCAGCTTACTATGGGGCTCTCTGGATCTTCATTGGCAGGGTATAAATGAAGTCAACTAATAAATACACTTTTTGAGAAGCAGGGTGCTTACTTTTTGGTCCAGCTTTTACCTGGAACAACATAAAATGGAGATATAACATGAGAAGTAATAAACAGCGAAGACATGTCTAGAAGGTCACAGAGTTGTTGTTTTTTTTAAAAAAATTGCAAACCTTTTCTTATCTGTTTTTAGGAGGCGGGCATCCGCTTCCACAGAATAGAGACAGTTCTCCTTTTTCACACTTCAAAAATTACATAAGAGCTAAAAATTGATTTTGGTGGTAGGAGGGTTATGCTCAGAAACACGATTCAGGCTCTTAACATTGCGGGCTTCGTCCCCCTGCTCATTGGCAGTACCATTTCATTGAGGCTGGGTTGGCTGATTTTTAGATCTTTTTAATTGCTGTTTGCAGCTTCCATTTCTAACTGTTGTTGTTTTTAGTGGGCCCGACTTGTTATTATGTTGTCTGTTTTTAACTGTTGCTATTTGTTTTTAATTAGTGTCTTTGTGCTCATGTCCTGATAGAGTTGCCAACCTCCAGGTACTAGCTGGAGACTCCTGCTATTACCTCTGATCTCCAGCCGATAAAGATCCGTTCACCTGGAGAAAATGGTCGCTTTGGCCATTGGACTCTAGGGCATTGAAGCCCCTCCCCTCCCCAAACCCCGCCTTCCTCAGGCTGCGCCCCAAAAACCTCCCGCTGGTGGTGAAGAAGCACCTGGCAACCCTATGTACTGACAAGTGGCGCAAGAACCAGTTTGGGGTTAAGAGCGGGCAATTACACTCACTGAGGAAGTAATGAGCTACATGTAGGCGAAACAACTTTCTGGATACCTTGCGGTCGGTTCGAGCATGACTTCTTTCTTTTAGAAACCAAACAATGAGTAGAGAGAGGACTCGGTCTTAATACTTACGTTTTAGGAGTCACAGGGCAGCCTAGTTCAGAAGTAGGCGATTTTATTTGGCCCGAGTAAGAACTGCAGCAAAAAACAACACCGAGTACCCGCGATGGGCTAGGTTTGCCCACCTCCAGGTGGTGGCTGGAGATCTCCTGGAATTATGACCGATCTCCTGGGGACAGAGATCAGTTCATCTGGAGAAAATGGCCACTTTGGAAGGCGGAGTCTATGGCATTATATGCCACTAAACTCCACCCTCCCCAAACCCACCCTCCTCAGGCTCCACCTCCAACATCTCCAGGTATTATATCCCGCCCTTCTCTTGGCCGAAGCCAGTCTCAGGGTGGTTCACAACAAATAAAGCAACATAAAAAATAGCAACACATAAAATTATCTGAATTAAAACCCACAATCTCAGATTAAAAGGCAGACGGCACTCAGTACAGTACACTAACTGTGGGTAGCCTATGTGCCAATCTGTATTTGTCCGTCACTAGAGTTGCAAGCCTGGAGTTGGCAACTCTAGTGATGGACAAACGCAGATTGGCACATAGGCTACCCACAGTTAGTTGTAACCCCCATGTACCCAGTGGTAGCATTTAGCTGGGGTTCTCCATATGAAAAAGGGAGGGGAACTCACATGAAACTGCCTTACACCGAATCAGACCCTTGGTCTGTCAAGGTCAGTATTGTCTACTCAGATTGGCAGCAGCTCTCCAGGGTCTCAGCCAGGAGTCTGAGACCCCTACTTGCCCGGTTCTTTTTTAAGTGGAGATGCTGGGGATTGAACTTGGGACTTTCTGCATGCCAAGCGGAGGCTCTTCCACCAAGCCACATTGCAGAGATACCACCTCCCTTCATAATCAGAATGCCACAAGGCAGACCCCACTCATGCTCTCTCACTCTCCCCACAGCGTCAGAATCACAGGACCTCTAACAGAAGAAGAGTTGGTTTTTATATGCTGATCTTCTCTACCTTTTAAGGAGACTCAAACCAGTTTACAATCGCCTTCCCTTCCTCTCCCCACAACCGACACCTTGTAAGGTAGGTGGGGCTGAGGGAATTCAGAGAGAACTGTGACTAGCCTAAGGTCACTCAGCAGGCTTCATGTGGAGGAGTAGGGAATCAAACCCAGTTCAACACATCCTAGGGCAGGGAGTTCCACAATTTAACTCCTTAATTTAATTTCTCTTCAAATGTTCGTAAAGCTGTATAGGCTTTCACGGCCCCAGAATGATATAGCTGCAGCAGGGAAATACAAAATGGGATCTGCATTTATTTGTTTTTCTCTGTTGGGGGAAAAAAAAACAACCAGCGAATTATTGAAATTCAGACTTATTGCCAGGATTTAGGACACTATTTACTGTCCCTCAGACGCAGCCTTCTCATTCTCATAATTTATTCCTTCCTCAGGGCGCTGCCGTTTATGTCCCCGAACAAAACGACAGATCGGATCTGATTTGCAGTGTGGTGTGTTAGAAAAACTTTTTCTGCCTCCCACCACCAACAACAACCCAAAAAGAAAGAAAGAAAAATCCCTGTGATTTTTCTCTGGTGGATTGTATAATCGTGAAAACACAGATGCGCTTAGCCAAGTCTTTCGAGCTCGCGGCGCATAAGCTGTGCACCATATTGAGCAAACACCTGGGGCTTGCGTTTAAAGCCCGTGTTCCGGCTGTTCACCTGGATTGCCAAATACAACAGAAGCTTCTCTTAGGCTGCGTGGAATTCGTTTCAAGGGAGCTCGGTTTGCGGGACTTGAAGGACTGCAAATGAATGAAAGCACGGGCCGTGGGGGAGGGTTATGCGTGTTTTTCGACGCCCCCGGTGCCTATTACAAGGCACCCCACAAACGGGCATTGTGTTTGACATGAGAGCCAGCGTGGTGTAGTGGTTTGGAGCTGTGGACTCTGATTTGGAGAACCAGGCTTGATTCCCCACTCCTACATATGGGCGCTAGTGTGGTGTAGTGGTTAAGAGTGGTGGACTCTGATCTGGAGAACCGGGTTTGATCCCCCACTCCTCCACATGAGCGGCAGAGGCTAATCTGCTGAACTGGATTTGTTTCCCCGCTCCTACACACAAAGCCAGCTGGGTGACCTTGGGCACCAATGGGTGTGTGTGTATATTTAGTGCCATCATGTCACTTCTGACTTAGGGCCAGCATGGTGTAGTGATTAAGAGGGGTGGTTTGGAGCGGTGGACTCTCATCTGGAGAACCAGGTTTGATTCCCCACTCCTCCACATGAGCGGCGGAGGCTAATCTGGTCAACTGGATCTGTTTCCCCACTCTTACACACGAAGCCAGCTGGGTGACCTTGGGCCAGTCACAGCTCTCTTAGAGCTCTCTCAGCTCCACCTACCTCACAGGGTGTCTGTTGTGGGGAGGGGAAGGGAAGGTGATTGTAAGCCAGTTTGAGTCTCCCTTAAGTGGTAGAGAAAGCCGGCATATAAAAACCAACTCTTCTTCTCCTTCGTTCCTGGGTGGTGTAGTGGTTAGGAGCAGCGGACTCTAATCTGGTGAACCGGGTTGGTTTCTCCACTCCTCCACCTGAGCGGCGGATTCATATCTGGAGAACCGGGTTTGATTCCCCACCCCTCCACATGAGCAGCAGACTCTAATCTGGAGAACCGGATTTGTTTCCGCACGTCTCCACATGAAGCCAGCTGGGTGACCTTGGGCTAGTCACAGCTCTTTTAGAGCTCTCTCAGCCCCACCTACCACATAGGGTGTCTGCTGTGGAGAGGGGAAGGGAATGTGATTGTAAGCCGGTTTGAGTCTCCGTAAAGGTAGAAAAAAATCAGGGAATAAAAAACCACTCTTCTTCTTCTCCAGAATCAATATCATAAATATTACACGGGTCCCCATGTTTTTAACTGCGGGCTTTACTTTACGCTTGGGACACTGCTTAAAAAACAATTTCAGGCCCAATGTCCTCTTTGCTCCTCTCTGGATAAGAGAACTCCACAAGTGAAATCGGCTACAAAATCACTTGAGAATCTGTTGGATTTATCTTTGCCCGCCCCCTCCCCAAAAACTGCCTCTTCCCCTTTGTGTTTCATTAAACTAGCTTTTGAGGTTTATTTACAGATCAGAGCGGTCGAGATGAAAGCTCGATTAATTAACAGGAAAGGAAATTTGCATCCTTCTTTGGAACCGAGAGTGAACGGCATATTTTTTTTCCACCTTCCCTTCACAGCCACAGAGGCAGTTTTATTCTAAATTTTTATTCGTTATCTGGTGGGGCGGGGAGAGGGCTTAAAAAAAAAAATCCTGTTCCTACCGAGTCCCTGCAGAAAGCAGCTTCAGCGTGTGAAGCACAGATTTTATGTGGGATGTCGGCTACATAGCAGATGCCCTTGAGGATATTTCCCACATAACGGGATTGTTTGGTTTTCTATTTTTTCCACATGGCAGGCAAGTGAGAGAACCTCAATCTCAGGTGATATGCATTAATGCTACTAAGTAAGTGTTAATTTAGCCACAGAGGAGGTAAATATTTGGCGGTAAATCAAAATTATTAGATGTAAATACATGAAACTATCATTGGGATTTGAGGGGGGGATTCAGATCAGTAATGTGCCTTGATAAAACCCCGGGACGACCACCCAGTCAGGAGGGGTATCTGAATATTTGATTTGCACAAAATAAACTGTGCTTGTGTTTGCTTAAAGCCTGGGTAGAGGGACTGCAGGCCAGACTGATGGTGTTGTGGCTGACATACAATGCCATCCTAAGCAGAGTTACTCCCTTCTAAGCCCAATGGATTTAGAGGAGTGTAATTCTACGGACTCTGCATAAGAACGTAAGAAAGGCCATGCTGGATCAGGCCAAGGCCCATCAAGTCCAGCAGTCTGTTCACACAGTGGCCAACCAGGTACCTCTAGGAACCCCACAAAGAAGACAACTGCAGCAGCATTAATCCTGGCTGTGTTCCGCAGCACCTAATGTAACAGGCCTGCTCCTCTGATCCTGGAGAGGATAGGTATGCATCATGACTAGTATTCATTTTGGCTAGTAGCTGTGGATAGCCCCCTCCTCCATAAGAACATAAGGAAAGCCCTGCTGGATGAGACCAAGGCCCATCAAGTCCGTCAGTCTGTTTGCACAGTGGCCAACCAGGTGCCTTGAGGAAGCCCGCAAACAAGACGGCTGCAGCAGCATTATCCTGCCTGTGTTCCACAGCACCTAATATAATAGACATGCTCTTCTGATCCTGGAGATAATATGTGTGCATGGAGTGGCTGGGTGGATTGACGAACAATTGCCTGACAAAGCCACCCACCTGAAAACCCTAGTCACTGCGGGGAACAGGATGCTAGACTAGGTAGTATTGCATTTACATAATTTTAGGTTCTGGACTTGTGGCAGCTGTCCTTTAGCTAATGTGCACTTCAACACACACCCTGTTTTGGTGGTGCCCCTGCTGAGTCCGTGAGCTGGAACCTTGACTTCAGTCTGAAGCGCTGACCTTGAAAGCACCCCTGGACTAGACAGACCGTAGACCTGATCCCGCAGAGCTCTGATGTTCTTCTTATTTATTTTTATTTATTTATGCATGTGCTGCCTCTCCAGAGAACTTTCTCGAGGTGGTTATAGAAGTGAGGTTATAAGGATGGTCAGCAGAGAGACCTACCCGTCCCCAATTCCGTCAGTAACCCAGCCGCCTTTGCAAAACGCACAAGCTCTCTTTGTCAGTCAGAAGATGTAGGAAAACAGGCAGCGCCAGCAACACACACTTCTTGTTTTGGCAAGAATGGGGAATGTCGTTCTCCGTCTTTCAGAATCTTAAAGTGGACATGTGCTTTTAAGGGTTCAGTGTAATAAGGCCAATTTTCTACCACCTTTATTTTAGATATAACTGTGGTAACCCTGCTAGTCAAAATTGACATTGCTGAACTAGACGGAACATCTGACTTGGTATAAGTCAGTTTCATATGTTCATAATCTAGAAGACGAAGAAGAGCTGATTTTTATACTCCGTTTTTCTCTACCTTTAATGAGTATGAAAGCGACTTACAATCGCCTTTCCCTCCCCTCCCCACAATAGACCCCTTGTGAGGTAGGTAGCGCTGAGAGAGTTCGGAGAGAATTGTGACTGGTCACCCAGCGGGCTTCATGTGGAGGAGTGGGGAATCGAACCCGGTTCTCCAGATTAGAATCTGCTGCTCTTAACCACTATACCACACTCCTCCACAGGAAGGAAGGAAGGAAGGAAGGAAGGAAGGAAGGAAGGAAGGAAGGAAGGAAGGAAGGAAGGAAGGAAGGAAGGAAGCCCACATCTGGCTGATCTCAAGTGATGTCATGGAATGTCATGGAATTGCCAACCTCCAGGTTGATAGAGATCAGATCACCTGGAGAAAATGGCTGCTTTGGCAATTGGACTCTATGGCATTGAAGTCCCTTCCCTCCCCAAACCCCGCCCGCTTCAGGCTTCACCCCAAAAACCTCCCACCAGTGGTGAAGAGGGACCTGGCAACCCTATGTTCGGTACTTTACAGAGGAGGAACAGGCTCTTTGCAACGTTTTCCTTTTTTTAAAAAAAGTCTCATTAAAAAAACCCCACAATATGGGAGGTGCCGCCGCAGAGAGGCCAGGAGCCGACTGCCAACCTCCGAAAGGCCGATTTGAAGGGAAATAAATCTTCCTAAGGCCCAATATGAAAATAATATTTTTTTTGCATTGTGCTCTGGAGGGCTGGTCTTTGCTAGCAAGCTGTACTGGATCATCAGAGAGCGGGAGCAGATGATCAAAGCTCCCGAGCGCCGAAGACGGCGCTTTGACAAGCCACGGCACAAAGTGCTCTTACGAGGACACACTTGGGGGAATGTAATGCTGTCTACAGTAGGAGATCCGTATCACCTGGAGTCTTTATCATTTTCCTTCTCTTATCTATAAAATGCTTTTCATGTTTGGGGCCAGGGAAGGAGACTCATTAGTCACAGGCAGAAAACTTAAGGTTAACCAGAAATAAAACGATCTCGTCCCTTTATGTTTACCCTAACAAAAAGATCTCCCAGGGAGGGAGCTTTTCGTCCCCCCCCCACCTCCCTCCAAGAGTACGAGGTGAAATTTTTCATTTTCAGCCAGCTGTATTTTTCATTGCCCTGGAAGGGCTGACCGTGCTGCCTCGAATAGATTCACAAACTCAGAAACCTGTGACGCTTACGAAAACCAGAGTGCTTCCATTGGAAAGAGCACCGCAGAAAGATCCACATCTGCATTTAATGGTTTATCTAAGAGGGGCCAATGGGCACATTTGGAATTGTGACACAGCAGGGTTGCCAGCTCCAGGTTGGAAAATACCTGGAGATTTGGGGAGCAGAATTCCCCCCCCCCAATATCCAGCCGCCTGCAATTTAAACCCATTATTACAAGTCCTCTCCTCTGCTGCCAACAGGGACAGCTCCCTGCCCTCCTCTAAGGGACAGCCCTTTAAATACTTAAAGAGAGCAATCATGTCCCCCCTCAACCTCCTCTTCTCCAGACTGAACATTATCAGGTCCTTCTGTTGGGATACCCCTTTTAAAAAAATGTCTGTATCACCTACCTTGTGGGTGTCCTGGAATGGAGGGCATTCCACTGTCCTCTCTGTACGGACAGACTTGTTAGCAAAACCAACGTTGCCCAAAGGGAGAGGAGATAATGGACTTTGTGTCTTTTTCCAGGGGAGGGGCTGTAGAGTGTCTGCTTGGCTTGCAGTAGGTCCCAGGTTCAATCCCTGGCATCTCCAGTTAAAGGGACTAGCCAAGTAGGTGATGTGAAAGACCTCTGCCTGAGACCCTGGAGAGCTGCTGCTGGTCTGAGTAGACAAGACTGACTTTGATGGGCCAAGGGTCTGATTCAGTATAAGGCAGCTTCATGTGTGTGTATAAAATGGTGCTTAGAAGTTTGCTTGTCTTTTAATTGACAGTGTCCTCTGAGCGGCACCTTCCTTCCAGGTTTACCTGAAGAATGTTCACACGTTACATTTAACCCATTAAGGTTACAGATGTTTACATGTGTTGTAAGCTGCCTAGGGCTGAATGGGAAAGTGGGGATCTGAATATTTTACAATGAAATGTAAAATATGGCCCTGTTTTAGCTTTCTCTAACCAAAGTCAAGCAAATGTGACTACTTAAATATCTTTTTATCCGTTACAAGTGAATGCAGTGAAGAAACACTCAGAAGGATTTTTGCCAGATGGCAAATTGCATCTTGGTGTCCATGAAAAACCACTCTCTGGTTTTCTTTCCAGCACGAGTTGGGAGGGCACTGGAAAAAGACACAACAGAGGAAATACGATAATTGCATAAAGCTGGAAACTTGCACATGAAATCAAGATGAAATTTCCCCCCAAAAATGTCATGAACCTTCATTTGAAGGCTAAAATACATTAGGATACTCAAAAATACAGTCAAAGTGAGTCAAGGACAGTATTTTACCTATAGATGAATCGTTGCTGGATTTTTTAAAAAAGTGTGACCCTGGGAAAAGTGCCTGCCAAGGGATTAGCTCTCTTTGCATTCGTTTGCAAGTCTGCAGTAATTCCCATGAAAGTAAAAGAAGCTGAGGCAATTGTGGAAAATCTGTGGATAATGGTAATCATCATCCTTGTGACCTTGATCGCAAGAAGTAATACAGAATGGTTAAAGGCACATTTTTGTATAGTCACCACTGAGTTCTTTGTCCTGCTGTAGGAGGTATTTGTGGTTTTATTTTGACCGAATATTTTGACCTGAATATTTTGACCTGAATATTTTGACCGAATCCTTTTTGAATGATGCGGCCACTGGTACTGACTCTAGCGGCAGAGCTTTTTCTGCTTCCGGCGCTGGTAAGGAACCGAAAACCAGCGCCGACACCCTGTTTGTTTCGAATTAAGCAAAAGTGGTCTGCCGTAACGCCTTCCTTCTTTTAACCTTGCTTTAACTTGAGGAAGCTGAATGTGCCTTTCCCGAGAATTTTTATGCCTGTCTAAGGGGGATAAAGGACTCCCATTTTCCCCGGGTACTTGAGTTATTCATGGAGCTCAGTTTTTTGGAAGGCTTCTGCCTTTGATCAGTCAGGTCAAACTCTTCTAACAACGTACAGCAGAAATTGTTACCGAAGGAGTAACAGCTTATTCGCATGACTCCCGTGGAGGTGCCCGAGGGAGTGATTCCCTGTAATGCTTTCTAATACCATGTAGTAACCTTTTCAGCCAGTTTAAAAGTTGCCAGCGAGCGACAGCAATCACTCGCTTTGCCCAACAGTGTTTCTAAAGGCAGCCACACATGGACACACATGAAGCTGCCTTCTACTGAATCAGACCCTGGGTCCATCAAAGTCAGCATTGCCTACTCAAACCAGCAGCGGCTCTCCAGGGTCTCAGGCAGAGGTCTTTCACATCACCTACTTACCTAGTCCCTTTAACTGGAGATGCTGGGGACTGAACCTTCTGCATGCCAAGCAGATGCTCTGACCAACCGAGCCACAGCCCCTCCCCATTGGTCAGTAGCCATGTTGGTCAGCAGTACAACAGCTAGATTCAAGTTCAGTAGTACGGTACCTTAGAGACCAGCAAGATTATTAGGGTATAGGATTTCAAGACTCAGAGCTCCTTAGTGTGTCTGACAGAGAGAGCTTTAACTCTCGAAATCATATACCCTGAAAACCTTTTTGGTTTCTAAGGTTCTACTGGACTCAAATCTACCTGAATTCTTAGTACGAGGGCCTTTGTGATAATGATATTAAATTGTGGTTATTATAGAGAGTCTTTGCGATTATTGGCTGTTACGGAGTGTCTCTTCCTATTCGTGTCCCCTTTGTTCCCAGAGATCCCTGTGGAAGTTGCTGTTCTGTTTACTCTCTTTTTTCTGATGCTAGGGTTATAAGGGCACAGGGCCTTTTCTGTGGTGGCCCACTTTGATAATTATTTCTCTGCCAGAAGCAAATTCAGATCCTCCTTTTTTGGCCATTCACCATCAGGGCAAAACCAGAAGGTAGTGTGGTGTACTGTCAGACTAGGATCTGGGGAACTCAAGTTCAAATCCCCATCCTGCTGTAAAACTCACTGTGGGACCCTGGGCCGGTCATTCTCTCTTAGGCTAACCTTTATTGTGAGGATAAAATGAAGAAGAGCCGCGTATGGTGTCCAGAGCTCTGTGAGGGAAGGGGCACAATGTAAATGACCTAGATGGATAGATTTCTGGCTGTTGTTAGTTTTTATATTGTATGGTTTTTAGATTCTCTTATAGTGGATGATATACCAGTTTAGGGTGCTTCTTGGTGATAGAGAATGAGATTTATATATTTTAAAATAAATTGCTCTCGTTAATTTCGTATTACAGTTCTAATTGTGTTACTGAGCAAAGGTCTGCTGTAATAAAATCCACAGCAGTGGAACTGGGTATTTATTAATCATAATTTGTACACTGGTATACCCTCCCAACATTTGACAGATGGAAGGCGGTACACCTGCTTTACATTATGCAAACAAGGATTTCAGAGGATGGTACATGAGCAGACCTCTCCCACTAGGGTCTGCTAGTTTTATCTCCCTAAAGAGTTTTTCAGTTATTTCAGGTTGTCTGCTTCATGCTACCCAAGAAACACAATTTGATTTTTAGATTGATGTCACAGACGTGCGTTTTGGCCTTACTTACTTAGAGCCAGCGTGGTGTAGAGGTCAAGAGCGATGGTTTGGAGCGGTGGACTCTGATCTGGAGAACAGGGCTTGATTCCCCACTCCTTAAAATGAGCGGTGGACGCTAGTCTGGTGAACCAGGTTGGTTTCCCCACTCCTCCACATGAAGCCAGTTGGGTGACCTTGGGCTAGTCACAGCTCTCTTAGAGCTCTCTCAGCCTCTCCTGCCTCACAGGGTGTCTGTTGTGGGGAGGGGAAGGGAAGGTGATTGTAAGCCGGTTTGATTCTTCCTTAAGTGGTAGAGAAAGTTGGCATATAGAAACCAACTCTTCTTCTTCATCATCTTCCTCATCCTTACTCAGGTCAGATATTTACAGCTATTCGTGAACAATGATATTGATTTGGGGAGGGGGAAAAGTTGGTTTATAAGTTGTTGGTTTATAAGTTGTCTCATTTAATCGCTGAACTGTCATTGGTACTGCGGTTTTAAGCAGTGGGAAGACAGTCTCCTAAAAATATTCCCTACCTCCTTACTTCCTTGGAGGATTGCTAAGTCGTTCCTCCCCTAGGCCACAAAGAAGAAACCAAGACCGCATCTTCGGTAGTCACATCCTTGCATCAAAACATCTTCTGATGCCTAAGAAAGTGACAGATTTCTTGGAATAGGCAGACTCCTTTCAGAAAGCCCACAAGGGGTCTGGCATGAAAGGGAATGATGCCTCTTTGGCTTATTAGGTAGAAGCTTTGGAGAATGCTGAAAAAGTAGTTTGGTGCTGAAAAGGAGGGGGTGGAATCCTATTTTCTATAGGGGATTTAATAGCAAGTGAACACAGTTTTTACCCAGCATATGCTATTCCTGTTTAAGGTTACAGATGAGTTTACTGAGGAATATACAGAAATGGGCGAACCCTTTCACTTATGGGAAGGCCCCCTGGTAGCCAAGAAGAGGACTAAGCCAAGCAACCCCTGTGGTTAGGGTTGCCAGCTTCGTGTTGGGAAATTCCTGGAGATTTGGGGGTGGAGCCAGGGGAGGGCAGAGTTGAGAACATAACAACATAAGAAGAGTCATGTTGGATCAGACCAAGGCCCATCAAGTCCAGCAGTCCATTCACACAGTGGCCAACCAGGTGTTCCTAGGAAGCCCACAAACAAGACAGCCGCAGCAGCATTATCCTACCTGTGTACCAAAGCACCTAATACAATGGGCATGCTCCTCTGATCATGGAGAGAATAGGTAAGCTTCATGACTACTATTCATTTGACTAGTAGTCATGGATAGCCCTGGCCTCCATAAGAAAAGCCATGCTGGATCAGACCAAGGCCCATCAAGTCCAGCAGTCTGTTCACATAGTGGCCAACCAGGTGCCTCTAGGCTAGTATTCATTTTGACTCATAGCCATGGATAGCCCTCTCCTCCATGAACATGTCAACTCCCCTCTTAAAGCCCTCCAAGCTCCAACAAGCGGGTTTCCTGTCACCTCTTCAAGGAGCCCACTTGACAGATTGGGGCCATAACGGAAAAGGCCAAGTTCTGGTCAGTGCCAGGCTCACCACTCTAAGTGTGGGAAAAGCCAGGAACATGCCGCCTGAAGACCATAGTTGCTGCACAGGAACATATGGGAGGAGATGGTCTTTCAGATATGTGTAACCCAGGTAATGAAGGGCTTTAACATTCATTACCAGCACCTCAAATTGAACTCAGAAACAAATTGGCAGACATTGGAGCTGTTTCAAAATGGGCAAGATGTGTTCCCATTGGCTGGCTCCTAATGATAATCGGGATGCTGCATTCTGGACCAGCTGCAGTTTCCTGGTTGTCTTCAAGGGCAGCCCGACACAGAGCATATTAGAGCAATCTAACCGTGAGGTTATAGCAGCCAGGATCAGAATGGCCAGATAGGCTGAGTCTAAGACAAGAGAGAGTTGGCGAAGCAGAAACAACTGACAGAAGACGCGGTTGGCTACCGCATCGACCAGCTTTTTGACCAGCGAGGCACATCTCGATCATTGCTTATTATTGGGTAGTGAAGTTGGTTTAACTACTAGTCGCATATGTCCCAATTTTAGCCCGCGACTTCAAGTGTGCCAGTGACAGATGCATGCTTCGCATGATAAGGCTTGTGCCATTGAGAACTGCCCAACCATACCGACAGCGTGTAGCCACACAACAGTCTTGAGATAATATTAAAAAATATGTCTCCTGGAAACATGTCAGATATTGCTTCTCTTTTCACTGTCTGTCACTTACAATGGACCAAAGGGAAAAAAGGATTTTCTGCCAACTTGTCCAATATAAAAGGAATCTTTTACACCTGTATATCAGACTGCCACTGTCTTGGGATATAAAAATGTAAAGCTATCCTGTAGTTTTCAGTATGCTGCTATAGGGTATATCCTAAAGCAGGGGTGTCGAACTCAATTGTTATGAGGGCTGAATATGACATAAATGTCTCTTGGTGGGCCCAGGCCATGCCTCGCCAGGCCAGATCGAGAGTGGGGGGCGTGGGGGTTGCCTCGGCTGGCTCACTGGCCTTATGTTTGACACCCCTGTCCTAACATTTAGGATCACCAACCTTTTTGAGCCCATGGGCACCTTTGGAATTTTGGCACAAAGTGGTGGATGATACCTAGGGTTGCCAACCTCCAGGTGGTGGCTGGAGATCTCCCACTGTTACAACTGATCTCCAGGCAACCGAGATCAGTACCCCTGGAGAAAATGGCTGATTTGGCCATTGGACTCTATGGCATTGAAGTCCCTCCCCTCCCCAAACCCCGCTCTTCACAGGCTCTGCCCCAAAAATCTCCCACCAGTGGCGAAGAGGGACCTGGCAATCCTTATTCAGCAGCCCCTATGGGTTTTGCTGGGGAAATGGACTCCTTGCTGAGCTTCAGTGGGAATGTCCACATGCTTTTCCCACCAGGGCTTGCTGGCTGTGCCCTTTCTCTCTAGGGCGCACTTCTAGGCTCTATGGAATCACATTCCTCCTGAGGAGGGTTGCTAACCTCCCCGTGTGTGTAGCGTGGGGAGGAAGGGGTTTGGGGAGGGGAGACACTTCAGCAGGGTATAATGCCATGGAGTTCACCTTCCAGAGCAGCCGTTACCTCCAGGGGAACTGACCTCTGTCGTCTGAAGATCAGTCGTAATTGGGGCTGTCGATTCAGTTCGTTCGAACCGAAAAAACAGCCGAATTTTCCGCAATTCGGGGGTTTTCAGTTCGAACTTTACCTAATCGTAATTCTGGGTGATCTCCAGGCCCACTGGGAGGTTGGAAACCCTATCTTTTAGCAGACCAGTTTGAAACGGCGGGGAAAACACCCTAAATTTTAAAAGTACAGTCTTGGTTTAAGCAGAAAGGAGTTCTTATATAAATAAATGGACGATTGTTTCTGTTTTAAACGGTTGGCTGTAAGTAGCGTGGCAAGGAAAAGGGACAGAAGAAATTATTCTTGCCGATATTCTCTTTATTCGGTGCCATCAGTCTTGGCGATTTCAACATTAAAACCCTTCGAGGCGGGGCTGTCGAGTTAAAGAGGCTTAAAAGAGAGCAATGAGACAGTACCCAACTAGTCATTATGGATCGAATTAGCCTTGTATAGATATGGACTCAAAATTGTCTCTAGTAATACACGCTTTAAATAGGAAGACATTTATGGAATCATCCTTGAGGGTTACTTATGATTATCGGAAGGGGTTCCCCCCCCCTCTTTCCCTCATGCTGCCTCCCGTCTTCCAATATTTTAACAAAATCCAGCACATCTAAAAGGTCACCTAGTTATTTATAGTCCACTGTAAGCCTCCTGTTCTCCCTGGAAACATATTACTTCTCCCTGCTCCAGATTTACAGATTTGGGCTGCAAACCTCCACCCAGCTGAATATACTCCAGAATGAACTCTATAATTTTCCAATTGCAAGCAATAGACGGCTCTGCTATCGCTTTGTCCATGACAGCAATTCGGAGAGATTCTCTCTGAACAGAAATGTTTTTGCCCTAACAATTAGCAACTGGTGTTTTGTTCTTGGTTGCTGCCTGCCCCATGAATAATTAAGGGAGGAGAAGAAGAAGAAGAAGAAGTTAGTTTTTATATACTGACTTTCTCTACCACTTAAGGAAGAATCAAACTGGCTAACAATCGCCTTCCCCTCCCCACAACAGATACCCTGTGAGGTAGGTGGAGTTGAGAGAGCTCAAAGAGAGCTGTGACTAGCCCGAGGTCACTCAGCTAGCTTCACGTGGAGGAGTGGAGAAACAAATCCAGTTCACCAGATTAGCCTCCGCTGCTCATTCGGAGGAGTTGGGAATCAAACCCAGTTCTCCACATCACCACTCCAAACCACCGCTCTTAACCACACCACCATGCTGGCTCTCTTTCTTATTAGAAACTAGTACTAGTATTCGTAGCAGTGGTAGTAGTAGTTTGGGGACTTGTTGCAAAATTAATGGAGAAGCCAAGCCCTCTGTAAGCAATTTATCATTTTGCAGGTGTCCAAAATGAGTAGACCTTCCTGCATATCATAATCACGGTGCTTTTATTGATTTATTAAAAACTGAACACTGTATAAAAGCCAATCACCTGCCTCCAGGCAAGATAAGAAAAGCTCAATAATAATCAGTAATACATAAAACAGTATTCCAAATAGGGTTGCCAACCCCCAGGTACTAGCTGGAGATCACTATTACAAGGAGCATGTCTGTTACCTTAGGTGCTGTGGAACACAGGCAGGACAATGCTGCTGCTGCCATCTCATTTGTGAGCTTCCTAGAGGCACCTGCTTGGCCGCTATGTGAACGGACTGCTGGGCTTGATGGGCCTGGGTCTGATCCAGCAGGGCTTTTCTTATGCTCTTATGACTCCATGGCATAATAACCTGCTTAGGTCCCTCCCCTCCCCAAACTCCACCCACCCCAGGCTCCACCCCCAAAGTCTCCTGGTATTTCCTAACCCAGAAATGACATAGGTGGCCCCTACCTTGCAAGAAGAGGGGAGGAAGATTCCCCATTCCACAATCTTTGCGGTGGCAGAAAGTGCTGTCAAGTCACAGCGGACTTATGGCAACCATGTAGGTTTTTTAAGGCAAGAGACGTTCGGAGGTAGTTTGCCACTGCCTGCCTCTGTGTGCTCTGAGAGACTTCAGAGAGAAATGTGACTAGCCCAAGGTCACCCAGCAGGCTTTATGTGGAGGAGCAGGGAAATCGAACCCGGTTCTCCAGATTAGTGTCCGCCGCTCTTAACCACTACACCACGCTGGCTCTCACAATCTATGTAAAACTAGATTATTCAGGAGGACATCTTTACAAAATGAATAGAGCTCTAGTATAAGGGAATAGCCCAGGCTAGCCTGATCTTGTCAGATCTCAGAAGCTAAGCAGGGTCAGCCCTGGTTAGTATTTGGATGGGAGACCAACAAGGAAGTCCAGGGTTGCTGTGCAGAGGAAGGCACTGGCAAACCACCTCTGTTAGTTAGTCTCTTGCCATGAAAACCTCAAAAAGGGGTCGCCATAAGTCGGCTGCGACTTGACAGCACTTTACACACACACACACACATAAGGGAATAGTTCAGGAAGGTGCTTTCATAAAGGGAAGAGGACAATAGTCTGTGCCGCTGTTTATGATATGTATTATCTGTTTATTATAGTAGAAAAGGGCAAGAGTCCAGTAGCACCTTAAAGACTAACAAAAATATTTTCTGGTAGGGTATGAGCTTTCGTGAGCCACAGCTCACTTCTTCAGATACAGCTAGAATGCAGTTACTGCATGACTGCATTGTGTTCTATTTTTGTAATTCCATTCTCTGTGCTGATTTATGTATAATGGTGGTTACTTTTTTTTTTTTGCATTGTTTCTAAATTTGGTAATCCTCGTCTAATTGCATTGTTTATTAGGTATCTCATTCTATCATACACTCTGTCATGTATGACCGCGTTCTTTTATACCTTGAGCCTCAACGAGGAAGGTGGGATAAAAATAAACAAAATTCTGACATAAACCCTAAGCAGAGTTATACTTGAAGGTGCTTTGTAGACCATCTGCCCAACGCAGATGGGCAGATTGTAGACCATCTGCCCAACACAGGAAACTCAAAGGCAGGGCTTTCTAGATAGATGGCTGACCAGGTCTTGCTTAGTTAAATTGTGGAACTCCCAGCCCCAGAATGTGGTGATAGCTGCCAACTTGGAAGGCTTTAAGAGGGGAGAGGACATGTTCATGGAGAAGAGGGCTATCCATGGCTACTAGTCAAAATGGATACTAGTCATGATGCATCCCTGTTCTCTCCAGGATCAGAGGAGCATGCCTATTAGGTGCTGTAGAACACAGGCAGGACAATGCTACTGCAGTCATCTTGTTTGTGGGCGTCCTAGAGGCCCCTGGTTGGCCACTGTGTGAACAGACCGCTGGACTTGATGGACCTTAATCTGATCCGGCAGGGCTTTCCTTATGTTCTTCTGGAGGACAGGGCTATCCATGGCTACTAGTCCAAATGGATACTAGCCATGATTCATACCTATTCTCTCTAGTATCAGAGGTGCATACCTATTACATTAGGTGCTGTGGAACACAGGCAGGATGGTGCTGCTGCAGTAGTCTTGTTTGTGGGCTTCCTAGAGGCACCTCGTTGGCCACTGTGGGAACAGACTGCTGGACTTGATTGACTTTGGTCTGATCCAGCAGGGCTTTTCTTATGTCCTTATATTCTTATGTTTAATCTAAACCTACCCTCCTGTAACTTAAGCCTGTCAGGTGTGGTCTCATTAGTGAATGGTGTTTTCATAAAATACAGCAGCAAAGCCTGTAGATTGTTACCAGACCAGGTATCTTTTAGCCACATCCAGCACTATGAGAGGTAACAGGCTATTTCAATATGAAAGGACAGCTTTGCAAAATGTCTCTATTCTTGGCAGTCTCAGCTTGGATCCAGAAGCCGGTGCTCGGCTGCTTCAGAGACAGGAAAAGTGTATGTCTCTGCTGTGAATTTAGATTCCTTTCAAATCCGCATCCTTTCCTCCCCCCCTTTCTTATTCTCCTCCATTCAAATATCAGAATGTTTTTTGGGTTTTTTTGCTCAAGGTAATAGAGTCCCAATTAGCGTACGAAAACATTTACCAGTACCGAAGCTCCATTCGACAGCTGTATGTAAATACATGCTCATTTTGTTCCGCGAAAAGTTCTTCTGCAAGTGACCCCGGCTTATGTGCAAGTGAATGCTAATAAGGAATTGTCTTGGCCCGGAGATTCGGAGGAAGGGGAGGGGCTGGAGCTGGCGGTACCTGCAGAATTATGGCTGCTAATGGCTACACAGGGATGCGGAAGACACTGGAAATCGGGGATTTAACATCCTCATCAGGCAGGGGCGCATCAATTTGAGTCAGGCTAAGCCGTGCGAGTCTTTCTTCGTAGAAAGTGTCTTTCTCAAAGTTGCCCCGTGCTCTTGGAATGCCGCTGGAAACCCAGCAGCAAACAAAAATACGTGATGGTTTGCCATTAATATTAGCGAGCATCCGCTGGTGACATGACTGAAAATCCTTCAGTTCTGCCGACCTGTAATTGTCAGAGAACGGAAGTCTATTCTTGGCAGGAAGGCGAGGTCGCGCTGCCGTGGGGGTTAAGGCAGCGTTGTCATTTATTTCCCGCGGGTGACAGATGGAGCTTTTCATCTGAGGAATAACAGGCCTTTTCCTTCGGTGCTCTGCTTAATTAGGAGCAGCAAATGGAACGGTCGGGGCCTTGGTCTGTGAGCGGAAAGACGAGAAGCGGCTCTCTGCCAGCGTGGGTTCCAGGGCTTACCCGGAGCCCCCTTTGCTCACTCGGGCAGGGAGGGCGGCAGAGGGAGGCAGCTGCAGAGTGGCACCGGGTCTTTTCACCGTGAGGAAAATGGCACTGGCCCGGGAGACTATGCGGCTGTGTTGGCCCACTCATTGGGAATTCCCCAGCACGTTTGGACCTGGCCAATCAGTTCTTGCCTCTCCAGTTGAAACCGGCCAAACCCTGGCCTCCTGGGCTGGCAGGGGGAGGTAGAGCTTAGACCTGCAGTTTTCACTCAAGTCCGCCTGCTCTGTATTTATTTCCTCGGCCTTGCCGCTATGCTCAGTTTGCCTCTCGGCTTATTTTTAACGGTGTGCTTTGTCACAACTTTATGGCTGCGTGTGCATGGGGCCAGATCCAGTTTGGGGGAAAGTTGGCCTGCTTGCCCCTTTTCCCCACCTTGGGGATTCCATTAAAGGGTTTGGGGGAGGCTTAGGCAAGGGACATGCCCAGCTCAGGGGCTGTCAGGGCATCCTCCTTCCAAGTAGCAGGGGAGGGGGCGTGGCTCAGTGGCAGAATATCTGCTAGTCATGCGGAAGGTCCCAGGTTCAGTCCCCGGCATCTCCAGTTAAAGAGACTAGGCAAGTGTGTGTGTGTGTCAAGTACTGTCAAGTAGCTTTTGACTGTTGGCGACCCTATGAATCAATGTCCTCCAAAACTAGGCAAAACTAGGCAAGCAGGTGATGTGAAAGATTTCTGCCTGAGACCCTGGAGAGCCAATGTTGGTCTGAGTAGACAATACTGACTTTGATGGACCAAAGGTCTGATTCAGTAGAAGGCAAGAGACGTTCAGAGGTGGTTTGTTCATAGTACAAAAAATGCAAGAGAAGTAAAAAGGAGAGGGGTGGGGAAAAGACTTCAGAGTGCCAAGCATGTCTTTGGTCTCTCTCTTCTAGCCAACTTTCCATCCAGGTCTGGACTAAGAGCCAAAGGGCTTGGGTTCCTGGGCACACCTAGGCCTTGAGTACCTGCGAGCAGAGAACAAACCTCAGCCAGATCTTCTTCGGCTGCTCCTAGCCCCCTAGCATGGTCTTCCCCAACTTCTCCCTCGCCAGTTTTCCAACACATGAAGATAACATCTCTATTTGGAGGGAAAGGCTTTTGGAACTCAGTTTCTCAGTTGCCCTGCCCCTGCAAGATGTCATTCAAGAATATGAGGTGTTCCCCGTCAGGGCACTGTCAATCCCGGAGCTGCCTACGGTGCTTGGAAGTCACAATCAAAGCTTTTCGTGTTGCCTTTAGGCAGTCTGCTTACAGCATCCCCTGTAAGTACAGAGCAGTGGCATTTACAGTTGTCAAAAAGGTCATGACTTCAGGAGCCTGCAAAAAAACAGCCAAGATTGAATCTAATTGAATCTGATCATTTTATAGAAGAAAAAGAAGAAGAGTCGGTTTTTATATGCCGACTTTCTCTACCACTTAAGGAAGACTCAAATTGGTTACAGTCGCCTTTCCTTCCCCTCCCCACAACCTCCCCTGTGAGGTAGGCGGAGCTGAGAGAGCTCTAGGAGAGCTGTGACTAGCCCAAGGTCACCCAGCTGGCTTTATGTGGAGGAGTGGGGAATCAAAGCGGATTCACCAGATTAGAGTCTGCCGCTCATGTGAAGGAGTGGGGAATCAAACCTGGTTCTCCAGATTAGAGTCCACCACTCCAAACCACCACTCTTAACCACTACACCACGCTGGCATATAAAAACCAACTTTTCTTCTTCTTCTGCCACTTAAGGAAGAATCAAACTGGCTTACAATAGCCTTCCCTTCCCCTCCCCACAACAGACACCCTGCGAAGTAGGTGGGGCTGAGAGAGTTCGGAGAGAATGGTGACTAGCCCAAGGTCACACAGCTGGCTCCATGTGTGGGAGCGGGGAAACAAACCCAGTTCACCAGATTAGCCTCCGCCGCTCACATGGAGGAGTGGGGAATCAAACCCGGTTCTCCAGATCAGAGTCCACTGCTCCAAACTAGGGCTGTTGATTCAGTAAAAACCGAACCAAAAAAATACTGAATAAATGCCAATTCGGTAAACTTCTGGTTCGGGTATACCAAATCAGCAAAATCCGGAAGGTTGGCAAAGCCGAATTTGCCATTCCCAAATATCCTGCTTTCTGCTGCTCCTGCGGGGGCATTTTTGCAGGAAGAGGTCCCATATTTTCAGGATAGCTTGAAGGGACTCTCCTTGCAAGAACCCCCAAGTTTGGTAAAGATTGGGTCAGGGGGTCCAGAGTTATGGGGTCTGGAAGGGGTCGCCCCATCCCCCATTGCAATGCATTGGCAAAGTGGCTGTGTTCAGACTCTTTAATATGACCTTAGCAATGTATCTCAATGGGGAAGCCGGGCTTTAAACGGTGGGAAAGTTCACCCTGCACCTCCATAGAGACAAAGTGTATCACATAGTATCTCTATGGAGGCACCGGGCGAACTTTCCCACCCACCATTTAAAGCCCGGCTTCCCCATTGAGATACATTAGATCAGATTAAAGAGTCACACAGCCACTTTGCCAATGCATTTCCAAGGGGGAGGATGGGATGACCCCTTCCAGACCCCATAACTTCGGACCCCCTGACCCAATATTCACTAAATATGGGGGTTCTTGCAAGGAGAGTCCCTTCAAGCTACCCTGAAAATTTGGGACCTCTACCTGCAAAAATGCACCCCCAAGCCGCGGAAAGCAGCAAATGTGTTTAACTGGTTTTAAATGGCCAAATTATTCGGGAATCTCGAATTTAAACCCAAATTCCTACCTATACCGGTGTAGGGGAATTCGGGATTTCCTTAGAGGGGGGGGGGAAGGCCATTTAAACTCAAATCCGAATTATTCCGAATTTTTAAAAATTCAACAACCCTACTCCAAACCACCGTTCTTAACCACTACACAATGCTGGCTCTCTTATAGGGTTCCTATAAATTCCTGGAGATTTGGGAGTGGAGCCTAGAGAGGGCAGGGTATAATGCCATAGAGTCCACCTTCCAAAGCAGTCATTATCTTCAGGGGAGCTGATCTTTGTAGTCTGGAGGTCATTTGTAATTCCAGGTGAACGCCTGTCCCCACCTGGAGGTTGGTAACCCTGGCCAGCGAGAGCTGACTACATTGATATATTGATGCTAAGATATATAACTTTAATATGATTTCAGGAACGGAGGGAAAGGGGAAACTTAGTTATGCATGCTGGAATTTTTTCTTAGCCTTCTGAAATAGTAGATTTCGACAAAGTATGACTTGTGAGATATTGATTTTGACAATCATGTGCTTTTCCCCCCTTTGCCTTTATTGCTTGTATCTGTGTAGATAAAGTTTCAACCTAAGAAAGAATTTCTTAAATTCACAGCAAACCTTTACACAGCCAATTGAAAAAATCTATCTGGAGGCAGATTTGCAAACTACAACACCTTCCTAAGCCATTGTATAGGTTTGCCGACTGGAGATCTCCTGCTATTACAAATGATCTCTGGGTGACAGAGATCAGTTCACCTGGAGAAAATGGCTGCTTTGGACGATCTGAAAATGGCCATTGGACTCTATGGCACTGAAGTCTCTCCCCTTCCCCAAATCCTGACCTCCTCAGGCACCACCCCCAAAATCTCCATGTATTTCCCAGCCCAGAGCTGGCAACCCTACTATTGTACAATATGTTTTGTTACAATTGACTAAAATGGCTACCCCCTGCTATGTGAATCTAGCCTGTCAGTGATGCCATTAGAAATAGCAATTGCAAGAGATATCTCACAAGTACCCTGGATTTCCTTCAACTCCTTGTGGGTTAGGCCTGAAGCATCCATCTTGTTTGTTCTAAGCAGTCGCAGTCCAAATGTTTAAGGAAACAGCAGAAAACCTTTCGAATGAAATTAAACGCTTGTTGGGGCTCTTCTCATTTTGATCAGATGCCGCTGTTTATGTGCAAACGGGCTCGTTGCTGTGTGGCGCATGGTTTTATTGCGCAGCAGGAGAGAAGCACTCAGGGATAATTCCTATTCCACACATATGTCAGTATAATGAATGCTGTTATTCCCTTCCCTCTTCTCCCTTCCACAACTCCAGCAAGGTAGCATGAACAAAATGAAGATTTATAGTACCAGAGCTTCCAAGTTATGGGAAGCTGATTGATCTAACAGATCAAGCTTCCTAGATTTGCCCCCCACATGCTCTGTGATGCGTGGCTTAAGGGAGTGGTCTGCACCCTATGACCCTAGAGCCCAACATGGCTCTGTATGGAACAAAATAGGGCTCTTTAAAAAATAAAAAGTAAATCTTACATAAGAAGAGTCATGCTGGATCAGACCAAGGCCCATCAAGTCCAGCAGTCTGTTCACACAGTGGCCAACCAGGTGTCTCAATGAAGCCCACAAGCAAGACACACATGAACACATGAAGCTGCCTTATACTGAATCAGACCCTTGGTCCGTCAAAGTCAGTATTGTCTACTCAGACCGGCAGCGGCTCTCCAGGGTCTCAGGCAGAGGGTCTTTTGCATTACCTACTTGCCTGGTCCCTTTAACTGGAGATGCCAGGGATTGAACCTGGGACCTTCTGCATACCAAGCAGATGCTCTATCACTGAGCCACGGCCCCTCTACCACTGAGCCACGCCCCCTCCCGACTGCAGCAGCATTATCCTGCCTGTGTTTCACAGCACCTAATATAATAGGCCTGCTCCTCCGATCCTGGAGAGAATAGGTATGCATCATGACTGGTAGCCATTTTGACTAGTAGCCATGGATAGCCCTATCCTCCATGAACATGTCCACTTACCTCTTCAAGCCTTCCAAGTTGGCAGCCATCACCACATCCTGGGCAGGGAGTCCCACAATTTGAAGACATATTAAGGGGTGGGCAGGATGTTATAATAATCAGTAGGGAATTGCAGAGATAGAAGGGAACTGCAGTGATAAACTGTATGGGGCAAACAGGCTTAGAGATGCTTTGAAGAAAAGGGGAATGATAGAGGTGAAAAGTGTAATCCAAATGGCAACTTACGGTCAGATTTATGCCGGTTCACTCCAACAGTCATGCAGGGTGCTCTTGTGTGCTTGCTGGGTGACCTTGGGCCAGTGCCTTCTACCAAAGCCTTTCTCCATCAGAAGAAGACATTCTCCATTGGAGGAAGTTTTTTCTCCTTGAAGCGAGACTAAGCAGAAGACAGCTATATGACCCGACTTAGTGGAAGGGAGTAACAGGACCACATTAGTGAGAGAAAGAACCAGAGTGGTGTAGTGGTTTAGCGCGTTGGACTAGGATCTGGGAGACCCAGGTTCGAATCCCTGGTCTGCCATGGCAGCCTGTTGAAAGGAGACAGAAGACAACGATAGGTGCAAGGGAAAAAATTAATAAAGTTCCCCTACAAGTTTCGCACTCGCTTCCTCAGGGGGATCTATTCTCTGCTCAAGCGTCCCATGCAAGCAATAAAACGTGGGATGCTTGAGCAGAGAATAGATCCCCCTGAGGAAGCTTTTTGTTGCTTTTGTCTCTTTTTTATTTAAATAAAAATTATTGCAACATTAGAAAGAGACAATACAATCCAAACATCAACCAAAACAAATAGTTTAAAACACGTAAAACATATAATATTCCCGAACAAGCAATTGCTTTATGAACCACCGCCATCTGATTCTAGACTTTTAATTATATTTTCCATTCTGGAAATTGTAGGACTCCATACTTCTAAATCTTCTATGTTTTTGTCATTTTGGTAATAAGTCAATTTGATCAGAACATAGGTCTCTTTCACTTTCTCAAACCAACTATTAAATAAGGGGAATTTTTTCCTTTCCAACATCTAGCAAAATTTATTCTTCCTAATGTTAACATATAGAGGATTATCTCGATAAATTTCTTATGCATGATCAGTAGACAATTTAATAAAATTGTTTCTGGTTTCATAGGTATATCTATTTCCAGACCTTTGGATATAATATTCATAGAATCATAGAATGATAGAGTTGGAAGGGACCACCAGGGTCATCTAGTCCAGCCCCCTGCACAATGCAGGAAACTCACAACTACCTCCCCCTCACACACCCAGTGCCCAGAAGGTGGCCAAGAGGCCCCCCCTCACATGAACTGTCCAAGTTCATAGAATCAGCATTGCTGACAGATGACCATCTAACTGAGGAACTGCTCTAACTGTTAGAAAGTTCTTCCTAATGTCTAGATGGAAATTCTTCTGATTTAATTTTAACCCGTTGGTTCTGGTCCAACCTTCTGGGGCAACAAAAAGCAACTCGGCACCATCCTCTATATGACAGCCCTTCAAGATTAATCACTTTTCCCCAATGGGTTGTAGCTCTAATACATTCCCACCACATATGATAAAAAATCTGCCTTGTCTGTTTTACAGAACCAGCATTTACTTACATCTTCATTTAAATTCTTCATTTTCTGTATTCGAATAGGGGTTCATCTCCGTTTTGGTTTGGTTTGGCCCCTTTTCATTTTTCTTTTTGCTTGTTGGGTGACCCTGGGTCACCTGTCAAACCAACGGGAAGCGCTGTTGACTCGATTTCCTAATTGATTCGCGTTACTTCCGATACGAGAGAATCCGACTGGCCTTTTTAAAAATAGCAAATAGACCCGATTCTAAATCCGACTCTTTGTTTTCGCATGCGCCTGCTGTATATTAGAACGCCGGTTCTCCGTGAACACACTGATGGCACGTGACCACACATGCAATGCTTTGAAGCAGAAGAAAACCTTTATCCGGTTTAGAGACGACGGGCATGCTGACTTGGTAATGGGCAATCTTGAGGCAATACCTGTGAACTTCACACCAGCCTCTTTAATGCCTGACAGCCTCAGCATGCCTAGATATCCCTGAGGGTTATCAAAATTGGGGAGCCCAGGCGGCGGCCTGTCATATCTCTCTACGTTTGTTTGGCAAACAGGCAGCTTCTCAGAGAACGTAGCAAGAGATCTGCCAGACGTGAGCTGTCAGGCTAGAATGTGGGGTGGATATTTATCTCGTATTGCAAAAACATACCCGCCGATAGATATCTGAGGGAGCTTTGGTAACAAACATCTGAAAACTGTCACCTTTTTCCCCCCTTGAGGTGATTATTTTCATGAAGAGCTTCTCAGCATTCATCTTCTGCTGAAGTGTTTATTTGTAAAAAAAAAAATGTGTCAAGAAATGTAGTGCTTTCTGTCTATTGTCATGGCCAATTAATACTTTCCTATTAGTCCAATGACCTCGCTGATTTTTTTTTCATAGAATCATAGAGTTGGAAGGGACCACTAGGTTCATCTAATTATTTATTATTATTATTTCTAGCCCAACCCCCTGCACAATGCAGGAAATTCACAACTACTCCCCCCACACCCCCAGTGACCCCTACTCCATGCCCGGAAGAGCTCACCACCTCCCGAGGAAGCCTGTTCCACTGAGGAACCGCTCTAACTGTTAGAAAATTCTTCCTAACGTCTAGACGGAAACACTTTTGATTTAATTTCAACCCGTTGGTTCTGGTCCGACCTTCTGGGGCAACAGAAAACAACTCGGCCCCATCCTCTATATGGCAGCCCTTCAAGTGCTTGAAGATGGTTATCGTATCACCCCTCAGTCTTCTCCTCTCCAGGAGATTTTTAAAAAGCACAGTGGATGATTCTTAGTGAACGTAGCGCCGCTGAGACTTGACAGATCCATGCAAAAGTATGCTGATGATTCAGCCCTGGATTGACACCGTTTTCTCTTTCAAGTGTGAACGACAGTGATGAGTCAAGCGTTTGGGAAGTTTAGACCCACTGGTGTCGAACAAGCGCCCAGGGAAAAGCTTCTTGCTGGATAGAGGTCCCAAGAGAAGTCTGGCAATCTTAACATGCACGCAAAATTGTCTTTCAAGAGTCTCTGGCAGACAGAGTCTGAAAACTGAGATTGTTGTGGGCATTTCGTTGGTCCAAGGGAGAGCGAACATTTTTTCATCAGGTTTCAGAGGGGAAACGATAAATAAAAATGAAAGATCTGCGAAGACATTCTGGAACTCAGCGGATGCTACTGAAGTAAACAGTGTCATCCAAATCCAGCCAGGCTTTTTAGTATTACTTTTTCTTTCCATTGCACCCTAGTCCCTGGGATTTTCCTTGTGGGGTTCCCCCCCCCCATTGGTTCTGGCCTCGTACTGCTTCGGGTTATCTCCTGAGTTCCAAATGCCGTTTCGTGCCTTTTTAGTTCTCACTTCGGTTTCTTTACTTGTCTCCTGTTTTAAAAAAGTCAGTCTCTATTCCCTTCCCTCGTGGAAATAGAAAGAAAAGGGCACATCTCCACAAGGGAAGGGGCTAACCAAAGACTTCTATTTTTTTCATGAAAGCTGGGAATTCAGAGAACCTGCTAAGCCTGTTGTTGCAACACTAGTGATATATCAATATTTTTTAGAAGGGGGGGAGCCCTATTCTCTGTAGTCTCAGTGGAGCATGCCTATTATATTGGGTGCTGTGGAACACGGGCAGGATGGTGCTGCTGCAGTCATCTTGTTTGTGGGCTTCCTGGAGGCACCTGGTTGGCCGTTGTGGGAACAGACTGCTGGACTTGATGGGCCTGGGTCTGATCTGGCATGGCCTATCTTATGTTCTTATGTGGATTGACTGCCAAGAAAATCAGGAGTAACTCCAGCATGTGGAAAAGGCCACCTACGGAGTGTAGCACTGTTCAAATTGTTGGGTGGTTTTTTTGTTTTTTGTTTTGGCCATTTAACTGTCCTAACCTTATGCCTTAATTTTGGTAGCTAGAACCCTGAGACTGGGAAGATAACGTCAATTACCCCTTCAGTTGTGAAGTTCGCTAGCGGTCTGTCTTTTAGTCGAGCCTGTCTCACAGTGTTGTTCTGAGTGCAAAATGGAGCGGGGAAATATGGAAGCCAGCTTTTATAAGGGCAGCGGATTGTAGCCTACTGCACTGTTGATTGTAGGTATCAGTTTGCTAGAGAGCCAGCATGGTGTAGTCATTAACAGCTGTGGATTCTTCTTCTTCCTCCTCTTGAACACATGAAGCTGCCTATACTGAATCAGACCCTTGGTCCATCAGAGTCAGTCTTGTCTACTCAGACCGGCAGCGGCTCTCCAGGGTCTCAGGCAGGGGTCCTTCACATCATCTACTTGCCTAGTCCTTTTAACTGGAGATGCCGGGGATTGAACCTGGGACCTTCTGCATACCAAGCAGATGCTCTACCACTGAGCCACAGCTCCTCCCTCGTCTTCTGCTTCTTCATTGTGTTCTACCTTTGTGATTCTTGCCTTAGATGGTTGGTTGCCTACATTGTTTTCTAATTCTGCAATCTCATATAGAATCATAGAGTTGGAAGGGACCACCAGGGCCATCTAGTCCAACCCCCTGCAAAATGCAGGAAATTCACAACTACCTCCCCCCACACCCCCAGTGACCCCTACCTGAAGATGGTTATCATATACCCTCTCAGTCTTCTCCTCTTCAGGCTATGGTATCATACTCACACTGAGCTTCCTCCCTTCCCCAATCTCTTCTCTCCTCAGGCTCTGCTCTCAAATCTCCAGAACTGATCTCTGTCTGCTGGAGATCAGTTGTAATAACAGGAGATCTCCAACTAGTACCTGGAGGTTGGCAACCCTACTCTGAACTCTCTCAGCCCACACGGAGGCAGGCAATGCCTAACCACCTCTTAAGGTCTCTTACCTTGAAAACCCTATGGGGTCTCTGTAAGTCAGCTGTGATTTAAGGGCAAAAAAATATCTGCCTCGAATCTCAACGAGAAAGGCAGGCTATAAATAAAGTAACTAAAATAAATCTTGAGGTCCTTTGCAAAAGAAAAGAACATAAATCTGTTGGGGGTATAGGATTGCCATCCTCCAGGTGGGGAATTGTGGATTACAACTGATCCTTGGGGCTCAGTTATCCAGAGCTCAGTTCCCCAGAGAAAATGGCAGCTTTGGTGTATAGAGTCTATGAATCATATCCCTGCTAAACTCCCTCCCCTCCTCAAACTCCATCCTCCCCAGGCCCCAACCCCAAATCTCCAGGAATTTCCCAACCCGTAGCTGGTAACCCTATAAGTAGGGTTTCTAGGTCCCTCTTCGCCACCTGCGGGAGGTTTTTGGGGCGGAGCCTCAGGAGGGCAGGGTTTGGGGAGGGGAGGGACTTCAATGCCATAGAATCCAATGGCCAAAGTGGCCATTTTCTGCAGGTGAACTGGTCTCTATCGGCTGGAGATCAGTTATAATAGCAGGAGATCTCCAGCTGGTACCTGGAGGTCGGCAACCCTACCTATAAGGGGTGTCTCTGTATGAGTACGTGTGCAGTTGAGTTAACTCTTAGAGATGGGAAGCCAGAATCTCTTCTTTCCTCCTTCCTGCCTCCCTCCCCAAGGTTCTCCTTAGGTTGGTACCGGTAGTTGCCTGACTCAGAGCTCTTTTCCCGGTCCCTGCTGTAGGCAAGATAAATGGTTTGTGTTTAAAGTGCTCTGTTTTGAAAATGTTCAATCCGTGCCGCCGATTTCCTCTCCCCAACTTCTGCTGATTGCTTAGCAACGAATGGCTTGATTTTCTATAGCTCAGCCAGAGGCTGGGCCCGGCAGAGTTTCAGAGTTGGAACAAACTACGGAAGTGCCATCAGGGAAATTAGTTAGCAATTGGTCTCTCAGAAAAATCCTAAATGGGATGGGGGGGAGGAATCTTGAAAGAAGTGTGTATGAAACAGAAAAGGCACCTTTCCTAGGCGTTTCATTTTGAGCATTGTTAGGCGCCTCAATCAGAGCTTCCCAGCGAGCCGGAGGCAAACGGAATGACAATGTGGACAGCCTGCCATCAAGTACATTTTCCTAAATTTAAATTCTAGGTTGTGCATGGCTGCTCGGTGTGGATGCTCTTCAAGAACATCAATTTTAACACTGCTCGATAGAAGAAAGCTTTTGGCAGTGCGGCAAGGTCCCCTGTCCCGCTCGGCATTTTCCAAGGGAAAGATTATTCAGAGAAATGGTCAGAGGGGAAAGTTGGGGAGACAAAAATGGCTAAAAAGGCAAATGGGATCTTGGGCTGTATCAACAGAAGTATAGTGTTCAGATCACGCGAAGTGATAGTATCGCTTTGTTCTGGTTAGACCTCACCTAGAGTACTGTGTTCAGTTTTGGGCACCATAATTTAAGAAGGATGTAGACAAGCTGGAACGTGTCCAGAGGAGGACAACAAAGATGGTGAGGGGTCTGGAGACCAAGTCCTATGAGGAAAGGCTGAAGGAGCTGGGTATGTTTAGCCTGAAGAGGACACGACTGAGAGGGGATATGATAACCATCTTCAAGTACTTGAAGGGCTGTCACATAGAGGAGGGTGCCAAGTTGTTTTCTGTTGCCCCAGATGGTCAGACCAGAGCCAACGGGTTGAAATTAAATGAAAAGAGTTTCCGACTAGACATTAGGAAGAATTTTCTAACAGTTAGAGCGGTTCCTCAGTGGAACAGGCTTCCTTGGGAGGTGGTGAGCTCTCCTTCCCTGGATGTTTTTAAGAAGAGGTTAGATGGCCATCTGTCAGCAATGCTGATTCTATGACCTTAGGCAGATCATGAGAGGGAGGGCATCTTGGCCATCTTCTGGGCATGGAGTAGGGGTCACTGGGGGTGTGGGGGGGAGGTAGTTGTGAATTTATTGCATTGTGTAGGGGGTTGGACTAGATGACCCTGGCGGGCCCAACTCTATGATTCTATTCTATGAATCTATGCCCTCTTTTCAGAGCACAAACTACTCAAGACTTTTTGAGTAATTCTTCCCTCTGCCCCACATCACACCTCTGTCACGATCCCTGGTTCCGCAATCTGGAGAATAGGGTTCGATTCCCTGCTCTTCCACATGAGTGGCGGACTCTAATCTGGAGAACCAGGTTTGTTTCCCCACTCCTACACATGACCTTGGGCTAGTCAGTTCTCTCAGAACTCTCTCAGCCCCACCTGCCTCACAAGGTGCCTATTGTAGGGAGAGGAAGGGTAGGCAATTGTAAACCTCTGTGAGACTCCTTAAAGGTAGAGAAAAGCGGGGTATAAAAACCAACTCTTCTTTTTCTTCTTTGGTGCTACTGGACTGGAGTCTTCCTTTTCTCATAGCCACCCTTACCCTTTCCCAAGAATGGCTAGCCCATCTCAGCAGAAAAAAACAATATACCTTCACGTTGAACAAAGTGGCAAAGAAACAACAACGCGACAGCTCATTTAACAACTTGGCTCTATTTTGCCAATAGACATTGGCGTTATTACATGCTCCTCTGACGGCATGCTAGAAGCACCCCTGTTTAATTATATTGTTCAGTCTATGGTTGGAGAAGAACTGACGAAGCATTAACCCCGTGTGTGTGTGTGTGTGTGTGTGTGTGCGAAACAGCTGCACTGAGTTAGCCATGCTATTTGCTTTTCTGCAAGCTTTTTCCGCACTGCCATCTGATACCTCTCAGCTCTGATTCTTCAAGTCAGCTAAGGAACAGATACCTTCACATATTAAGCAATAGACTGCTACAGACCACAGCCTGCCACACTTTCTTTTGTCTGCATTGAAGTACAACCGCTTATCGAGAGTGCATAGCTCTAACAAGTTATATGGACTCCCTCATTGTTTGTTGTATTGCTTATGTGGTGCTTTGGTGGGAATGAATATTGGCAAATTAGAGCCAAGTTGTTAAATGAGCTATCGCGTTGTTGTTTCTTTACCCCATCAACAACACCATTTTAAAGCTCAGGACGATGGTAGGAAAATAATGGACGCCCAGAGTCTGTGAATTATATATTCCTCCGAGTACATGCATAATGGGTTTTTCCTCCTCCCCTTTGTCATTACTGAAGGAATTCAGCAACAGGGAAAAGAGAAGCAGACCACTGAGCTGGCGCAACCGGAAAGCTCGTGCGAGACAGAAAACGTTTCCAGTAATGACGGTAAGAGCTTTGGCCGTCGCATGATAACCAGCTCGTTCAGACTCGTGGAAACAACGTCAGAGTTCCCTCCTCGCTCTGCTGGTCCAATATGATAATAGCTTGTGCAAAGACACTTTACCTAAGCCTGGTTTGTGTAAGACACTAGCATCCCAAACTGCTAGACACGAGGAATGCTATGTCGCCGTCAATTATACGTCTGCTGTTTTGGCGGGATGCACGCATGAGCTATCAGGCATAGGCTGGGAGCGAACGTGTCCATGCCAAGAACTCCATCACAATGAGCACAGCTCTAAAGAGAACGAGTTTGCTGTCATTCATCAACACAAGCGCACACACACGTCAAACGTTTACTGCTTTCATTCTGTCCTCTCTTCCTTTTACCCCACCCCTGGTCTCACTTTGAAAGTAAGTCAACCATGTGTTCTGCTTGAGGATGAGGATTAAAAACGAGCTCCTTTTGAATCCGAATGTCATTGTTTCAGTCTGTTAGCCATGTCTTTCAGTATTCAGAAAATGCAAACGATTCTCTCGGCTCGTTGAAATACCTTTTCACTGTTCAGTTGAAAGACATTTCAGTAAGCCAAAAGGCTGATCTGTAGTACAGAGAAGCCTGCTTTATAAATGCTTGTAAACATAGGTGGGATTTTGCTTAAGCTCAATGGCATGAGGCCTGTTTCCAAGTTCATGTCTATGAATAGCATGGCCAGTGTTCCCAACCAGGACTTCGTTCTCCTCTAGTAGGGTTGCCAACCTCCAGGAGGTGGCTGGCGATCTCCTGGAATTACAACTGATCACTAGGAAACAGAGATCAGTTCACCAGGAGAAAATGGCTGCTTTGGAAGGTGGGCTCTATGCCATTATACCCCACTGAAGTCCCTCCCCTCCCCAAACTCTACCCTCCTCAGGCTCCACCTCCATGAGCTCCAGGAATTTCCAAACCTGAAACTGGCAACCCAATCCTCTAGTCCACCTGATAATGGATCTAGACCAGACCCTCCTCTAAGTGACAGCCTTTCAAATACTTCAAGAGAGCAATCATGTCTCCCCCAAACCTCCTATTCTCCAGACTAAACATACCCAACTCCTTCAGCCTTTCCTCGCAGGGTGGGGTCTCCAGGCCCCTGATCACCCTTGTCACTCTCCTCTGTACCCGCTTGATTCTGTCCACATCCTTTTTGAAGTGAGGCCTTCAGAACTGCACACAGTACTCCAGTACTCCAGGTGCGGCCTGACCAATGCAGTGTACAGCAGAACTATGACATCTTGTGATTTGGATGTTATGCCCCTGTTGATGCACCCCAAGATCGCACTCCAGTTCTGCAACCAGAATACTTTGACCACAGTCTTTGATTATGAGCAATCTTGGGGTCGTATTACCACCGGCCATCATCATATGTTTGAAGTACCTAGATCCAGAGTGTCGAAGCTTGTGGGCCTCAGCTTGAGTGACCTGACATGTGTTGATTTTTGATTAAATGTATACCTTGTTTGCTGACCAGTTTTCTCCCCACCCACTTAAAGCCTTCCAAGTTGGCGGCCATCACCGCATCCTGGGGCAGGGAGTTCCACAATGTAAATATGCATTGTCTGAAGAGCTCTTAAGGAGCTTATGACTTAGGTAGCTTATTGGTGTGTGGTTGGGCTTATTTGAACTTCTAAGTAAAGTGACTCCACACAGAACTCCAGATTCTTATTTCTGATTTATATGAATTATCTTTTTATGTGTCAGTAAAGGAGGAACTCTTGCCCTGCTTTGAAATAAATTACCTGAAGTGCCAAACCGCAAGTCAGTTGTCTGCTGAAAGGTAGAGATAGGTTTGTGATTAATAGAGCGCTCCTCTTGTGATGACAGCGTAGAAATTAAGAAATAAGTTGCCCGATTAACGTTGCAATCCTCTGCAGAGTTGCGCCAGTCTAAGCCCACTGAAATTGGTGGGCTTAGACTCATGTAACTATTCACAGGATTGCACTGTGGCTTGCATTTCCTGGTGTTTTCTTCCTTAATTAAATTTCTGTAACAAAAATTAATCTATAACCAAAATTGGACGCTTCATCATCTGGGACCCTCAGGCATTAGACAAATGAAGGATTTCTACTGGTGTTTCATTTAGTTCTTAAACTAGAAGGAACATTTGATAGGAGGAATGTTTGGCCTTTTATGAATGATGAAAGCCAATTTTTGGCCCTTTTTTGGGTATACTTAGGCCATTTATGCAGGGTCGATTCTGCTCCTTGCTCAATGCTGATTTTTTAAACCCAACCTTTAAAATGACTATTCACTGTCCCGATGCAAGAGGAGAAAGTCAAACAAATTCCTCCCCCTCTCACCTGCTCCTTCGTTCCTTCATTTGCATAGCCATTAGCAATAGTTGTTTGCATAGCTAAGCCACGGCTGGGATTCTGCATGCTTCCTTCAGTGAATGCTTCGATGCAGGGCAGAGCAAATACAAAAGGTCACATTAAAGGGGCTCTTAAGAAATGTGAAGAAAAAATATGAGAAAGTGATGTGATGGCTGGAATGACGGTTCAGCATGAAGAAATCAAAAAAATATGCAGAGCACTTCAGCCTGGAACGCGCTGCTAATTACCAAGCATAAACGGTCTTAGTGTGTACTTTACATGTAAGTCTTGAACTGAGTATGGAACAGCGCAGTCCTAAACAGAGTTACTTAGTGGATTTAGCAAGTTGTAAGTCTGTTTAGGATTGCACTATACCAGGGGTGTCAAACATATGGCCTGCGGGCCTGATCCGGCTCCTTGAGAGCTCTTATCCGGCCTGCAAGCCAGCTGAGGCAGCCACCCCCCCTACACACTCTCGATCTGGGCTGGTGAGGTATGGCCCGGCCCGACCAAGTGATATTTACGTCATATCCGGCCCTCGTAACAATTGAGTTCGACACCCCTGATGTAGCATTTGCAGTACTTTTTGATAAGACTTCGTTTGCCTGTTAATTCCCTCCTAGGCTGTTATGTGCTACTGGATCCCTCTAGTCTTGCAAGAAACTTCTGCCTCTTCTGTCTAACTTCCAATGTCGAAATGACTCCAAAGTACTTTTCGTAATTATATGACAGGTGGGAGTGTCGTCCAAAAATGACTGGAACCCCAGATTTACAGCGTGCGTCCCTGTTAAAATTGGCCTTGAGGCATGGACGTTTTTGTCTGGATATTTAGCCGTTCAGATGATTGCCTTTTAAATGTTGCCATGTTAATATGTTAATGTATTGCTTTGCTTTTAGTTGAAATGAATAGTCAGGTTGAAACCATAGAGGAACCTACAGAATCCCAGACTGAGAATTAATTGTAGGTAAGTCCATTCATTTCTATCGTTTTTTTCTAACATTATTTGGACCGATTAATATGCAGTTGTGAAGGTTTTCGACTTGTGGAAGAGAGTGACATAGCCACAAGCCCCTCTCGATAGTGGCATGGATCTTAGCTACCTACAGATGTGCAATTCCGCTATCATTCCAAAATTCTATTATTCAGGACACCAGTGAGTGGTTCACAGCAGACTCTGTTTTTCAACTGTTCCATCATGAACCAGCGTGGTGTGGTGGTTAAGAATGGTGGACTCTAATCTGGAGAACCGGGTTTGATTCCTCGCTCCTCTACATGAACAGCAGACTTTAATCTGTAGAACTGGGTTTGATTCCCCACTCTTCCACATGAGTGGCAGATTCTAATCTGGACAAATGGGTTTGATTCCCCACTCCTCCACATGAGCGACAGACTCTAATCTGGAGAAGTGGGTTTGATTCCCCATTCCTAATCATGATTGATAGACTCTAATCTGGAGAACCGGTTTTGATTCCTCGCTCCTCTACATGAACAGCAGACTTTAATCTGGACAAATGGGTTTGATTCCCCACTCCTCCACATGAGCGACAGACTCTAATCTGGAGAAGTGGGTTTGATTCCCCATTCCTAATCATGATTGATAGACTCTAATCTGGAGAACCGGTTTTGATTCCCCACTCCTAATCATGAGCGGTGGACTCTAATCTGGTGAACTGAGTTTGATTCCCCACCCCTCCACATGAAGCCAGCTGGGTGACTTTGGGCTAGTCACAGCTCTCTCCAAACTCTCTCTCAGCCCCACCTACCTTACAGGGTGTCTATTGTGGGGAGAGGAAGGGAAGGAGATTATAAACCGGTTTGATTCTCCTTGAACGGTAGAGAAAGTCAGCATATAAAAACCATCTGTTCATCACCATCATTATCATCAATGGGACTGAATCTTCGTTTTGGCCACAGAACTGCTGTCACATTTGCGGGAATAACCCAAATGTGAGCTGAAGATCCCAACAGTTCTTATATTGGCAGTGAATGGAAACAGAACTGCTACCATCAGAGACTGCTGTTAGCTCTGTCTCCCTGCTCAGCCTCGTTCATGCTTCCATTTCTCTGTGCGAGAGACTGGGTAATGCCTCCCGAGAACTGATCTTGACAGGACATGTTATGTATCTGCAGAAGCCCGGGGGGTGGGAGGGTGGGGAGTAACCACAGCATCTGTTCCTTGTAGAATATAAAGATCCACGAAGACTTCCTTGTGGGAGATGAGCAATCATCGCTGAATATGTAATATACAGGATTGTAAATGGAGAGGGAAGGTTAAAGAGGTTTATGATTGAAACTGTTTCTGTTGAGCAGAGTGACTTGCTTCACACAAGATTTCTTTTTTAAATATACATTTTGGAAATCAGTCACCAAATAAATCCAACAGCAGGTATTCTAGAATTATATCCTGAGAGAGAACAGGTACGTAGTCCTAAATCCATCGTGTGCCAGATCATAGCAATCTGAGAAATTCGGGAGTCACCGAATCGACCTGCTCTGTCACAGCTTCACCACTTTATTCTCGTTGGAATTAAAAGTTTGGCTCTCCGGAGTCTTTATTCTGGGAATAACAGGCCTGGGTCATGACAGCTTTATGCACTTGGCTCTCTGTCCCCGAACATCGCTTTTGACTTGGCCGCCGTTTGAGCGGTCCTGCTTTATTGTTATTATTTTTTAAAGGAAACAATGTGCCATTGCACAGTGTGATTACAGGAGAAATTAATGGGAGCGCACAAATAGGGAAAGCAGACCGCGAGATTCCTCGATAGAAACCAGTATCGTTCTCAATGCTGACAGTTCCCTGTCAGGCCCAAATTAGAAAACACCGTTCTGAGATCTCCGCCGAAGACAAGGGTCGCGGTGAGACACACATATAAACCCCCATGTTCTTTGTAATGCTTATTACAAGACACCAGCGCTATAAATACCACCGGGATGTGTTATTTACACCCGTAATGGGATTTCACTTCTCTCACAAAAACCAAATATAAAAGCTTTAGTGGCAGGGTCTGTCATGGATATTGGAAAGAGTCTTCTTACTCTGTGTACCTTTTGTGTCCTTGTCGGGATACTGACAATATACCGCAGTGCTGCAGATAGGAGTGCAAAATGCTGGTCTCCGTTGGCCTCCGTTTAGAAAGTTGTCAAGGGAAAAAAAGGGGGGGATCCTCACACATGTGTCATAACAATTAAAATGCTACATCTGACATGCCTCCTCTCCATTTCACCATTTACTTAACCCTCCTCCCCCTTTTAATAACATTTTAAAAAATTAAAGCCGTCAAGGGCTTGCATGTGAGAAACAGAACGAAAAGCTGCAGTCTTCACTGAGCAGAAAAATCTGCCTAGTTTACTATAAGCTCTTTTCCTCTTTGGAAAAATTTTATCTTCCCCTCCTCCCCCCCCCCATTGTGGTGAACTGAGAGCCATGGGACTTTAATCTGGAAAACCGGGTTTGATTCCCCACTCTTCCACATAAGTGGTGGACTCCAATCTGGTGAACCGGGGTGGTTTCCCCACTCCTCCACACGAAGCCAGCTGGGTGATCTTGGGCTAGTCATAGTTCCCTCCAAACTCTCTCAACCTCACCTACCTCACAAGGTGTCTGTTGTGGGGAGAGGAAGGAGATTGTAAGCCTGTTTGAGACTCCTTAAAAAGTAGGAAAAAAGCAACATAAAACCAACTCTTCTTCTTTTTCTTGAATTATTTATTTTTTCACACTGGCCAATGAACAAATGCCTAAGAAGAAGAGGAGTTGGTTTTTATATGCCAACTTTCTCCACCACTTAAGGGACAATCAAACCATTTTACAATCACCTTCCCTTCTCCTCCCCACAACAGTCACCTTGTGAGGTAGGTGGGGCTGAGAGTGTGTGACTAGCCCCAGGTCACCCAGCTGGCTTCATGTGGAGGAGTGGGGAAACCAACCCAGTTCACCAGATTAGTCTCCGCCACTCATGTGGGGGAGTGGGGAATCAAACCCGGTTCTCCAGATTAAAATCCACTGCTAACCAAGCAAATGGGTGGGTGTAGGGTAGAGACTGGCATGGGTGACATCATGATGACACTTCCAGTTTCAGAACCAGCAGTGGTGTCACAGCGTCACACAACACTCTTCGAATTTCCCAAATATCTAGGGTAAAAACCATAGACATTTTGAAAAATCCTAGAATGCTGCACAACTATGGTTGCCAGCCTCCCGGTACTAACTGGAGACCTCCCGCTGTTACAGATCAATTCCCCTGGAGAAAATGGACGCTTTGGCAATTGGCCTCTGTGCCATTGATGTCCCTCCCCTCTCCAAAGCCCACCCCTCCTCAGGCTCCACCCCAAAAACCTCCCACCGGTAGTGAAGAGGGACCTGGCAACCCTATGCACAACATCATGACATCCCTTCTGGTTCTGAACCAGAACAGGCAGCCCTGTCTGGAGCTGAAAACTGGCTTGCAAGTTTAAACAGAAAACCCTGTTTACAGACACATAACAATAAGGTGCTTTTCCACCCAGCAAAAATAAAAGATTGGTCCAAATAAAAGGAAAATAATATCTAACTGGAGAAAAGGTAATATGCACATAACGAGAAAATGGGGACCTGAGGAGAAAATTCAGGAGGAGCAAACCGGGAAAGGAATGATGTGATAAAATACCATCTAAGCAAACGAGAAGCAGTATAATTATTTCTTCAAAAAGATAACCAAATGGCCAAGAAGCACTGAAGCAGAAGGGGGCAGGAGAGACAGAGAGAGAGAGATGAAGGACTTCTCTCACCCATGCAGGTATGCCGGCGTATCTGATGGGCACGTATCTGAAGAGCTCGACAAAATGGAAGAAAGTGTCAGAACAAAGGGATCTCTTTCATTCCAGGCCTTTTGTGGAGCCCAATGTTATCACCTTGTCAGATCAAACCCGTTTCCACATCTGGACTGAAGAAACTTTAAGCGGCCGCTAATTGGATAAGCCAGAAGACCCTTTTCTAATTAATATCTATCGTTCTGTAATTTTTCCCAGAATCCCTCCCCAACTCTAGCAATCCATCACAGACAGAAACCTTTGAAACACACACACACACACACACACATATATATATATACACATATATACTTATATATACAGAGAGAGAGAGAGAGAGAGAGCGCAGGGTCTTGATTTACACTGCAACTGCTAGAAACTCCTAGGCCTTTTATACAAGGCTGTTTGTATAACAGAGCGGTCACCACACACACACACTACTTCGGGGCTTCGCTTTGATTATGCATGCCTTTTCCGACCATCGGAGGTTGCCTCGCTCTCCCCACACGTTTCCATAAGAACATAAGAAAATCCCTGCTGGATCAGGCCAAGGCCCATCAAGTCCAGCAGTCTGTTCACACAGTGGCCGACCAGGTGCCTCCAGGAAGCCCACAAACAAGACAACTGGAGCAGCACCATCCTGCCTATGTTCCACAGCACCTAATATATTCGGCATGCTCCTCTGATCCTGGAGACAATAGTTATGCATCATGACTAGTATCCTTTTTGACTAGTGGCCATGAACACCCTTCTCCTCCATGAACCTGTCCACTCCCCTCTTAAAGCCTTCCAAGTTGGCAGCCATCACCACATCCTGGGGCAGGGAGTTCCACAGTTTAACTATGCGGTGTGTGAAGAAATACTTCCTTTCATCAGTTTTGAATCTCTCACCCTCCAGCTTCAGCAGATGACCCCACGTTCTGGTATTATGAGAAAAGCTTCTCCCTGTCCACTCTCTCCATACCATGCATAATTTTATAGACCTCTATCACATTTTGCTCACATTTTCTGGATGGTGATGAAACACGAATCCAGAAAACGCAGGCAAAATTCATGCAGACGCATAGGGAGAGCCAGGTCGGAAAAGGCATGCATAATCAAAGCAAAGCCCCGAAGCAGTGTGTGTGTGGGGTGACCACAAGGGAAACAACCTTGCATAAAAGGCCCTGGAGTTGTAAAGATAACTTGCCTCCCAATTTGGGTTTCTTTTCTTTCATTCAATAATATTGAATAATACTTTTCTGCTGTCAATAACATCCTTCTAGCCAAGCTTCTTTTCAGTTTCTTCTAAGCTTATCAAAATGGGCGCATGAGAGCCAGGGCAGCTCAGAGGTTAGAGTGCCAAACTAGGATCTGTGAGACCCGGGTTCGAATCCCCACTCTGCCACGGAATCTCACTGGGTGACCTCTGACCAGTCTCACTCTCTCTTGGCCCAACTTACCTCACAGGGTTGTTTTTGTGTGGATGAAATGGAGGAGGTGGAACAATGATGTAAGGCTCTTTGGATTCTCCCTTGAGGAGGAAAGCGAGGTATAAATAAATATATAATTATTCTGCACAGAACATTCTTATTGATTTGAGGTTAGTAAAAGATGCAAACATCCTTTTGCTATATAGTTCTTATCTATTAATGCAGTGGTTGATGTTTTTTGCATGTTGTATTCAACATAGTCACATGGTCACATTATGAGACGACAGGAGTCACTAGAAAAGACAGTCATGCTAGGAAAATTTGAGGGCAGCAGAAAAAGAGGAAGACCCAACAAGAGATGGATGGACTCAATGAAGAAGAAGAAGGAGGAGGAGGAGAAGTTGGTTTTTATATGCCGACTTTCTCTACCATTTAAGGGAGAATCAAACCGGCTTACAATCACCTTCCCTTCCCCTCCCCACAACAGATACCCTGTGAAGTAGGTGGGGCTGAGAGAGTGTGACTAGCCCAAGGTCACCCAGCTGGCTTCGTGTGTAGGGGCAGGGAAATAAATCCAATTCACCAGATTAGCCTCCGCCGCTCATGTGGAGGAGTGGGGAATCAAACCCGGTTCTTCAGATCAGACTCCATCGCTCCAAACCACTGTTCTTAACCACTACACCATGCTGGCTCTCGGAAGGAAAGCCACAGCCCTCAGGAAAGGAAGCCACAGCCCTCAGTTTGCAAGATCTGAGCAAGGCTGTCAAACAGGACATTTTGGAGGACATTAATTCATAAGGGTCGCCATGAGACGGAGGCGACTTGACGGCACTTAACACACACACACATTCAACATAGACGTGATTTTTTTCCCTTTCCCGTAATCTCATACTAACTGTGATAATTCTCTGGTGGTCTAATTCTGTAATGCTAGAGTTCTGAATTACTTAATTCATTTATTTAGTGGAAAAAATTATGCAGCTTCTCTGGGAACCTGTCCAAGGCGGCTTCCAAAATAAAGCCTAACAAAAACATTAAACATTAAAAGTTATTAGTTAAAACCCAAAATTAAATCCAGATGTCTTTTGCAAAGTGGTATCTTAATGAGCCACCGTTCTTTCATTCTTGATTTCTGGAATTTGCACATGCGTTCAGTTTTCAGTTTGCATCTTCTTTTTTTATTCCTGTACTAATTACCAGTGCACATGAGGGCATACACGAATTGTTTTAAAGATCTGATTTAAAAAATGAAAATAAAATCAGAAAATTGCATCAGGATTTCTGGAGGGGTGGGGTGTCCACACGCATGCATACTGGTGCACATTGTGCGCTGTGGGTGGGGGTTTCTTGCGAATCATCAAACGGAACACACTGGTGACTTCTTATGCACCAATTTCGAAATTAATTTTAGAAATTCTTCCAAGTTAAACCAGAAAACATGGAGGAGCAGAATGCAGGGGAGAGCCAAAGCATGGAGCACAAGGCATCCACTGATCCCAATTTCCAGTACTCATCTGCAAAACCAAGAGAGCCAGCATGGTGTAGTGGTTCAGAGTGATGGACTCTAATCTGGAGAACTGGGTTTGATTCCCCACTCACACACATGAGCAGCGGATTCTGATCTGGTGACCCAAGTTGGTTTCCCCACTCCTACCCATGAAGTCAAGCTGGGTGACCTTGGGCTAGTCACAGTTCTCTCCAAACTCATCCCCACCTACCTCACAAGGTGCCTGTTGTGGGGAGAGGAAGGGAAGGAGACTGTAAGCCGGTTTGATTCTCCTTAAAAGGTAGAGAAAGTCGGCATGTAAAAATCAACTCCTCCTCCTCCAAGATAATTGAAACAGTGTTAGAAGCAGAGCAGCCTTTTTCTTTTTATTTAATCTCAGAGCTGGAAGGGACCACCAGGATCATCTAGTCCAAACTCTTGCCAGTGCAGGAACTATGAGTATGACATTCCCAACAAGTAGGTATCAAATGACGAAGAACGCAACACCTCATGAGGGAGACTGCGCCAGTGTCAAACACACTTCTCTGCACATCATCCCTTTAGGTATAGGATGGGGGCAGTCGTATCGCCTCACAAGCGTCTCTTCTCCAACGCAGAGATTCCCTCCTCCTTTGGCCTTTCCTCATAGGATAGGGCCTCCAAACTTCTCACCATCTTCGTTGCCCTCCTCTGGACACATTCCAGGTTGTCAACGTCCTTCCTAAACTGTGATGCCCAGATCTGGACACAGTACCACAGCTTTGCATGTGTAAAAAAAAGAAATAAGGAAGAAGAAGAAAAGTTGGTTTTTATATGCCGACTTTCTCTACCACTTAAGGGAGAATCAAACCAGCTTACAATCACCTTCCCTTCCTCTCCCCACAACAGACACCTTGTGAGGTAGGTGAGGCTGAGAGAGCTGTGACTAGCTCAAGGTCACCCAGCTGGCTGAAGAAGAAGAGTTGGTTTTTATATGCCGACTTTCTCTACCACTTAAGGGAGACTCAAACTGGCTTACAATCACCTTCCCCTCCCCACAACAGACACCCTGTGATGCAGGTGGGGCTGAGAGAGCTCTAAGAGAACTGTGACTGGCCCAAGGTGACCCAACTGGCTTCGTGTGCAGGAGTGGGGAAACAAACCCAGTTCACCCACTCATGTGGAAGAGTGGGAAATCAAACCCGGTTCTCCAGATTCATGTGGAGGAGTGGGAAATCGAACCCAGTTCTCTGGAGTAGCTGCTCCAAACCACCGCTCTTAACCACTACACCATGCTGGAGTGGGGAAACAAACCCATTTCACCAGATTCATGTGGAGGAGTGGGGAATCGAACCCAGTTCTCTGGTAGCCTCCGCCGCTCATGAGGAGGAGTGGGGAATCAAACTCAGTTCACCAGATCAGACTCCACCTCTCCAAACCTCCGCTCCTAACCACTACACCATGCTGGAAGCCTGGTAGATCTCTCCTGTCGACTTAATCAGTTCGTTTTCTTTCCTGTCTCCACAGAAGACCAAGATGAGAGATGAGGACCGAGTGGTGAAACACAAACTGTGGTCACCAGTGCATTACACAACAACATTCTGACTAGCAGACGACGGCACACCATGGAAGTACAAGATGGGAAAGGGGTTGGGGTTGGGGAGGGTGATTATGGGATAGTGATTTTTACATTTCTTTCTCTTCTCTATTTGGTTTGGCTCAGTAAACACAGTTGAAGCTTCTCTACTTTGGTTGTAAGCATCTCTGTTAGGTTTTCTTTGGCTTCACCCCTGCATTTTCCTGGTACCTTCCTCTGAAATTCCAAGGCAACGTGCGGAAGGGGGCATGGGTTCTTTTTGTCATTGTCTACGAGTTTGTTCTGAGTGGTACTGTCATAACCCAAACAATGATGCTAGCACTACCGATACCCTTTGCCCCTTTGGTAGCATCCTATGCTTGCTGGGATTTTTTTTCTTGTGTGTGTGTAAAGATTCAGGGCCAATACAAACATTACAGCCCCCATGGAAGCTGCCTGAGAAACCCCTTGCAGAGGACCATAAGTAAGCCTGACACTAAAAAGCACTTCCATATAGAGAGAACCCGTTGGAGTGGGCTAATCCATATGATGCCCTGACCTAGATGGCCCAGGCTAGCCCAGTCTCGTCAGCTCTTGGAAGCTAAGCAGGGTCGGCCCTGGTTAGTACTTGGATGGGAGACAACCAAGGAAGTCCAGGGTCACTATGCAGAGTCAGGCCATGGCAAACCACCTCTCAATGTCCCTTGCCTTGAAAACCTTAGAGTGTCACCATAAGTCAGCTGCGACTCGACGGCACTTTCCATCACAATCCAGCTGACTAGGGCTGTTGAAAAAAATTCGGTAAAATTCGGATTCGGCAAAATTCGGCCCGTTTTTATTCGGGAAATGCCGAAGTCGGAACCTCCCCCGCTTCGGGTCCGTGCAATTCGGCATGAGTTCCGGAGTTTGGGGGAAAATTCGGCCGAATAAAGCCATTAAAAACACAATCGCGCCTTTCCACGGCTCCAGGGGGGCATTTTTGGGGGTAGAGGTCCCAAACTTTCAGCGTCGCTTGAGGGGACCCTTCTTGCAAGAACCCCCAAGTTTTGTAAAGATTGGGTCAGGGGGGGCTGAGATATGGGCCCCGAAAAGGTTCCCCCCTCCTTAATGTGCATCTCTGACAATGGGGTTTGCAATTAGCAGAGCTTGCCGCCCACTCCTGAAGCTCCCAACCCCGACAAACAGCTGAGCTGCGGGGAGCAAGGGCAGGGCAGCTGCGAAGAAGTTTGCAAACCATGCAAAGCAACACATTTGCAGCCATGCAAACCATGCAAAGCAACACATTTACAACCATACAAACCATGCAAAGCAACATGTTTGCAACCATGCAAACCATGCAAAGCAACACGTTTGCAACCATGCAAAGCAACACCTGACACCTGGGAGTTTGCAAACCATGGAAAGGGACAGAGGCAGCTAGCTATGCATAAGGAGCAGGAGGGGGTGGAATTTCCCCTTTTGCATCGGACTCAGGACCAGGCAAATGCATTCTTTAAGTCACAATTTGACTTAATTTTGAGTAAGCATCAAAATAGACCTAACTGATCTTATGAATGAGGGAAAACCTGAGGACACACAACTGAAGCCCCTCCCAAAAAAAACGGAGAGAGAGACTCAGGGGGCACCCCCCCCGCAGAACAGGCGAAAGCCCCCCCACACACACACAGACTCTGCTTCCCACACACACACACACACACACACACACACACATTATAGAGAAAAGCACCAAAAGGGGTCTTACTGTGGATCTTCTGTTCCATCAGGGGGCACACACCCCCCGCAGAACAGGCGAAAGCCCCCTTTGGCTTCCCCCCACCCACAGAAACTGCTCCCTCCCCCCACACTCTGCTTTCCCACACACACACACACACACACACAGGAGAAAAATTATAGAGAAAAGCCCCAAAATGGGTCTTACTGTGGATGTCTTCTGTTCCATCTTCTTTGCACCTGCCCCGCCCTTGCTCCCTGCAGCTCAACTGTTTGTCGGGGCTGGGAGCTTTGGGCGTGGGCAGCAAGCTCTGCTAATTGCAAACCCCCACTGTCAGATGTGCACATTAAGGGTGGGGAAGAAGACCCAGCTTGGCCACCGATTGGCCACAGGAGAATGCTGCTTAATAACTGATGGTTATGCTGCTGCGCCGAACCCCGAATTTGCCAAATTTATTCGCCGAACACCCCGAACTCGCTGAATTCGGCTCCCCGTTTTCCCGCCTTTTTTTAGTTCGGTTCCATCCAAACTAAAAACTGCCGAATCAGGGGAAATTCAGCTGTTTTTCAGTTCGGGATGAACCGAATCGACAGCCCTACAGCTGACAAGATGCTTACAAACATTAGGACTCCTTCACCTTGGCATGCAACCTCGAGTGGCCCTCTTTTGAGGGGTGGTAATGTTTGAAATGGCTCTCAGGCTAACTTCTGAACAAGGCCCATTGGGATGAATCAGGTCACATATAACCCACAGGGCAGAACAGATATATAAGGGAGAGAGCATTGGTTTTGCCAATGGGTACTAGTCATGATGCCTAGAAAGACGCCATCCTTGTTCAGAAAGGAAGGTAACTCTGCTTTTCAAACGCTGAACAAGGCAAAGTCAGTTTCTTCTTCCCATCTTGCTTTGCCTGCATCTCAGAGGAATGAGGTTGGCCATCGCTGGCTTTTATGGACCTTTCTTACGACAATCAAGCAAGATAAGTTTTAAATCTCCACAGCCAGCCAATTCTTTGCTGTGTTGTCTACTCGCAGTGCACGGTGTTTTATCAACACCCCTAGGGATACAACCACATATCTTAATATTGCGTTGTCAGCTAGCACGTCATTGTCCCTGTTGTATCTGGTCTGTGGGTACTAATGAACCCCATGTCTTTTCAGTGCCCTGGGAGTCAGAGATAGCAGACATTTGGCATCACTTTCATCATAAAATAATGGCTCGTAGCGTGAAAAATTTCATGTCAACCCTTCTTGTAATTTTCACCGCTTTTCAATTTTCGACCCTTTCTTAATACATAAAAAATGCAATTAACAGTTATTTGGTGAGGGACGTCGCGCCATATGCCATGTGTTCTGCTCGCAAATGCTGCACTCGGCTTTCAAAACAAGAATTTTTATGTTCATTTTTTCCCAGCCTCACTGTAAATTTAAACGGGTACCCTGCTTGCGAGATCGAAAGAGCGCCCAGCGTGGGCCCGGGCTTTGACATTCTGTAAACTGTTTTCCAACTGCTGTTAGAAACAATTAGAATAATGTTTTTTTGTATGATGAGATTCTGGCTTCGCTTAATTATGCATCTTTCCCAATACAGCAGCTTCCAAAGTCATAAAATAATAATTTGCTGGCTTGCAAATAAAATAAAATAAAAGGTATGCATGTGAAGGGAAGTGAGAACCTACCCCCCCCACACACACACACACACAATTTGATCCATTTGTCTTAATATGAATGTGGAACAAGGCGCCCTCTGGAAAGTCTCCCCCCCCCCATGTTTGTTTTGACAGTCCGCACAGGGAAGATTTGGGGAAAGGGAATCACCACCCTTCCAATTTTGTAGAGTGCTGGTGAAAGTAATGCAGGTGCAATTCATGTTTTACTCTCTGGTGCTCACCTGGATACTGGGCCAGAGATCTATAGACGTTGGTTGGCATCCAGATCCTCTGAAGCATCACTGTGAGCAAAAAGAAGGAAACAGTAGAAAGAGGAGCGCAGAGAAACACAAGGAGTGTAAGCGAGACAACCCTTGTCAAACTTCTATTGAAGACTGATTTATATCGTGCCATCCTCAGTAGAGTTACCCCCCTCTTCCAAGCCCATTGAATTCAGTGGACTTAGCAGGGTGTAACTCTACGTAGGATGGCCAACTACCAAAATAGTCCTCTTGCTTAGAGTTTTTCCCCTTCCTAACACACACACACAGTCCATGATAGCCATTTCGCCCCCCGACTCCACTTCCCTTAAGTCCTCCTTCAGCATCGTGGTCTTTTTTTAGCTTCTGAAACTTTTGCATTGGGGTGGTGTAGCAAAGTGGGAGGCATGGCTGGAGCCCTGTTCCCATGTGACAGTAGACACATGTGAAGTCCACAGATGCGTGCATACATCATAGACTCCTAAAGTTGGAAGGGAATCAGTGTAGAAGAAAGAGCCGATGTATGCATAGGGTTTTAAACAGTGGTTCCCAAAGTGAGCAGTACCACCCTCTGGGGGCAGTGAGATTACCTTATGGGGCACTAAGAGGCAAGGGGGCAGGAGGGGGGCACTAGAGGTGGGGCCCCTTCAACTGTGTTGTTCACTAGTCTACAATAGATCAAGCTATGGCACCATGCTGGCAAATTTGGTGGAAACGATCAGAATTTTTTTTCAGACTTTGAAGCTGGTACTGCTGGATCAAGTTCATCATTTTCGTCAAATAAATTTCAACTAAAAAGTTTTAATTTGATTTTGAATAGATGCCCAATTAATTGTTACTGTTTTGAAATTTCATTGCTATGATCTTCTTTAGTGAGTCATGCAATCCCCTATTTTGAATAATGCTTTTTATAGGATAGGGTAGGGGGCGCTGGGGTTGGGTTTGTGGGACCAAGGGGCCCAAAAGGTTTGGGAACCACTGGTTTAAAATCACACATTGAACTGTGGACATGTGCTGAATGTACCATGAGTATGACACAATGAGCATATAAAGGAACTGCACACACTGTGCGCCGCTCGTACACGTGTTCACTGTAATGCTGAGAATATGGGAAAGGTTGATTCAGTTTCAGTGGCCTGGTTTCAGACTTACGGCTTGCCATTTCCTTGTTTGGGACCGCGGGGTCGTATGTCTTTAGATCTTTTTTAAGTCAATAAAATAATGTAGGCAATAAGAAAAACCCAATTTTCTTTTGGCTAGTGCTATGCCAAAAATTGGTCACATTATAAGAAGGCAAGAGTCACTAGAAAAGATGATCATGCTAGGAAAAGTTGAGGGCAGCAAAAAAAGAGGAAGACCCAACAAGAGATGGATTGACTCAATAAAGGAAGCCACAGCCCTCAATTTGCAAGACCTGAGCAAGGCTGTCAAAGATAGGACATTTTGGAGGACTTTGATTCATAGGGTCGCCAATCGCCATGAGTCGGAAGCTACTTGATGGCACTTAACACACACACACACACAATGCTATGCAGGCAAAAGCTAATTGCAGCCCGAGTAGATTTTCTTAGAGCTTAGAGAAGCATACTGAAATAGGTTCTATAGATGATATTAAAATGGGTAAGGGGTTGCTAGTAACACAGGGATTTACTGACATTGAAACAATATATTCTCTCCCCCACCCCTGGGAATCCACCATGCATTACGGAGAACAGAGACCCCACTACTTGCGTGTGCGACGCAAAGACCGCTATCTATCTTCATGTAATTTTTTCCAAAAGTGTCTCTTTAATGTGATCCTTCCACACTGAAGAATGACATTTGGTTCCAGCAACTGTTCTGCTCATGCACAAGCTTCCTTTCTGTAAATAGTTTGCAGAGGAGACGTCTGGTAATATTGGGGCACATATTATTTGCCGTGCCTAATTGTAAATCTCTCCTTGAAGCACTGAGGGGGGAAAGCCTCTTTTTGTGAATTACTGCTGCTTTCTGCATTATGACTTGATTTTGGGGGGGAAACAATAACACCAAGATTTCTCTATATGCAGTGCATGTCTGCTTTACTTTAAAAATGACAAAGTTAGCAAAAATATGTTGGATATATTTTCTTGGGAAATAGGATTTTTATCATACAGTTCATCAAGGGATTTGCCTTACCCAGACATTTGTGATATAAAGAAAGTCAGGAGGAAAAAAAATGTAATTTTCTTGTTCAAAAAAATAATGTTTTTACTTCAATGCAAATAAATGTAGTCTCTTGCTTGCAAAATATCTTCTAACATAAAATATAAACAGCTGCATAAGGTTAACACGAGCCTCTTTTGTTAATCTGACATTCAAATGCTGGATTTGCTGATGAATCTGTTCTTTTCCTTTCGTCTGTGCCATACATAAACTGAGAACTCAAAACAAATGATGCCTTCATACTAAATGGTTTGTTAAAAGAAAAAATCAGAATAAAACTTGTTCTAAGGATGAAGCCGAATGACTCGTACCTCTAGATTTTGCACACTGTGAATTCGGGATCAGGCCCGAATTCAGTACCACTGGATACTCTCATTTGTGGTTTGCTGTGAGGGAAACAACAATCGGTCGTCATGATTGAAGCCTCATTATAGAGAGAAGTGGTTAAATATCAAAACACCACAACTCATACCTAGGGTTGCCAGCTGTGGGTTGGGAAATACCTGGCGATTTTTGGCGCGGAAACTTAGGAGGGCAGGGTTTGGGGAGGGGAGGGACTTCAATGCCATGGAGTCCAATGGCCAAAGCAGCCATTTTCTCCAGGGGAACTGATCTCTGTCAGCTGGAGAACAGTTGTAATAGCAGGAGATCTCCAGCTAGTACCTGGAGGTTGGCAACCCTACTTACACCTTGTTTATTTAGTTATTTAATCATAGAATTGGAAGGGGCCATACAGGCCATCTAGTCCAACCCCCATTTACATAAATGTACTTTATTTGTATCCTACCGTTCTCCTCAATGGGGACCCAAAGCCGCTGACGCTGCTTTTTTATCTCCATTTTTATCTTCACAACAACAACCCTAGGTTAGGGTGAGAGTTTGTGACTGAAAACCATGCATTCACAACACAGATGCAATACATACGTCTGAGGGGGAAAGCTAGAAAAGGGAGTATAAACTGCACTGGAGGATTGCACTCTTACACAGCTAAGAAGGATGGACCTGGGAAAGCTTAAGGAACCAGAGGCCAGCCAGAGATTCTGCATCCAATCCTCCAGAGACGCCTTCAAGGATGAATTCAAACAGAAGATACTTGTCATTCTGATTGCCACCGGTTTGGCATTGGCTGTGATTGTCTTGAAATTCCAGGCATCATGTTTTAAGGAGAGGGGAGGGAACCCCTAAGGTTCAGAAGACAGCAAGAAAGATGGCCTGTGATCCTTGACGTTAAAGGACTGGCCGACGGGACTTAGCAGCGAGATGCTTCAATAGTTTCACAGGGTCTGGAAACGTGCTGTTAGGAAGAGACGCACATGAGTCCGAGCGGTCGGCAAACATCACCCTTCCCTGCAGAGGTCTGTTTGTGTGGTCAGGGAGATTTGTGAGAGTTGCCAACCTCCAGGTGGAGCCTGGAGTTCTTCCAGAATTACAACTGGTCTCCAGACAACCAAGATCGGTTCCCCTGGAGGAAATGGCTGCCTCGTTGGGTGGGCTCTGTGGCATTGTACCATGCTGATGCCCCTCCCCTTCCCAAATCCCACCCTCCCCAAGTCCCCCCCCCACAACCTTCCGGCATTTCCCAACCCAGAGTTGGCAACCCTACTGGTCAACTTTATCTCTAGGTTATTATGCCAAACTGACAATATGGCAAACCTTTTTTTTTGCCTGTGTGCCAAAAGAAACACAATGTCTACCTGTGAAGGTGTGATGGCTAACAGTGGCGGGGGAGTAGGCTTCTTCCAGGCCCAGAGGTGGCTCTGTAGGGTTGCCAGCTCCAGGTTGGGAAATACCTGGGGATTTTGAGATCGGAGCCTGAGGGGGTGGGGTTTGGGGAGGGACTTCAATGCCATAGAGTCCAATTGCCAAAGCGGCCATTTTCTCCAGGGGAACTGATCTCCATTGGCTGGAGAACAGTTGTAATAGCAGGAGATCTCAAGCTAGTACCCGGAGATTGGCGACCCTAGGGCAGACAAGGGTTTCCAGGTCCTTCTTTGCCACCAGCAGGAGGTTTTGGGGGCGGAGCCTGAGGAGGGCGGGGGTTGGGGAAGGGAGGGACTTCAATGTCATTGAGTCCAATGGCCAAAGCAGCCATTTTTTCCAGGTGAACTGATCTCTGTCGCCTGAAGATCGGTCGGAATAACAGATCTCCAGCCACCGCTTGGTGGTTGCAACCCTATGGCTCTACCTTGGGGGGAGGGGCAGCAATGGCTTCTGCTCTCCAGAGAGATGGGGGTGACATGGCATGGCAGCTGGTAACCTTCCAGACCCTTTTAGGTGCCCTTACAACATAAGAAAAGCCCATCAAGTCCAGCAGTCTGTTCACACAGTGGCCAACCAGGAGCCTCTAGGAAGCCCACAAACAAGGCGGCTGCAGCAGCATTGTCCTGCCCGTGTTCCACAGTACCTCATATAACAGGCATGCTCCTCTGGAGAGAATAGGTATGCATCATGACTAGTATCCATTTTGACTAGTAGCCATGAATAGCCCTCTCCTCCATGAACATGTTCATTCCCCTCTTAAGGCCTTCCACGTTGGCAGCCATCACCACATCCTGGGGCAGGGAGTCTCACAAGTTACATGAGTTGGCTGCAACTTGACAGTAGTTTCCACCACCATTCCATCTTGATCTGAATCTCAAATCATGTTCAGGCCACTGAACCCAACTACCCGTATACACATACACCCCTGCAAGTCCTTTCTCTTCCATAGCACTGTGTATTGTTTTAGCCTATCTGTTTTCCAAGAAGAAAGCAAGGAGAAATAAGCCGCTTGAGCGAACATATGTACACCCTTCCAAAGAGGTACATCAACCACATTAAAATAAAGATGGTATCAGGTAAATTCCTTACCACACAAACACATACGTCATATGAGGGACATTTCAATGGCCTACTTATTCTTTGTAATAGAATTCTTAGGAACATCATAAAATAAGAAGCAAATTATTGTTTCTGATGGAAATAACTTTTTTCAATGTGCAATCATGAGGCAGGGAGTTCCACAATTTAACAATGCATGGTGTGAAGGTCCCAGGTTCAATCCTCAGCGTGTCCAGTAAGGATCAGGTTGGAGCTGATGTGAAAGATCTCTACCTGAGACCCTGGATGGCTGCTGCCAGTCAGAGCAGGCAATACTGACCTTAACATAAGAAAGGCCCTGCTGGATCAGACCAAGGTCCATCAAGTCCAGCAGTCTGTTCACACAGTGGCCAACCAGGTGCCTCTAGGAAGCCCATAAGCAAGACGACTGCTGCAACACCATCCTGCCTGAGTTGCACCGCATCCAAAATAACAGGCATGCTCCTCTGATACTAGAGAGAATAGGTATGCAGCATGACGAATATCCATTCTAACTAATAGCCATGAATACCCCTCTCCTCCATGAATATGTCCACTCCCCTCTTAAAGCCCTCCAAGCTGGCAGCCATCACCACATCCTGGGGCAGGGAGTTCCACAATTTAACTATGCGTTGTGTGAAAAAATACTTCCTTTTATCTGTTTTGAATCTCTCGCCCTCCAGCTTTAGCAGATGACCCCGTGTTCTAGTATTATGGGAGAGGAAGAAAAACCTCTCCCTGTCCACTCTCTCCAAACCATGCATAATTTTATAGACCTCTATCGTGTTTCCCCTCAGCCGCCTTCTTTCCAAGCTAAACAGCCCTAAGCGTCTTAACCGCTCCCCATAGGACAGTTGCTCTAGTCCCCTTGATGGCCCGATGGTCTGCTTCAGTATAAGGCTGCTTCATGTGTTTGTGGGAAGTGTTTAACACTGGGTAACATCTCAGCTAATGTGGCGCACACCCAGGTTACAGGGTTGAAAAGGCCAAAGCAGGGCAGGGCTTCCTGACACTGAACATCTCAAACGTGGTAAACCAAAATACTTTTCCGGTTATTTCATTGCTTTTTTCCCTATATGTAAAAGAGAGGGGCAACTAAATGTGACCCCTCCCTCGCAAACACAATCTGCACACCCACGCGCCATCAAGACGATTGGCATAGATATTCATAGACACGTTCACTTCCACAGGAAAGCATCGATGCACATTCAAGCACATAGAGAACGCACACAAATGCATCTGCCTACTTGCGGCATCCATCTATCTACTGCTGACGAGAGCACAAGGCCAGATTTGGTAGACAACCGTTCTGGAAGCATATGGCTGGAGTTCTTCTTCTTCCCTTCCGACCTGCCACACAGTCACGAGCAAATGGTTTCTACAAAACACAAATGAGCTCCTCCAGAATAAAAAAAACATCCATTTGCATAAACTGAAGGTTTCAATGGCAAATAGACTTGGACTAAAGGTTCCATATCAGCTGGATGTGCTTTGTGCTGATGGAACACAATATAAACAGCGAAGAAGAAGAAGAAGAAGAAGAAGAAGAAGAAGAAGAAGAAGAAGAAGAAGAAGAAGAGTTGGTTTTTATATGCTGACTTTCTCTACCACTTAAGGAAGAATCAAACCGTCTTAGAATCACCTTCCCTTCCCCTCCTCACCACAGACACACTGTGATGCAGGTGGGGCTGAGAGCTCTAACAGAGCTGTGACTAGCCCAAGGTCTCCCACCTGGCTTCATGTGTAGGAGTGGGGAATCAAACCCAGTTCTCCAGATTAGAATCCACCACTCCTAACCACCGCTCTTAACCACTACACCACACCGAGGGTAAGTTGATATCACGGACATGTCCGTCAACTCTTTTTATTTCTACCCCCCGCTTTTCCTCTCAAGGGGGACCCAAAGCAGCCTGCACCCTCATTTTTCCCTCTCCATTTTTATGCTGACAACAACCCTGTGAGGTAGGTTATGCTGAGAGAGAATGACTGGCCCAAGGTACCCCAGCAAGGTTCCATGAGCGAGGATTCTAATGTGGATCTCCTAGATCTTAGTCTGACGCTCTAACCATTACACCAGGGTATTGTCGAAGGCTTTCACGGTCAGAGTTCATTGGTTCTTGTGGGTTATCCGGGCTGTGTGACCGTGGCCTTGGTATTTTCTTTCCTGACGTTTCGCCAGCAGCTGTGGCCGGCAGCTTCAGAGGAGTAACACTGAAGGACAGTGTCCCTCAGTGTCAAGTGTGTAGGAAGAGTAATATATAGTCAGAAAGGGGTTGGGTTGAGCTGAATCATTGTCCTGCAAAAAGTATCCAAGGTAAGGTGCTAATCATTGTCCTGTAAGTATCCAGATAATGTGCTAATGAGGGTGTGGTATGTTAATATGGAACCATTGTATCCTGAAGTGATCTGTTAATGTGTGAAATCCAAAGCTAATCTGCATGGCTATTGTGGACTGTAGTCTTTGTTAGTCTGGAGGTTTTCAGGACAGGAAGCCAAGCCTTATTCATTCTTAAACTCTCTTCTTTACACCAGGGGTCCCCAACCTTTTTCAGAGAGTGGGCACCTTTGGAATTCTAACACAGGCTCATGGGCGCAATCACAAAATGGCTGCCATGTGGCTTGCCAACCTCCAGATGGTGGCTGGAGATCTCCTGCTATTGCAACTGATCTCTGGCCGATAGAGATCAGTACCCCTGGAGAAAATGGTCATTCTGGCCATTGGCCTCCGTGGCATTGAAGGCCTTCCCCTCTCCAAAACCCGCCCTCCTCAGGCTCCGCCCTAGAGCTGGCAACCCTGATGCCATGGGGAGGTAGAGCCCCCACCCCACAAACACACACAAAGAAAGTCCAAGTGCATTGAAGAAGAGGGGCAACAAAAACTATACACTGGGGAAGAGGAGTGAGAGACAGGATAAAACCAACCCTGTGTTGGCAGGGCCCACCAAAGCAACATTATTTTCATCTGTGCAGCCAATCAGGCCTTCAGAGGCTAATCAAAAGCTGTGCTGGGCAAAAGCCCCACCTGGCCCCACCCATTATCTCAAAATGCATGGTGGGTACCAGGTAAGGTCTTAGCAGACATTGTGGCACCCACAGGGCTAGTAAAGTGCACATGAAGCTGCCTTATACTGAATCAGACTCTCGGTCCATCAAAGTCAGTATTGTCTACTCAACAAAGATGGGGAGGGGTCTGGAGACCTAGGCTTATGAGGAAAGGTTGAAGGAGCTGGGTGTGCTTTGCTGAAGAGGAGAAGACTGAGAGGGGTTATGACAACCATCTTCAAGCACTTGAAGGGCTGTCATAGAGAGGAGGGTGCCGAGTTGTTTTCTGTTGCTCCAGAAGGTCAGACCACAACCAACAGGTTGAAATTAAATCAAAAGAGTTGCCATCAAGATTTCAGGAAGAATATTCTAACAGTTAGAGCGGTTCCTCAGTGGAACAGGCTTCCTCGGGAGGTGGTAAGTGCTCCTTTCCTGGAGGTTTTTAAGAAGAGGTTAGATGGCCATCTGTCATCAAGGCTGATTCTATGACCTTAAGCAGATGATGAAAGGGAGGGCATCTTGGCCATCTTCTGGGCATGGAGGAGGGGTCACTGGGGGTGTGCAGGGGGGAGGTAGTTGTGAATTTCCTGCATTGTGCAGAGAGTTGGACTAGATGAGCCTGGTGGTCCCTTCCAACTCTATGATTCTATGATTCTACTCAGACCGGCAGAGGCTCTCCAGGATCTCAGGCGGAGGTCTTTCACATCACCTACCTGCCTAGTCCCTTTAACTGGAGATGCTAGGGATTGAACCTGGGACTTTCTGCATGCCAAGCAGATGCTCTACCACTGAACGAGCAGGATGCAGGCTCAGTAAATTCTAGCAAAGGTTTCCTTTCTTATGCAGCATCCTTGCTGTCTTCTCTGAGAGACAAAAAATATATCAAAACAGCAGAGGCAACGGGGAAGGGAAAGGTCACATTTCCTGAAATGAAAATGATACACTCAAAGCCCAACACGACAGCTGATCCAGAACTGCAGTGCAGCCTGTTTCACATCTTAAATGCTCCATTACTATATGCCTGTATAGAGAACACTGCAACTGACTCAGGCTCAGATATGGAACAAATGGGGCAGTCAGTCAGTTTGTACCGCTGGAGTGATATTGCACGGAAGGTCAATAAAATCAGATTCCCTCCCCCTTGTTTGAATCACCTATGGCTGTTTCCACAGGGAGGTTATTGGGGAGGGGCCGTGGCTCAGTGGTAGAGCATCTGCTTGGCATGCAGGTCCCAGGTTCAATCCCCAGCATCTCCAGTTAAAGGGACTAGGCAAATAGGTGATGTGAAAGACCTCAACCTGTAGAGACACGGAGAAGAGGGGCCGTGGCTCAGTGGTAGAGCAACTGCTTGGCATGCGGAAGGTCCCAGGTTCAATCCCCAGCATCTCCAGTTAAAGGGACTAGGCAAGTAGGAGATATGAAAGACCTCTGCCTGAGACCCTGAGAGCCGCCACCAGTCTGAGTAGACAATACTGACTTTGATGGACCAAGGGTCTGATTCAGTAGAAGGCAGCTTCATGTGTTAATGTGTTCAGTTAGGGGAGGGGCTGTGGCTCAGTGGTAGAGCATCTGCTTGGCATGTGGAAGGTCCCAGGTTCAATCCCCAGCATCTCCAGTTAAAGGGACCAGGCAAGCAGGTGATGTGAAAGACCTCTGCCTGAGTCCCTAGAGAGCCGCCGCCAGTCTGAGTAGACCATACTGACTTTGAGGGACCAAAGTCTGGTTTACTACTGAGAATTATGACAGAGAGGAACAAATCCAAAGGGGGAAAAATAAGAACTCATTGTTCTTTAAATACGGTGACAAGACTTTTTAGTTGCTGGCGAAGAATTTTCTTCCCAGTGTGATAAATTAGCCTCCCCTCTCCGACCATCTTCTGTTTAGATGAAAAGAATAAATCACAATTAGAGAGAGGAGTGGATAGAACGTCCGACATCAGTCAGTCTTCTTAGTTACACTGGGTTTTTTTTGCAGGAAAAAAGAAGCCCATTGGAACAGTGGGCACAAAAAGAGGGGCCAAAGGTCGTCGGATACATTCAGTACGTTTGATATTGCCACGCGGCCGCACAGCTGGGGCTGGAAGAAGACAGAAGATGCCTGATTGGTTTTGCGAGGCGGAGCGCTCCAGCTTATTACTTTCCAAAGGACGTTTCCATTTCCTCCGCACACACCCCTTAAATTTTAAATGAGGGTTTGCTTTCTTCGGTTTGTATGGGGTCAAAATCAGCACTTCGTTTCGAAGCAAATAGTGAAAAATTCCTCAACAGATAGCTTCATTAATTAGCCCCTTTTAACCCTAGTCTAATATTATCTACTTGGTAATAGATAATATTAGACTAGGGCCAGCCCTGGCCTGGATGGCCCAGGCTAGCCTGATCTCGTCAGATCTCAGAAGCTAAGCAGGGTCTGTTAGTCTCTTGCCATGAAAACCCCCAATAAGGGGTCGCCGTAAGTCGGCTGCGACTTGACGGCACTTCACACACACACACACAGATAATCAGATGCTTTGATTAATTGCAGCTTTCTTTTTTGGTTTGTAGTAATGGGATGGAGGGCCAAACTAGATGGGAAAGCATCCTCGTGACCACCACGGCCCGACCAAGTGGCATTTATGTCATATCCGGCCCTCGTAACAATTGAGTTCGACATCCCTGCAAACATGCGGTCACCACTTCGACCAAAAGGGGCAAGGCAAATATTTTCAGCTTTAGCACAAACAAACTAGAACCCTGGAAAATCTGAAAGGCACACCATGCCACGGCACAGAGGCAGCATGGTATAGGGGTTAAAGTGTTGGACTTGGATCTGGGAGGCCCAGGTTCAAATCCTGACTCCACCATGGAAACTTGCTGGATGACCTTGGGCCAGTGATACTCTCAGGCTAAGCTACCTCACAGGGGAAGATGAAAAGAAAGAGAGGAGAACAGCTTAAGCTTCTTTGGGTCCCCGTTGAAAGAGAAGGAGGAGAAAGAAAGAAAGAAAGAAAGAAAGAAAGAAAGGAAGGAAGGAAGGAAGGAAGGAAGGAAGGAAGGAAGGAAGGAAGGAAGGAAGGAAGGAAGGAAGGAAGGAAGGAAGGAAGGAAGGAAGGAAGGATTGTACGTATCGGGAGGACTGCATATAGCACCTTCTCCCCATACACGTGGTAAAACATGATGCCTGGCTAGGAGAGCCCAGCCTTTTGGGTTCCCCAGTTCACAACCACGGAGCTGTTTAAGAAAGAACTCTCTTGCCGCAAGGCTGCTGACAGAGACTCTGGGTGGCTAAGATAACTCATTGTCAGCTTTATCCAAAGTGTTTCACTGTTGATGGAGACAATGAACAACTTCCTGTGTTTCTGCCACCAGCTTTTCGCTTGATTTAGAACTCAAGAGTCAGCGTTCAGGTAGTGTATTAAAATTATATACGTGAACTTGCAAGAAACAATCAAACCAAGAAGCAGGAACTCACAAATAACCAAGAAGTCTCTTCATTCAGCAAACACTATATCTATCTATCTATCTATCTATCTATCTATCTATCTATCTATCTATCTATCTATCTACTCTACTCTACTCTACGTGGAGCTAGGGTTGCCAACCTCCAGGTACTAGCTGGAGATCTCCTGCTATTACAACTGATCTCCAGCCAATAGAGATTAGTTCCCCTGGAGAAAATGGCCACTTTGGCAATTGGACTCTATGGAATTGAAGTCCCTTCCCTCCCCAAACCCCGCCCTCCTCAGGCTCCACCCCAAACACCGGTGGCGAAGAGGGACCTGGCAACCCTAGCAAGGTATGTTCCCGTTGGTGAGTGCCTCACAATAATCGGGCTGCCACATGCTGGACCAGCTGCAGTTCCTGGGTTGTTCTCCACGGGATACGCTCATGGCCGCCAGCTTGGAAGGCTTTAAAAGGGGAATGGACAAATTCATGAAGGACACGGGGCTATCAGTGGCTACTAGTCACAATGTCTATGAGCCATGATGGATATAGAATCATAGAATCATAGAGTTGGAAGGGACCACCAGGGTCATCTAGTTCAACCCCCTGCACAATGCAGGAAATTCACAACTACCTCCCCCCACACCCCTAGTGACCCCTACTCCCTGCCCAGAAGATGGCCAAGATGCCCTCCCTCTCATCATCTGCTTAAAGTCACAGAATCAGCATTGCTGACAGATGGCCATCTAACCTCTTCTTAAAAACCTCCAGGGAAGGAGAGCTTACCACCTCCCAAGGAAGCCTGTTCCACTGAGGAACCACTCTGTTAGAAAATTCTTCCTAATGTCTAGACGGGAACTCTTTTGATTTAATTTCAACCCGTTGGTTCTGGTCCGACCTTCTGGGTCAGCAGAAAACAATTCGACAACCTCCTCTATGTGACAGCCCTTCAAGTACTTGATGATTGTTATCATACCCCCTCTCAGTCTTCTCCTCTCCAGGCTAAACATACCCAGCTCCTTCAACCTTTTCTGATAGGACTTGGTCTCCAGACCCCTCACCATCTTTGTTGCCCTCCTCTGGACACGTTCCAGCTTGTCTACATCTTTCTCAAATTGCAGTGCCCAAAACTTTACACAGTACTCTAGGTGAGGTCTAACCACAGCAAAGTGATACCATCACTTTGCATGATGGTATCACTACTCCCTTCAGTACCAGAGGCCATATGCCTCTCTATTTCAGTTGCTGGAGAGCAGAATCAAGTTGACACTATTGCAGCTGTCTTGTTTGTGGGCTTCCTAGAGGCAGGTGGCTGGCCACTGTGGGAACAGAATGCTGGACTATATGGGCCTTGGGTCTGATCCAGCAGGGCTCTTCTTATGTTCTTATGGTTTTAAGGGCAGCCCAACATAGAAGGCATTGCAGTAATCCAAACACAACGTTGCAAAAGCAGAGATCCATGTGGCCAGATTGGCTGAGCCGAAGAAAGGGGAGAGGAACCAGATGCAGCCGACAGAAGGTACTCTTGGCCACTGCACCGACCTGCTTTGCAAACAGCAAGGCGATTGGTGGTCGACTCACAAAATGTGCAAAATCATACTTTCTCGGACTAGATGGGAAATGAAGTCGTCAAGAGACATGAATGTGCCACAGGAAAGGCCAAACTAATTTGACATCCTGTTCCAGAAGATGAATCTTTTTTCTAATTAGAATCAATGGGCCGCACACTTCTAACCCCACAACGCCAATGCGCTGCTGGCACCCGTGTAATGCTGGTGTAGGTAGTCAGTATCTCATGCAAATCAGACAGGAAATGTAAAAGAAAAAGAAGAAGAGTTGGTTTTTATATGCCGACTTTCTCTGCCACTTAAGGAAGAATCAAACCTGCTTACAATCACCTTCCCTTCCCCTCCCCACAACAGACACCCTGTGGGGTAGGTGGGGCTGAGAGAGCTCTTAATGGAACTGTGACTAGCCCAAGGTCACCCAGCTGGCTTCATGTGGAGGAGTGGGGAAACCAACCTGGTTCACCAGATTAGCGTCCGCCACTCATGTGGAGGAGTGGGGAATCAAACCCGGTTCTCCAGATCAGACTCCACCGCTCCAAACCACTGCTCTTAACCACTACACCACACTGACCCATTTTCACATAAGCACAGTAAATGCCCTGGATTTCATCGTGTTAATACCCTTACCCTCCCATGGCTCTAAGATCACATCCCTAGACTATTTGACTTATAGTAAAGCATTTCATCTTTTCCCGATCAAGCCATAGAGCATGGCTTAATAGATCAACAAAATGGAGCTGGATTTGTCCAAAAATGGAAAGGAAGTTACATGTTTGCAGAAAGATCTGAAATCTTTTAACAAATTGGGGGATTAAAATGCCCCTAAATAATAGAAATGCCTGTAGCTTTAAGAAAATCATGCCCACTGAGCTCTCAGTGGCCGTAATGGAGGTTGCTAGGCAATCACAAACATGTTGCTGAGTATTCCAAGCCTTGGTGTCTTTAAATCAAAACCATGGGGTCGGGAGAGGTGGACTTTGACAAAAGAACCCTTGAAAGGGTCCCCTCCCCTGTCATTTCCATGCTGGAGAATCACTCACCAGGAAAACACCCGGTGGCAACCACTGGAGATTCACTACCCATATCACTCAGCCTGGAGCCTGGCCCGGAGTAAGCCCAGCCCGGTAGTGGCCACTGCACAACTGAGCCAGACTTTACCCAGGGAGAGATTGTCAGGGGTTGGGTGATGCCAATGTAAGAGTCATTCTAACTGTACAGAAGATGTCTTGATATTCCGGATAAACTGGATGACTTTATAAAAACGGAATCATAGAAATATAACAACGTTCAGCATGGTTGGGGGACAGAAGAACCACAGGGCCTTCTTCGGAGAGCTTTTCCATGGAGGGAGAAGCAACATCAGGGAGGGCTTCCACAGGACTCAAGCATAATTTCAACCTGGTATAAATTTGTAAACATGGATCGCCAGAAAACACACAGACAATCCCACCCCATTCATACTATCTCATAAGACATCTTAAAAAAACATCTGTTTCACTTTTGGAATTATGTAAACAGGCCAGATCATGGTAATAGGCTTGAAGTCAGCCCGGATCTCAGGTGAGATGTACCCCTTTTCCTACCCATGCTTGAGCTCTCCCTGTCCACGCTGACACTCATGGGAGAAAGGCTGACATGTTGCTTCCTCTGGTCTGTCATGTTATTCTTTCCTCCTGCTCATGCTTGGTCCACAGTAGTGGCCCTTCTTCCACTCTCCGTTCCCTCCACCTTCCTCATCCCCTAATCTAATTTCACTGCAGAATTGCTGCCTCTTCTGGAAGCTTACATCTTGTATTTGTGTACATGTGCACATCCATGTGTCCAATTCTCAACATGGCCCCATCTGTGGATACTTAACTCCGGAGACTGGAGCCATGGACAGACAAGCAAGATCTTTCTACAAACCAGAGACCAAATACAGGTTTGCAAAAATTAATCTGAAATCATAAAAAAAGAGGTGGTGGTGGTTTAAGCCTCCCCAAAATTACAGAAGCAGAACCTGTAGCTTTAAGAAACAAATGCACTCAGTGGCTGTTCCTAGGCGACCACACAGTATTGCCATCCTTGGTTTCAGTCGGTAAGAGGCAGGGGTAGGGAGCCAGGCCCTCTCCAAGGCTGTTTTGGCCTTTCAGAGAGGACTCATCGGGGCAGATCTGGCAGCAACCATCAGTCAACTTGATACCAAGCAACTTGCTCGATTCAGCAAAGACTGGCTCCTTGCGACTGTTCAACAGTAGCCACTCCAAGGAAGCCAGAGTGGTGTAGTGGTTAGAGTTTGAGGCTAGGACGTGGGAGACCCAGGTTTGAATCCCCATACTGCCATGGAGACTCACTAGCTGACCTTAGGTCACTTATCCCCAGCCTAACCTACCTCACAGGGTTATTGTGAGGATAAAATGAACATAAGAACATAAGAAAGGCCCTGCTGGATCAGACCAAGGCCCATCAAGTCCAGCAGTCTGTTCACCCAGTGGCCAACCAGGTGCCCCCAGGAAGCCCCCAAACAAGACGACTGCAGCAGCACCATCCTGCCTGTGTTCCCCAGCACCTAATATAACAGGCCTGCTCCTCTGATCCTGGAGAGAACAGGCATGCAGCATGACCAGTATCCATTTTAACTAATACCCATGAATACCCCTCTCCTCCATGAACACGTCCACTCCCCTCCCAAAGCCCTCCAAGTCAGCAGCCACCACCACATCCTGAGTCAGGAAGTCCCACAATCTAACCATGCATCCTGTGAAGAAACATTTCCTTTTATCTGTTTTGAATATGGAGGAAAGAAGAATGCTATTCACTGGAGGAAAGACGAATGCTATCCACTGCTTCGAGTCCCCACTGGGAAGAAATGTGTGGTACAAATGAAGTAAATACATAATGAATATAGTGGAAGGGTTTTTTTAAAAGGTAAGTTGAGGGACAGATGGGATGGAGCAAAGGAAGGAGGGAATGGTGTGAATATGGGGGCTGCCCGAAGAAGGGAAAGACAAAATAGTGTGGGGAGGGGGGTACAAGGGGAGTTAGGTGCCTCCCTCAAGTCTTTATGAGATTCCCCACCACACAATTGGGCCCAGCAGGGAAACCACTGGGCCATAGTTTTCCTAGGTACGAAGTACGAAATGTTTAATACGGTCCCAGACCAACAATAAAAACTTTTACATAATAGAAACAGTAGCTATATACATCAATACATCAATAAATATATAATCAAACATTCGTAGGGGAACTATTAAAAATATAAGCATAACTAGAACACAGTTAAAACTCATTCGTTGGGTTCGACCCATGCTCGTCTAGCCTTCATGATTCGCCATCCAAATTTGGCCATTTTAAAAGTTAGCTCAGAGTCTTTAACTGAGAGCAAGTTAGAAAGGCGAGTCGCTCTAGTGCTCCCTGAGTGGTCAGCTATTACAAGGGAAATGTCTTCTCTTATTTTATTATACATTTTGCAGTCATAAATGGCATGTTCAAGGGTCTCTATGCTCCCATCAGAACAAGGGCATAGACGTTCACCATAGGGGATCTTCTTGTATCTACCTTCCATTATAGCTGAGGGGAGAGCATTGCAGCGTAACAAGGTGAAGGCCCTCCTATAATCAGGATTTTCCAGATGAACAAGATATGGCATCGGGGTCACATTAGTAAGGGTATTTCGATTGTAACATTTTAAAGTCTATTCAGATCATGCTGTCTTTCTACGTCTCGTATTCTTTGCCTTATCAAGACCCTGGCCTGAAAATACTCCATAGATAAAAGTAGTTCTTGAGAGAGACCATAGAAGCCTAATTTTTTCTTCAGACTCCTCAACCAGGGAGAGGTAAAGGTGTCGTACAGGATCAGATTAACGAGTCCTTTAGGACAGAGTGCTATTTTAAGCCAATAAGAAATTGCGGCTATCCATATCCTCGCTTCAATCGTAACCTCCCCAGTCTCTATTCGGACTGCAGCATTAGACACACTGGAGGGGACTTGTAAAACAGCTCTCAAAATTTTAGATTGAATCTTCTCCATCTTGGAGTAATTTGCCATGGTCATAAGTGGCGCCCCATATAGCATTTGAGAAAGAGGTTTCGCCTTAAATAGGTAGAGGCTGCTGGGGGAAGGATGGAAGGAAAGCTGAAGATGGGGGAGGAGGTAAACATAGATTGGTTGGTGGGTTGGTTTTAGGAGAGAAGGAAGCAGGAAAAGGGAAGATGCTTATGGGGGCATTCGAGAAAGGGAAAGAGGAAATAGTGAGTGAGAAGAAAATGTGAGGCCCCCCACAAGTTTTTGCAGGCCCCCTGCTTATTATTTCTAATTCTCAACTGGTCCAGAAATTATGGATCAAAAAATCAACACAATGGGGCCAGTAACTGACAAGAGAGATTTCCCCCCATAAGCTTGTGGGGTGGGGGAGCCCCAGGTTTGCAGAAAAATATGAAATGTTTAAAATACATTGGGGACTAGAAAACCTAAAAATCATAGAAGCAATCTGGGGTACCCAGGTTCAAATCCCCACTCTGCCATCGAAGCTCACAGGATGACACTTGGGTCAGACACATGCTCTTGGCCTAACCTGCCTCACAGGGTGGTTGTTGTTGTGAGACTAAAACGGAGAATGATTTTGGAAGATGCTTTGGGGGGAAAAGGCAGGGTATAAAAATATCGGGAAAAAATAAGCAAGTAAGTTTTGGCCAGTCCTAACATTTACTATTAACCAGTCTATGTTTGTGTGGCCCCATGTCCTGCAGAAAAGGAGGAGACAGAGAAATGTTTAGGGTTACCTGTCACAGTACATTTCTCCTCCTAATAAGAGACCAAAGCTCACTCCAAACATCTAGGATAAACAAAACAGAACATTAAACTCCAATTCCCAAAGCCAAGAGTCCATCCTATCTATACTTCTTTACTGTGAGTGAAGTAGACCCACGTCCCTTCCCCCATATCGAACAGGTGCTTTTGCTTTGCTTTTTAAAGTACATTGCCCATTAAAAAAAATCTGCCGCCCAATATTTACTGCCATTTTCCGAAAGGAGAAGTCCCAGGACTTCTTTTTTTGTTTGTGTTGTTTTTAGCGGTGTGACCTTCAGCTTTATAGACCATGATAAAATGCACATGCCAGTACTACCAAAATGCTTTATTGCCCTGCATAAGATAAGGTAAATTACATTCGGTCACCCCGAGTACCTGGCTCTCTTTGATAGGCGCCTGAAGCGTTTCTATTAGGGAATGGCAGGTGCAGCCCAGGAATTGGTAGATGCTTGCCATTTCGAGGAATATTTCACGACGGCTGTCTTCCGAGTTTGACCTTCCCTTTCAGCTGCTTATCACAGCCAATAAACCCTGACTCATTAATTAGAGCCGCTCTCGACAGAGAAGGTACTTCAGAGAACAGGCGCTTGAAAGCGCAGGGCCTACCGGAGGATGTGGAATAGCCGGCCTAGGAACAATATCATCTATAAGTTAGCGTCGTTCCACAAGGCGACTTTGCCCAAATTTGTAGTTATCCGGGTCGGTATACGAAATCATCTGATTCACAATGCTTCGTGGAGTAATAAATAGGATGCTGCTTCTTTGAGAACTTCTCCAGCTCAGGATGTTAAACAAGGTTTGAAGCACGTATGGCTGGCTGGTTTTTGGCAGACCAGACAGCCAAAGCCTGCGATGCTCCGGTGCATGACAAAGGTCCTTAAACGTTAACTCCTAACTCACTATAAAACTCTTGTTTGCTTTGGAAGTCCTCGACCACAAAACCATCTGTTTTGAAGGCACACATGCAAACTTTCTTTAATGTTAACTGTGTGTGCTTGATGTGATTCCCGTTGATCGCTATGAACTTGCTGTGAACTATGGGCCCCTGACCTGGATGGCTTAGGCTAGCCTGATCTCGTCCGATCTCGGAAGCTAAGCAGGGTCGGCCCTGGTTAGTACTTGGATGGGAGACCTCCAAGGAAGTACAGAGCTGCTATGCAGAGGCAGGCGATGGCAAACCAGCTCTGCTTTGACTTGGATGGCACAGGCTAGCCTGATCTCATCAGATCTCGGAAGCTTAAGCAGGATCAGCCCCAGGTAGTACCTGGATGGGAAACCACCAAGGAAGTCCAAAGTTGCTACACAGAGGCAGGCAATGACAATCCCCCGCTGAACCTCTGCCTTGACCTGAATGGCCCAGGCTAGCCTGATCTCATCAGATCTCAGAAGCTAAGCAGGGTTGGCCCTGGTTAATATTTGGATGCAAGACCACCAAGGAAGTCCAGGGTCACTACATAGAGGTAGGCAATGACAAACCCCTGCTGAACCTCTGCCTTGACCTGAACCTCTGCCTCATCAGATCTTGGAAGCTAAGCAGTGTCAGCCCTGGTTACTATTTGGATGGGAGACCACCAAGGGAGTCCAGGGTTGTTGTGCAGAGGAAGTCAGTGGCCAACCATCTCTGTTCATCTCTTGCCTAAACCTGGTTGGCCTAGGCTAGCCTGATCTCATTGAATCTCAGAAGCTAAACAGGATCGGCTGTGGTTAGTACTTGGATGGGAGACCACCAAGGAAGCCCAGGGTTGCTACGCAGAGGCAGGGAATGGCACACCACCTCTGAATGACTCTTGCCTTGAAAACCCTACAGGGTCACCATAGGTTGGTGGCGACTTGATAGCACTTTCCACCCCCACATGGGTCTCTGATGAAGTGAGTTTAGACTGTGGAAAGTTTATAACCTGGGAAATGTTGTTGGTCTTTCAAGTGCTACTGGACTCAGAGCATGTAAAGGGAAACCTGAGCTAAGCTAAAATATTTTACAGCATTACAGTTAAGATTGCCAGCCTCCACGTGGTGCCTGGAGATCACCTGCTATTACAATTGATTTCCAGATGACCAAGATCAGCTCCTCTTGAGAAAGTGGCTGCATTGTAGGATGGATTCTATTATGTTATATCCCACTGAGGTCCCTGCCCTCCCCCAACCCCGCCCTCCCCAGGCTCCACCCCCAAAATCTCCAGGTATGTCCCAAACTGAAACCCTGGAGAGTCTCTGCCGGTCAAAGCAGACATGATTGACTTTGATGGATCAAGGGTCTGATTCACTATAAGGCAGCTTCCTGTGTGTACCCTGGATTTAAACATACATGTAGAAAGCCTGCATCCCCCCGCCCCGCTCAAATCTGCAGTTAGTGGAAATGTGGTTTAAAAGGTAACTGATCTCTGTTAAGCGATCTCAAACGTGTGCCTCTACCCTTGACTTGTCCTCATCTACTTTCCAAACATGATTTGAAAAGCACCTGGTTGGCCACTGTGTGAACAGACTGCTGGACTTGATGGCCCTTGGTCTGATCCAGCAGGGCCTTTCTTGTGTTCTTATGTAAACTGGCAACCCTAATAACAATGCTTGATGTAGTAGCCAAAAGACAGCATGAAGGACATACAGCAGGGGCAAATTGCCTCTTTTAATCTTCTGCAGGGCTCCACACAATTTTACACCTATGCTAAACTCACCCAGGCTTTTCCTTACTCCTGAAACTCCATCTTCTGGGGGCATGGTGGGGGGAGGTAGTTTTGAATTTCCGGCATTGTGCAGGGGGTAGGACTAGATGACCCTGGTGGTCCCTTCCAATGCTATGATTCTATGAAACGTCAATCATTCTTTCCTCATCTTTCTCGCATAATTTTTGCCCTGTTTTGCCAACAACATTCCTCTCCCTGTCTGTAAGTTGAAACATTTCTCCCGCCGGCTAGATTTTCATAAGCAGCTTCTTGAGAGGTGTTCTGCAAAACAGCGTTTTTCTGATCAAAGAATCACGCCGAGCAGTGCCGAACAGCTGAAGAGAGGAAACCCAACACATCCCATTTAAGCGGCGGACAGAATCTAAAGCTGCAGCTGGAATGCAAACATTTTTCAACATCATAATAAACAAAAACCCTGACGAAAATACAACGGATGTCACACTACACATCTGAGAAGACCTAATCAAGCAAAGGGGCAATTATTTTAATCATTTCTATCCCTGCTTCCTTATCTAATCTGAGATTACCACTTGAGTTTGCAGCTTCTCAGCTGCGGATTTATAAAAACACTGACTTGACTGTCAGTGCCGTCCTAAGCAGAGTTTACACCCCTCTACGCACACTGGCTTCAACGGGCTGAGAAGGGTGTTAACTCTGCGAAGGATTGTGCTGTGTGTTTTGAAGATGTGAGTCAGGGTGAGCAGATAAAAAACTGCTTAGAGTGGCAACATGCCGGGCAGCAGCTTGGGGAGTTCGTTTTCTGAGCCATGCTAACTTTTTCTTTTTCAGAGGCACAGCGGAAACATGCTGGGAGCCTTCCAGATAAAGCGCTCCTGACCACAGGGCCACTGCAAACATCGCAAGCCAACAGCTTCTGGCAGAGCAGTAAATTGAGAATGGCGGGGAAACTCAGGAGATCACAGTGACACATAAATATTTGAATTTTTAAAAAATCAGGTGAGGTTGTTAGTAAGCCGTCATAGTTAACTGAAAGTTAGTTACAAGAAGGTGAGGGGCTGTGGCTCAGTGGTAGAGCATCTGCTTGGCATGCAGAAGGTCCCAGGTTCAATCCCCGGCATCTACAGTTAAAGGGACAAGGCAAGTAGGTGATGCGAAAGACCTCAGGCTGAGGACCTTGGACAGCCGCCACCAGTCTGAGCAGACAATACTGACTTTGATGGACCAAGGGTCTGATTCAGTAGAAGGCAGCTTCATGTATTCATGTATTCATGTATTAGCTTCATGTGTTAGGCAGATGATGACAGGGAAGGCATCTTGGCCATCTTCTGGTCACTGGGGGTGTGTGGGGGGAGGTAGTTGTGAGTTTCCTGCATTGTGCAGGGGGTTGGACTAGATGACCCTGGTGGCCCCTTCCAACTCTATGATTCTATGTTCATGAGTCCTCTGTCAATTTATAAGGGGACTATTCAGAGAGTAGGGTCACCAACTGCAAACTGGGGGCCTGGAGTTCTCCTGGAATCGCACCAGATCTCCAGACTACAAAATTCATTCATGCTTCTTTTGAAGCATGTTTTGAAGCATGTTTTGAAGGAGAGGCTAGATGGCCATCTGACAGCAAGGCTGATTCTGTGAACTTAGGCAGATCAGGAGAGGGAGGGCAGGAAGGGTTGGGTCAGTGCTTGGCCCTCGTGGCCCTTTCTCATGCACCCAGGGTAATGCCAATCGATTGCCACTTTGGGGTAAGGAAGCGGTTTTCCTCCATGCCAGATTGGCCAGGGATCCTGGAGGGTTTGTTTTTTGTTTGCATCCTCTGGGCATAGAGCAGGGGTGTGTGAACCGGCAACCACTTGCCCAGGTTTGAAATGCTGACAGCAGCCCTTTCAGACTCCCAATGGGCAAGGCATGGTTCATTTGCTAATAAGGTCGAGAGCTTTTCTTTGCCAAAACCTTATCTCACCGGCCTTCGGTTCTTCTCCGGGAAAGTTGCTCTCACAACACCCGCAGTTTCCCCTCATTAGCTTTATAAAACAAAATTTATTTTTGAGAAGATAAAGAAAACACTCTCCATTCATAACAAGCAAAAACAATCCTACTAACTAGTAAGGGCCATCAGAAGGGAGAGAAACCGCTGACTCCAGGACGAGGCTAATGCCTTAAAAAACCTCCCCTACCGATCAAGGTTGAACACTTACAGCCCATTCCTGAGTTGGCGGCGTACAGGGATGGCGGGGAAGAGGCGTAGCGGCACCTCTTCCTAAGCCGATTCCCGTACACCGTTAAACCAAAAACAGCCGTTTCGTGGGTTTTTCTTGTTTAACTGGGGGCTTTTGCCCCATAGGGAACAGCGAGGCTGCACCTGCTAAAAAGCAGGCTCAGCACCGCCGTTCTTGGCGCCAGCATACCGGGCCGAATGGGGATAGGAAGCAGCCTAACTGGCGGCTCCTCCCCCTGGCCCGTCCCAGAACGCCCCCCCCCCCCTGTGCCAGCACGACCTCTCCGTGGAGGGGTGAGGCACGGTCCCGTGGCGCTTGGCCACCAGCGGGACTGGCCTCCCCACCAGCGTAAGTGCATGTAATCAATGTTTTACATGCACTTACCCGCTGGCGGCGGGGTCATGCCGCCTCCTAAGAGGTTTCACCCAGAAACCTCAGGAATGGACTGTTAGTCACTCTCCGGCGAGCAACATTCTTAAAGCCATACACCTGTTACTTCCATACAAGGGGTCACTGGGGGAGTGGGGGGGTGGAGTTGGTTGTGAATTTCCTGCGTTGTGCAGGGGGTTGGACTAGATGACCCTTGAGGTCCCTTCCAGCTCTGTGTTTCTGTGTTTCTATGCTGTACACACAGAGACAAAAAAAGAAAAGAAACCACAGGCGAAGGTGGTGTCAGCAGCAGAGACATTGTGCAGTTAGAGTTTCATATTTCCTTCCATCTTCAGTGCCAGGAAATTACGGTGCCCCTTTCTCTTTTTAGGTTCCGTTACCCTCCTCTTTAGGATGGGGGTGTAATGTTGAAGATGGGAGTGAATGCTGATGCAATGTTGGCAGCAGAGGATAAGACTCACAATAATGGGTTTAAATTGCAGGCGGAAAGGTACAGGCTGGATATTAGGAAAATGTTTTTTACAGTAGGAGTTGTTCGACGGTGGAATCCGCTGTCTAGGGAGGTGTTGAGCTCCTCCTCACTGGCTATCTTTAAGCAGAGGCTGGACAAGCACTTGTCAGGGATGCTCTAGGCTGATCCTATATTGAATTGAGCAGGGGTTGGACTAGATGGCCTCTAAAGCCCCTTCCAACTCTGTGATTCTGGGATTCTGTGAATGTAAGGCCAGAGCTCTATATAATTTAATAAGAATGTATTTATTCAGAAGAGTGATGTGTCAAATTCTCTAGAGATCTGCTCGAGTTGGCTTATAAAGTAAAAACAAAGACAATGAAATCATTTTTAACCCCTCCCGTAAAATTATCAATATTAAAACAAGCCATCTAAACAGCATTATGCAGCCTAAAATGATGTCTGCGAAACAGCCCTCAAGGCTGGAAGCTGACCATAAAAAACAGCTACCAAAGATGGAAGACTTCAATTAAAAGTCTGGGTGAAAGGAAATGTTTTGGCCCGCAGGTCAGCAGAGAAAGCGCCAGGTGAGCCTCATCTTGGAATTAATGGCACGGAAGACCCATTTGAAAGAACGGATATAACAACAATCCAATTTTGGAGGGGGGTGGGAATCGAAAAGACAGAAGGAAACTGTAGCTGCATGCCGCCTTTCTTGTAAACGAAGGGAAAAGTGTGTACTGGTCGCACGACACAGTAGATAAGGAGGCAACATTAACTTACAGATCCGGGGCCTGGAGAGCAAGCCCTGCAAGGAAAGGCTGAGGGACTTGGGAATGTTTAGTCTGGAGAAGAGGAGGTTGAAGGGGGACAGGATTGCTCTCTTGAAGTATTTGAAGGGCTGTTACTTAAAGGAGGGCAGGGAGCTGTTCCTAATGGCAGCAGAGGATAGGACATGCAATAAAGGATTTAAATTATGGGCAGAAAGGTATGGGCTGGATATTAGGGGAAACATTTTCACAGTAAGAGTTGTTCAACAGTGGAATGGGCTTCCTAGGGGGGTGGTGAGCTCCCCCTCACTGGCAGTCTTTAAGCAGAGTCTGGACAAGCACTTGTCAGGGATGCTCTAGGCTGGTCCTGCATTAAGCAGGGGGTTGGACTAGATGGCCTCTATGGCCCCTTCCAACTCGATGGTTCTATGATTTTGTGAGTAGATTTCATCATTAGAACAGTCTTGCTTATTTGGTGTATGTTTCCCAGAACTGGGTGTTTTGTTTCTATAAAAAAAAATTAATACATTTAACAGATGGGATCTTTCTGAGTTCCATAGCCTGATGAATAATGCTGCCAGCCGCAACATTATTTTTTAAAAAAATTCCCACACTGAGTTTAAGATCTCCAAAGAAGTGCTTGGGGGTTAATAAACTCAAATATCTGCTACTCACCAAATCTCACATCTGCAAAACCCTTCTGGGAAATTATATTAACATTACATTACAACGAAGAAGCCATAAACCCATTGGGTTGCATTTCCCACCCGGTGGGGGATTATGCCTCGAAAGAAAGGAGAGCCTCTCTTTGTATCTGAGAAATCCGATAGATACTGAGATCATTTCATTCTGCATTGGGTATATTTTTTCCCCAAGATGAAAGCAGAAATACCATTTTGACTATTACGAAACAATGGACTCTTCACATAGGGAGAAAGAGAAACGGAGAAATGGTTGGCAAAGGATTTAATACTGACAGCTGTTCAGTGTCAAAGGACATTAATTTAGATTTTTTTTTTAAAAAAAAAAGTGAAGCATTATTGACAAAGGACAAGCATCTGATTTTTTTTTCCTGCTGGACCCAACATTTAGCTTTATATTTTGGACAGTAAATGCTACTTACTCCTGTCCCCTGCTGGAAACTTGTATCCTGAAAGCTCGTATATTACATTTGTGACAATGGAGTACAATCAGAATAATGGATTGTAATGGAGAATAATGGAGAGCCAGCGTGGTGTAGTGGTTAAGAGCAGTGGTTCGGAGCGGTGGAGTCTGATCTGGAGAACAGGGTTTGATTCCCCACTCGTCCACATGAGCGGCAGAGGCTAATCTGGAGAACCAGATTGGTTTCCCCGCTCCTACACACAAAGCCAGCTGGGTAACCTTGGGCTAGTCACACTCTCTCAGCCTCACCTACCTCACAGGGTGTCTGTTGTGGGGGGAGGGGGAGGGAAGGCAATTGTAAGCCGGTTTGAGACTCCTTAAAGTTAGAGAAAATTGGCATATAGAAACCAACTCTTCTTCTTCTTTCCATGAGGATACTTTGGCAGGGGGGCAAAGGTAATTTTGAAACGTTACTGTGTAATTCACTGTTAAAAGTACCGCCGTATCTTCTTCCCTCTTTGCAAATAATGAGATAGCTATTATTTTGTTAGTCCAACTGCAGCCAAGTTGTATTTGTCTTTACAGCAAACTTGGGAGCTTGCATTTGACCCACTATGCGCTTGTGCGACTCCCTGGGAAATAGCCAAGTTGCCTTTAATTAAGTGTACAAAGGGTATATTTGTTCCAAGGTGCCGTATCGATTGCGGCCAGCATCTGTATCAATCAATCATTGCAATTTAAACCTCCTGACTTTTCATTTAATCAATGAAGATACAAATCAAACTATTTTGAAATGTAGATGAATTAATTCTTACCCGGGGATGGGGGATGCCAATATGAGGAGGAGATATATCACTTCGGCGATTCACAGCCTGTTTAAAAATCCCACTGACTCCGGTGGGTTATAATTGGTTGCTGGGAGAGAAAACACTGGAGAGAGATATGGGGTTACTTCGGCAGCCCGAACCACTGTCTACCAAAGAAATAATTTTGACAGGCAGTCAATCTCTCGGTCCAAATTCTTTTTTATAAATTTTTATGAAGCTCTGGCATGATCCCTTTTAAACTGTTTAAACCATGGTGAGAATTTGGACCGAAATTTATAAAATCTTTTACCTCCCCCCGGTTTCAAACCATGCCAATGGCTTGGATAGCTGGACATTACTCCCGAACACAGTGGGCCTCTCAGAGCCTATGTATTTGTGGGGCTGCAGTTCCAGAGGACCCTAACTCATTACACCTTATCCTGTCCTCTCTACACAGAGCCCGGACTTAAATTCTCGGAGCGTTTCTAAAGGGCCTAAATCTTTTTCCAGATCCAAAGAATCCGCTCTTTCCCCTATCAGACGCCAATCCTGATGTTTCCTACGAAGTGTCACTCCTTGCTTTAGCAGCCAAGAAAATCTGAGCTAAAGCTGTTTTTAATCTGGGAATTTAACATATTTAATTACTAGCTTCTTGGGGGTCAGACTGTTTTAAAGTTATTTTAATGTTATTGTATGTTATTTTAATGTTTTTTTAATGCTTTGTATGGTGGATTGTGAGGGCCTTCGGCCGCAGACAATAAACTTTATATATCACTAAATAAATAATTTACAGAATGGAAGCCAATGACTTCAGCAGGATTTAGGCTATGGCGAGGGGGGTAATTTCTAACATTAGGGGCCAACATCAACTTGGCCTTGTATAGCAAATGCCAGATGTGCAGCCTCGTGTGATGAGGTGTGAACGCCCTGCCCCAGTTAGGCTACTCATAGGGTTGCCAACTCCAGATGGGAAATTACTTGTTGAGATTTGGGGTGAGGCCTGGGAGGTTTGCCATTTGCCTGCCCTCAGTGGGTAAACATCCTCTCTCCGCCCCAATCCCCCATTAGGGTTGCCAGGTCCCTCTTCCCCACCAGTGGGAGGTTTTGGGGGTGGAGACTGAGGAGGGCGGGGTTATGGGAGGGAGGGACTTCAGTGCCATAGAATCCAATTGCCAAAGCGGTCATTTTCTCCAGGGGAATTGATCTCTATTGGCTGGAGATCCGTCGTAATAGCAGGAGATCTCCAGCTAGTACCTGGAGGTTGGCAACCCTATGCCCACAGCAGGCAAGTATCCACTCTCAGCTCCAGTCTCCCACCCTTGAGAAACTAAGGTGTGTTTGTGGGGAGGGGGAAGAGGCTGGAATATGGCCTCCATAGTGATGCTCTAGGACCGTGTTGGCGAACCTATGGCACGCGTGCCGGACTTGGCACGCCGAGCCCTCTCTGTGGGCACGTGCGGGTAAGTTGAGCAGCCGTCGCGTCTGCCTTCCCTGGACTCGTGAACTGCTCCGCGCTGCCTGCAGGCAGCTTTGTTCAAAAGCATGCCAAATGCAAACTTTTACCTTTCAATAAAAAGTTGTTTGTATCATTGAAAGCTCTGTTATTGTTTTTTTCTTTTAAGGCAAAAGATGTTAATAATGTATGTGTTGTTTTTTCTAAACTAAAACCTCAGTATTCAGGTTAAATTGCTGTGTTGGCACTTTGCGATAAATAAGTGGGTTTTGGGTTGCAGTTTGGGCACTCGGTCTCTAAAAGGTTCGCCATCACTGCTCTAGGACTTTCCCCATGTCTCTGTGGTCTTTACCACAGAGATTAGGGGAAATTCCTAGAGTGTCACCCAGAAGTGGCATCACATCCTCCCCAAACTCCACCCTCCCCAGGCACCGCCTTCAAAATTTTGAGGCACACACACACACAAACAAACAGGGCAGTTACAAGTAACACTCTAACACAATTCTGCCTGGCTTCGTCTTCCTTTTTGCAGACAAGCAACAAAAGAAGCTCAAAAGAATGGCCGGGACGCCTGCGCAGGAGAAAACTGAGGAATTTGAGCCGTGGCAACGTGAGTGAAAGTTACCTGCTGGCCCCCATAAAAGTCCCAGTTGTCATCATCTAATAACAAGCTTCAAATGTGGCAAAGAAATCTTTTTAGGTGTTTTTGGCCTCCAGAAAGAGGCGGGTCGCTCCAATTTCGGCCTGCGAGCACAGGTTTCTGTTACACCCCCCGCTCCATGCACAGCGGCAAATTGGCGAAAGGACAAACCATGAAACATTGCAGGCCACGATATCCTACAGCAATCCTACAGCAATCCCCAAAAGCCATTACATATCTCCGTACTGAAGGAAGACACATTTCTTATTTTTCCCTCCCTTCCTTTTTAATCTTCTAGCAGCTCTGACAACGATCAAAATCCCTCGCGGGGACCGGCTCTCCAGGTGACAGATTGACAACTAATTGACAAACTAAAGAGCCTTGGAGGAGCAGAAAATTGAAATGGGTGGGGGGAAGAAGCACATTCCGGCATCCCCCGCCTGCCATCGAATCTGGTCGCCTATTAGTGTACACCATGCTCCTATGCCCAGGCGCACACTTGTATTTGACGCAGGTTAAAACGCTCTGCGGCGGTGGCCGAAGGCGAGGTGGGGCGGACAGGGGGGCGACGGGTTATAAAACTCATTTGTCTTGACAGGCTATCGGAGGTCCGCTCGGCATCTGCAATATCCCAGCGAAGGGCTGCCCCGATGCACTCTGAACTTCAACCGAGCTTGGTAATATCGTACCGACAGCCGAGGAGACACAATTGCAGGCGATTCCTTTGACATGCGGACACAAAAAGATACAGGTGGGGAGTCCGCCTGTTCCATGAGGCGCCCGGTTTTGTTTGAGTGTGTACTTTCCCATTGCAGAACATTTTAACGTGCATCAAATACAAGCTTGTGTCAGGGCATAGGAGCATGGTGTACACTAACAGGCAACTAGATTCATTGGCAGGCAGTAATGGGTTTAAATTGAGGGCGGAAAAGTACTGACTGGATATTAGGGGGGGGAATTTACAGTGAGAGTTGTTGGACAGTGGTATCGGCTGCCTAGGGAGGTGGTGAGCTCCCCCTCACTAGTAGTCTTCAAGCGGAGGCTGGACAAACACTTGTCAGGGATGATCTAGGCCAGTGGTTCACAAACACTTCGGGCCACCGCCCCCTTGGTTCCACAAACTCAACCCTACAGCGACCCCTACCTAAAAAGCATTATTCAAAGCCGAGGTTTGCATGACTCACTAAAGAAGATAATAACCATAAAATGTCCAAACAGTAACAATTAATTGCTCATCTATTCAAAATCAAATTAAAACTTTTTAGTTGAAATTTATTCGACGAAACTGATGAACTTGACTCAGTGGTACCAGCTCTTCAAAGTCTGGAAAAAAATTCTGATATTTTCCACTAAATTTTCCAGCATGGCGCCATAGCTTGATCTATTGTAAATCAGTGAACAACACAGTTGAAGGGGCCCCACCTCTAGCACCCCCCTGCTGCCCTCTTGCCTCTTAGCACCCCCCTAGGTAATCCCACCCCCCCCCCAGGGGGTGGTACTGCCCAGTTTGGGAACTACTGCTCTAGGCTGATCCTGCATTGAATGGGGTTAGGACTAGATGGCCTGTATGGCCCCTTCCAACCCTGTGGTTCTATGAGACATCACGAGTAGAATACAGTAGCAATAAGCTTCCAGAGTTGGCCGAGTGGGGAATCATACCCAGGCCTCCCGGGTCCTAGTCTGACCTTCTAACCACTACACTTTAAGCAGAGGCTGGACAAACACTTGTCGGGGATGCTCTGGGCTGATCCTGCCTTGAGCAGAGGGTTGGACTAGATGGCCTCTATGGCCCCTTCCAGCTCTATGATTCTATACTCAAGGCAATTAGAGCAACATCACACCCCAATGAAACAAGTACACCCAAAGAATCTTACTAGACCAGATGAAGGCTTATTCTGGAATAAAAGATGGAGATATTCTAAAGAAGGGGTCCCCAATGTGGTGCCCATGGGCGCCATGGCACCTGCCAAGTGTTTTTAGAGAATGGGTGGGACCAAGTGGGGCTTTTTCCCAGCAAGGCTGCTGATTGGCCATTGGAGATTTGACGGGCGTAAATGAAGTAAATAAATAAATAAAACAATTCCTGAATTGGAGACTTTGCCTGCCTTTGAAAACACGTGATAATAGAAAAAGAAGACACCACTGTACTAATGCTGAATAGTTAGGAAATAAGCACAGGAGCGACACAACAATATTATCACAAAGTGCAAAAAAGTTCTATTGAGAAAGCTACAAGTAGTAAGCAACATCAATAAAAAACAAATTGTCCAACATGATCCTATATCTACAAAGTCCAATAATCACTGATGTATGTATCTTTAAAGTAATAAAGCAGCAGTAACATTGCTTTGAGAGATGGTACGGGGATACGGCCGTTTCAAATTTCTTCAATTCAATTCTTCATCAGTTCCCCAAACATCAAAAAAACTTGATTTTAGAAATTTTTTGACTGCAGTTCAAAAAAGGATAGTCACCATGTTCCACTTAGGATACAGCCAGTGCAGCAGTACATACTCGTACTTTGCCAAAGGCTTAATAAATGGCTATCTATTTAGCCTTTGGCAAAGTACAAGTATGTACTGCTGCACTGGCTGTGTCCTAAGTGGAACATGGTGACTATCCTGTATCATTAACTGCAGTCAAAAAATTTCTAAAATCAAGTTTTTTTGATGTTTGGGGAACTGATGAAGAATTGAATTGAAGAAATTTGAAACGGCCGTATCCCCGTACCATCTCTCAAAGCAATGTTACTGCTGTTTTATTACTTTGAAGATACATACGTCAGTGATTATTGGACTTTGTAGATATAGGATCATGTTGGACAATTTGTTTTTGTATTGATGTTGCTTACTACTTGTAGCTTTCTCAATAGAACTTCCTTGCACTTTGTAATAATATTGTTGTGTCGCTCCTGTGCTAATTTGAAAACACATGAAGCTGCCTTATACTGACTCAGGCCCTTAGCCCGTCAATAGGGTTCCCAACTTCCAGGTGGTGGCTGGAGATCTGCTGCTATTACAACTGCTCTCCAGGCGACAGAGATCAGTTTCCTGGAGAAAATGGCCGCTTTGGCCATTGGACTCTATGGCACTGAAGTCCCTCCCCTCCTCAAACCCCATCCTCCTCAGGCTCCACCCCCAAAATCTCCAGGGATTTCCCAACCCGGAGCTGGCAACCTTGGCATCAAGGTCAGTATTGTCTATTCAGGCTGGCAGCGCCTCTCCAGGGTCTCAGGAGGAGGACTTTCATATCAACAACCACCTGATCATTTGAGCTGGAGATGCCAGAGATTGAACCTGGGACCTTCTGCACACAAAGCAGAGGTTCTTCCACTGAGCCACAGCCCCTTTTCTAGGAATGAACACCAGGTTTGGACCCTGTTAGAAACACAGGGAGGGAGACCCCCACATGTAGAAGTCATACACTGTGAAACGTAAATGTTTTAAGTAATTCAAGAACGTGGCACACGGCAGAAAGTAGATGGGGAAAGCCATAGGGGAAGCATTATGAGAATGCGCTGCAAAGTAAAACCTCCACATCATTTATATTGCATTGGATTTAATGCTCAGAAATATATATATATCTACAAGGGTTATTATGACCATAGCTTTATAACTAAAGAAACCATGAACTGAAGCACTGTTGATCTGGAAAATAGGTTTTCCAAGGCAGATCGCTGCTAGAGACCAGAAAAATAGGAATTGCCAATGAAATTCCTCCAGAGGGTTTGTACGACCTGCTATTATAGATTTCATAGGACAGCTTTTCTGCGGTGCATTTTTTGTTTCGTCACCATGAGATTTCACCTTTCATCCGCTCGTTTACGATAAACTCTCTCAATGAGCCAACAGCCAGAAATTCACGGAAGAGTTTCCACTGGGAAGTCTTCCTATTGACATGAAAAGCACCGTGATTTGTGTTGCCTCCCTCATTCATTTCTATGAAGTTTACGGCTTCCAGTGGCTGAATTGTTACTCTGGGGGACTATAAATACAGTGGTGTGATGTTTGTTTTACTTTTAACTTAACACAAAGGAGGGGGGGCTATTTGCACTTCGGGGGCCTTGCTTTCCCAGCTTTCCCGGAAGGACAAACCCTTTCTACTTCGAAATGCAAAAAACGTCACAACGCCAGCTCTTCACAAAAGCTCCCAACTGGTACTGCTTATGTGCAAAATCAAACAAAAGCCACCAAATGAGGCAGAATTTCCATTGTTAGCAAATTACACGGCTAATCTCAGCCCATTTTTACCAGCTCGAAATGCCAAATAATCAAGTCACCTTTAATGAACTGTAAAGCCATGATATTCATTCAAATGTGCCATATCGATCCCAGCTTGCTGGGTAACCCATCCGTCATGCCAATTTAAAGTTCCTGACTGCTGCGGAAGCAATAAACATACTCAATGCTCCATGAAAACTATCGATAATCCAGCAACATGTTTCTAAGAAACTTGCCAGTAATCCAGTATTTGAAGGGCTGTCGATAGCCTGATTGCTGCCTTCCGTCACCAGATGTTCTGAGCGGAGTTTGCTACTTGGTAGTTTTCCATTGCCTTGGAGTTCTGCATTCTATCAAAAATGCCAGGCAGAAATTCTAGCAAAGAAACGTACAATAATTATGTTATTATTTGCGTTGATTCCATTCATACTCCTGTTATTGTATCAAAAGCATCATATTGCCAAGCTTTCAAGACTGAGGGCAAATGTAAATTTGTAAAGTTGGGGTTGGACTAGATGACCCAGGTAGTCCCTTCCAACTCTATGATTCTATGATAGTCTCAGCATATGCTTCTTCAGACGATTTCTCACCACCCTCTAGGGTTCTAGGCCAATCTCCAGGTACTCACATATATATACACAAAAAGTACCACTGATGCACTGGATAAGAAAGTTTTATGTGGTTTCAAAAACATGGTTTCCAACAAAAGATTCCAGTTATGCAACAAAACAATTTATACAAGTTGCCGCAATCCATGCAAGTTTACAAGATTTCGCGAATCTTATCCTTGTTTCGCTAACTGCATTAGCTTCATCAGAAGTCTGTTGCTGCTGTACAGGAAAATCTTGACTTTTTGATTTTGCTCCTGTTGCCAAGCAGATCAGTTATATTTATAAAGACAGACCATACTGTTTTGTGCACAAGCCTCTTTTTCGCTGGTCTGCGAACCGGGGAACCCAAAAGGCTGGACTCTCATAGCCAATCATCACATTTTACCACATGGATGGGGAGAAGGCGCTATATGCAGTCCTCCCAATATGTACAACCACTAGGGTTGCCAACCTCCAGGTACTAGCTGGAGATCTCTTGCTATTATAACTGATCTCCAGGTGACAGAGATCAGTTCACCTGGAGAAAATGGCCACTTTGGAAAGTGGACTGTATGGCATTGAAGTCCCTCCCCTCCCCAAACCCCGCCCTCCTCAGGCTCCACCCCAAAAACCTCCCACTGGTGGTGCAGAGGGACTTGACAACCCTACCACCCTCTTCAACATGGAAGCCAATCCTCAATCTAACTTCTATCAAGCTGTGCATTTGAAGAAGAAGACATGGTTTTTATATCCCACTTTTCTCTACCTTTACGGAGTCTCAAACCATCTTACAATCACCTTCCCTTCCTCTCCCCACAACAGACACCTTGTGAGGTAGGTGAGGCCGAGAGAGTTTGAAGAAAACTATGACTGGCCCAGTTTGGACAGCAGAAGACTAGACGGTCAGTCCAGATCTCACTCACCTGGTAAAATAAAGATGTTATCCACCTTCCTCCCTTGTTAGAAACTGGCATCAGTCAGGCTAAATACCTGCAAGAGATGAGGAACAAACACTCTGCTTAGATCCCATTCAACTGGCAAACAGGGTTGCCAGCTCCAGGTTGGGAAATACCTGGAGATTTTGGGAATGGAGCCTGAGGAGGGCGGGGTTTGGAGAGGGGAGGGACTTCAGTGCCATAGAGCTGGTCTGAGTAGACAATATTGATTGACCAAGGGTCTGATTCAATATAAGGCAGCTTCATGTGTTCAAAGTCCAAATCCAATGTTCATCTAAACACCATGAAACTTTTAGGGGAGGGGTCATGGCTCAGTGGTGGAGCATCAGCTTGGCATGCAGAAGGTCCCAAGTTCAATCCCTGGTATCTCCAGTTAAAGGGACTAGGCAAATAGGTGATGTGAAAGAACCTTTTCTGGCTGAGACCCTGGAGAGCCGCTGCCAGTCTGAGTAGACAACACTGACTTTAATGGACCAAGGGTCAGGTTCAGTAGAAGGCACTTTCATGCATTCAACTTCACTCAAATAATAAGGGGGAAAGAAAAGAGAGTTTACATGTCAGAATATCCTGCTTGATTGACTGACTTCTTAGATTTGCTGGTTACAATGAGTAAGCTTTCTGAGAAAGCCGCAAAGTAACAGGAAACAACCAGCAATCTAGTGTCCAAATTCCCAACATGAAAACAGAGTACCGCGTTGTTATAACCGTCTGTCGTTGCTGCACAGTATGTACATTCCATAGGATCAACAGCATTGATTAATTACAACATTGCTTTATGTCATGTTCAAGCATTAACGCATGGTTGGAAGTCTAGAAGTATTAATCCGTAATCACTCAGCTTGGTGCACATAATTTGGACTCCAGACATTTCATAACAGAAATTCTGGACAACCGTCAAGCGGTCTTTTCAGCGGACGCAGTAATTGCTATAAGTGTTGATACGAACCGAACCGAAAGCAGCCGAAATTAAGGAAATGCTCGGTTCTCTTTCTTCCAGAGGCGAGGAAGCAGGGCGGGAAAGGGATTACTTTGGCCCTTCCAGCTGCAATTAGAGATGAAATATGCAAAAATCAATATTTATGAGAAGCAGAGCGGATCGGTGCCATCCATCTGACGTGGCTGCCTGCGCCGTCTTCCCCGGCACGCCGTAACTTATACACTGCACAAAGCAAGGAAGCCAGCCAAGGACTTAGTTCCGCAGATGGACCGTTCTGTTCCCTGCAAACTTGGATGGGAGCAAAGAGGCCCGGCTTGCCAGGTTGTGAACTTTTCAAACACTTGCGCCATATGTGTATTAGCGATTGGATGTGGGTTTTTTTCTAACACAATGAATTACAGAGGGGCTCCCTCGGGCTCCAAATGGGCCCGTTTTCAATTTTCTTTTTACCTTCCAAGCTCCACACTTTGGTTGGTTTCTCTCCGCACCCCGCACCCCCCAGCCAGGGCTGTGCTGGCTTGCAGAAGGAAGAACAAGGACAAATGGCGAAATGGCATGTCCCGAAAGAGAGCTCTCTCTTTAATAAAGCCTTCTGCTTGAATTAGAGGACGTCTAGAGGGACCAAACACTGAAGGGGCGGAGAAGCTGAGGCAGGGGGGAGGAAACTAGCAGCTCTGAAAATTAAATGAGTGCCGGGTCTAAACGACATGAATTACTAGTCTGGTAGGAAATAAAATGGAAAAATGCCCGGCTCACTCTGCCCAGTGAAGACTCTCCGAGGTATTCATGGCAAGGGGCTTTCGAAACCCGCAGAACTGAAATTATCCTTCAGCTTCCAGTTCATTTAAATGTAGAGACAGCTACGGTTTTTGAAAACGCTTAGGGGGAAACAATCCCATTGACTCATTTTTGCAGAATGGTGGTTTGAAAACTCCAGGCCACTGAAGGTAACAGAATGAAAATGCAAAGAGGCCGTGAGGTAGGTGGGGCTGAGAAGCTCTAAGAGAGCTGTGACTAGCCGAAGGTCACACAGCTGGCTTTATGTATCAGAGTGGAGAATCAAACCCAGTTTGCCAGATTTGCCTCCGCCGCTCAAGTGGAGGAGTGAGGAATCAAACCCGGTTCTCCAGATCAGAGTCCACCGCTCCAACAGCATGCTCCTCTGATCCTGGAGAATACGACTAGTATTCATTTTGACTAGTAGCCATGGATAGCCCTCTCCTGGAATGGATGGAAAGCGCATTATTCAGCATGTGTGAGAACGCAGTCTGTTTAGGATGCCCCTGCAAGTTATTGGATGGGGGAGGCACTTTTAAGTAAACAGCTATTCTAACAGGTAATTTTAATTTGAGAGCCAGCGTGGTGTAGTGGTCAAGAACGGTGGACTCTGATCTGGAGAACCAGGGTTGATTCCCCACTCCTTGACATGAGCGGCGGAATCTAATCTGGCGAACCGAGTTGGTTTCCCCACTCCTACACATGAAGCCAGCAGGGTGATATTGGGCTAGTCACAGTTCTATTAAGAGCTCTCTCAGCCCCACCTACCTCAAAGGTGTCTGTTGTGGGGAGGGGAAGGGAAGGTGATTGTAAGCCGGTTTGATTCTTCCTTAAGTGGTAGAGAAAGTCAGCATATAAAAAACCCAACTTTTCTTCTTCTTAAACCAAAGCTGCATATAACACACCTGTATTTGGACATTTTAATTATGCTGCTGATGTTTTGTTCTACCCTGGCATGTAGGGTTGCCAGGTCCCTCTTCGCCACCGGTGGGAGGTTTTTGGGGCAGAGCCTGAGGAGGGCGGGGTTTGGGGAGGGACTTCAATGCCATAGAGTCCAATGGCCAAAGCGGCCATTTTCTCCAGGGGAACCAATCTCTGTCGCCTGGAGATCAGTTGTAATAGCAGGAGATCTCCAGCTACTACCTGGAGGTTGGCAACCCTAAAGGCATGGCTTCCCTTATTGTTACCCTTCTGTAAGAGACTGTGTCACGTTATGTGCTAAAGTGCAATCCCATGATGTATCACAATTGTCCTTTATGCCAAAGAGAAGCTGTGGAAAGATCATCACAAGACATAATTTCTTTGTCAGTGGGGGTTGCTAGGAGACAGAGGATCTTTTTTTTTTTTTGGTATTGGAGAACTGATCTCTCAGGAGCAACCGAATTTACATGATCAATCACACTGACGAAGGGGGTATTTCTCCTAGAAAGATCTTTCTTGGCTGAATATTGTCTCCATTACAACTTGTGGAGCCCGAAAATAAGGGGGCGGAACAACCTCTCAAAAAGAAACAAGGAAGACGTCACAGCTGTATTCGAGAACCACCGGTAATGCACAGATGTCAAAATATTGCTTAAAACGTTACAGCCTTGTATTCACTTCCTCAATCGGGCCATACTAAACATGTTTTAAACAGAAACGAGTGTGACGGAATTAAATATTGCTTACTGGTTAATAACTGTCTTCGGGATTGCCACCTAAGGATTTTCATAGCGTTTGAGTAGACCATTTGATTGAGAGATTGGACTATTTATGTTTTAACAAAAGCTGGATTTTCCCACCAATATTTCAGCTTTTGGACTAATTTTTTTTTATTTGCCGAGCCAGACGTTTCATAGGCTATTACCTGCTATTATTACCCACTAGTCAGACTATTAGCTGCAATGTAGAAAAATCAGTCGTTGGTATGTTTGGTCAAGAAGTCTCAGAAGGGATTTTCTTCAATAAGAAGACTACCCCCAGGCTAGGGACGTGTTCCTTCAAGGGGAGTGCATCCCCATCCAGAAAGGGTGACACCTTAGGAACATAAGAAAGGCCATGCTGGATCAGACCAAGGTCCATCAAGTTCATCAGTCTGTTCACACAGTGGCCAACCAGTTGCCTCCAGGAAGCCCACAAACAAGACGACTGCAGCAGCACCGTCCTGCCTGTGTTCCACAACACCTAATATATTAGGCATGTTCCTCTGATCCTGGAAAGAATAGGTATAGGAATAGAGGGCCACGGCTTCCTTGATGGAGTCAATCCATTCCTGCTGCCTTCCACTTTCCCCAGCATTCTTGCCTTTTCCAGTGACCCTTCTCTTCTCATAATGTGACAGAAGTAAGAACCTAAGAAAAGCCCTGCTAGTTTATACCAAGGGCCATCACGTTCAGCAGTCTGTTCACACAGCGGCCAACCAGGTGCTTCTAGGAAGCCGCCAAACAAGACGACTGCAGCAGCATTTATCCTGCCTATGTTCCAGAGCACCTAAGATAATAGGCATGCTCCTCTGATACTGGAGAGAATAGGCATGCATCATGACTAGTATCCATTTTGACCAGTAGCCATGGATAGCCCTCTCCTCCATGACCATGTCCACTCCCCTCGTAAAGCCTTCCAAGTTGGCAGCCGTCACCACATCCTGGGGCAGGGAGATAATGGGAGATTTTTTAAATAACAACAAACTAGCCAGCAAACCTGTCACTGTTGTGGTTTTATGTTATATTATCAACACTTTTGCTTTTTGTGTTTGCTCATTATTTGTATACTGTGATACATGTTTTGCAATTTAATTGAACCTTTGTGGTTACTACTATTTTGTGAAACTTTCGAGTAGCTACAACTGATTAGATAAACGCCTTGTAACCTCTGATGCTTTACACATTTTTTCTCTCTGTCTCCTATCAGAGGTTTCTCCCCCTTCTTTTTCGTTGCCTTCTATGGATGCATAAGACTGAGGATTCAACTCCTCTGAACTCAGAATTTTTTTAAACTCCAGCTTAATGCACTCTCGGTTTCTCTTCTTATCACAAACTTCCTTTTCTTCTTAGATAACGGTCCCCACCCCCACTCGTTTTTGGTTCTTAATACATGATAAGAGTTTCTGGACCCCTTTCTTTATTCCAGCATCTTTGTTCCATCTGAGTTCACTAATATTTATTAAATATTTAGACTTCTGACTTGCGGCCCATTGAATCATCACTAATCCTTTTATGATGTTTTATATTCTCATAGCTTTATTTTAAACTGTAATCGCCTTATCAAAAGGATCATTTTTTAAAAAGAATCTCATACAGAACCACCCTATTGGGGGGGGGGCGTTAATTCCCAAACGGTATGCTTTGTGGCCCGTACAATCTTCTTAAAGGCCAACACTTTCGGGAAATTATAATGTTAAAAATAACCTCCATTTCATCTTTCTTCTTCTTCAGATTTCTATCACTCTGTTAGATTGTTGGTTCATTTTTTTTATATGTGCTGAGGTACATGTTAAGATAAGCGTTCCACAGAATGGCTACAACTTCCTTCTTGTTCCTCACTCTCTATGGATTGAAGAAAACTTTCTGTTTGGAATTAATTAGAAAGGCTGCTCTGTACTTTAGAGATAAGGACATAAGAAAAGCCCTGCTGGATCAGACCCAGGCCCATCAAGTCCAGCCGTCTGTTCACACAGGGGCCAACCAGGTGCCTCCAGGAAGCCCACAAACAAGATGACTGCAGCAGCATTATCCTGCCTGTGTTCCACAGCACCCAACACAATAGGCCTGCTCCTCTGATCCTGGAGAGAATAGGTATGCATCATGACTAGTTCATTTGGACTAGCAGCCATGGGTAACCCTGTCCTCCATAAGACCATAAGAAAGGCCCTGCTGGATCAGACCAAGGCCCATCAAGTCCAGCAGTCTGTTCACACAGTGGCCAACCAGGTGCCTCTAGTAAGCCCCCAAACAAAACGACTGCAGCAGCACCATTATCCTGCCTGTGTTCCACAGCACGTAATATAATAGGCATGCTTCTCTGATCCTGGAGAGAATAGGCGTGCGACTAGAATCCATTTGTACTAGTAGCTATGGATAGTCCTCTCCTCCATGAACATGTCCACTCCCCTCTTAAAGCCTTCCAAGTTGGCAGCCATCACCACATCCTGGGGCAGGGAGATAATGGGGGATTTTTTTAGCACTGACAAGGTGGGCCATAACCCTCCAGTATGGGTACGCGTGTGTTAAATACTTGCCATAATTAAACATATGTGTTGGATGTAATGTTCCCAGCCTTCAGGTGGTGGCTCTGCCGCTATTGCAACTGATCTCCAGGCAATAGAAATCAGTTCCCCTGGAGAAAAGTACTTGAAGATGGTTATCATATCGCCTCTCAGCCTTCTCCTCTTCAGTCTAAACATACCCAGCTCCTTCAACCTTTCCTCATAGTACTTGGTCTCCAAACCCCTCACCATCTTTGCTGCCCTCCTCTGGACACATTCCAGCTTGTCTACCTCCTTCTTAAACTGTGGTGGCATCCCATCTAAGTACTAACTAGTACAAACCCTGCTTAGCTAGCCTGCAAAGGGCAGAGGTGAGATGAGGTGGTTCGCCATTGCCTGCCCCTGCAGTGCGACCCTGGGCTTCCTTGGTGGTCTCCCATCCAAGTACTAACCAGGGCCGACCCTGCTTAGCTTCTGAGATCAGACTAGCCTGGGCCATCCAGGTTAGGGCAGAGTCCAATTACTTGAAGCTTGATTTGTTAGCCAGTTCACAGTCTGTGGAGCTGACTGCATATGGGGCTGACTGCGTTTGGGGTTGCACACCCCACTCTGTGTGGTGAATGGGCATGCCAAAGGCCCACAGGGGAGTGGGACACACTGGTCTATTAACTTTGCACCAATTCTGTATCCACTTGGGGAAAGGTATGGCTCGGTGTATGAATTGGGAACAAAGCGAGTTTTTTTTTAAAAAGAGCATTAGCCTGACATGAACCCATAAGCAACAAATTATTACTGGATCCGATCATAGCATTTCACTGGGGCAGTTGTTGTTGAAGAAGAAGAATTTGTTTTTTTATACCAACTTTCTCTACCTTTCAAGGAGAATCAAACTTGCTTACAATCTCCTTCCCTTCCCTTCCCCACAACAGACACCTTGTGAGGCAGGTGGGGCTGAGAGAGTTCGGAGAGAACTGTGACTGGCCCAAGGTCACCCAGCTGGTTTCATGTGTCGGAGTGGGGAATCAAACCCGGTTCTCCAGATCAAAGTCCACCGCTCCTAACCACTACACCTGCTGGCTCCTTGGAGGTTTTGTAGTAGATGAGAAGCCTGAATAGTCCAGCTTAGCCTGAGCTCGTCAGAACTTAGAAGCTAAGCAGGGTTGTCCATAGTTAGGACTTCGATGGGAGACCACCCAGGAAGTCCAGGGTTGCTATGCAGAGGCAGGTAATGGCAGACTCCTCTCTGATGGTCTCTTGCCCGGAAGGCCCCGTGGATGGGGTCGCCACGAGTCATCTGTGACTCAACAGCACCTCTTCCTTCTTTGTAGTACATGGGAATAGATGCCAGCCTCCAGGTGGGACCTGGGGATCCCCCAGAATTGCAGCTCACCTCCAGACTGCACAGATGTTCCCTCGGAGAAAACAGCTGCTTTGGAGGGCGGGCTCTATGGCATTGTACCCATACTGAGGTCCCTGTCCTGCCCAGGCTCCAACCCCAAATCTCCAGGAGTTTCCCATCCTGGATATGGCAACCCTAGCAGAGATAATATTGGCAGAGTGAATTTTTAAAGGAGGTGTGTTAATAAAAGGACATGGGTGAAGCACACCAGCATGGAAAGAGAATTGTTTCCCCAATAAACCTAAGCAGCTGCAATGGAACTTGAGAGTGTATTCAAAGTGAAGGGTACAAATCAGAATTAAAAACAAAGTTATTACTGTGAAAGGTAGTGTCTAGAGGGCTTCCAGAACGTCATGCCCAATACTGGTCAGTATAAAGAAGAAGAAACAAAAAGAGAGGTACTTTTTGGATGCTGTAAACATTATGTTTGGATGCTATAATGCCTATTGTATTAGGTGCTATTATATGAGATGCTATTGTACATAGGCAGGATAATGTTGCTGCAGTCGTCTTGCTTGTGGGCTTTCTAGAGACACCTGGTTGGCCACTGTGTGGACAGACTGATGAACTTGATGGGCCTTGGTCTGATCCAGCAGGGCTTTTCTTATGAGCATGCCTATTCTATTAGGTGCTGTGAGACGCAGGCAGGACAGTGTTGCTGCAGTCGTCTTGTTTCTGGGCTTCCTAGAGGCACCTGGTTGGCCACTGTGTGAACAGACTGCTGGACTTGATGGGCCTTCGTCTGATCCAGCAGGGCTTATGTTCTTATGTTCACACAGTATCTAAGATACGAGAATACCAGTTGGGTTTGTTTCCTTGACGAGGATGATTGGGGTATGCTGAATGGAAATTGATTTCTTTGCCCTACTGAAAAATTTTCTTTGGTGTGTGTGTATGTGGGGGGGGGGGTAGAATCAGATTCTCCTCTCCAGTTTGAACAATAAAATATTACAAAAGCACAATAGAAGCTACTTGGGAAAAATCATGTCGGGGAGGGATGCACAGAATTGCTTTGCCAATATGCCGAAAATCAGGAGGCCATTAAAATCAAGGATTAGGAGGCTATTAAAATTAAGGATTAAGACATGCTCGGTGTATAAAAGCTGGATGAAAATGTTACACAGAAAATTGGAGGATTGTTTATGTTATAGAAGAAAAATACTGTATAGCTTGTTCAGAATATTCTTTTCCCAGAAAAGGAAAAATAGACTACAAAATGCAAGGCTGTGTTTAGACTGTTTACAGTGAGGTAGCTCAGAGTGGAAAACGAGTTCCTCGGAAGAAAAGCAAATTAGTGTCAAAGACGAAAATGTAAAATGTTGACTCTGAGCAACCTTTGGGGAGGGGAAGGACCACAACCCTACTTTGATGAGCATGTACAAGAAGCTCAGCATATTTCATTTTTCAGGACAATTTCCAGGACGCCTCAACCTTCACAAATCTGCAGACAGAGAAAACACTGGTCCTGTTTAGACCTTACAGTCCACATGTCCCTGGAGGCAAACAGACATGCTGTCTGAAAGGGGCCGTGCACTGATTCTTTTTCAGCTTTGGTACATGCCAACCAGAGCCCTGAAAAACCAGGATTTCATGTTGCATGCTTCAAGGCTCTACAAGTGTGCAAAATCTATGTGCCTGTAATGTCCACAATGGGCCAATCTGTTACGAACCACCATGTCAGATTGGGGAGGGGCTGTGGCTCAGTGGTAGAGCATCTGCTTGGCATGCAGAAGGTCCCAGGTTAAATCCCCAGCATCTCCAGTTAAAGGGACTAGGCAGGTAGGTGATGTGAATGACCCCTGCCTGAGACCCTGGAGAGCCGCTGCCGGTCTGAGTAGACAATACTGACTTTGATGGACCAAGGGTCTGACTCCGTATAAGGCAGCATCATGTATTCATGAACCCCCAAAGTTCCAGATTTCTTACTCAGCAAAATAATTCCAAAATTATTTGAGCGTTTCAATAACACCTTGCAAAAATTATGCATTTTTTTTTCATTTTTGCCAAAGTACTCCCACTTTTGTTAGCCTGAAGAGTAGATTCACTTAGTACCCAGAACTGGGGAAAGTACCACCATCGCCGATTGTTGTTCTTGCTTCGCAGGAGAAATGAGTTCCAGGACTGCCATTTTCTACAGGGGGGAAAAAACTGAGAAGAACTGAAAATGGTCGGGAGAAAAAGCCAGCCGGTATCTGTTGAATCTGTTGCAACTACTGGGGAAGAAAACAGTATCTGAGGCACCACTGCGGGCTATTAAAGTAACTCCTACATTGCGTGAAAGAAGGATCGTCTGTTGCCAGAGGAGGTGAATAATTTACTGTTCCATCTGCTACGGCAAACATCACGTTCTAAAATTATTTACTACCTTAGAGTGTTCATATCATGGCTTAGGGGCACAGTATATTTTTCCTTGGAAGAGACAAAAAAAGGAAAGAAGAGGAAGAGAACGAAAAGCTGGAGTGGCTGATTAATTGAAGATACAGCCAAATGTATTTATAAGTAGAATTTATAAAACAAAACCGAAGCTACGACAAGTGTAATGTAGAGGTAGACCCGTTGGGTATTGACCATTGAGAAGCTGGGTACCCAAGGTTGGGTAGAAAGAATATATATGTAGATAAATACTAAAAATATAATTTATTAGAAGCGCTAAGAAAGGTTAAAAATATTTAAAAACATTAAAATAGCACAATGGCATTTCTTAGGGTTGATCTCTGTAACCACATACGAAACGCGTTTCGGCCTATTGGGCCTTCATCAGTGGTTAATTAAAACACATGTTACGCCTGCACACATTTACAGAAATACATAAATACATACACAAACAAACAGTTCAAACCCAACCAGGCATGTGTATAGGTTGTAAAATCTATTACCTGTTACTCAAACATCTGGTCAGATTGGTTCTAGCTGTAATACTGGTTAGTATATGTCTCTCATATACTATGTGTGCAGGTATCAACCTAGTTGACCATTGAGGCCCAGATTCAAGTCAATAATTATTCATGAAACCAGGTGACCTTAGGCCAACCACTCTCTCTCTGAGTTTTAGTTCATGACGGGTAGCCGTGTTTGTCTGTCACTAGCAGTAGAAAAGAGCGAGTCCAGTAGCACCTTAAAGACTAACAAAATTTCAATTTTGTTAGTCTTTAAGTTGCTACTGGACTCTTGCTCTTTTCCACTTATAGTTGTAGTTCTTCCTAATAAATCCATTTTTTCCCAATGAAACAAACACTTTGCAATCCTGTCTGTTTCCCAATAAATCCTTAAATCTTCAAAACCTGTTCACCATGGCAAGTCTTCTACTTGGGAAGGCTCTAGGAGAGTTTCATCTCACTCCTTATCAGTCAATGGTATGGTCTCATGCCAAAGGGACATGTTAAAGGTCATTTATGTATGGGAGTTTTACCTGAGGTTCGTTGCTGGCTGGACCCACATTTTCCAGTTGGGAATCTCCGCACCAGCAGTCTCCAAACTCAAACCAAGTCCTGACCCTTTAAATGCTGCTTTGTAATTGGCTCATTTCGCAGTGCTCACTGTGAGAAAAAAAGCCTCCCCTCCAAAACCCAATTGCAGAATAAAAAAGTCAGGAAGGCTCCCAACCCTCCTACCATTTTGAAGAACATCCAAAACAGAAATATTCAGGAGGGTATGTTTAGAGGATCCCCGTGAAACAGAGTGGTAAGCAGCAGTACTGCAGTCCAAGCTCCGCTCACGACCTGAGTTCGATCCCGACAGAAGTCAGCTTCAAGTAGCCGGCTCAAGGTTGACTCAGCCTTTCATCCTGCCGAGGTGGGTCAAATGAGTACCCAGCTTGCTGGGGGTAAAGTGTAGAGGACTGGGGAAGGCACTGGCAAACCACCCCGTAAACAGAGTCTGCATAGTAAACATCGTGATGTGACATCACCCCGTGGGTCAGTAATGACCTAATGCTTGTGCTGGGGACTACCTTTACCTTTTTAACCACTTTTAATACATATATTGTTATATTATGACCTTTGGGAAAGTTTTGATTGTTATTGCTATTGTATTACCCTTTTATATTGATTTATACTGTGAAATACCCTGACAGCCTTTGGAGGGAGGGACAGGATACATCTCTCCAAGACAAACAAATAAATGAGCCACTGCTATCAAGAAAGCCTGGACCTATAGCAATATCGTCCGACGGGCAGGAAGTCTCGCAAATAAACAAAGGATGAGGCGTTCCAACAAACTGGGGGAAACAAACCTTTCAGCGGGATCATGTGGATCGAGTGGAGAAGACAAGAGTGAAAAATGAAAACTGTCTAGGAGATAATGAAGCATAAACAGCTGTCAGAGAAGAGGAAGCAGTAGTGGGTAAACCTTGGCTTGCCTAACAAGTGATGGAATGCAAAGTGGATGGTCAGGATGGAAAGGGGACATCTGGGACTGAACAGGATATGCTTCAGATTAGAGGAGAACATTGAGAAGGCAATTTCTAGGAGGCTGCAAAGTTTTTAAAGACGATGCAAAGAATATAATAAAAGAAGGAGGAGGAGGAGAGTTGGGTTTTATATGCTGACTTTCTCTACCTTTTAAGGAGAATCAAACCAGCTTACAATCACCTTCCCTTCCTCTCCCCACAACAGACATCTTGCGAGGCAGGTAGGGATGAGGGAGTTCAGAGAGAACTGTGACTAGCCCAAGGTCACCCAGCAGGCTTCATGGTGAGGAGTGGGGAAACCAGCCCAGTTCACCAGATTAGCTTCCGCCACTCGTATGGAGGAGTGGGGAATCAAACCTGGTTCTCCAGATCAGAGTCCACTGCTCTTAACCACTACACCATGCTGGCTCTCAAATCTAAGTTATCGTAGAATGATGGTACAAGGCTCCTTTATTACCATGTACGTATTTGCTGTCGAGTCAAAACTGACTTATGGCGACCTCTCCAGGTACTGGAGGTACAGCCTGACCAACGAGGTGTACAGCGGGACTATGACATCTTGCAATTGGGATGTCATGCCTTTGTTGATACACCCCATGTATCAACAATTGCTCATATTCTGCTTGCAGTCCACCCGTACCCCTAGATCTTGTTCACACACAATGTTCCCCAGAAGTGTACCCCCAATCCAGAATGTGTGCATCTCATTTTTGTTACCCAGAACTCTGAACTTGACCGTGTTGAACTGAAAGCAAGGGGCTTTCGAGGCAAAAGAGAAGCAGAGGTGGTTTGCTGTTGACTGCCTCCGCAGAGCCTTCCTTGGTGGTCTCCTATCCAAGTATTGCTTAGCACATGAGATCTGAAGAGATTGGGCTACACTATACAAGGGGTGTCATACTCAATTGTGACGAGGGCTGGATATAACATAAATGCCACATGGTCGAGCCGGGCCGGGCCAGCCCAGATCGAGATGGGGGTGACTGCCTCGGCTGGCTGTGTGTGTGTGGGGGAGAGATAAGAGTTCTCAAGGGGCCGGATCTGGCCCACTGGGCCTTATATTTGACACCCCTGCACTATACCATTCCACATCCCTATCATCAATATACTTGACAGTAAAACAAAAATAAGAAACACAGCCCATCCTTCTTTCAGTTTCTCTTATTTGCATCTCCCTTTGGAAGTTGATCCGCCAGCAATAATTAAATGTTTTATAGCTGAATACGAAAGAAAAATAAATAATCTGCTGGATTTTTCAGGGACATAACCCGCTATAGTTTCGTAATGAGATTCCTTCCCTTTTACAAGTGTTGATTTTCTGCTTGCTAATTTCATCCGCGCTCAATTAAAAGCAGCTAGAGAAGGGAGGAGAGAGAGGCGCTTCTTGGAAAGAGCTAAAATCACCGGGGCATCAAATGGCAGGACTCTGATGGCTGTCCCACCCCTCCCTGCCGTCTCCCCCGGCCAAGGATGGAGGCTTCATCTTGGTTTTCCATTTGGTGGGTCGGCTGCCCCTTTGAGCCGTCCGTCACAGTCGGCCTGATTAGGATTCTGGCGGCACGCGGCCATTAATACTAATTCCGTAATGACGGTGGAACACCGAAGTAAAAATTTAACAGTTCCCAGTTAATCATTAAAATTAGCCCATCTCAGTGGAGAGCGGATCATCTAATGTATCGGGGCAATGTAATTTCAGATAATAAATGAGATTATGAAAGAGGGTGTGTGTGTTTTTAATATAGTATCGCACACCGCAGAGGGCAGGCATAGCTCCCTCCGGCGGGACCCGAGGTGGTGCGGAAGGGCCATGCAATCGGCTCCCAGGTTCGAAGAGGGGAGTCAATTTGGGTACCCTTGATCTCGATCAAAGGGTCAAGAACGCTCGAGCAAATGAAAGGGCGGCTAGTGAGCTCCTTGTCTTTTCCGGCGTACGTTCGGAAAAGTTACTCACAGAGTGAGGAAGTCCATATTAGCGCCTGCATTTTTGGATCTTTTTTTTTTTTTTAATCTAGGGTTGCCGGCTCTGGGTTGGAAAATACCTGGAGATTTTGTGGGAGGAGACAGGGGAAGGCAGGGTTTGGGGAGGGGCTTCAGCAAGGTACAATGCCACAAAGTTGCCCCTCTAAAGCAGCTATTTTCTCCAGGGGAACTGATCTCTGTCATCTGGAGATCAATTGTAATAGCAGGAGATAGGGTTGCCAACCTCCAGGTGGTAGCTGGAGGTCTCTTGCTGTTACAACTGATCTCCAGCCACTAGAGATCAGTTCACCTCAAGAAAATGGCCACTTTGGCAATTGGACTCTATGACAATGAAGTCCCTTCCCTCCACAAACCTCCTCAGGCTCCACCACAAAACCTTCCACCGGTGGCAAAGAGGGACCTGGCAACCCTAGCGGGAGATCTCTAGGCACCACCTGGAAGAAGAAGAAGAGGAGTTGGTTTTTAATATAAGTTTATATAAGTTGGCAGCCCTATTTTTATTGTGTTTTGGTTGACCCCAGAAGGCATAACATTTCCAATGTTTCTCTCCTGCTAGGATTTTACTGGGCGTCTCCTTTGTTTGGATGTATTTTGGCCTGGCTTGGTCCTCAGATGGGGTTTCCAGCCTCCAGGTGGAACCTAGAGATCTCCTGGAATTACAACTGGTCTCCAGATAGCCAAGATCAGTTGCCCAGGAGAAAATGGCTTCTTTGGAGGGTGGACTCTATGGATTTATACCCCACTGAGCTCTCTCCCCTTCCCAAACCCTGCCCTCCCCATACTCCACCCCCAAAATCTCCAAGAACCCAGACTTGGCAACCCTATCCTCAGAACAAGGAAGGTCATTTTTAAAGAGGTCTGCAAAGGGGTGGCTTTAATATCAAGTTAATGAGGATTTCCTGCTGAGGGGAGCTCTTCAAGTGGAATAGGAACTGTGGGGAGATTATTTTGTCATGGTGGACGGGTCTAACAACAGGAAAGATGACATAGAACCCCCCTTCTTATGCACCTACAACTGGTAGGAACTCATTATTGCAAATGCTTCAAAAACAATCACTATCTTCTCCCCCACCCTGTATTTTGCTTTCAGAGATGAGTCTCTTAAAAGGGGCAGGGGGCAGGTGCAAGATCCTTCAGTAATTGTTTCCGAATGTCAAGTCCTCTTCTAGAAACAGTCACGGATCCAATTAGCAGTATAACTTTTGGCCTTTTGGGAGTTTTCCTGCTCCTTCTTATAAGCTATTGATGTGTTTTGGTTGACTAATAACAATACTTTGCATTTTTAGTTGCGTCCGCTTAAGCAGTTATTGTTCTGCAGAGGAAGGCTTTGGGTTTTTCCGGAACCATAAACTAATTTATCCTTTATGACTGTAATCAGCTTCTCTGTAGGCTACCCACGAATACTGACCTGGATGACGGCGTTTTCGTAATGCGCAGAAACGGGTGGACGAGATACCTGAAGGGCCTAGGAGTTGAGGAGGCGGAGGCCTTTTCAGTTTATTTGTTTAAAGCGTTTCTACCCTGCTTTCATACCAATAGTAGTGCTACTTTCAGGTGCCTTACAAAGCTACACAAGATGAAGGAAGAATGATTGGCTTGACTCCACTGTTAATTTCTGTAGAAAGAACCAATTTCATAGAATCATAGAGTTGGAAGGGACCAACAGGGTCATCTAGCCCAACCCCCTGCACAATGCAGGATATTCACAAATACCTCCCACCCACACACCACCAGTGACCCATACTCCATGCCCAGAAGATGGCCAAGATGGCCTCCCTCTCATGATCTGCCTAAGGTCATAGAATCAGTTAACTCATCTTCAGGAGAGTTGGACTAGATGGCCTGAATGACCCCTTCCAACTCTATGATTCTATAAGTTGGTGATGAAATCATTAGCAAAAGGCCTAACCTTCCGTTGGTTTGTATTGTGGATTTGGATACTGATCTTTGTGACTTGTATGTATTATAGGGCAACACAATCCCTGTTGTAGCAACTATTCCACCCCCCCTCCCCAATTCCATCGCCTTCTGGGCCCATGTTCCACATGCAATACATGCTGTCAAAACGGGCAACATTTCCGAATGATCTATTTTTGGAGAGGGGTCTGATTACAGGCGTTTAGCTCGTCCGCTTATGAGACAGGCTTAAAAGCATGTTCTTTTCTTTCCCCCGGAGGGAATTACCACCCTCTAAGGCAATACCTCTCGCTCATATCGACCTGTTCAGGGAGGATTATGCACAGCTGTTGACAGATAAGATAGAAAATACGAAACAGGCTGCCCCGAGAACCGGTCCCGCACAAAGCAGTTATTGAATAGCAATCTCAACGTTCAGCCGGTCCACTCAATAACCTAATATTTTCCTGTGTTAGCATCTACCCATAGAATAAAAATCAATGCGGCCCCTGCAGATGGAGCACAGTGTTTTTGGTACTTGTATTCTTGTTCCTTCATTATCAGTAGATCAATATAGTCGTTTAAAAAAAACACCTAAGTGCATTTTATAGCTAGCCAGTGCAATATCATGCATGCTCGACACTTCCAGCCAAACCTTGGGTTTCATTATGAATTAATGACCTTAATTAGCTCCCGGTGACAGAAGTCCAATCTGTGCCCAAATGGCAGAGAGGGCCACGTTTTATTTTATTTTTACTGCTAATAAGAAATCGAGATGTAATAGAAGTCAGACATCAATATTTCATGTTTTCCTTCTTTTTTCCCCTGAGTTAATTGTCGCTATTCATTTTGTAACAAGCTGAGCGGGGATTGCCATAGCAACTCTTAGGATTTACAAGTCGAGGCAGCGGCAATGGGGTAAACACGGGGCTGTTGCCAAAAATGGAAACCCTGAGTAGGGTAAACACTTCCATAGTGGGTAATTAAAACAAAAACTAAAAAACCTAACCTCAGGTCCTGATTATATTGCATTGTCAACGGAGGGCTAGCCTGATCTCATCAGGTCTCAGAAGCTAAGCAGAGTCGGCCTTGGTTAGTACTTGGATGGGAGACCGCCAAGGAAGTCCAGGGTTGCTATGCAGAGGCAGGCAATGGCAAAACAACCCTGCATGTTTTTTGCCCTGACCTGGATGGCCCAGGCTAGCCCAATTTTGTCAGCTCTCAGAAGCTAAGCAGGGCCAGCCCTGGTTAGTACTCAGATGAGAGACCAACAAAGAAGTCTAGGGTTGCTATGCAGAGGCAGGCAATGGCAAATCATGTCTGTATATTTTTTGGCTTTACCTGTATGGTTGAGGCTAGACCAATCTCATCTGATCTCAGAAGCTAAGCAGGGATGGCTCTGGTTAGTACTTGGATGGGAGACCACCAAGGAAGTCTAGGGTTGGCATGCAGAGGCAGGCAATGGCAAGCCACCTCTGAACGTCTTTTGCCTTGAAAACCCTACATGGTTGCCACAAGTTGGCTGCGACTTGACGGCACTGTCCACCACCACCAATTAGAGCAGGGGTCAGCAAACTGCGGCTCGAGAGCCGCATGCGGCTCTTTGGGTCCTTGAGTGCGGCTCTGCCACAAATGAAGCAAGTCCCGCCCCCGAGCCCATATAAGGAGAGAGAGAGGCTTATGTCAGCCCTCTCTAATCCCCGGCTGGGGACGCATCGCCCTCCCCGGCCCCGCCCTGGGTGGGCTCACCCGCTTCCCAGATGGCCATTGGGCCTTTGAGGCGGCAGCGGCAAGGTGCCGCTTGCCAGCCGGCTCCTTCCCAGCTTCAGGGCTGCCCTTTCTTCGCGGGTCGCAGGCTGGCCCGTTCTCGGAGCGTCTGCTCCCTTCATCGCTGATGACCCTGTGTGGGCGAAAGGCCTTGTTCCCCCGACAGTCGCCTCGCCATGGAGGCGGGCCTACGGAAAGGGAGGGGGGTGAGTGGTGCGGACACCTTTCCTGCTGGCCAGACCACTTTTCCTCCCCTGCTGGATCTTTTTTTGGGGGGGGAAGGGGGGAATCCAGCATGCGTGTTTTCCTCTTTCTCCTCCACCTCTCGTACCTGGCCAAAGGCAGGAATGGGGTCAGCTGTCCACGTGAACTTTTGTCACTGTCAAATTAACTCACTTGGTTTCTTAAAACCAAACCCCATAATTGTAAAGTTCGTTTCTTAGACTACCTTTCTGCTCTTCCCCTCTGCCTTTCTCCGCATAAGAGTGACAGGAGATGATGTGTTTTGGGACTCTGGTTCCAATCTACCTAGTTCTTGCGTTCGCTCTCTTTTGTTCATATTGGCTCCCCCCCAAAAAAAGTTAACTTAAATAGGTTAACTAGATTTTGTAATTCCCAAGACTGCTTGATTTACCTCCTCCTTTTTGTTCTGGAGGTCTGTAAAAATGGGAAATTTGTTTTGGTCACACCAGCCTTATTGCAGATTTTATCTTGATGGCGTCTTAGTAATTGTGAATTGGTGTCTCCTGACCCACAACTAGGCTGTGACCCAGCTTCAAATGCATTGCATCTGAGATTTTGTCACTAACACCATTTTCTCTTCATTCTCCTTTAAAAAATATTTATAAAGGAGAATGAAGAGAAATGCGAGGTGCAGAGAGAGAGAGAAAGAAAAAGCAAATGATTGCAGTGGGTAAAGCTTGATACATAAGGTTTAAAAAGTAAAAATTTTTCATATTATTGAGGGTTTGTGTTAGATGTGGATTCAGATCTGAAAACATTGAAAACTTCTGTAAATGTTGCAGAGTTTAGTTTCAAATATGTGATGGCAGGTGGACTATATCTAGTCCTAGCTGGAGTTCTGTTAACTTTAAATTTTGGTATCTAGGATTTCCTAAAATTGCAAGGCTTAAAAAAATTACCCTATTCACTCATATTACATTTCAATCTACTCTTGCATTATTGACCACTAAGGCAGTTTTTAATGCAATGTAATTTATAGCAAGTCCTGCATTTAATATTGCAATGTTAATATTGCAAGTTTTGTGGTTAGTCAAGAGATTGCTAAGAGAAGAATAAATAAGATCATTATTAAGTATGATATCAAGTTTTATTCAGTGTACCTATAGTTTAATTAAGACTTAAAACTTTAATTAAAGTTTATTACGTTAATAAACAGTGTACCTACCTATTCAGTTTAAGAAATTTGGCTCTCAAAAGAAATCACAATCGTTGTACTGTTGATATTTGGCTCTGTTGACTAATGAGTTTGCCGACCCCTGAGTTAGGGGAATCTCGAGAACCTCTCTGCTGGTGGGAGGACATCACAGCTGAACTGGTTTCTGTTCCTGCAGGTATAAAATCCGAGGTGTGTCCAAAGTAGGGTTACCAACCACCAGGTATTAGCTGGAGATCTCCTGCTATTACAACTGATCTCCAGCCAATAGAGATCAGTTCACCTGAAGAAAATGGCTGCTTTGGCAATTGGACTCTATGGCATTGAAGTCCCTCCCCTCCCCAAACCCCACCCTCCTCAGGCTCTGCTCCAGAAACCTCCTGCCAGCTGCGAAAAGGGACCTGGCAACCCTAGTCCAAAGGTCTGACCCTTTCAGTGTGAGCCAAAGGGCATGCTCCAAAGGGCTCTTGGCCTATTGCAGTCTCTGGCTCCAGCTGACCCAACCTGATGTAACCAAGATCTATCCAGGATGTAGTTCATTTTAATTTACTGCACCTTCAATGATCTTTTAATGGTAGTGTGTTGCATTTTTGTTTCCTCCTGTCCATTGATTTATTTAAATTGTATTTCTGTAAACTGATTTTGCCCTGACCTGTACGGCACCCCTCCCTCACTGAAGAGGCTACAATCAGGCCACCGAAGAAGTGGGGCAGAGTTCAAGCACTATTCCTTTATTACTTTACTCTCTGTGTGATATTGGAGACAATGGTGTTTTATGCATGGTCACTTTACCCTCCTTTATTCCCTGTTTCAGCCAGGATCAAATTTTTCAGTATGCACGTTACCTCATTTTTTGGAAGATCAACGCTGTCTCAACGCAAAACGAACCCAGCTTTTCCCATTCCTCTTATGGCCCAAATTAAACCATTCATCCTGGCTCATTCTGGAGTCACAGAGCGTGCACACTCTGTTCTTGGGTTGAGCTTTAGCCCACCCTTTTCCAAACCCCTCTTCAAGGCAGCATGCAGATAGCCAAACAGGGGAAGCCCAGAAGATTGGCTTCTCTCCCGGCCAATCATGAAGCAGTGTGTAAAGAGGCAGGGATTTAAGTGCTTCCTGCTACCTCAGAGCTCTTTCTGAGCAAACAAAAGGCTTTTTTAAAACGAGGCTTGGATTCCCCCCTCCTGTCTTTCAGATTGCTCCGTTTTTTGCTTTTTGTTCTTAAAATGCTTTTTTATGCGGCAGTTGGGTCTGGGGGGGAAGGAAATCTTCTCTCAGGGTGAGTACTGTGAAGTCAGCCAATTACAGAGCAGCATTTAAAGGGGTGGGACTTGATTTGAACTTGGGAGACTGCTTGTCTGTATTCATGCCTCCATTAGCACACAGTTTCGTCCCTGATCATTCCAGCCAATGCATACAGTTTCCCCCAACCCAGGTTACTTTGATCCTGGCTGAAATGGGGAATAAAGGAGGTTAAAGTGACCGTGCATAAATGACCTATGCATGACTTCTTAAGCAAGGGAAATGTGCTGCAGACCAGATCTCATTTGCTCACTCACCAATGAAACGGGGGTACAATCCGAGAACCTCAATGACCAAAACTATTCATTTTTCCCAGTGCCTTTTCAGCACTATTCTGTCTGTTGCGGGTTTAGGAAACAGATGTAGAATCCGGGATACATTCCAAGGCGGTTTCCATGCACATGACATGCTTTCAGCCTTGGCAGCCAGCGCCCCCGAGTCCGTAACAGGGCTGTCAAGAACATCAGTGATGGACTGTGGACACAGCCAGTACGTGGCCAAGTGGATTCCGTTGTAAGTGGAGAATAATATCTGCTTTCATCAACGAAAGCCTGAGGGTTGGACTTCCTTGCTCAAGCCTTCCGGACTCGTCCCTGCCTTTTAGGCAATAAACATTCTGTGAAAAGATCCGTGCTGAGCATTTCAAACTTTGCTTTCATTGCTCTCAGTGCTGGAGAGAAGAGGATGGAAATGTGGTGGTGTAGTGGTTAAGAGCAGTGGACTCTAACCTGGAGAACCGGGTTTGATTCCCCACTGCTCCTCATGAGCAGCAGAGGCTAATCTGGTGAACTGGGTTGGTTTCCCCATTCCTACACATAAGGCCCACTGGGTGACCCAGGGGTAGTCACACTCTCTCAGCCCCACCTACCTCACAGGGTGTCTGTTGTGGGGAGGGGAAGGGAAGATGATTGTAAGCCTGATCAATTCTTCCTTAAGTGGTAGAGAAAGTCGGCATATAAAAACCAACTCTTCTTCTTCTCACAAGACTTGAGAGGATATATCAGAAGGCCCTAATCTGAGGGGAGCAGGCAAGGCAAAGCTTAGAAGGATCGGCCATGGGAGTTACAGAGAGGAGGAGGAGGAAGAAACAGGCAACGTTTCCTCCTTTCTTTCTTCTCTCTTTTCTGAGATCTCTGTTCTTGGCTGAGCCAGACAGATAAGGGTCCCTGGGGAAGAAGCAGTGGAAGATATTATTTCTTATGTAAATCCGGCTACCTAAACTGTTTCAAGGTCCCTTCTCGACTCTCTTTAGAGGAGATGGAAGCTTTGATTTGATATCATGCAGATGTGCCTTAGAGCTGGGGTGTCAAACTCATTTGTTATGAGGGCCAGATATGACAAGAAGGTCACTTGGTCGGGCCAGGCCATGCCTCGCCAGCCCAGATTGGGAGGGGGGGTAGCTGCCTTGTTTGGCTCATCATCATGAGATATGGGATGCAAACCATCCAGGCTGAAAATCTCAAACCCTTAGAATTAGCGCAATCGAAATTTTTAAGGGCACTATTTAACACCCCAAGGAATTCCAGGGTCGTTTCGCACAGGCAGGCAATGGCAACCACCTTTGTTTTTGTCTTGTTTTGACCTGGATGGCCCAGGCTAACCCGATCTCATCAGATCTTGGAAGCTAAGCAGGGTCAGCCCTGGTTAGTACTTGGATGGGAGACCACCGAGGAAGTCCAGAGTCCAGGTGGCTATGAGAAACCACCTCTGAATGTCCCTTGCCTTGAAAACCCTACGGGGTCACCATAAGCCAGCTGTTACTCAATGGCACTTTCTACCACCACCAAGGAAGAACATTTGCAGGGGAACTGAAATAACGATCATAACAAGGAAAGGATAGACACATGTTAAACAAATTAAGAAAAAATGTGTTCTGGTACAGATGCAAAAATACATTTATGGGAAAGATTTGTTCTTTGAATAAAGCCTTTAATGCGGGGGTATCAAACATAAGGCCTGGGGGGGCAAGATCTGGTCGCTTGAGAGCTCTTATCTGGCCCACGAGCCAGCCGAGGCAGCCATGCCCCCCACTCTTGATCTGGGCTGGCGAGGCATGGCCCGGCCCAGCCAAGTGGCATTCATGTCATATCCGGCCCTTGTAACAATTGAGCTCGACACCCCTGCTTTAAAGGGTTTTAAGGGGTCTACTCGCAACTATTCATAAATAGTACCTCCATGTTCAGAGGCAGTATACCTCTGAATACCAGATGCTGCGGGACCCACAAAAGTGGAAGGTTGCTGCCTTCAGATCGTGTGAGTGGACGTTCCACAAGCATTCAGCTGGCCACTCTTGGAAGTATAAAGTTGCTAACTCTGGATTGGGAAACAGCTGGAGATTTGGGGGTGTAATTCGAGGAAGGCGGGGTTGAGGAATGGGAGTGACCTCATTGGGGTATGATACCACAGAGTCCAGCCTCCAAAGCAGACGTTTTCTCCAGGGGAACGGATGTTGATCAGCTGGAGGTCACCTGCAATTCCAAGAGATCTCCAGGCCATCTGGAAGCTGGCAACCTAGGGTTGCCAGGTCCCTCTTCGCCACCATTGGGAGGTTTTGGGGGCGGAGCCTGAGGAGGGCGGGGTTTGGAGAAGGGAGGGACTTCAATGCCATAGAATCCAATTGCCAAAGTGGCTGTTTTCTCCAGGGGAACTGTTGAGATAGATTGCGATAAATCATGATCTTGTGGATCATAAAGTAGACACACACATAAAGATTCAAGACACGTTGTTTTCTTCACAAAACATAGAGGTTTACTAATCAAAAGAGAGGGTAAACTTGGAATATATATTAATAACTCATAACTACAGTTCGTTTCCTAAACTCTTGTCAGCATGTTGCTAATGGGCTCTAAGGCTTAAAAACACAGTAAAGAAAACAGTCAAGTCAAGTCAAGTTTATTAATGTGGTCCACTGACCAATCACAAAATCACACAAGGTTGGAAGAGACCACAAGGGCCATCCAGTCCAACCCCCTGCCATGCAGGATCCCACAATCAAAGCTCTCCCGACTGATGGCCATCCAGCCTCTGCTTAAAAACCTCCAAAGACGGGGACTCCACCCCCCCCCACCCCGAGGCAGCACATTCCACCATTGAACAGCCCTCACCGTCAGAAAGTTCTTCCTAATGTTTAGGTGGAATCGCTTTTTTCTTAGTATAAATCCATTACTCCGTGTCCTAGTCTCTGGAGCAACTGAGAACAAGCTAGTTCCCTCATCAACATGACATCCCTTCAAATATTTAAACATAGCTATCATGTCACCCCTTAACCTTCTCTTCTCCAGACTTAACAAACCCAACTCCTTAAGTCTCTCCTCATAGGACGTAGATTCCAGACCAATCATGTGCCAACACATCAAAATTTCCAGACACAATAGTTTTGCACCGCAGAATCACAGACTGCCCATACATATAAAGGTGTAAGGTCAATAAAAGCAACCCCTGGTTAAAAATTATCACGTTAAAATTGATAAAATTGTAAAATATTCTAAAGAAAACAGTCAGTCTCATCTTAACCAAAACGGCAGTTCAACTGAAGCTGCTAAGGTTGCGCCCAAACATCACATGACCCATAGCTCTTGATCTGATCAACTGACAAGTAGCTAGCACCATCCCTTTTAGTCAATGTAAACAGAAACACAAACATTTAACTCTTTCTGTAATCCTGGCAGAGACAAAACTCGTAGACTGATTCCCAACAGGAATTGATCTCTATCGGCTGGAGATCAGTTGTAATAGCAGGAGATCTCCAGCTAGTACCTGGAGGTTGGCAACCCTACTCTGAACTCTTCCTAGGAACTCTTCTGACCTATACTCAAGGCGTCTTTGAATTTCCTTAGAGACATGCAAGGCTGATGAAGCCTCTTTTGGTGAAACACAAAAGAATACCTGGGATTTGCGTACCTTCTGGGCTGTTCTGAACAATATCTCTACTATGGGCCCCACCAGACGCTTTACATTACCCTTTTAAAGGATTTATATCGGTGTCTACACTACGGGTGAAACTGAGGATATTGACTGCGCGCTCAATGCCTGTCAAGTCCACAAACAATTTACTCTGTCTATAGGGTTCTAAAGACATATTATTGAACTCTCATAAGTGTGCTGTGGGACCTACTTTGTATATTGTATATATTTGTAAATAATTGTGATAATTTGTTTCAGTACCACTTGTTTGTTTGTATACTGTGTGCATGTACTTAGTTAGGTAATTCCTATCTTCTTGTCACTTCTATATTAATACAATCTGTGTTTGCTATAAACATATTTGTGTGCTGTTTTTTTGATTGAGTATCTCTCAGTACAGCATCGGGTGATTGTTATTTTGGTTTATTACCTGGAGGTTGGCAACCCTATGGCAACCCTCTTAGAAACCGGGGGTCGGGCTACGTAGCCCTCTGGCTCGATCCAGCAGGACTCTTCTTTTGCTCTTATGAATGGCTGTAACTCATCTCGGATCAGACCTCCAGCGAATTTTCCCCCTGCCTCTTTCCATCTGCCGGGTTATGGCGCACGAGTCTACAAATGTCAGTACGTACATTTCTGCCGGGAGCCGTAATAAGGTTTTTACAGCACCTCAGCGGCAGGGTAAGTGGGGCTCGCGCAAATTTCACTGGTATTAGAATAAACTTGTCAAACCGAAAAGACTGAATTATTCCAGAAGACAACAAGCCGAAAATTTAGCTTCCCGGAGTGCCTTTGGCAACGTGGAGGAGGGAGGGGAGGGAAGAGAATGAACTACTAAATCAGAGGCATCATAAACGAATTAGCAGAATGCATTACGACGAAAGGCAAGGCTAATGACCTCCAGTGGGTTGCCAAGATCTCTAAATCCATTCTTTTCAATCAACGTCATGATATGATTCAAACTGGAAAAGCACCAAAAAAAGACAAGCTTAAAGCAAAAAAAAAAGAAAAAGGAACATCCACTATAAAAAGTCAGCAGCCCCAAACAAATCTATATATTTATTTAGCTCTTCCACTGTTGACATTTCGCAAATTAAAATTGACTCGAGGTTATGAGATCATTTAAATTAAAACCTTTTGAGGAAAAGAACAACAGAAGCAAAACTAGACCTTACAGCTCTGAACCAAAGCCAGCGTTGTGTAGCGTCGAACTAGAGCTGCAAGACTTCGGTTCGAATCTCCACTCTGCCACGAAAGCTTGCTGGGTGACCATCAGACAGTCACACACTCTCAACCTAACCTACCTCACAGGGTTGTCGCGAGGATAAAATGAAGGAAAGGAGAATAGTGTAAGCCGATTTGAGTCCACATTGTTGAGAAAGGGGGGAGATGAATGAAGTGAACAAAAAAACCTGAAAGAGGTAATACTCTGAACAGATCTTTTCCAGGATGCTCAACTTCAGTATGACCTTTAAACGAGAGGGAAAGAATAATTATTTTATGGAATAAAGAAACAATTTGGCCTGTAATCTCAATGGTTGAATTTCTTCATTTTTTAATGAAAACTCTGAAATTGTCAAACAGTAAAATTAGTGTTCAATGCTTAAAAAAGAAAAATACTCCATTGGCCGTAAGAGATAATGAATGGATGCTACAGAATTGTGGGATGACCTTAAGAAATCTGTCTCATTTGATAGATGGCCCAGTGAGAAAATGGATGTATGTGCAGCTGGTTCCACACAAGTTGTGAAGAAGAAGGAGGAGGAGGAGGAGGAGGAGAAGGAGAAGGAGGAGGAGGAGGAGGAGGAGGAGGCATTGGTTTTTATATGCCAACTTTCTCTACCACTTTAGGCAGAATCAAACTGGCTCACAATCACCTTCCCTTCTCCTCCCACAACAGACACCCTGTGAGGTAGGTGAGGCTGAGAGAGCTCTAATAGAGAACTGTGACTTGCCCAAGGTCACCCAGCTGGCTTCATGTGTAGGAGTGGGGAAACCAACCCGGTTCACCAGATTAGCCTCCGCCGCTCATGTGGAGGAATGGGGAATCAAACCCGGTTCTCCAGATCAGACTCCACAGCTCCAAACCATCCCTCTTAGCCACCACACCACGCTGGCTAACCCAGTTGGAAAGAAACGCTTGCCAGATATTTCCCCCTAGTTCAAAGCAAAGAGGATGGATTTTTGTCGATGGCAGGCAGGATAAGAGAGGCGAAGTTACGGCCTTGTTTTGGTACATAATCAAATTCCTGGTGCCACCTGAAACAGCCGTTGATCATACTTATGAGGGGCAACTGGAAAAAAAAAAGCGAACGAAATTGCTGTCATGAATGCAAAATGAGTGGAAAGGCAAGCTGTAAAAAGAGGGATGGATGCGGTAGGTGTTTATCACTCTGGCCCTTGTTTTGGCAGTTAATTAATAATGACTTGGAATCTTTCACTGGCTCTTCTCCAGCACTATATGCAGGGAAAGTGAAATAACGTGACATTAATGAGATGAACGTGGGGTGTACTGCAATGCCAAGATGGTTTTGAAGCCTACAATAATGTAAAAAAAAAATACCCCATTTTCTCTGCCTTTAAGGAGTCTTAAACCGGCTTACAGTCTCTTTCCCTTCCTCTTCCCACAACAGACACCTTGTGAGGAAGAGGAAGAAGAAGAGGAGGAAGAATAATAATTTGTTTTTATATGCTGACTTGCTCTGCCACTTAAGGAAGAATCAAACCAGCTTACAATCACCTTCCCCTCCCCACAACAGACACCCTGTGAGGCAGGAGAGGTTGAGAGAGCTCTAAGACAGCTGTGACTAGCCCAAGGTCACCCAGCTGGCTTCATGTGTAGGAGTGGTGAGGGAATTCAATGCCATAGAGTCCAATTGCCAAAGCAGCCATTTTCTCCAGGGGAACTGACCTCTATCAGCTGGAGATCAGTTGTAATATCAGGAGATCTTCAGCTAGTACTTGGAAGTTGGCAACCCTACCTTTATCACACATAAGGTTGCCAACCTTCAGGGAGGCCTGTCGATCTCTCACTATTACAACAGAGATCAGTTCCCCTGGTGAAAATGGCTGCTTTGGAAGATGGAGTCTATGGCACTATGTCCTTATGACCTCCCACCCCTCCCCAAAGCCCACCCGACCCAGGCTCCAAACTGTCCAGGTACTTCCCAACCCAGAGCTGGCAACCCCTAGCCCAAAACCCCGGGCCACAAACCACCATCCTCGCTGACTGTGCCATACCCTAAGCGGCTCTACTCGGAATTGTTCTCAGGTTTATTCAATAGGGCTTGTGCCCAGGAACCTGTTTTTAGGATTATACTGCTCAAATAAATTTATTAAGAACCTGCTCTCCACATAACCGACCGAACATTCTGTGTCTCGGTGACAAAGCCCAAGCGTCCCTCTATATTTTCGCGTCGGTGAATTTTTCGCTTCGGAACCATATGCTGAATAATAACCGTTATTTTGACATTCAGAACCTCCCCTCTGCTTATAATGAGCACTTCCCTAAAATGAAGTAGCTCGTGTAAAAACAATAGAATGAGTTAATCCAAGCTACACAAAAGTCAAGTATAACAGAAAATTAATTACAAGCATCTTAAAACTAAATGACTGGCTTTTTTTTTCTTTCACAGAAAAACATAAATTTTGAATAGCTGCCACCATTTTGTGTTTGTGTCTGTGTGTGTGTGTGTGTGGGGGGTAACCAATTTTTGGGTATTCTTAAAAAAGCCTCTGTTCTTTAAATGGAAGTGTTTGGGCCAGAAATTAGCCCTTTTGCCCCCAAATAATTTAGGTGGCACGGACAAATGTCCCACATGAAAACTGTGAGTACCCCAACAGAGCTACCCCAAACAGGGTTGCCAGCAGCGTTGTGAGCCCGCTGCCACTCTGAACAGTTTTGGAAGTGTATATATATATATATATATATATATATATATATATTGTAATAAGCAGTGTTGGCAACATTGCTACATCACTTGCAGGGGAAACACAGAAGTGACATAGGCTCGTTCTAGGAACCGCCGGAAACTCTATGGTAAAACCATACAGTTCCCAGAAATCCTAGAGCTACCCTATGTCACTTCTGGGTTTTCCCCAGGAAGTGACATCATGATGTTGCTGATGTCGCTCACCCTTCCCTCATTTCTCCACCTCAACCCTCCCACTGGTTGCTGGCAATCCCCATATAGTTAAATGGAGATTTGAACACAGGGTACCCAATTCCGGACCAAACACTGCAGCTACTGCCCCAAATCAACAGATTCTCTGGAACAATGGGCCAGCTAAAGTTCCTAAACCAGCTAGCCTGGTTCCTTTCCCCCCCTCGCTCTTGCTCCAAGGAGCTCAGGGTAGCTTACATGATTCTCCTCTCTCCTCCTCCATGATATCCTCTAAACAACCTTCAGACGTAGGGCAAAGTAACAGAACAGCTGGCCCACAATATTTTCAAGGCTCTGGTGATTTTCACCTTGGTCCTCCCCAGTCAGTCTGTTGTTTTAACCACCACCCCACATTCCAATACAGCGATCAGCAATTTTTACAATTAAAAGGTGAAACAACATCAAAATTCAGAGCAACAGGTCAGTTCCCCAGGAGAAAATGGCTGCTGTGAAAGATGGACTGTATGGCATCAAAGTCCCTCCCACCCCAAACCCCACCCTCCACAGGCTCCGACCCCAAAATCTCCTACCAGTGGCAAAGAGGGACCTGGCAACCCTAATCACACTACAGTGGATCTCATCACAATAAAAGCTTGTGTTGGCTTGACAGGCACCATCTTGTGTGTGTGACTTGCTCCGCCGCCTAGGCCGAGACAGGCACGCTTCTCGGTTTGGCGCTAGAAGAGGGGCCGTCAGCTGTTCTGGATAAAGAAATGGTCTCCTGCTGAGTGAAGCACTCTATTCAGTCTGGCAGAAAGGTGGCAGGATCCCAACTGTCATCAGAAGAGAAGTTTGGACGAGAAGAAAATGGCAGCATTTTTTTTAAAAAACAAAAAAACCCGAAGAGCCGTCGAAGGATAGCAGAGCTCCGTTTGGCTCCCTTCCCTGAGAAATTATTCTATCCAGGCACCGGCCGAAGACAGCTGAAGGGCGTGCGTTCCATCTTAATGCAAATGCAATTGAACAGGCCAGAGGAGGAGTACATATAGATGAGGAAACCACCAGCCTAGAGAGATATTATAAAGGCTGAGGGGGCCTGTCTTTGGTCTTTTGAAGACGGCCACTCCTGAGATGTCCACAGCATTAATGTCATACCGTTAGACTAGAGATGAATCCGTGATTTAAGGTCAAATGAATGTAACGTTCGAAATAAACATTGCTGGCAAAAAAGAAAGCGGATAGACTGAAAAGATTTTTCTTTTTTCATATAGCCTCCTAGTAGCAGGATCTGACAAAACTGTGTCATCTGAAGGAGAATAAGGTACCCAAAAGGTAAGGAATCAACATGAAATCATGGGCTACTATTGATACAAGTGATTTTGTGAATAATATATAATAAATTTAATACAAACACAAAATTAATATAAACATAAACAACTTGTACGTAGCCCTGTTCGAGCCTCCATGTATCTTTGCTGAACATGCCAAATAAACATAAAAACACCAAATTACAACAGTGTGACATTTGAAGGAGTCCAGACTATCGACTGCTTTGTGGGTACCAGTTTTTCAAGAAGAAGACAAGAGATGGGTTTTTATATCTCACTTTTTCTCTACCTTTAAGGAGTCCCAAAGCGGCATACAATCAACATTCCCTTCCTCTCCCCACAACAAACACCTTGTGAGGTAGGTGGGGCTGAGAGAGTTTGGAGAGAATTGTGACTAGCCGAAGGTCACCCAGCAGGCTTCGTGTGGAAGAGTGGGGAATCAAACCCGGTTCTCCAGATTAGAGTCCACAGCTCTTAACTGCGACACCACACTGGCTATATATAAAGAATATAGAGGGTATATAAGGTTCAAGTTCAGGTTTATTGCATATGGCCAAAGGCCGTGACAAGAACTGATAAAAATCCATATAACAATCATTGATAAAAGTTACATTTTGGTAACAGATTAAAACTCAAAAAGTATATATCTCTAACTCGCCAAAATACTGGACATTGACATAGAACGTTATAAAAGATTAAACATTTGAAGTTTTTGAATGTTCTAAGGTTTGCGCTAGGGCTGTCGATTCGGTTCGACCTGAACCGAAAAACCGCGGAATTTTCCCCGAACTGAAAAACCTGAACCGAAAAACCGCGCCGAATTTGGCGAGTTCGGGCGAACATCGAATAAATTCGGCAGGTTCGGCATTCCCCGAAAGACCCACCGCCCCTCTTCCCGGGACTCCGGTAAGAGGGGCGGTGGGTCTTGAATTTGCCCTGCGCCTGCCTGGCCAGGCAACAGGGAGTGGCTTTGTCTAAAAAGGTTTTTTTAAAAAAAAAGCTGTTAGCAGCGGGGCGACAAAACAGTTGTGTCTGAAATGACCCCAAAATTTGTTAGCAACCGGCTGTTCAAGCCAATTATAAGGGAAGTTGGAAAATGGCTTAAGAAGGAACAAACTGAGAGACCTGGAATCAGAATATGATGGGGATGGACAGCTGTCATGTTGCAGGGAAGGAAGGAAGGAAGGAAGGAAGGAAGGAAGGAAGGAAGGAAGGAAGGAAGGAAGGAAGGAAGGAAGGAAGGAAGGAAGGAAGGAAGGAAGGAAGGAGAGTTGGTTTTTATAAGCCGACTTTCTCTACCACTTAAGGAAGAATAAAACTGTCTTACAATCACTCCTTCCCCTCCCCACAACAGTCACCTTGTGAGGTAGGTGGGGCTGAGAGAGTGTGACCGGCCCAAGGGCACCCAGCTGGCTTCATGAGTAGGAGTGGGGAAACAAATCCAGTTCACCAGATTAGCCTCTGCTGCACATGTGGAGGAGTGGGGAATCAAACCCGGTTCTCCAGATCAGAGTCCACCGCTCCAAACCACCGCTCTTAACCACTACACCATGCTGCCTTTCTGTGCATTACATGGGGCACAGGAGGAAGAAAATGAGCCCTATGGAGAGAAGAGACAGAAAGAGGGAACTGATCAGCTCAGCTTGAGGTAGTACAGAGAGAGGATAGAACATGGTATGGGGCATAGAGAGGGAAACATGAGTCACTAGATATGGGTTAAAGTAGAAATATGAAATTAAAATAGGAACCAAAGTGCTTTTCCGTGCTTATCATAGCGATCGACAATCTAAATGAAATCTAAATGTAAAAGCGGGCCCTGGTGTGATCTGAGTTGTGCTTCCCTGATGCACTGGATCGAGATGCAAGCCCGATAGCCTATGAAACACGAGCGGATACAGTTCCCAATGAAAGAGCCGATAATAAACTTGAACCAGTGACAGCTTTTGGCTCTCCTTCTGCACACCATATGCATCTTCCCCAATTACGACTTGTGTGCGGATCTCCATCTGAAAGGGTCACAGTCCGTCCCCCAGCTCAGCTGAAAATTGAAACCTCTATTTTCCTGCCCGTACGCCTGTCTTTATGTCACAACAGAGCTTGCAAAATGATGGCTATGTCAAAATTTCGATTATAAACCTTTATTGTTAGAGCTTTATAACTTGGCTGGAGAAAACTACCTTCATTCCCACAACAGTATATTTTACTTCTGAGCTAAAGAAACACTATACTCATGGGTTTAGCAGTTGACATTTGGGTTGCTTAATGTAATCGTGGAGGGACAAAAGTGAAGCTACTTGGCATTTTTTTTAAAGGTTGCAAGAGAGAAAGTAGGAACCCCTACCGTTTGCAAGAGGATGCTTTCAAGCAACCCAAATCATAATATTGCAGGCTGGTTCAAGGTTTAATTTATGTTCTGTTTGGTTACATGTTACGATGAATACCTGTTCTCTCCAGTTATCAGAGGAGCATGCCTATTATATTAGGTGCTGTGGAACACAGGCGGGATAACGCTGCTGCAGTCGCATAGTTAAATTGTGGAACTGCCTGCCCCAGGATGTGGGGATGGCTGCCAACTTGGAAGGCTTTAAGAGGGGAGTGGACATGTTCATGGAGGGGTATTCATGGATACTAGTTAAAATTGATATAATAAACTTAGGCTTGAATATCTGCTGTCACATAAGAACCACCATACGACACAATTGGTTGCCCGGTTTTGCACCTTGGTCTGTAATCATTAAAAAAAGTGGGAAGGGCCTTCAACACTGAAGAGTGGCAGTGGTTTCAGTCACTGAAGTGACTTAATTTTTAGTATTTGCCCAGGAGAGTGGCCAAGTGCCAATTTGCTCTCAGACACGTGTAGTTTTAGCTGGGATCCATTAGGACTATCCGGTGTTTATTAATGAATTTTTGTATATTACTTTTATCCCTTTTGTAATTAATGTTTCCTTTGTTTATACACTGGTCATGGATTGTAATAATAAAGAAACAATAACTAAACTATTTGCACTGATTACCGTTACAGGACTAGGCTAAATAGGGGCATGGTTTCCTCCAAGTTATACTATTCTTTATTATATTTTAAGTGGGTTTAAAAAATAAAAAAACACTGATTGTGGTGGAAAATGCCATCAAGTAACAGCTGACTTATGGCGACCCCATAGGGTTTTCAAGGCTAGAGATGTTCAGAGGTGGTTTGTCATTGCCTGCCTCTGTGTAGCATAGGGTTGCCAGGTGCCCGGTGGTGGCAGGTAAAATCCCACCAATCCACCGGGTTGCCCGCCGGCCAGCTGAAGGCTGGTGGGCACAGCAGGCACGCACGGCCATTCTGCGCGCGTCACTTCTGGATCTACCTGGAAGTGATGCGGACGCTCTGGCAACCTCAGCTGAAACTCTATGGAAACCACAGTGTTTCGGCCGGGATTGCTAAAGCATCTGCATCGCGCGGTGTGTGTGCGTGCGGCGCCAGGCGCATGCACTGTGCACGTCTGCCACAGCCCCACAAAGGTCCCGCTGGTTGGGCTGCGGGGCCTGGCAAGCCTAGTGTAGCAACCCTGGATTTCCTTGGTGGTCTCCCATCCATGCACTAACCAGGGCTGACCCTGCTTAGCTGGTGAGATTATACTAGCCTGGGACATCCAGGTCAAGGCAAGAGTTATTGAGAGGTGGTTTGCCATTGCCTGCCTCTGGGTAACGACCCTGAACTTCTATGGTGGTCTCCCATCCAAGCTAACCAGGGCTGACCTTGCTTTGCTTCTGAAATGTGATATGGGGCTAGCCACGGCTTTTCTACGCTACAAATGGCAATTTCTTATGGGTTCAATCATGGAATCTTAAGAGTCAGAAAGGACCACCAGGGTCATCTAGTCCATCCCCCTGCACAATGCAGGAAACTCTCTCTCTCACACACACACACACACAGCTACCTCTACTCCATGCCCAATATTCCTGTTGTATTCCAGGGAAAGATAATTTTAATTCTACAGCATGTGGAATCTATCTCCATTTAACTTAAAACTTCATTTGCTCATTCATTTTGGATTACCAGTCCTTTTCAAATTGGCTGGCTTTCGCTCCATGGTTTCGTCAGAGAACTTAACTTTTCGAGGCTCCGTCACTGCAATCCCTAAATTGGCCGGCTGGCCCGATTCATTAGTGCAAGTCAATCTAATGGGTGTGACTGAACTGTCTACCTAGGCATGTCCTAACATCACTACTGTATACAGGTTCAATATCTTTCCACAAACAGGTGAAAATTAAACCTCTTCTTGCAATCATGCACCCACGAAGCGTGCAAATGCCGAGCCTGGTATTGGCGTTTCTCAATTAGGTTCACATAATGGTGTCCTGCCAGAATTTAAATATAAGGCCTCATCAGGGACACATTGACGTTTCCACCTGTCTTGTTGTGTCAAAATATTTCCCCCAATGACGGCAGAACTTTCTAACCTCCTCACGTCCCCAACGCACTCAAAAATGTCTAGCTCTGCTTTGGGAACAAGTGCGGTCTAGTGGAAAGATTGCTATGGCACCAGTGGGTGATGTTGGAGGCAGAGAAGAAGCGACTCGCAGCATATTCAGACTGCCTATCTATTCTAAACCAATTTGGGGCTGGCATTTATGCCCGTAATTAAACTGGCAAGCGACTCTCTCCCGTTGGCATGAAGCCACCCGAACAGATGGCTGGGTTGAAAGCAAGGCCAAGACCATGCCTTGGTTAAGGATAGAATTTTCATCTTTGATAGCTGGCAAAGACTTCAAGACAAGCTTGTAATCTGCCGCAAACTTGGCTGATAGGAAATATGGAAAATATACTGGCGTCGGATATTTGTCCTGTAATGCATGAGGCACAAATACAGCAATTTTGATTTCCCAAAGAGCTAGGGTTCCCAACTGCCCGCTAATGGCGGGCAATTGCCCACCAACTTATGCTGCTGCCTGCTGACACTCAGTTGGTGGAGGACTGGCCTGTCAATGGCTATGAGCCATGGTGGCTGTTGGATGCCTGCAGATACAGAGGCAGTGAACCCCCGAATACCAACACTGGAAGGCAGCGGTAGGGGAGGGCCTCGGCCTTTCTGCCCTGTTTTTTTGGCCCTCCAGGGCAACTGGTTTGGCCACTGTGAGACAGTATGCTTAGGTTGTTTGCTGACAGATGGCCATCTAGCCTCTGCTTAAAAACCTCCAGGGAAGGAGAGCCCGCCACCTCCTGAGGAAGCCTGTTCCACTGAGGAACAGCTCTAACCGTCAGAAAGTTCTTCCTGATGTTTAGCCAGAAACTCCTTTGATTTAATTTCAACCCGTTGGTTCTGGTCCGACCTTCTGGGGCAATAGAAAAACAACTCCGCTCCATCCTCTGTATTACAGCCCTTCAAGAACTTGAAGATGGTGATCATATCACCTCTCAGTCATCTCCTCTCCAGCTTGGAGTTCTCCCAGAATGACAACTGACCTCCAGACTACAGCCATTCTTTCTCCTGAACAAATGGCTGCTTTTGACGGTGGCTTTTACCCTGATGACGTCCCTCCCCTCCCCAAACCTTCCCAGCCTCCATTCCCAATCCCCAGGAGTTTACCAACCCAGAGTTGGCAACCCTAAGTAGGCTAGACCCCCGTGTTGTGACCCAGCAGGCTCTACTTATGTTCCTGTGTTCTCATATAAGTAGACAATACTGACCTTGATGAAGAAGAGTTGGTATTTATATGCCGGCTTTCTCTACCACTTAAGGGAGGATCAAACTGGCTTACAATCGCCTTCCCTTCCACTCCCCACAACAGACACCCTGTGAGGTAGGTGGGGCTGAGAGAGCTGTGACTAGCCCAAGGTCACCCAGCTGGCTTCATGTGGAGGAGTGGGGAAACCAACCCGGTTCTCCAGATTAGCCTCCGCAGCACCTGTGGAGGAGTGGGGGAATCAAACCCAGATCTCCAGATCAGAGTCCACTGCTCCAAACCACTGCTCTTACCCACTTCACCACGCTGGCTTTGAATTGTGATGGAAGAAAACTCCGTTGTGAAGGAAGGAATGATTTGTGCTCCTGTTTCATAATATCGATGGAATGAGGGCTAATGTGGCATACTGAAATACAGCAAATAAAAACCAACTCTCCTCCTCCTCCAATGACCCAGGTTAGAATTTATGGGGGACACTATCAAAAAGGAGTTATTTAACGGCCGCTTCATTGTTGAATTAGTTTGGGTGCTTCTGAAAGGTTCCCTTGTTTCCGGAAGACAACCGTGTCCCCCTAAGGCAGGGTAGTTTCCCACTCTGTTAATGCGTGAAACACTGGAGACGTGAGACATACCAATTACCAGCCATTCTGGTGACAGCAAACCGAAATTGCTGCATTGAGGCCCGCGGATCAGATGCCTGGGGCCTGGCGAATCTTAAGCAGATGGGCAGCCGTGTGTCATACTTTCCCTGCACTTAGCCTGTAAAGTAAATCCTTGGGGTCAGGAAACCGAACAGACGGCAAAGAGTGGCATTTCGGAGTCAAGAAGCACACCCTCTTTGGAGACAAATGTTAGCAAATATTAAAGAGGATTTTGCCGGGTTGCAAATGGGATTTATTAACAAGCACATGTTCAGGGTAGTTCGTCGGGAGGTAAAGGGGGCGTAATTATAAAAGACATATAGGCCATCTATGCAGGGTCGATTTTGATGCTCACTCAAAGCTGCTTTTTAAAATCGCCCCTTAAAATGACTATTTACGGTCCCAATGCAATTGGAGAAAGTCAAACAAATTCCCCACACACACACTCACCTGCTCCTTCGTTTGCATAGCCATTAGCAATCGACGTTTGCATAGCTAAGCAGTGGCTGTGATTTTTCTTGGTTCCTTCAGTAAATGCTTTGATGGGGGGGCAGAGCAAATACAAAAGGTTGCGTTAAAGGGGCTCTTAAGAAATTCGAAGCAAGTATGCGCCGGCTTCGCAGTGATGGCTGGAATGATGGTTCAGCGTAAAAAAATAAAAAAAATATGCAGGGCACTTCAGCCTGGAAGGCGCTGCTAATTACCAAGCATAAACGGCCGTAACGTTTTCAAAAATGGTGTTTTTTCTCAGTTCTAGGTCAGAACAGTAAATTGGGAAGGAAATGAGTTGGGATATGTGTGCAAAACTACCCTTCTTCCGTCGAAAATCTGGCTTTACCATAGGGTTTCCAGTGAGTCCTAGAACAGTGTGACTCCACTCCTGGGTTTTCCCTGGAAATGATATCACACTGTCACCAATAGTGCCCTCCATGTCACACACACCCCAAAATCTTTGCCAGTTGCCAGGAATGGCCTGACAACTCTTATTTAAGCCCATGTTTGGTTTCATATCAGCCACCGGATTATTATATTTCGCATGTTTCCAATTTTCAAAACAGTATTAATGATATTTCCAAAAAATTCTAGGCCAAAATATTGTCGAAGGCTTTCACGGTTGGAGTTCATCGGTTCTAGTAGGTTATCCGGGCCACATCTAGGCCACTTTTTTGGTACACTGGAGGGCCAACAAAGAGAGCATAGAGGTAGGATTGCTAGCTCCGGGTTGGGAAATACCTGGAGATTTTGAGGGTGGAGCCTGAGGAGGGCGGGGTTTGGAGAGGGGAGGGACTTCAATGCCATAGAGTCCAATATCCAAAGCGGCCATTTTCTCCAGGGGAACTGATCTGTCGCCTGGATATCAGTTATAATAGCGGGCGATCTCCAGCCACCACCTGGAGGTTGGCAACCCTACACAGAGGCCAAGGCTTTTCCCTGATATTGCCTCCTGGCATTGATATTCAGACATCTGTTGTCTCTGGACCTGAAGGTTCCCTTTGGTCACCATGGCTAAAGAAACATCGATGGTCTTCTCCGTGAAGATGACTAATCCACTCATGTCACCTGTGCTAGGTAGCTCCCAAGCTGCAAGCAACAACACACAATTTGCAAACTATATATACTACTGGCTCTTGTAGGTTATCCGGGCTGTGTAACCGTGGTCTTGGAATTTTCTTTCCTGACGTTTCGCCGTCAGGAAAGCTGTGGCAGGCATCTTCAGAGTGGTAACACTGAAGGACAGTGTCTCTCAGTGTCAAGTGTGTAGGAAGAGTCAGAGAGGGGTTGGGTTTGAGCTGAGTATTGTCCTGCAGAAGTAATGTGCTAATCATTGTCCTGTAAGTATCAAGATAATGTGCTCATGAGGGTGTGGTATGTTAATATGGAACCATTGTATCCTGAAGTGATCAGTTAATGTGTGAAATCCAAAGCTAATCTGCATGGCTATTGTTGACTGTAGCCTTTGTTAGTCTGGAGGTTTTTCAGAACAGGAAGCCAAGCCTTATTCATTCTTAAACTCTCTTCTTTTCTGTTAAAGTTGTGCTGATGTTTATGAATTTCAATGGCTTCTCTGTGCAATCTGACAAAATAGTTGGTAGAATTGTCCAGTCTTTCAGTGTCTTGGAATAAGACCCTGTGTCCTGTTTGTGTCAGTCCATGTTCAGCCACTGCTGATTTCTCAGGTTGGCCCAGTCTGCAGTATCTTTCATGTTCTTTTATCCTTGTTTGTATGCTGCGTTTTGTGGTCCCGTTGTAAACTTGCCCACAACTGCAAGGTATACGATATACTCCTGCAGAGGTGAGGGGGTCTCTTTTGTCTTTTGCTGATCGTAGCATCTGTTGTATTTTCTTGGTGGGTTTAAACACCGTTTGTAGGTTATGTTTTTTCAAAAGTTTCCCCATCCTATCAGTGACTCCTTTAATAAATGGCAAGAATACCTTTCCTATGGGAGACTGTTTTTCCTGAGTTTTCTGATTTTTGTTTGGTTTAATGGCCCAATGAACTCTGACCGTGAAAGCCTTCGACAATATTTTTATATATACTACCCCAATAAAATTATTGGCATTCCGGTGTTCTCAGCAGTGTCTGACAGATTCTACAGGGCACTGCACAAAACTTTGCCGTTCCTACTGTAAGCTGTGGATTTTCATCTATAAGCAACATTTTAGTATACTGTGGACCTGAATGGCTGGGATGCCAACTTAGCCAGGGGGAGATAAACTTAGAACGAACCTCTTGGTATAGTGGACAGCTATGACGCATCCCCCCACCACCTTTTAACCGCTTCAATATCCCACTCACTCAGTCTGGCCGTATATGCTGAGGGAAAAGCGTTGGCCTGAGTATATTTGTGAGATTATTTTCCTTCTCCTCCAGTCCCACACCAGTATTTATCACAGAGAGAAATAGGACCCAAGAGGCTTTTTAACTTAAACAGTCAAAACAGGGAAGTTTATTGAACAGAACTCACAGAGGTTCGTTTTCAAGCAAAAGGCAGAAATTGGAGGGAAAACTCAAAGTCAGGTTTATCTACGCAGGATTACTTCAGAGAGATATCTTAGATGTTTCCTTCACTCAAGTTCCTTCAGTCCTTAGTTTCAAGCTTAGTTCTGTCCCTCAGAACTGTTACTCAGATTCAGACTCTCAGGCCGTTAACGCACGACCGATTTGGTCTGCTTCTCCCCCCCTAACGTAGCGGTTTTCCAGTGGTCACCCGCACGCTGTCCCCGCTAAGCCTGACAAGACGGCCCAAGCGTCCGCTCATCTCTCGTGGCTCCCGCGGCACCCGCCGAGCCGCTGCTCAGCTGGCCGGCGGACTCAGCGTTCCCCGCTCTAGCGGCGCCTGCCCCGAGCGTCCGAGCCTCCTGCCGCCTCAAAAATGGAGACGGCGGAGCTGCGGGCCGGAGAGCTCTGCTTTTGCTGCAGAGCAGGAGGGCAGGAGAAAACTAACGTCCTGAAGTGAGTTGCATTGGCATACCGGCATATCATTCTAGGGGGGAGAAGAAGAAAAAGGAAGACGCCAAGCACGCACAGTCGCGTGACTGTGATGTAATGACGTCGGTAGCACTCCCCGAATATCCCACATTATCCCATGTCTCAAACGCATGGAGCATCGGGTGGTGCACACAGTGTGGGATGGGAGACGGACGTGCGTTTACTTTTATGATCCCAGATTAAAATAGTGTGAGATGAGAGAGAGATTAACCGGTGACATCTTGCCCATGCGTTAATGGCCTCAGATTCTGTCCCCAGCCTGGCTCTCTCCCTGACTACCCCACACCAGTGGCTGTGATCCTCCACACCTCCCTGCTACCGGAATAGCTCTACCTCAGAGACTAATTCCCCTTTGTGACCTGAGAATGGGCCCTGTCTCTAACCCAGTTCTCACTCCCGTCACTCCCACAGGGGTTGTGTGTGTTTCAATAGCTTCGGCTTTAACAGAACCCCCTCGGGTTCACTGAGTACAGTATGACTGCCGCTCAGTCTCACTACCAAGCTTCCAATCTATCACAGCCTTCTCTTAGGCTGGGTCCCCAAGCTTCAACTACTTTCACAGCCTTCTACCCACGCCGGGTCCCCAAGCTTCGAATGCTTTCCTGTCTCTCAAAGCTCAGGGTGTCATCAGCTCTCTCTTGGTCTGTCAGCTCTGGCTGCAGATTAAACCCCTTATCCGTCACAACAGCGCAATAGCAAAACACTGGTGTTATATTTTAAAGTAAAAGACACTCTTCTTGGAGGAGGAGGAGGAGGAAGAAGAAGAGTCAGTTTTTATATGTCGACTCTCTCTACCACTTGAGGAAGAATCAGACCAGCTTACAATCACCTTCCCTTCTCCCCACAACAGACACCCTGTGAGGTAGGTGGGGCTGAGAGAGCTCTAAGAGAGCTGTGACTAGCCCAAGGTCACCCAACTGCTTCATACATAGGAGTGGGGAAACAAATCCAGTTCACCAGATTAGCCTCCGACGCTCATGCGTAGGAGTGGGGAATCGAACCCGGTTCTCCAGATCTGAGTCCACTGCTCCAAACCACCGCTCTTAACCACTACCCCACACTGGTAGAAGCTTTATAAATGTATCTTCCCCAACCACTTCTGCTTTCCCATGAATTCCTGTGATGGCTTTTTATATATATGTTTGTGAGTATTATTTCTTCTCTAAGTGCCTGTTACCCACTTCAGAGAAGAAAAATGAAAACAAGGAAGGTATGTTTGAAAGAGCACCGAAAATAAAACGGTGCGGGAGCACACGCTCGATATTCGTGGGAAGAGGTTGCGGAGAAGTCTGAAGAAAAGGGATGGAGATGAGAGACAGAGAAAGAGGGCTGTGGCCTAACAGGAGGACAAGAGCGAGAAGAGCAAAGAGGACGGGATGGAATGTAACGAGAGATCAAAGATGACAAGAACGGAGGGGCCGAGACATTTAGGGCTCTAAAACAAAACACGCAGCAATGGCTTGAACTGGTTATGAAAGATAATATGGAGTCCCGTGAAGTGGAACTTGCAAAGAGGCGCGACGCGATCAAAGCGGCACGCAAGATGGATAATGCGAGTAGCAGATTCCCCAGCCGTAAGGAAATGTTTTAACGTGGGGGAGAGGAAGACCAGAAAACACAACCTTCGAATAACTCCAAAGCGAAGCTGTTCAATCTAAACCAGTGCCTTAGGAGCGAAAAGAGATCGAAAAAGAGATGCTTCAGCCACAAGGGCCCGTTTCTGTTAGACAAAAGGAGGAATCTGTGGAATTGTGCATGGTTTGGAGAGAGTGGACGTGGGGGGGAGGTTTTTCTCCCTCTCCCATGGTGCTGGAGCCGGAGGGTGGGTGATTGAAGGCAGATGGAGGGAGGTGTTTTTTTCGCACAACGCATGGTTGAATTGTGGGGCTCCTTGCCCCAGGGTGTGGTGGTGGCTGCCAGCTTGGAGGGCTTTGAGAGGGGAGTGGACGTATTCATGGAGGAGGAGGGTGTTCATGGCTGTTGGTTGGAGTGGGTGCTGGTCATGCTGGGTGCCTGTCCTCCCTGGTGTCGGAGGAGCATGCCTATTGTATTGGGTGTGGTGGAGCACGGGCGGGATGGTGCTGCTGCAGTAGTCTTGTTCGTGGCTTCCTGAGGGCACCTGGTTGGCCGCTGTGTGAACAGACTGCTGGACTTGATGGGCCTTGATCTGGTCCAGCGGGGCCATTCTTGGTTCTTGTGATAAGGCCGATGCCAAGACAACGGACGTAATCGGAGAAATGAAGAACCAAATCTATCAATATCTGAGGAATCGTGTTCTGGGTTCTGGAGTAAAGCCGTGCTTAAGCTGAACTTAAGAAACGTGCCCTTGGGTCCTCCAAGTAGAAAGTGCCATGTCCCAACTCAGCAATACCATAAAGGAGAAGAAAGCAGAGTCTTGTTAGTACCAAAATGACCCCGTAGGCTCAATAGGGTTGCCAACCTCCAGGTACTAGCTGGAGATCTCCTGCTATTACAACAGATCTCCAGCCGACAGAGATCAGTTCCCCTGGAGAAAATGGCCACTTTGGCAATTGGACTCTATGGCATTGAAGACCCTCCCCTCCACAAACCCCGCACTCCTCAGTCTCTGCCTCAAAAACCTCCTGCCAATGCCAAAGAGGGACCTGGCAACTAAGGATGAGGTTGCCAAGAATTCAAATAACAACAAAAAAGAGATTCCCCAGAGAGAGAAAAGAGTAAGATGTCAAGTCTCATCAGGCCTGTGTTGAACTCATCATCCATTTCTGAAGGGACCCACAACACAAAGGAATAAGGTCTGTATTCCAGGAATCATAGACCATCGCTTACACCAGGGGGTCCCAACCTTTCTGAGCCTGTGGGCCCATGAGGCATTCTGACCTGGCACGGCTGGTGCTGGAACAAAAGGGCAGCCGCAAAAAGGCTGCCGGAGGAGTCAGAGCCAAACCACAAAAACATTGCCCCAGCTTAACTTTAGTAACGCAGTGCAGATCCTTGTGTTGTGCTGGCAGCTGCTGCCAAAGCTATATTTAAAAAAAATCTGCACAGCCAATCAAGTCTATAATAGTCCGTCAGAAGCCTTGCTGGGCAAAAGCCCTCCCTGGCCCCTCCGACTTCCTAAAAACAATTGTCAGGCACCAGAAAAGGTTTCAACGGGCATTATGGCCCACCCACTTCACAGGGTGTCTGTTGTGGGGAGGGGAAGGCGATAGTAAATCTCCCTTAAGTGGTAGAGAAAGTCGGCATAGAAAAACCTCTTCCTCCTCGGTAGCCTCAAATGGGGCGATCTTATTCATCTGAGAGCATGAAAATACTTTGTCACCTGCGTGTCTATGACCAGGGCAGAAATGAAACTATCGTAAGTAATCGCTCAAACTGGCATAGTGCTTTAGAGAGGCACCTAACCACCGGTGTCGGTGGGTTTCGGGGTGCCCAACTCTATGAGGCTTAATCCGGGGCTAATTCCTTCCTCCGGCGTTCGTGTATCCATCAGCAACGTTGGGGGAAAAAACCCAACAACACCTAGACAAATTACCTGTGTGCAGATGCTTAATTCTGACAATCATTGCTTCCTTAATCCTCCAGACAAATCTAGTTAACGGCTGTACTGAGGATAGGAAGCAACACCTGAGCCACATTTCGGCTCTGATTTACTGCCAAGAACAGAGGTGTCAGCTGTTTGCAAAGTTTTCCATCTGCTGCTTTTGGGCAAAGGAACAGGGGCTGCCAGGGAACTCCTAATGGAACAGAGACACTTTGCTGCTAAAGACTTCATTTTAACATCCCTGTTCTTGAAGGCAACGCTGTTCCTGGCAAGACTCCTCCTGAGTCGCTGAGAACATAAGAACATCAGAAAAGCCCTGCTGGATCAGACCAGGGCCCATCAAGTCCTGCCATCTGTTCACACCATGGCCAACCAGGGTCCTCTAGGAAGCCCCCAAACAAGACGACTGCAGCAGCACCATCCTGCTGGGTTCCACAGCACCTGATATAATAGGCCTGCTCCTCTGATCCTGGAGAGAACAGGTATGCATCCTGACTAGTATCCATTTTGACTAGTAGCCTTCTCCTCCATGAACATGTCCACTCCTTTCTTAAAGCCGTCCAAGTTGGCAGCCATCCACACATCCTGGGGCGGGGAGTTCCACAATTTAACTATGCGCTGTGTGAAGAAATACTTCCTTTTGTCTGTTTATCTGAGGAACGAACGCAGTTTAAAACATCTGTCTCCCCTCCTCCATTTCATGCCCACAGCAACCCTGTGAGGTAGACCATGCAGACAGCGCGACTGGCCCAAGGTCACCCAATGAACTCCATAGCAGGGTGGAGATTTGAACCTGGGTCTCCTAGGTCCTAGTTTAGCACTCCAACTTCTACATCACATATCCATCTGTTGAACTCAGAGCTGTAAGGGCCTTGTAAGGAAAAGGCATGGTAACTCTTAGTGGTTAAAACGCTTAGGGCTGCTTTACTTGGAAAGAAGGTGGTTAAGGGGAGACATGGTAGAGGTCTATAAAATTATGCATGGTATGAAGAGAGTGGACAGGGAGACGTTTTTCTCCCTCTCTCGTAATCGGATATGGGGCCATCTGCTGAAGCTGGTGGGTGAGAGATTCAAAACAGACAAAAGGAAGTATTTTTTCACACAACGTATAGTTAAATTGAGGAACTCCCTGCCTCAGGATGTGGTGATAGCCCTCTCCTCCATGAACATGTCAACTCCCCTCTTAAAGCCTTCCAGAAATTCACCGATCACAGTGCCCTAGAAAACAACAGCTTAGCATTTAATACTGTCACTCAAAACTAAAGTGGATGCTAACACTGCAGCAAACATACCACATTCCCCAGACGTGATCACTCTAGGGTTGCCAAACTCCAGGCATTAACCATAAAAAAAACTCTGTACTGTTACCATAGATACCCAAATACAGATCGTATTCTTAAAAATAAAATACTGAAGGCGCAATCCCAAACCATTCCTATGAGAAGGAAAAATGGGAAGAGCCTAAAGAGGCCAGGGTGGCTGCATAAACACCTTTTTAAAGAGTTGAGAAATAAAAAAGACTCATTTAGGAAGTGGAAGGAGGGCCGTATAACCAAAGAGGAATATAAGCAAATAACTAGTGCTTGTAGGGAGAGTGTTAGGAAAGCTAAAGCTCAGTATGAACTTAGGCTAGCGAGAGATACTAAACGCAACAAAAAAGGGTTCTTTTCCTATGTACAGAGTAAGAGTAAGGACAAGGACAAGATAAGCCCATTGCAGGGACCGGAAAGTGAAATTGTAACAGGAGATGAAGAGAGGGCAGAACTCCTCAATTCCTACTTTTCCTCAGTTTTTCTTACTGAAATCTAGTTTATCTAGATTTCAGTAAGGCTTTTGATAAGGTTCCACATAGTATTCTAGTTGACAAATTGGGAAAATGTGGGTTAGATCCTATTATTGTTAGATGGATCTGCAACTGGTTGACAGATCGTACCCAAAGAGTGCTAGTTAATGGTTCCTCGTCCACTTGGAGAGAAGTGACTAGTGGAGTTCCTCAGGGATCTGTGCTGGGCCCTGTGTTGTTCAACATCTTTATAAATGATTTGGATGAAGGAATAGAGGGGATGCTTATTAAATTTGCAGATGATACTAAATTGGGAGGGGTAGCAAATACGGCAGAAGACAGAGCCAAGATGCAGGATGATCTTGACAGGCTGGAGAAATGGGCTAGTACTAATAAAACGCACTTCAACAAAGACAAATGTAAAGCTCTGCATTTAGGTAGGAAAAATCAAATGCATAATTATAGGATGGGGGAGACTTGTTTGAGCAGTAGTGTGTGTGAAAAGGATCTTGGGGTCTTAGTAGACCAAACACTGAACATGAGTCAGCAGTGTGATGCTGTAACTAAAAAGGCAAACGCAGTCTTGGGCTGCATCAACAGAAGTATAGTGTCTAGATCACGCAAAGTGATAGTATCGCTTTACTCTGCTCTGGTTAGACCTCAACTAGAGTACTGTGTTCAGTTTTGGGCACCACAATTTAAAAAATATGTAGACAAGCTGGAACGTGTCCAGAGGAGGGCAACAAAGATGGTGAGGGGTCTGGAGACCAAGTCCTATGAGGAAAGGTTGAAGGAGCTGGGTGTGTTTAGCCTGAAGAGGAGAAGGCTGAGAGGGGATATGATAACCATGTTCAAGTACTTGAAGGGCTGTCATATAGAGGAGGGTGCCGAGTTGTTTTCTGTTGCCCCAGAAGGTCGGACCAGAACCAATGGGTTGAAATTAAATCAAAAGAGTTTCCGTCTAGACATTAGGAAGAATTTCCTAACAGAGCGGTTACTCAGTGGAACAGGCTTCCTCAGGAGGTGGTAAGCTCTCCTTCCCTGGAGGTTTTTAAGAAGAGGTTAGATGGCCATCTGTCAGCAATGCTGATTCTGTGACCTTAGGCAGATGATGAGAGGGAAGGCATCTTGGCCATCTTCTGGTCACTAGGGGTGTGGAGGGGGGAGGTAGTTGTGAATTTCCTGCATTATGCAGGGGGTTGGACTTGATGGCCCTGGTGGTCCCTTCCAACTCTATGGTTCTATGATTCTAGGTTTAGAAATTAGTACAGGAAAATACTGATAACAATGCAAAACAATTTGTATTAAATGCTGGAAGACAAATAATACTGAAGTGCTATATACAAAAGGTGAATGGTCAATGCAATATATACAACAATTAATATAAGTCCATATTATATGTCAAATGGTGTCAGAGATGGTAATCATCATGCTGAAGAATAAGATGGAAAGATGGGATACGATCGTTTCGGAGTCTTCTTCGGTCCCAATTATATCACCCAGAGTGTATGCACTCGTTTCAATCATGACTTATTGTCTTAGCCCACAAGGGGAATTAACAAGTTCCTCAAAGGGATACAAGTTGTAGCTGCACAATGACTCTTTGCAATAATCAATAGTTCCAAAGGACTCAAATATGCAAGCTAAGTTGACACAGCATCTTACAGTAGGTATACAACGTTCCCACAAGGGATGCAAAGTGTCCCTCACTTTGCTGCCTTCCAGCTAGGGTTGCCAACCTCCAAGTGGTGGCTGGAGATCTCCCGCTATTACAACTGATCTCCAGGCAAATCAGTTCCCCTGGAGAAAATGCTGCTTTGGCAACTGGACTCTATGGCATTGAAGTCCCTCCCCTCTCCAAACCCCGCCCCCTCAAGCTCCACCCCCCCAAATATTCAGGTATTTCCCAACCTGCAGCTTGCAACCCTACTTGCAGCTGAATCAGCCGTCGAACAGCTTTGCAGCTACGATGAAGGAGTTTCATTTCCGTTTAGGAACATGGTTAGGAGCGGTGGACTCTAATCTGGAGAACCGGGCTTGATTCCCCACTCCTCCACATGATGCCTGCTGGGTGACCTCGGGCTCTTTCAGCCCCACCTACCTCACAAGGTGTCTGTTGTGGGGAGGGGAGGGAAAGGGAAGGCGATTGTAAGCCGGTTTGAGTCTACCTTAAGTGGTAGAGAAAGTGGGCCCATAAAAACCAAGTCTTCTTCCTCCTCTTCCTGCCTTTAGAGAGCTATAGCAATTACCGATTTTTTAAAAAGCTCTCCAGTGATGCTAATGTCGTTACATGGCTTGCCCCACCCCTTCTTTTGATTTTTTTAGTCCCTTGTGAACACGCACGGCTATCTCCCGCCAGCGTGTTCAACTTCCAGAATTTAACCTGGCTATTTAATCCTGGTTTCTCCCGATTTTAATTGCAGACGCGCAGCAACTGCATGGAGCTTGCCAGTGCTTGTACACTTCAGGGGCGACTCCTCACCCAGAGAAGCTACTTCCCAGCCCTGGCAGCTGCACAACGGCAGCACCTTCCCCACCCCCCGGACCCTGTGGCCTCTCTCTCCCCAGCCTCAACCATCAGGTCGCCTCCACCCACCACAGTTTCCCCTTTCCTCCTCATGTGGAAGAGTGGGGAATCAAACCCGGTTCTCCAGATTAGAGACCACTGCTCTTAACCGCTACACCACGCTGGCAACAAAGCCATGACTGCATCCAGAGGGCAAGGATAGGCCGGTGTGCATTCATGGCCACTGCAAAAGCAAAGGTGTTTGCATTGGCAACGGAGCGACCATGCAGGAGTTTTCTGTACACTTTCCTTCAGCAGTGGCCATTTCCCCTGCCTTTTCTCCCCACCCTGAGAGTCAGCGTGCTGTAGTGGTTAAGAGCGGTGGTTTGGAGCAGTGGACTCTGATCTGAACAACCGGGTTTGATTCCCCACTCCTCCATATGAGCGGCAGAAGCTAATCTGGCAAACTGGATTTGTTTCCCCACTCCTCCACTTGAAGCCAGCTGGGTGACTTGGACCAGTCACAGCTCTCTCAGCCCCACCTACCTCACAGGGTGTCTGTTGTGGGGAGGGGAAGAGAAGGTGATTGTAAGCCAGTTTGAATCTTCCTTAAGTGGTAGAGAAAGTCGGCATATGAAAACCAGCTCTTCTTTCACTTCCTGTCATTAGAGAGCTATAGCAATTACCAATTTTTTAAAAGCTCTCCAGTGATGCTGATCTCGTTACATAGCTTGCCACACCCCTTCTTTTGATTTTTTTTGTTCACGTATGCACACACACACACACGTATGAACCTTTATAGGCATAATAACCATATTGGCAGAGGCATTTATACAGGCGCATTAAAAGAAAAAAGAAACGTGTTCCATCATAAAATGACAACCAGTTAAAATCAATATATAACTAACATTAAAAAGGATCTCCTCATTGTTCACGTATGCACATTAGCAATAAATTGTGAGATCACTACTGAAAAAACACTTGTGGTGTACACGTGAGTCCCTCCCCCCTGAAAATGCTGCTTTGTAATCGGCTGTAGTGTATTTTTTTTTTTTTGGAAAACGTAGCCAGAGCCCCCCAGCCCTACAGAGGGATTTTTTTGTTTGAGCTGAACCGAGTGGCCATATTACAGCCAAAGCAGAGAAGGACGCGGATAAGGAGAGAGTGGCAAATCAGCCCAGCTCTGTTCCATCCGGCTGAGGACTGAAAAGGATCACTCACTGTGAAACTGACCAAATAAGCAACCTCACAATTTTCCAGTTCCAGTTCAAAAAGAGAGCCTGAATGCAAATAAGCATTCAGGCGTAACTTGCTTTTAACTTTCGGCGTTTCTTCAAGGCGGCCGTTAAATAATAAACTGCAGACAAAGTAACTGCCTTATCTTTACCAGACAGCAGACAGATTAAATGATAGCCATGAGAACAAACAGGAAAGTGTTAAATCAATGGAGTGATAACAGAAGATCTTATAGAAGAATATAAATCACAACTGAATAAAAAATGGGGGTTTCGATTCCAGCGCTCTCTCGCTAGTGCACTCCCAAATCTTCACACAACCCACAGTTAAACTGTGGCACTCCCTGCCCCAGGATGTGGTGATGGCTGCCAACTTGGCAAGTGTTTTTTCCATAAATATTTCTTTTCTTCTCCTTTCCCTTTTCTATTCCTTCATTTCCTTTTCTTGCTCTTTTTTATCTCTTCTTCCTCAGCCTCCCTTCATTTCTGCCTTCCTTTGCATCCTCGGTAGAATTCCATCCTTTGAATAGAAAATGCCATTATATCGCACACACGCCCCTAATTAAAACTACAATATAGTAGCTCCAGGAGCAAATTAGAAACTCCCGATTATTATTATTTGCAAATATTACAGTGGCCGACTTTGCCATCTCTCTACTTACAGTAGCTGCAGCTAATTAGATGGGCATTAAACCAAGGGGAAGCCAATGGCAAAGATTTTCCAATAATTAATTCAGGCATAATCCAGGTTCGAAATAAAGATTCTTCTCCTCCCATGCAGTCAAGCCCTCTCCCAAGAGGGAAGGGAGAATCCACAAGAGACATTTTAAAGGGCTTTTTTTGGGGGGGAACATACCGTTTAAACCGGTCATTAGAACGAGAAAAGGGAAGTAACTTTTGGCTTCTGACCTGTCGTAAATCATCTAACGGGATGGCAGAGAGCCAATGACCGGCTATAAACATATCATGCCGGAGTGCGAGGAAAGATTTATGTTCTGCTAATGTTCTTAAAGCACTTCCTAACAGCCATACACCAAAGGTCAGAAACTGGGCGTGCCAGAACCAGATCATAAAAACAAAGCTGCATAATATCGATACTGGCAATCTGCGGTCACCACCTGCTCCTGGCAGAGAACACCACACCTCCTAGATCGTGTAAAGCAGTGGTTCCCAACCTTTTTTTGACCAGGGACCACTAGGACTTTTTTGTTCGGTGCAAGGTTCAAAATAAAAATTCCGAGAATTTGAAAAGAAACTTTAATCATAACTGTTAGTTAAACATTAAACTTAGAATAATATTTGAATATATATTTTTATAATAGAGAACTTTTAATTGAAAATATTAATTTATTATGGGTTTATAACTTTTGTTTCGCGGACCTTGATTTAGTTCTCACGGACCCCCGGTTGGGAACCAGTGGTGTAAAGGATGACTACCGCCAGTTCTTAGTTGACCATTCCTCATTACAAGGTCAAAGTGATAGGAACACAAGAAAGCTGCCAGCGTGGTATAGTGGTTAAGAGCGGTGGACTCTAATCTCGAGAGCTGGGTTTGATTCCCTGCTCCTCCACATGAGCAGCAGATTCTAACCTGGCGGACCGGGTTCATTTCCCCACTCTTCCACATGAAGTCTGCTGGGTGACTTTAGGCCAGTCACAGCTCTCTTAGAGCTCTCTCAGCCCCACCTACCTCACAAGGTGTCTGTTGTGGGGAAGGAGATTGTAAAGCGGTTTGATTCTCCTTAAAAGGTAGAGAAAGTCAGCATATAAAAACCAACCCTTCTTCTTCTTCTTCTGTAGAGTATGAGCATCAAAAGTGTGATTTGCAGGGTGGAAGGGTGAGGCTGGGGAAGGGAGGAAGATTATTTCTTCAGGCGAAGAAACAGCCAAAGCCAATCCGCCATTGCTCAACACAACCTTGCTTCTTGGCACCAAACCAAACCTCTGCTCCTCGAGAAGAGAGCCTGCTCCAGTCTGCATGGCCCTACCCTACACTGGTCTTCCTGGTCACATTACTGCGTGACCGAAACAAGCTCTGCAATACATAGCCTGGACTTACAGCTCTTGAGCCATGAGCTCCCTGTGGTCCCACACCCAGCCACCCAGCCACCTCCCTCCTACTACCCAACCTGGAATATAAAGCTGCTTAGAGAAAGATCCCATCGAATCATAGAGTTGGAAGGGATCACCAGGGTCATCTAGTCCAACCCCCTGTACAATGCAGGAAATTCACAACTACCTGCCCCCCCACCCCCAGTGACCCCTACTCCATGCCCAGAAGATGGCCAAGATGCCCTCCCTCTCATGATTTGCCTAAGGTCATAGAATCAGCATTGCTGACAGATGGCCATCCAGCCTCTGCTTAAAAACCTCCAGGGAAGGAGAGCTCACCACCTCCCAAGGAAGCCTGTCCAACTGTGCCCTAACTGTTAGAAAGTTCTTCCTAGTGTTTAGACAGAAACTCTTTTGGTTTAATTTCAACCCATTGGTTCTGGTCCAACCTTCTGGGGAAAACAACTCAGCACCATCCTCTATATGACAGCCCTTCAAGTACTTGAAGATGGTTATTTCCATATTTCCCTTCATAGAACTATAGTTTCCAGAATTCCTTGGTTAGGAGCCATGGCAGTTAGACTGAGTTCAGTCAGTGGCCTGGCAAGTGCTTGTCCAGCCTCTGCTTAAAGACTGCCAGGGAGGGGGAGCTCAACACCTCCCTAGGGAGCTGATTCCACTGTCGAACGACACTGAAAAAATAAAATCCCCAATATCCAGCCGGTACCTTTCCTCCGCCAATTTAAACCCATTATTGCGAGTCCTATCCTCTGCTGCCAACAGGAACAGCTCCCTGCCCTCCTCGAAGTGACAGCCCTTCAAATACATCAAGAGAGCAATCATGTCCCCCCTCAACCCCCTCTTCTCCAGACTAAACATCCCCAACTCCCTCAGCCTTTCCTCGCAAGGCTTGGTCTCCAGGCCCCCGACCATCCTTGTCACTCTCCTCTGCACCCATTCCGTTCAGATTGCCAATTTTCTGCCAGTGTGGATTGGCCAGCATCAGGGACGTCTGCACCCTAACCCGTGCTGATGGCTGCCACCGGCCCTTGAACCAAAGCCTTCAGAAAAAAGATCATGATTGTTCAAGCTTCTGTGAATGATGACTTTTTATAATTCTTGTTCAACTGCCTGGTAATTATGATTGTTGTTGTTACTCATGGAACCCCCCAAAAGTGAGAGGGAGAGTCTAACAGGCCCCGATTCCCCAATCCTAGCACCCTTGCTGACAGAGCAAAGAGAAATGAAGGAACGTGGACTCTTGTTCATAGGAGAATCTTCAGTGGCATCAATGGGAACCAAAAGATTGACCTGGTCCTCTTTCTTCTCTTCCCATTCCGGATGCTGACTTTCTTTTCTCAACCGCTTATCCCAGAAAACTGCAGGTTATCGCCAAACTATTTGTGTTAGCAGCGAGAGGGTGTGTGTGTTTGTTGGGGGGGCGGGAATCCATCCCAGTCTGCCAAGCGATCACGGCCACCTGTAGGGATGAGCAAAAATGTTTACCCACCTAATAAATCTTTCCATAAACCAGGACACCTCCGGAGAACAGCCAGCCGAGAGATGTCAATCCGACCCGCTGAGAGATTCCCAGCGGCAGCAGGCCGTAAAGTATGAGGGGCTCATTCGGGACTGACCTCCTTGGCTTCCCCGCCCAGAAGACGGAAAACACCGGCTTCTTGATCTCGCCGGCTGATTATCCCAGGAGGTTGCCTCCTTGGATGAATAATTGATGGCAGATTTCCGCCTAACCCCAGTATGAAATCTTTTTATCGCTGTTGCCTGAATGGTGTACTGATCAGTTAGACAGCTCCGCAGCGGACGCAGCCTGTCTCCTGCCGGCTTTTTAATATTTACACTTCGGATTCTTTCCCCCCCTTAAATTGTTTGGAAGCCCCGAGCGCCGCCCGAACAAACAATCAAAATGAACAAAAACAAAATGCCCCAGCCTCCGTCACTGGTATTCAACAAACTGTAAAAGGGGATAACAGACAATCTGCACAGTCAGCTGAACAAAAGAAGAGGGGGGGAAAGACTGCCAAGTGTGGACAGGGTTGATGAAAGGCATTTTTTATTTTTATTTTTGTAAAAAGCGGGATTAAGTCTGCTAGTAAATAACAATTGAAGCTCCAGGAAACGGATGTTTCCTTTTTTTGGAGGGCAAAGTCAAGTCCTTGGCAAATTAGAACGATTGTGCACAAAAACAGCAAAGCCGGAGCTGAAGGTTAAGAGGAGAAAAGAGAAAATCCGAACAGCGTTCACGATGGTGCCAGGATTTGCAAGATGATACCTTTTATATTGCAAGGAAGATGGTTATTTGTAAAAGTAAACACGGCGGAATACAGGCAAAGCCAAGATTTGCTTCCAGGATCCTTATGTATTAGTAGCGGAGAATGCATTATTAATCCCAGCTGGGATTTTCAGCTGATTTACTGTGAGCCTCCATGCTGCGTCCTTGACAATCTTTCAGGGTTGCACCAATATGCACGCTGTTACTAATGCAAAATTTTTATCCTGCAGAGCTCAGCAACCCACCTGTTGCTCAGTAAAGGTGCTGATTACATTCCTAAAAGGGAGGGCTAATTTCCTTAATTCAAATTTGGTGCCATTACGTAAAAAGAAATGTAAATTCAGTACTATTATGTAAAAAGAAATACTGCCGAGAGCAAGGAAAAAGAGTCAAATAGGAACTAGGAGCAATCAAAATGTTACACTTTTGCCTGTCAAGCAGATGCATAAAATATGCTCTCATCGACCTGAGAGCTCGCTCAAGGAAGGAGAGATCTTTCAGCCGAGCGTTTTAATTTGGTTGTTTATTTAGTTAAAGTATTTACATCCTGGCCTATCTCCTTAGACCAGGAGTCCTCAACATGGCACCCGCGGGCACCATGGCACCCACCGACCTTCCTGGCGCCCGCCAAGCACTTTTAGAAAGCGGAGGGGGATCATGCCGAGCCTGGCTTCTGACTGGCTGTGCAGATTAAAATAATGTTGTTTCAGCAGCAGCTGCCACCACGGTGTTGCTTTTATTCTCTCTTACTCCTCTCTCCAACTGTATGTTTTAAATTACCCCTCTTTCCTCCCTCAGTTCCTCTGTGCGCGTCGCTCTTCCTTCTGCGGCAGCTATTTTGTGGTTGTCTCCGCCTCCTGCAGCAGCCATTTTGTGGTTGGCACCTGGAGAAAATGGCTGCTTTGGAAGGTGGATGGCACTGTACCCCACTGAAGTCCCCCCCCAAACCCCACCTGTCAGAGGTTGCCTGACAACAGATTCAGAATCTGATGAAGACCAGATCCAGGGGCAGAGTCCTCCTTCCCCACCCACACTGACAGAGAAAACAGCTGATGGTGATGCATTGCCAAGACAAACCTTAAAGTCACCGGCTAAAGAGCAGCCTAAGGAAAACCAGACGCCGGCCGACCCGGGAACATCGAGGAAGCTGCCAAGGGAGCCGGGAGACCATGAGGAACAGAGGTCTCCTGGGACTCGTCGGAGGAAAATGGGCTGGGTCCTGGCAGAACAACGCCAGCGTTCGGCCAGGCTGGAGCAACAAAGAAGGAACCGGGACAGCAATGGAGATAGTGATTGAGCCTTTACAGAAGCTGCCTCCCCCAGACAGCTGAAAGTATTTAGGAGGACTGAGTCAGCAGAAGCTGTGGAAGCAACGCATGGCGAACCTGCGACACTCCACTCCGGCTGACGCTGTATCGACTCGGACTGTTTCTCAACCTTGAATGCTTCTGGACTCCCTGCCTGACCTTGGACCGGCTCGACCTCGCCTCTGCCTCTTGCTCTGACGGATTGCCTTTCACCCTGACTGAACTTTGGACTGTTACTGGACTGTGTCTACTACACCCATTCCCCATTAGTACAGCTGCCAGCTGTAGAAGCCTCGGCCTCAGAAACCCCAGTTGCAGGCCTCTTCATAGCACCACGCTGCTACAGCAGCACCCTGCCCTGGTGGGCCAGCACACCACCCTCCTCAGGCTCCGCCCCAAAAATCTCCAGGTATTTACCAATCCAGAGCTGGCAACCCTATGCCCACCACTCCGTGTCAGAACCCCAAAGGTGTCCGCAGGTTCAGACAGGTTGCAGAGTCCTGCCTTAGACTCAAGGCACAACACGACAATGTTGGAACGACACACATACACACAAAACAGTCCATCAACAAGATAAATCCAAGGTACAAATTTTAAAAATGCAGGCCAATCTGCCAAAAAGGCTTAACATTCACCAAATGTCTTCCGAAATAATGGTATTACGTGCCTTCCTGAATGCAGCAAGCGAAGGTGCTCGCACTGAGGTGGCCAGCCTCCATGTGAGACCTAGAGATCTCCTGGAATGATAGCCTATCTGTGGGCTACAGAGATCAGTTCCCCTGGAGAAAATGGCTGCTTTGGAGGTGGACTGTATGGCATTATAACCCTGCTGAGGTACCTCCCCTCCCCAAACCCCGCCCTCCCCAGGCTCCTCCCCTAAATCTTCAGGAATTTCCCAACCCAGGGCTGGCAACCCTAACTCGCACCCCACAGGGAGGTAATTCCAGAGGACTAGATCTACCAGTAAAAAAAAAAACGGTGGCCTAACCGTTGCTGTGTGTGGACAAGTCTTCTCCATGAGGTCAAGGCTGTCCTGAAGAAATAGCTGGCTCATGAGAGAATACCAGGAGATGTGGTTCAAAAAGGTCTGAGGGCCCAGGCTGTGAAGGGCTTGAAAAATAAATAACCAACATTTTGAATTGAGCCTGGAAACCAAAAGGAAACCAGTACAACGGGGCGCCCTGACCTGGATGGCCCAGGCTAACCCAAACTCTTCAGATCTCCAAAGCTGAATAGGGTTGGCCCTGGTTAGTACTTGGATGGGAGACCACCAAGGAAGTCCAGGGTTGATGTGCAGAGGCAGGGAATGGCAAACCACCTTTGAATGTCTCTTGTCTTGATCTTGCTGGCCCATGCTAGCCTGAACTCATTAGATCTTGGAAGCTAAGCAGGGTCACCTCTGGTTAGTACTTGGATGAACATAAGAACGGCCCTGCTGGATCAGACCAAGGCCATCAAGGACAGCAGTCTGTTCACACAGTGGCCAACCAGGTGCCTCTAGGAAGCCACAAACAAGACGAGTGCAGCAGCACCATCCTGCCTGTGTTCCACCACACCCAAAATAATAGGCATGCTCCTCTGGGAGACCACCAAGGAAGTTCAGGGTTGCTACGCAGAGGCAGGCAATGGCAAACCAGCTTTTAACATCTCTTGTCTTGACCTGGATGGCCCAGGCCAGCCCGATCTCATTAGATCTCCAAAGCTGAGCAGGGTTGGTCCTGGTTATCACTTGGATGGGAGACCACCAAGAAGTCCAGGGTTGTTAAGCCGAGGCAGGCAATGGCCAACCACCTCTGAACATCTCTTGCTCTGGCAACCCAATGGGGTTGCCATAAGTCAGCTGCGACTTGAGGGCACAAAAACAAACAAAAATAGGCAGCGCTGCATTCATAACATGTCACAGGTGAGAGCAAGACAAAACCTTTCATCTTAGAAAAGACTGACATTGATAAAGGTGGGCCACTGTATGTAGCGGCAGTTGGGCTGGGAAACCCTCCTTTCTCCTGGAATCTGTATGTTTTCGCATCTTGGGCAGAAGACCATGAATCACTCTGATGCGCAAGCAACTGACAACTGGCTGATGAGTTCTGACAGGCTGTTGTTGCACACCAAATCCAGAACCAAGATTGGCCAGGACCTTTCTACACATGTGGACTGGGGCAGGAAGACTGAAAAGGAGCTCTTCTTTCTTTGTGTGGTTTTATCTGTGGGTAGGGTTGGCAGCTCCAGGTTGGGAAATACCTGGAGATTTGGAGGGGTGGAGCCTGAGGAGGGCGGGATTTGGGGAGGGGAGGGACTTCAATGCCATAGAGTCCAATTGCCAAAGCCGCCATTTTTCTCCAGTGGAACTGATCTCTGTCGCCTGGAGGTCAGTTGTAATAGCAGGAGATCTCCAGCCACCACCTGGAGGTTGGCAACGCTCTCTCCGGGGGAGCATGTCTATTCGAGTGACAACCAGAGAGCATCCTCTTAACACACATACCTGTGCGTGCCTTCCAGACAGAAAGGAAGGGCAAACGCCAGGCACCATAGGATCTGAGTTGGTGGCTGGAGCTCTCCTGCCATTACAACTGATCTCCAAGCAACAGAGATCAGTTCCCCTGGAGAAAATGGCCGCTTTGGAAGGTGGACTCCATGGCATTATTCCCCATTGAAGTCCCTCCCCTCAACAAACACCATCCTCCTCAGGCTCCACTCCCAAAAATCTCCAGGTATTTCACAACTCGGACTTGGCAACCCTAGCCTTGGCACAGCTACCCTGGCTTCCAGTTTGTTTCCGGGCACAATTCACTTTAACCACGACATACCACACTGGCTCTCCAAGTGCAAATTATCTTGTTATTTTTAACTAGCTCATAAAAACCATCCACGTTCGCATTGGTCCAACACTTGCAATGCTGTTTAAGCCGAACAAATTTAGGGCCCGGTTCCAATACAATTAGGGCTGCCAGGTCCCTCTTTGCAACCGGCAGGAGGTTTTTGGGATGGAGCCTGAGCAGGGTGGGGTTTGGGGAGGAGAGGGATTTCAGTGCCATAGAGTCCAATTGCCAAAGTGGCCATTTTCTCCAGGTGAACTTATCTTTGTTGCCCAGAGATCAGCTGTAATCGCGGGAGATCTCCTGCTAGTACCTGGAGGTTGGTAAGCCAAAATAGACACCTCTGTGTATAAATATAGTTACTCCAAATCTAACACAGAGACACCATACAAAGTATAGCTAAACAATAGACTGTATTATACAATAACATTGACAAACACATACAAAAAGCCCTACTTCTAAAACATGAAGACACAAAGTCACAATATTCCAAGCTTTCCAACATTCACTGTCCTAAAGACAGACAAAAAGTCCAACAGGTACCAATTCTAGGGGTTTTGTCTTCTTTCAGGTGTGGATTCCAGGTAAGTATTACTCAGTCCCAAAGCAGGGGATCAAAAGTGTGGAGGAAGACGGCCATTTCGGTTCTTTGTCAGTTCCACTTCACCAACTTTCCATGTACAACAGTCATCATTGTATACCTGGAGGTTGGCAACCCTAAATACAATCGATGTCAAAGGCGAAAGATGGGGAAACTGTTTACTTTGCCATCTGTTCCACGTTGCCCACAACGGCATCAATCACTGCAGCCTTTCGTGAGCAAAACCACATTCTCTCAGCTTCCTTCTCCTTGCAGAAAAGGAAAACCTCGCAGAGGTCCTGATACTGAAGCTTGTTCCATCTGTACAGCCTGGGTCAAGTTGTACTTCGAACCACTCAGCAAACCATAATGTTTTTTGCCGCGTGGTAATAACATACGTTGGGAATCGCCAGTCCGCCGATTTTCCACTTGAACTGAGCCTGTTTCCAGTCAACAACTGTAGGAATACCTAACAGGAGAAAGAAATCTGGCCTTCTCCATTCCTGAAACCCACAACACGACACATTGGTCAGATGTAAGTTTGCCAACTTCCAGGTGGTGCCTGGAGATCTCCTGGAATTACAACTGATCTCCAGATGATAGAGATCAGTTCACCTGGAGAAAATGGCCGCATTGGAGGGTGGCCTCTGTGGCATTATACCCTTTTGCGGTCCCGCCCCAGGGGGGAGCACATGAACACATGAAGTGCCTTCTACTGAATCAGACCCTGGGTCCATCAAAGTCAGTATTGTCTACTCAGACCGACAGCGGCTCTCCAGGGTCTCAGGTAGAGGTCTTTCACATCACCTATTTGCCCAGTCCCTTTAACTGGAGATGCCGGGGATTGAACCTGGGACCTTTTGCATGCCAAGCAGAGGCTCTACCATTGAACCACAGCCCCTCCCCTTATGGAGTTTATGGAGGGGAGGGATTTCAATGGGGTACATAATACCACGGAGTCCACCTTTCAAAGCAGGTGAACTGATCTCTGTCACCTTTTTCCAGGTGAACTGATCTCTGTCACCTGGAGATTAGTTGTTATCCCAGGAGATCTCCAGTCATCACCTGGAGGTTGGCAACCCTACTCACAACCCTAGGCTTCTGAGACAAAGAAAGATACAAGCACAGCGAGTCTCAATTTGATTCTGAACTCACCAAAGCCAGATAACCCAAGAACGCATTTTCTATCTTGCAAAGTAACGCATAGCATGGAGGCCTTTGGCCACGTGCACAGGGTTTGCAGCTCTGGGTTGGGAAATACCAGGAGATTTTGGGGGTGGAGCCTAAGGAGGGTGGGGTTTGGGGAGGGACTTCAGTGCCATACAGTCCAATTGCCAAAGCCGCTGTTTTCTCCAGGGGAACTGATCTTTATCGGCTGGAGATCAGTTGTAACTAGCAGGATGTCTCCAGCTAGTACCTGGAGGTTGGCAACCCTACACATGTAGAAGCTGCAGGCCTTCCCTCACCACTGGGCAACTTACTAGCAACAAATTAGCTCAAACCACAGAAAGGCTTGCTGGTAACAGAAAAGAAAGACTACCAGAAGCTAACATTATTTTCAAAAGCTCTGGCAACCAAATGGGAGCGCAGGCAGGTGGTCTTTAAATCACCGCTAATGGTGCAAAGCTGTGAATACTTAAGCAGAGGCAAGTCCTGCTATGATCAAGACAATTTACTCTCAAGCAAGTGCATTTAGGATTGCACACTGACGAAAGTTGGTTTTCTTGCAAATGTGAAAGTTTATCTTAGGGGGAGAGTACGGAAAACTCCAGTTTTCTCTTCAGCCACAGAGCTACTGAAGGACTTACCGTCCATCAACCTTCTTTAACTTCTCAGAGCCAGAGAAAAAGGACAGAGAACTTGCTGCAGCAACAAGATTTCACTGCAACCCACACACGCGCCTTTCAGTCTCTTCTTCTGGATTTCCTCTCTTATTGCCAGAAAATGGCAGCCAGCTGAAAAGGGGCAGGGATAAAATGTCCTGAAGGGGATTGATTCTTTGCACAGGCCTGGTTCTGAATGGGGTGGGAACAAGGCAGGCTTTAAAGCAACAGTTCACAAAGTCATGGGTTGCCAACCCCAGAAATACCTGGAGATTTTGGAGGTGGAGCCTGTAAGAGGTGGGGTTTAGGGAGGGGCGGGACCTTGGTAGAGTATAATGCCATGAAGACCACCTTCCAAAGCAGCCATTTTCTCCAGGAGAAGTGGAATAAATATTTCAAATAAATACATACGTAATAATAAGGTGATTAATGTAGTCTGGAGACCAGGTGTAATTCCGGGAGATCTCTAGACCCCACCTGGAGGTTGCAAACCCTAACTGGGGCTTTGGGAGCCATCAGATGTCTCCAACTATGTGAATTCCAGCCTGGTCAATTTTTTTCTGTACCTCCTGCCTGAGGGTTGCCAACTCTAGGTTGGGAAATACATGGAGATTTTGGGGTGGAGCCTGAAGAGGTCGGGGTCTGGAGAGGGGAGGGACTTGGGAAATAATGCCATAGAGTCCAATTGCCACAGTGGCCATTTTCTCCATGTCACCTGGAGATCAGTTGTAATACTGGGAGATCGCCAGCCACCACCTGGAGGTTGGCAACTCTAGGCACCCGAGGGTCATCAAAGCTGCCCCACAGACAGTTCCCACCAGGCTGATAAGATGCCATTGTGCCATGTTTTATCATTTTTAAAGTTTTTAATCCTTATATAGCGCCTTAAATAAAATATATTTCTCTATCATTTTATCATTTCCACCCAACCTTGGGTACCCAGTAGGGTTGCCAGCCTCCAGGTACTAGCTGGAGATCTCCTGCTATTACAACTGATCCCCAGCCGATAGAGATCAGTTCACCAGGAGAAAATGGCCTTTTTGGCCATTGGACTCTATGGCATTGAAATCCCTCCCCTCCCCAAACCCCGCCCTCCTTAGGCTCCACTCCAAAAACCTCCCACCAGAGGCGAAGAAGGACCTGGCAACCCTAGTACCCAGCAATCAGTTGTACTGCCAGGAGATCTCCAGTCACCACCTGGAAGCTGGCAACCCTAGACACCTGAGAGTCATTAAAAACTATCTCACAGACAGTTCCCATGTTCAGCCCAAAGACGTCTACTAAATCCGTTCGACAGGAGGAGAAACCTCTCACCCCTCCTGCCGCCGTATGTAAAATTGAGTGGCGAATGATACCGCAGCCGCTTCCAGCCCCTTTATGTCATGCTTCACGAGAAATGAAAAGAAAATTAAAACAGATCAGAAATCTAAGGAAGACTAATCTTAAACAGTTCATTCCATTTTCTGCTTAAACTCACTGAGGCATGTACAGTATTTGAACTAATCTGAGACTAGTAATAACTTTCAAAGCATCACTACACCCCAATCCCTGGATGAAACCTAGAAAAGAAAACCCACGTGATATATATTTTTTTAAAGAAGAGACTTTACATAAAAATTTCCATTGCTTTCCTCAACCTACTTCGTTCTTTTCAAAAATAATAACAGAATAATATCTTTGTGACAAAGATGTAATTTGGCACCATTGTCTTAAGGACAAGTGCACCGGGTAGTAGCACAGTGAAAGTCACTCCCTATGTGTCCAGTGTGGTGTATAGGGTTGCCAACCTCCAGGTACTTAGCACGGGTAAAAGGTACACAAATGCACAGAGCCAAGTAGCAAAAATGCAAATGTTAATAAGTGCAAAACATCAAAGACAGCAGTGTGAGACAAATAGACCTAACAGTAGTGACTATACAATGTACACTAACAGCAGTGACTACACAATGTACAATATATACATGGATTATAGAATAAACAGGCAAAAAAGTCCTCTTCTTAAGTCTATCAAAGTTGGTTAGTTCCAATTGTATAATATGTTCATCTGGTGTGAATCCAGTGAATATAAATCCAAAGATGGGGGACGGCCGTTTCTCCTTGGTTTCTTCAGCCCCATATTATCTCATCCTTTGTGGACTTTGTTATATTCTGGAATTACCATTACATGGATGAGAATAACCAGGACTTTTTTGCCTGGGTTATTCTATAATCCATGTATATATTGTACATTGTGTAGTCACTGCTGTTAGTGTACATTGTATAGTCACTAATGTTAGGTCTATTTGTCTCACACTGCTGTCTTTGATGTTTTGCACTTATTAACATTTGCATTTTTGCTACTTGGCTCTGTGCATTTGTGTACCTTTTACCCGTGCTAATTTCCAAACCATATGGTATAGGCACGGGAGTGCTTTTGTTTTGTTTATATTGAACCTCCAGGTACTAGCTGGAGATCTCCCGTTATTACAACTGATCTCCAGCCGATCGAGATCAGTTCACCTGGAGAAAATGGCCGCTTGGGCAATTGGACTCTATGGCGCTGAAGACCCTCCCCTCCCCAAACCATGCCCTCCTCAGGCTCTGCCCCAAAAAACCTCCTGCCGGTGGCGAAGAGAGACCTGGCAACCCTAATGGTGTAGTGGTTAAGAGCGGTGGACTCTAATCTGGAGAATCAGGTTTGGTTCCCCACTCGTACAAATGAAGCCTGCTGGGTGACCTTGGGCTAGTCACAGTTCTCTCCGAACTTTCTCATCCTCACCTACCTCACAAGGTGCTTGTTGCAGGGAGGGGAAGAGAAGGCGTTTGTAAGCCAGGTTGAGACTCATGAAAGGCAGAGAAAATTGGAGTATAAAAACCAGCTCTTCTTCTCGGGCTTTGGTGTAGCACGTTCTCTGCAAAACAAGAAAATAGCAACAAAAATGTGTTTGCTTTTAGAGCGGAAAAATCAGGAACTCGGCAGGGCCTGCCTGGTGGTGGTACAAAGTGTCATCAAGTCGCGGGCGACTTAAGGTGACCCCTAATGGGGTTTTCAAGGTAAGAGACATTCAGAGGTAGTTTGCCATTCCCTTCCTCTGCACTGCAACCCTGGACTTCCTTGGTGGTCTCCCATCCAAATACTGATTAGGACTGACCCTGCTTAACTTCTGAGATCTAACGAGATTGGGCTAGCCTGGGTCTTCCAGGTCAAGGCAAGAGACATTCAGAGGTGGTTTGCCATTGCCTGCCTCTGTGTAACAACACTGGCCTTCCTTGGTGGTCTCCCATCCAAGTGCTAACTATGGCCAATCCTACTTAGCTTCTGAGATCTGATGAGATCAGGCTAGCCTGGGCCATCCAGGTCAGGGGAAAATCTGCCTATCAGATTGTCACTGAAATGGCCCAAGGGTAATCTGAGCTAGGTGGTTTCCCCAAAGTAGTCGGCGGGGTGACCACAAGGAAACAGCCATGCATAAATGGCCAGGGTTGTTTTTAGGATAAAACAGAGGAAGTACAATGTTGTAAGGTGCTTCGATTCCTAATTGGGGAGAAAAGTAACAAATAAAACCAGGGGACCTGCCATGGAAGTCGGTTTTTCTCATTGTCATCCTTTCTACAGTAGGATTGCCAGGTCCCTCTTCACCACCGGCGGGAGGTTTTTGGGGCTGAGCCTGAGGACAACACATGAACACATGAAGCTGCCTTATACTGAATCAGACCCTTGGTCCATCGAAGTGAATATTGTCTACTCAGACCATCACCGGCTCTCCAAGGTCTCAGGCTGAGGTCTTTCACATCACCCGCTTGTCTAGTACCTTTAACCGGAGATGCTGGGGATTGAACCTGGGACCTTCTGCATGCCAAGGAGAGGCTCTACAACTGAGCCACAGCCTCTCCCCAGGAGGGTGGGGTTTGGGGAGGGGAGGGACTTCAACACCATAGAGTCCAATAGCCTAAGCAGCCATTTTCTCCAGGTGAACTGATCTCTATTGTCTGGAGATCAGATATAATAGCAGGAGATGTTCAGCTATTATCTGGAGGTTAGCATTCATTCAGAAATATTCAGAAATATTAGGAATGCAAAGAAATGCGGGCATCCACAGTCATGAAAGGCAGCTACAAAAATATCAGTCTCCCCTCAATTTATGCACTTCCCTCAATAACAGACACTATAAAAGCTTTAAAATGGTTCTCTTCCCATGTTCGTTTTATTTGCAAGCTCAGGACTTGGCCTCTTTTTATGGCCAAAGCTCTCAACCCAATGGGGGAAGGGTCATTACAAAAAAGCCCCCAACTTTCCCATTACCAGCCCAATTCATACCGTTGTAATAAAAATGTAATTAGTGTTAAGAGAGAAAGGTCGTATTGGAAAAACAAGTGGGAACCGAGTACAAAATAATTACATTATAGAAGCAAGGATGTTGTTTCCATTTTCATCAGCTTCCATTAAGAAGGGCTTCAATAATGGCACTGGGGCCTGTCAGGATTAAAATGAGAGCATACAACCAGCATGCCGTTACCGTGAAAGATTGAACCGCGGCAGTGCTCAGATTGAGGGGAGGGGGTGATAAAATTCACAAGCCCCACCCCCAGCTCAAACCCGTTTTAGCTCCTCCCACACATCTTCCGAAGCCATGCTTAGCTCTGTTCCTATAGGGCTGTCCAGGGTCAGGTGGGATTTGGGTTGCCAACCTCCAGGTACTAGCTGGAGATCTCCTGCTATTACAACTGATCTCCAGCTGATAGAGATCAGTTCAGCTGGAGAAAACGGCTGCTTTGGCAATTGGACTCTATGGCACTGAGGTCCCGAAAACCTCAATGCCAAAAACCTCCCACTGGTGGTGAAGAGGGACTTGGCAACCCTAGGTGGGATGCCCACCCCAACTCTTATTCCCCCTGCTGTAGAGTCCTCCCCTGCCCAAACCCCACCCACTTCAGGCTCCACCCCGAAAATCTCCAGGTATTTCCCAACCCGAAGCTGGCAACCCTAACTATCAATCAGATCCCCAATGACCAATCAGATGCCCTGCTGGGCAAAAGCCCTACCTGGCCCCGCCCACTTTCTAAAAACACTTGGTGAGCACCAGGAAAGTTGTTGTTGGGTGCTATGGTGCCACGTTGGGGACCCCTGGTATAGATGAAGTAAACAACCAAATAATAATCAGAGTGCTATCACACCTGCCTCTGTTGTACATGGAGGAGTGTTTCCACTGTCACACAGCAATAGCTGACGATTAAGATCTTTAAGACTAAAATAGGATACAAAGTCACTGCCTAAATAAAGCATACTATTATATGCAGCAAAATTTCAATCTGGATGTACATAGAATCGTAGAGTTGGAAGGGACCACCAGGGCCATCTAGTCCAACCCCCTGCACAATGCAGGAAACTCACAACTACCTCCCCCACACAACCCCAGTGACCCCTAGAAGATGGCCAAGATGCCTTCCCTCTCATCATCTGCTTAAGGTCAAAGAATCAGCATTGCTGACAGATGGCCATCTAGCCTCTGCTTAAAAGCCTCCAGGGAAAGAGAGCTCACCACCTCCCGAGGAAGCCTGTTCCATTGAGGAACCGCTCTAACTGTTGGAAAAGTCTTCCTAGATGGAAACTCATTTAATTTCAGTCTGTTGGTTCTGGTCCAACCTTCTGGGGCAACAGAAAATAACTCAGCACCATCCTCTATATGACAGCCCTTCAAGTACTTGAACATGGTTATCATATCCCCTCTCAGACTTCTCTTCTTCAGGCTAAACATACCCAGCTCCTTCAACCTTTCCTCATAGGTCTTGGTCTCCAGACCCCTCACCATCCTTGGTGCCCTCCTCTGGACCTATTCCAGTTTGTCTACAGGATTTAATCTACAGGATTAAATATGGAGTTATTAACTTTTGTTAATTCCGGAAAGAGATCAGAAAGTAACAACTCTGCCTACATGGGCCAAGGTGAAAATCACCGCAAGAGATCTCCCACTATTACAAGTGATCTCCAGGTGCTAGAAATCAGTTCCCCTGGAGAAAGGGGCCGCTTTGGCAGGTGGACTCTATGGCACTGAAGTCCCTCCCTTCTCCAAACCCCACCCTCTTAGGGCGCCACCTTCAAAATCTCCAGGTGTTTCCCAGCCCGGAGCTGGGCAACCCTACGTACTTCACCTTCCTCTGGGAGGGAATCTGGCCGTTTCTTTGATTCCATCAACTCAAGTACCAATACAATTAAGCTTGGAGGCTGACCATCTTTCCCTTGTATCGGCTACAGTCCATTTAGATTAAATGCTGCCCTTTATGTTGTCAGGGAAACAATCTGCTGTTAAATTTTTAATCCTTTAATTTAAAGTGTTGTATTCTAAGCAGGAAAATTCATTAAAATTGCATGATGGGGCGGGGGAGAGAGAGAGAGACTCCCCACAAAGTGATTCTTCTCCTACTAGCAAAGCTGATGGACGCGGTAATTACTTCAGGTTACAAAGGGGGAAAGCAGCCTCCGTGTCCAACGGTTGTTATTAATGTTGCCGCACATAAGCTATGATTAGAACTACTTAAATCATTTATTCTTCCCGTGTGTATCTGAGGTACAAAATCCCGGTTGGAATAATCATTTACCTTGGGTATAGCAATTTTTATGCAAAAGAACAGAATTATCGCCACGAAAACGGTTGCTGCACGAAGACAAATTCACAGCTATATAAATGGTAATTTGTGTCATATAATTTGGGATGCCGAACCCTAATTTAGCATGTTGAGACTGATGCAGAGGTTGGAATGACAGGTGGCAAATGGGTTTTTTTTGGGGGGGGGGGAGTGACGCTCTCTCAAAGCAAAAGAGAAGGGTGAAGGCATCTCTGCCTGGCTGCTCGAAGCTGGAAAATTCCTGGAGATTTGGGAATGGAGACTAGAGAAGACAGGATTCGGGGAGGAAAGAGACCTCAGTGGGGTACAATAGGTTCACCCTCCAAAGCAGCCATTTTCTCCAGAGTTGATCTCCGTTCTCTGGAGATCTGTTGTGATTCTGGGAGATCTTCAGGCCCCACCCGGAAGTTGGTAACCCTAGGAGCAGGCCTCCAAAGCAGCCATTTTTCCCAGGGGAACTGATTTTTTTAAAAAAGAGCCCAAGGCAATGTACAGTAAACACTCTTTGAATGCGTAGACTGCTGAGATACAAGAATTATGTTTGCAATATTTATGTTGTAATTCCAAGAGTTCTCCAGGCCCCACCAGGAGACTGGTAACCTAGGGTTGCCAGGTCCCTCTTCACAACCGGCAGGAGATTTTTGGGGCGGAGCCTGAGGAGGGCGGGGTTTGGGGAGGGGAGGGACTTCAATGCCATAGAGTCCAATGGCCAAAGTGACCATTTTCTCCAGGGGAACAGATCTCTATCGGCTGGAGATAAGTTGTAATAGCAGGAGATCTCCAGCTGCTACCTGCAGGCTAGCAACCCTAAGATAACCTTATCTTCAGTCTCAATGTTAACGTCTGCTACAGTGAAACGTATTTCTTGATTAAATTAACTTATTTGCAGAACAGAAAATGTATGAGTCAACTAGACTGACTTGTGTCTGCCTTGTATTTGGAAGATAGGGGCTGTTACTGCACTAGGTATTCCCAGCGATGTATCAAGAGTTTGGAAATGTTATAAAAACATCCCTTTAAAAGGGTTTTTGGATGCCACGGCTAAAAAATGGTTGGAAGACGTCTTCACAGCTAAAGGGGCAAAACAAAGTGCAAACAGTATTTTTAATAACAATTTCAAACTCTTAATACATCAGTGGGAATACATAGAAAGTGCGAACAGTATTTTTTATAACGTTTTCAAATCTTAATACATCACTGGGAATACCTAGTGCAGTAACAGCCAGAGACAGGTATATAATAGGGTTGCCAGTTCCCTCTTTGCCACCGGCAGGAAGTTTTTGGGGTGGAGCCTGAGGAGGGTGGGGTTTGGGGAGGGGAGGGACTTCAATGCCATAGAGTCCAATGGCTCAAGCGGCCATTTTCTCCAGGGGAACTGATCTCTATCGGCTGGAGTTGTAATAGTGGGAGATCTCCTGCTATTACCTGGAGGTTGAGTATAAAAATTGACTTACCTGTTACTCAGGAATTGACATTGACTTACCTGACTCTCAGGATATTTATATATTGAACTTGTTTTTTCTGCTGGACTGCTATTTATATCTATATGTGTATCTTGTTGTTACCTTGTTGTATATATTGTTCACTTTTGCACCTTTCTTCACCTTTATAAATTAGTACTTTAATATATATTGTGTGAGTGCTGTCTGGATTCTTTCCATTACCTGGAGGTTGGCAACTCTAATAATACTGGTTACTTTCTGTATCAAACCTTTCATTTTCTTACGTGTTGAGTTGTTCTTTTATTTATTGTATTGAAATTTTTGGAAGTGAAGCAGGGGAAAAAAAAGGAAAGAAATTCCGTCTGTGGAGTTCTATTTGCATGCCAGCCGCTATCACACGCAGCTACTTACAAACTATGCTTCCCTGCAGGGAGCAGAGAGAAGACAAAAGACGAGCAAGAAGGAGTAGGTGAGAATGTCTGTTTTAGACGCCAATTAGTTTGTGTCAAGCACGGAAGAAGGCCAATATTGCAAACGCAATTCTTGTCTCTCAGCAGTCTACACATTCAAAGAGTGTTTACTGTACATTGCCTCAGGCGCTTTTTTTTTAAACGGAGAGGCAACTCATAAAAACAATGAATACATACATACATAAATAGTCTGCTCAAAGAATGTATCAAGGTAGGTGGAATAGAATCATAGAGTTGGAAGGGGCCATAGAGGCCATCTAGACCAACCCCCTGCTCATTGCAGGATCAGCCTAGAGCATCCCTGACAAGTGTTTGCTATTAGAGGTGCCATTCAAAAGATGTCCCTCCAATGCACACACTTGCAGGCTAAGGTGGTACACTGCAGAATTCCACCACATCGTTGTACATAATGTGTAGGATTGTCATTGGCCATTTATGCACGGCTGTTTCCTCGCGGTCACCCTGCCGACTTTGCTTTGCTTTCATTATGCTTGCATTTTCTGATTGCCAGAGGTCGCCTCGATCTCCTCCCGCGTTTCGGAAGGTTTCCCGCAGAATGCTGGCTAAACACGAAGCCAGAAAATGTGGCCGAAACGTGTTGGGAGAGCGAGGTGACCTCTGACGGTTGGAAAATGCAAGCGTAGTCGGTGGGGTGACTGTGAGGAAACAGCCATGCATAGGGTTGCACGCTCCGGGTCTGGAAACACCTGGAGATTTTGGGGGTGGAGCCTGAGGCGGGCAGGGTTTGGAGAGGGGAGGGATGTCAATGCCATAGAATCCAATGGCAAAAGCGGCCATTTTCTCCAGGGGAACTGATTTATATCAACTGGAAATCAGTTGCAATAGCAGGAAATCTCCAGCCACCAGCTGGAGGTTTGGTAAACAAAGGTTAGCGTGCTGTAGGATACTCAGCAAACTAGAAACAGCACTTCACAAGCTAGACACAATGATTATAAAGTAGTGGTATTTAATAACATATCCACCACTGATAGGATAGGCAAAAACATGTGTTGTTAATTATTGCCTTAAAAGTAACACCAAAGAGAGGACTATGCCTTGTTACAAACAAATAACAGTATTATAGGTAAGTCCATGAAATGGGGTGCCAACCTCCCTTTCTTCCACAGATATGCTTCTTGAGAGTAGCAATTCAGTAGTGCAGTTGTTCTCAACAGAAGCCCGGTGATCTTTCTGTTTCAGTGATTAATGCCTTCTTCAGGGACCAACGCTGGCTGTTATTAACATTCTCTCATACCACTACTTTATAATCATTGTGTCTAGCTTGTGAAGTGCTGTTTCTAGTTTGCTGACCAGCTGGAGGTTGGCAACCCTCATCATCAGGTACAATCTCTCTAATGGCAGTTGTCGTGTCAAACATGACAAGCCGCCGCTAGTAAATCCTTTACGTACAAGGAAAACTATTTCTTAACCCTATTATTCAAAGGTCACCTGTGTCCTTAAATTGCTAACCCCAGATTCCCTGAACTCAGTAATATTTTAAAGGATAACAAAACCCCAATTTCTTTTCTACAAGTTAACTGAGAATAAAAGTAGCATGAAGAATTACGAAGAGGGTCCTCGGCCGTGACTGTAACTGCTAAGCTACTTTACAGCAAAGTAGACTGAGGAAAGTTAAGAGCATTAAAGGCTGGTTAATAGGGTTAACCGCTTCGCATCAGCAGGTGAGGGGGTCCCAGCAACATTTCCCTTTGACAGAAGTAAGAAAACGCTTGACATTTTGCTCCAAGGGTTAATTTGAAATGATCAGAGAAGCCAAGAGTTACACACACAGGTTTAATGGGAAGTGGGTGAAGAATTTAGGTCACTTGATACCGGTAACTGACTGGAGTGTATTAAAAAAAATAACCCCGGAAGGCGCACCGCTATTCCAAGGTAGGGTTGCCAGGTCCCTCTTCGCCACCAGCGGGAGGTTTTGGGGGCACAGCCTGAAGAGGGCGGGGTTTGGGGGAGGGAGGGACTTCAATGCCATAGAGTCCAATTGCCAAAGTGGCCATTTTCTCCAGGGGAACTGATCTCTATCGGCTGGAGATCAGTTGTAATAGCGGGAGATCTCCAGCTAGTACCTGGAGGTTACTACAATAATGAGAAACACCTGTGCCAGAAATAACTGCGTTGGAGAAAATGGCGGCACGTGGGCTCAACAATTAAAAAACCACACTGAAATGAAGCCTAAATAATATAATATGTCAGCATTACATCATGCAATAATAAAACATCAAGAAATTTGTAGTCCCACCCGACTACCAACCAACAAATGACATCTAGAAGTCGTGCCACACTTCTGAAGGATAACACTGCACATTCTGGTTCCTCCCCATCAATTTCTCAATCTACAAACAGAGTGGTGGCATCATTTCAATATTCACATCTCACTCATGATATTAAACGCATCTTATCTCGACATTGGCACCTCTTAGAAAACATTCCCGGATGTCAATCTCCACCCATTTTGGGCATGAGAAAGACAACTTCGTTCAGAGACAGACTTATTGCAAAACAGACTTATTGCAACCCAAGGAACGACCACGCGTCATTGGACACCATAAATGTGGGCACTGCTCGATGTGCCCCTTTAGTTTACCCATCAAAAAAGTCCATTCTGATGCTTCTAAGTTTTCTTATACCTTAAGACAATTCAGCAATTGTAACACAGCCATGTCTGTTTACAGGGTCCTTTGTCCGTGCCGTCTTATGTATATTGGGTGCTCCGTGCGCCCCATCCGTCTTAGGATAGGTGAGCACAGGGCCAGGATACGGGTCCGGAATTTAGAAGCACCCCTTGTGCAACATTACATTAATGCACACCACTCTGACACCGACTTACTATTTTTTGTTCTTTGGCAGTTTGAGTCAAAACCATTTCACATACAAGATGCCAAAAGAATCTTACTCCAACAAGAATCTAGACTGATTTATGCTTTCCAAACTTTGATCCCTAAAGGGCTCAATAATGAACTTGATCTTTCCTATTTCATATGATTTCTGCCTATTAGAGTCTGTCTCTTTAAATCTGTCACTTCTCCCGTGATTTCTGCCATGCCATTGGCTGTATAGAGCTTAAAACCCCTTCCCCCCCTTTCCCTTACCGCTGCCAGAAAAGATTTTGCGCTATAGAATTTCTTTCAGACGCAATTGGGTAAGCTATTTGATGTATACCTAAAAAATTATATATTTTATTCATGGTATTTCATGTACAAACTAGGTTTGCATGTGTTTCTCCACAGCCGACGGTCAAGTGAACAACCGGCTTGTTACCCTACGACTTCAAAGCCAAGGTTGCAATTTCTTGGAGCTGATGAAAGCCTTTGAAACGTGCACAAAAGACTAGCCACACGTTCTCCTCTTCTTTTCCTCATTATTTCATGGACTTTGTACCATTGGGACCGTTTTTTGACTTATTTCATGGACTTCTATACAACAAAGGATTACTAGGGGGATTTTTATGGGTGAACTGTAACCCTTCCCCCCCCCCCCATTTGTTTATATGTCATTTGTTGGTTGGTAGTCGGGTGGGACTACAAATTTCTTGATGTTTTATTATTGCATGATGTAATGCTGACATATTATAATTATTTTGGCTTCATTTCAGTGTGGTTTTTTAATTGTTGAGCCCACGTGCCGCCAGTACCTGGAGGTTGGCAACCCTATTCCAAAGTGATGTTTAATATTATTACATAGCAATGATTATGAGAGTCAGGAAACAACAAAGCCATAATTGAAAATCAGTCTTCTGTTGCTCCGCATAGATTTAAAGGGAAACAGGGCAAGATATAAACATATTTTGAATAAAAGCAGATTGGCAATAGGAAACTGTGAGTGGAAAGAAGGTGGCTAACTGGTCCTCTTTCACAAGCTAAAGCACTTCTTAGGATCTAGTTCATATTTCTCCAGCAGTGCTCGAGCACAGGGGTTCACAGTAGGGCTGACAACTACCTGGAGAAAAATGCCGTGTCCCTTTAAGACAGGCTTTTGACCTCATGGAGGTCAACAACGTCACCGGGTAAATAACATCCCGCTGAGACTGTGTTAAAGGGACAGGACATTTTTTTCCTCCAGGCAGTTGGCAACCCTAATCCTCAGTCCTGTTGAGCCTCTGAGCATTTTGGGAACTCTGAGAAAGGGTAATAGGCACCATCACAAAACGGTGGCCATGGGAAGAAGGACTAATTGCAAAATGGCGCCCATGGGAGGGAAAGTTGCAAAGTGTTTAGGAGGACCAAACCAAATATCCTGCTATAATAGGAGCCAGCTATTTCTGCATGGGTGATCCCTGCAAATCCAAAAGTTAAAAGGGTCTTCTGTATGGTTGCCAGCTCCAGGTTGGGAAATACTTGGAGATACTGGGGTGGAGCCTGAGGAGGGTGGGGTTTGGGGAGGGACTTCAATGCCATAGAGTCAAATTGCCAAAGCAGCCATTTTCTCCAGGGGAACTGATTTCTATTGCCTGGAGATCAGTTCTAATAGCGGGAGATCTCCAGCCTCTAGGAAGCCCACATGTGGCGACTGCCAATGTAGTATTAAAATCCACCCCTGCTAAAAGAACCCTCCGATTATCCAGTTTAGAGCACTCCCCTCTTAAAGGCTTCCAAGTTGGCAGCCATCACCACATCCTGGGGCAGGGAGTTCCACAATTTAACTATACTGCAAGCAATAGCCACAAGTGTCTTCCTCCTCCATAACTTTTTAATGCATGTGAATTGGTGGACATGTGCCCACATGGCATCATAACAGCACAGAGAAAACAGTGTTGGAGAGAGGCTCTTGGAAAAGCGCAGACCAAGATCATGCGTTTTTTTTCTTTTTAATTATTATAAGAGAGCGATGGAACAGGACAAAACTTTAAAGGAGAGACCATGCAGACATTAAAATGCATTTTAGGAAACAGAATTGCTAACTTGTTCATGGTCAGGTAAATTATTTTTTAACTGATTTTTGCAAGGTTACAGGAAACCACACAGGATTTAGACATAATCCTCCAGAAATACTTAAAAGCCATTTAAATCTCTTCCCAAGTACTTGGGTATCTGAAGAACTGAGCTGTGGCTCACGAAAGCTCATACCCTACCAGAAAATATTTTTGTTAGTCTTTAAGGTGCTACTGGACTCTTGCCCTTTTTGACTACTGCAAACAGACTAACACGGCTACCCACTGTGAATTATCAAGTACTTTCTGATCAGCTGGTGTCCAAACTGTGAATTTCATTAAGACACTTTTAAAATCAATCATATCCTTCCACTACACCCAAACAAATTAAGTTATCAATCACCCTATGCATAAACATTATGCATTTATTGACTTCTGTCTATTAATCACCAGCTAGTTCTGTCTTGTATCTCTTCCTCAAATCTAACTTATTTTACAATTTGATTTCTTCCCCCTTAAACACCAGCACCCCAAGTTGCAGTTATTAATTTATCGTAAAGCAAACATTAAATTGGTTCCAAATTCAAAGAAATGAAGGTTGCATTCAGACTTCAGGATTAGCCAGCAGAGACTTGAAGAAATCAGTTTGTCTTGTGCCAACAATCACGTTTTTCGCAAGAGTAACAAAGCTTTTCTTGCTATTCTGTATCTGTGACTTGGTGATCCGGTCACAGCAGTACCGAAGAAGCGAGAATTAAATCTGCATTTGGGCATGAGAATTAACCAGAGGCACTAAAATCCAAGGAATCACAAACTGGATACCCCAGTTCGTGTCCTCCTACTAACCCGAACAAGCAGGGTGGCTGGCATTTGAAGATTGTACAACATGGGAATTTGAACAGGGAAGGTAAAGTATTCAGTTAAGGTGCAACCAATTCATGGTGACCCCATGAAGTTCCACCTCGGCCTTTTATGTTCGGGTTGTTTCCATGGCTATCAACCCCGCACTAATTTGGGGCTTCGTTTTCATTATGCCATTATGCACGTCTTTTCTGACCTTTAGAAGTCACTTTGCTCTCTCCCTGTGTTTTCTGGATGCCGCCAGAAACAGCATCCAGAAAACGCAGAGAAAACATGGGAGAGAGTGAAGTGACTTTTAAAGAGAGCCAGCATGATGTAGTAGTTAACAGTGGTGGTTAGGAGCGGTGAACTCTGATCTGGAGAACTGGGTTTGATTCCCCACTCCTCCACATGAGCGGCAGAGGCTAATCTGGTGAACCGGGTTGGTTTTCCCATTCATACACACGACGCCAGCTGGGTGACCTTGGGCTAGTCACAGTTCTCTCTGAATTCTCTCACCCCCACCTGCCTCCCAGGATGTCTGTTGTGGGGAGGGGAGGGGAAGGTGATTGTAAGTCGGTTTGATTCTCCTTAAGTGGTTGAGAAAGTCGGAATAAAAAAACCAACTATTCTTCTTCTTCTAAAGGTTGGGAAAGACGTGCATAATGAAAACGAAGCCCCAAAGTCGTCGGGGTAGGTGGGTGGGGCGAGGTGATTGCCACAGAAACAAACCCATGCATAAAAGGCCCTCGTGGGGTTTTTGAGGCAAGAGACGAGCAGAGGTGGTCTGTCCTTGCCTTCCTCTGCATAGCAGCCCCCAACCTTCCTTGGTGGCCTCCCATCCAAGTACTTTACATACCCCAGTTTAGCATGTGGGAAAAATGCAGCTAAACTTTGCAAGACAATCTCCAGGGTGGCTGGTTCGCTACTTCACAGTGAAGCTTCCTTGAATGTCACTACTCCAGAGGGGACCCTCTAGCTTCGGGTTTACTGTACTGAGGGGTTGGACTGGGTGACCTATAAGACTGTTCCTGCTTTAGGAATCTGAAATAGGAACTGACAGATTTATATAAGATGGGTTTTAAAGACTATTAGTCAAAAAAGAAGAGTTGCTTTTTATGTGCCAACTTTCTCCACCCCTTAAGGGGGAATCAAACCGGCTTGCAATCACCTTCCCCTCCCCACAACAGACACCCTGGGAGGTAGGTGGGGTTGAGAGAGCTGTGACTAGCTCAAGGTCACCCAGCTGGCTTCATGTGTAGGAGTGGGGAAACCAACCTGGTTCTCCAGATCATAGTCCACCGCTCCAAACCACCGCTCTTAACCACCCTGGCTCTCAAAAAGTTAATAAGATCTCCATTGTTTATAGGGAAGAGAGAGAACAAGACCGTCAATGCCTTAGTGTGGGCTTCCTGGGGGAATCTAGTCAGCCAAGGTTGCAAGCTCTGGGTTGGGAAATTCCTGGAGATTTTGAGGATGGATCCTGGGGAGTGCAGGGTTTGGGGAAAGGAGGGACCTCTGACGTCTGGAGATCAGTGGTCATTCTGAGAGATCTCCGGGCTCCTTCTGGGAGATGGTAGTCCTACGTTGGCCACTGTTGGCCACAGGAAACTGGACCTAGATCCTATTCTCATCCAGGATCCAGAAGTGTCCAAAAAGTCGTATTCCAGCGTGGTGTAGTGGTTAAAAGCGGTGGTTTGGAGCGGTGGACTCTGATCTGGAGAACCGGGTTTGATTCCCCACTCCTCCACATGAGCGGCGGAGGCCAATCTGGCGAACTGGATTTGTTTCCCCGCTCCACCACATGAAGCCAGCTGGGTGACTTTGGGCTAGTCACAGTTCTCTTAGAGCTCTCTCAGCCCCACCTACCTCATAGGGTGTCTGTTGTGGGGAAGGGAAGGTGTTTGTAAGCCGGTTTGAGTCTCCCTTAAGTGGTAGAGAAAGTCAGCATATAAAAACCAACTCTTCTTCTTCTTCTTCAATTTATTCTCAAAATTAGACTCAGCAAAAGAAAATAAAGAAGGCAGAACTCTGGTTCTGTTAAATGGCAGAAACTATGGCAGCTCAGGGGCTGAATATTTCAAATCAGAAGTTTGAGGCCTAATCTCAAAAATGCCATTTTTTTTTTCTCATCCACATTTGTTCAGTCTTCACCCTTAACTCACATCTAAAAGAACAGTGTTAGGCACTGGACATCTCTTATCCAGTCATTGTTCAACATAACAGACGATGATTCTTTTTTTCCAGGTCTTGGGGATAATTGCATTACCCGGGCAAATGTGATCGGCTGGACAGTTTCCCAATGTACAAAGAAATCTCGTACCATAAAAAGAATACTTTCATAATTCAAGACTCTCACCCATAACACTACGGTTGCCAAAATAATGAAACGGCGACGGTCATGTCCACCCAAGCGTTAGCCAGTTTTGCAGAAAGAGGATTCTCATTCCAATCACATTCTGATACAAAAGAATGAAACAAAAGGCAAGGGACTAAAAATTCAATAATGTAGTGATTCATTTAAGCTGGAAGACATTTTTTCCCCCAAAACACCTGGAAAGTATAGTAAAAGTCTCCACAAAGTTCCTCATGTAAAACATCACAGATGTTCTGTTTTTAAAAGGACCTGATAAGCTGCAGGGAACTTTTAAAAAAGAAGGATAGCAAGTGAAAGAGCTATTTTAAAAAAAGGTATGGTGCTTAAAACATGAAGGAAGTTATGAGGAGATGTGGGGAAATGAACAAGCATAGATTTAATAAAATATAACTGAAAGCTCTTTTAAAAAAAAAAATCCATTCCAACAGAAAACTATGGAGGCTCCATCTTCCGCTTTGTTAGGACACAGAGTGAATTAAGTTTTAAACCCCTTTCGTCGTGATGATTTAAAGGCCAAACACAATCCAGTCTCGAAAACTGATCTACATATATTTTACTAGTTTGCCACTAGACCACTGGTTCCCAACCAGGGGTCCGTGGACCCCCAGGGGTCCACGAGAACTAAATTAAGGTCCACGAAACAAAGTTATAAACCCCTAATAAATTAATATTTTCAATTAAAAGTTCTCTATTATAAAAATATATATTCAAATATTATTCTAAGTTTAATGTTTAACTAACAGTTATGATTAAAGTTTATTTTCAAATTCTAGGAATTTTTATTTTGAACCTTGGGGTCCCTGCACCGAACAAAAAAGTCCTAGTGGTCCCTGGTCAAAAAAAGGTTGGGAACCACTGCACTAGACCATCAAGCAAGGTTTAAAAAAGAGGGTTGTCAAAGAAATGAAACTCCTGGTCTCTCTGTCTTGGATTTTAAATTTGTGAGGAAATATAGCCACATGCTCACATAGTGCCATGATAGAACCACACCTAGCTATAACACCCGATTTCATGCTTCTGCTGGCAATCCTCCCAGCCTGCTCATTTCTAACTAGCCAGTGTGGTGTGGTGGTTAAGTGCCTGGAAGACCCAGGTTCGAATCCCCACTTGTGACATGGAAGCACACGGGGTGACCTTGGGCCAGTCACATACCTAACCTACCTCACAGGGTTGTTGGGAGGATAAAATGGAGGTGAGAATGATGTAAACTGCTTTGGTCCCTATAAAAGGTGGGGAATAAATGAGCAAGGCTGTCCAAGTTAGGACATTTGGAGGCCATTGATTCATAGGTTTATTACCCATGGTTCAGAAAAAATGGATTCCAACAGGCAGATATTGGGGAGGAAAAGGTATGCAGCTTTATTAAACAAAAATAACCCTGTATCCAGGCTAATAACCTTAGGAAGATGGGAAGTCGCCTCCTGGGAGGTAAGCCACTTCGTCCTGTCTGGTAGCCCGTCCTTGTTCTGCAGACGCTCCTTCTCTGGCTTCTTATCTGGAGCCCTCTTCTCCTCCTCTCTTCAGTAGTGAGCGAAGCCAGATTTATTTCCCCATCACCAGGTGCTCATTATTTACAGTGCAGTGTGACAATTAACTCCCTGAGATTGCTCTCACATGGAGAAGGGCTGTATTGATCACCATCTACCTCCTCGTAATACAATGGTCTTCCGCAGTTTCCACTACAATAGGGTCGCCATGAGTCGGAAGCGACTTGACGGCACTTAGCACACACACATAAATGAAAGGTGGGGTATAAATAAATAAAATAAAATAGCCAATGAGAGCATTGCTAGTTCTTTTTTGTGGCAGTATGTTCGGCCTCACACCTTTCTTAACAGAGCACCTGCTATTAGCATTAAGAAAAAGATCAATAGACGGAGAAAACTCAAGTTGTATTACTGGAAAAAATCAGTAGAATTTTGAACTTAATTCATAGTAGAAATATAATCCAATAATTAATAAGTAACACCATAACTATTAGTCTAACTATCTGAGAAGCTATTTCCATACATGGGTGAATAATAAATATTGGGGTGATCTGTATTATCCTATTACACATCTTATTATATATTGCCTATATTGGTATTTAATTTTGTATTTTTTATCTTTTCTCGAGCAATAATATGTTGATTATTATATGTCTACTATGTTATCTTTAAAGGAAACTTGTGTCCATCGACATCATTTGTAGTAATCTCACAGCCGGAAGAGGAGAAGACTGAGAGGGGATATGATAACCATCTTCAAGTACTTTAACGGCTGTCATATAGAGGAGGGTGCCAAGTTGTTTTCTGTTGCCCTAGAAGGTCGGACCAGAACCAATGGGTTGAAATTAAATCAAAAGAGTTTCCGTCTAGACATTAGGAAGAATTTTCTAACCGTGCGGTTCCTCAGTGGAACAGGCTTCCTCGGGAGGTGGTAAGCTCTCCTTCACTGGAGGTTTTTAAGCAGAGTCTAGATGGCCATCTGTCAGCAATGCTGATTCTGTGACCTTAGGATGATGATGAGAGGGAGGGCATCTTGGCCATCTTCTGGGCATGGAGTAGGGGTCACTGGGGATGTAGTTGTGAATTTCCTGCATTGTGCAGGGGATTGGACTAGATGACCCTGGTGGTCCCTTCCAACTCTATGATTCTAAGGTCACACAACTAACCCAAGAGTAGTTTTTAAACCCACCCACCCCACTTCCAAACTGCTCAGGAAATGATCTGTCCAAACCATTGTAATTTTATGCTATGGATACATTAAACTTCTCTATTATTTATATCTTATATCCCGCTGCCACCATTTACTCTTGAAGATCAAAACACACTTTATCATACCCCGTAGGCTAGGAAAGTGAGCTCACAGATGTAATTTTATTGAAGGTTACAATCACCGAGCATCAATTTTCAGTTTTTAGTATGTACAGAACATATACATGTCCCCATTGTAGGTCATGATATTTTTTCAATCCGTATTTTTACAAAATGGATATTGCAGCCCTCTTATATGTGTGCAATTCTAAATTCTAAATAAGTCCTGAGTAAGTTGTAAAGCATTCCTCTTCTGGCAACTAAGAATGTAAATGAGATAGTGTTACGCTTTTACGGAAAAGCTGTCCTTTTAAAAAGAAGGGGTGGGAAGTCTGTGTTGCATTTATTAAGCCTGGTCATCAGCGTTGTATAATACATAATATACAATTGCAATCTGTGTATAACTCGAAAATGAAAAGAAGCGGACTTCATCTCCCCCTCTCCCAATAGCTATTGCTTCTTTTTCTTTTAAATAAATGGCAAGTGATTCTAACATCTGTGTAATCAGGCGCAGAAGACTTGAGAGATTCCAAGTCCTCTGCAGCATATATTTTGTAAACATTCGCATTTAAAGTAATGCGTGGAAGACAAATGTGGCACTGCCAAGCAGCTATAGTGCAGAAGTTCTCGGGAGGAAAACACATCAACAAAGCAGGAATCCAAGATGACAAAATTAGAACAGAAAAGGAACAGAAGAGAACAGGAAGCCTGCTTAAGCATATGCTCGTCCGCGGGCACAATTGAAGCAATTTGGGAATAAACGAGGAAGGCTGTAACAAAATTGCCTGAGAGCACGTGCGAGGAAGAACTTCAGCTTGTGAGCGGCTCCAAATGCAGCACGAGAATTGTAGCGTTTCTCAAACCGACTTGTAGGAACCAACTGTTTCCCCGTTCCATTGGCAGCGAATAAACCCAGCGCTAAACAGAACTCTTTCAGAGGTTGTACTTAGCGGGCCTATGTATCTGCTTCCAACGGCCAGTGTTTCTGGTGGAATTTCTCCAGAATGAAAAACAATCCAACGTCTATATTTTTTGCTTTTCTGTGCGGACATCGAGGACCGGAATGGAAGACGAGGCAAAGTGGTCATTCTTGGGCAGTTAACCGGTGCCGTGGCTGCTGTAGTCGAACACGCCTTTCTTGAAGAATGATGAGAAATCACAGATGGTATGCTTAGACAGGGTCAGGCCCTCTTGGTTTACGTACAGTGGGGATGACGTGGAGTTAAGCATTGCATCGAAGAAGCTTCTGAGATATTTCTGGGGAGGAAAAACATGGTCAGGGTCACAGAATCATAGAGTTGGAAGGGGTCATAGAGGCCATCTAGTCCAAAACCCTGCTCAATGCATCAGATATAACGTATTCAGTTGCTAGATTCTGTGCCGCTGCAATTGACATACGACGGAGGAGAGGCTGCGCTAACCAGCAGATTTGAAGATGAAGGCAAACCGTTATATTATATGTGCTCTCCTTTTCTTACCAAGTGGTTCATTCATTATACTAACTAATGAACCAGCATGTTTTATTCAGATTTTTTTTAGACGACTGTAAATTGGTAACTTACCTATTTTACTTGTGCTGGTCATTGACTGTAATAAAATTTCTATTCTATTCTGCTCAATGCAGGATCAGCCTAGAGCATCCCTGACAAGTGTTTGTTCAGCCTCTGCTTAAAGACTGCCAGTGAGGGGGAGCTCACCACCTCCCAAGCTCATACCCTGCCAGAAATTTTGTTAGTCTTTAAGGTGCAGCTGGACTCTTGCTCTTTTCGACCACCTCCCAAGGTAGCTGATTCCACTGTCAATCATCTCTTACTGTAAATTCCCCCCACTAATATCCAGCCGGTATCTTTCTGCCTGCAATTTAAACCCATTATTGCGAGTCCTATCCTCTGCTGCCAACAGGAACAGCTCCCTGCCTTCCTCTAAGTGACGGACCTTCAAATACTTGAGGAGAACCATCATGTCCCCCCTCAACCCCCTCTTCTCCAGACTAAACATTCCCAACTCCCTCAGACTTTTCTCATGGGGCTCGGTCTCCAGGCCCCGGATCATCCTCATCGCTCTCCTCTGCACCTGCTCCATTCTGTCCACATCCTTTTTGATGCGAGGCCTCCAGAACTGCACACAATACTCACCATTACCATAACCCAGATTAAAAGCAATGGGTTTTTTTTGTTGCAAGAACAAGGGATTTCAAAAGCAGTTTACAAGACATGATGGGCATCAGTCGCTTTAAACACAAAATTCGAATTCTATTAGACAAGCATAACCGGCTCGCGGGACTGTAACCACCAGCAGCTCTTCGGGTCCTGACCATTACTAGCTAGCTTTTGGGCCTGCAAAATAGAATAATGTTCTTTCCTGTGTGATATTTCAAACCTTAACCAGCTTACCAGCATGTTGGAAATCTAATGTGAACTAACTAAGTTAAAAAGCTTAGGGCTGTTTAGCTTGGAAAGAAAGCGGTTAAAAGGAGACATGATAGAGGTTGAAAAAACTATGTATGGTATGGAGAAAGTGGACAGGGAGAAGCTTTTCTCCCTCTCAATACTAGAGTGTGGGGTCATCTGCTGAAGCTGGAGGGTGAGAGATTCAAAACAAATAAAAGGAAGTATTTCTTCGTACAACACATAGTTAAATGATGGAGCTCTCTGCCCCAGGATGTGGCAGCGGCTGCCAACTTGGAAGGCTTTAAGAGGGGAGTGGACATGTTCATGGAGGACAGGTCTATTCATGGATACTAGTCATGCTGCATACCTATTCTCTCTAGTATCAGAGGAACATGCCTGTTATATTGGGTGCCGTGAAACACAGGCAGGATGGTGCTGCTGCAGTTGTCTTGTTAGTGGGCTTCCTGGAGGCACCTGGTTGGCCACTGTGTGAACAGACTGCTGGACTTGATGGACCTTAAGCTCTAATAATCAGAGATGCCAAGCTAGCAACATGTTCAATGCGCACTCACTATATCTGTATGAACGTAAGAGCACTCTTCGTCTCCCATGACTATTAAAATTTAAAGTGAATTGGTTGGCCGAAGTCACTGAAGCAAGTAGCTTCCTCAAAATCACCACACTGGGGGAACCTTGTGTTTTGTCAAAGGAAACCACAAACTCACAAGTACCTAGCTAGCTTCCTCCCTCCCTTCCAGAGAGTCAGTGTGGTGTAGCGGGGAAATGCAAACCTCCTCCTTTCAAAGATGATCCCAGAAGTATGGATAAGAAAGTCCCTTACAATGTAATCCTAAGCAGAATGACCCCCTTCTAAGTTCACTGACTTAAACAGACTTAAGAGGGGGTAAACTCTGCTTAGGATTGCACTGTCAAGCATGGTATCTGAAGAAGTGAGTTGTGGCTCACGAAAGCTCATACCCTACCAGAAAATATTTTTGTTAGTCTTTAAGGTGCTACTGGACTCTTGCCCTTTTCTACTACTGTCAAGCATGGTATCTGAAGATGTCTTTGTGGAAATTGTCTACAAACCTAATGAAGAGTAATAATACTCTAGGAAAAGTCTACTTTCTAAAACAGGTGACGGTTACCAAATGTTTGGCAAGTTCTGATCCAAATCAACTGTATAAAGACATGGAAAGGCCACCGTAAGAAGATAATCTTATGCAAAATATCAGCTCCCTTGCATCCAACTCTTGGCAAAAAATACTGTGATATCTGAACGAGGTTTGAATGAAAGCATACGAAAATGTCCAAATGTAACAAGGCAATAAAACACACACACGGGGGACGCCTACTAAATCAAAAGACAAGCTGGAACATAAGCAGCTGTAAGGGAAATCATATCTACAATAAAAGGATGAACACTCGCTCCGTTACAGACTGGAGAATGTCAACTTCCTTGTTATCTCCTGTGACACTGCACACTGTAATAATGGACTCGGGGGCGGGGGATAATCTATATTTAGTACGATACCCTTTGAAAAATGCAACCTTTAGAGAGCATCTGATTTATTTGGGAGAAGCGTTCCTCCAATACACTACACATTTCATATAAGCCATAGTTTATTTCATATAAGCCATAGCCGGTTTGTTTAGTTGGTGCTAAAGTTCTCAGAAATTAATCATGCGCATACCGTTTTTATATATATATATATAAAACCAAAGTTGACACTTAAGCTATTTTCTTGGCAAGCGTGATGCATTTTTATTCAAGTCTCCCACAAGTCAAATTAGCATTCGCACTAACTTTTTTTTTTTTTTAAGTTGCACGAAAAAAAATCCTTTAAGATGAATGCCAGCAGGAATGGAGGCAATTTAAATCAGGGGACAGATGCGGTGTCGGCATTCGTCATAATTATTTTGCGACGCGTGCTTTGACACGCACACAAAATGATGAATCCAGTTTGCGAATGCAGAAGGCGCTGGCAAAGCCAAAACAGTAATATATCCTAGAAAGCGCTGAACTTCAGAGGACTTGCACGCCACATAAACATCACGGAGAGTAAAAAGCTTCACTGTTGGCTCATCACACAAAAAAACATTTTGGAGAAGTCTAGAGTAGCCCTAAATGTACAATGGGTTGTGGTTAGGTCCGCTGTAGTCTTGTAGCACATGGTGGATTGATAAACCCAGAGAATGGATTTTAAATCCCACCCAAAGAAAGGTCCCTATGGCCTGGAAGTGGCCAGAAGAGGGAAATCATAGAAAAAGAGTTGGAAGAGACCTCCAGGGTAATCTAGTCCAACCCCTTGCACAATGCAGACAACAACCCCCCCATGCCCCCAGTGACCCTACTCCATGCCCAGAAGATGGCCAAAAAGAAAAAACACCTCCAGGAAGTCTGGCCAATCTAGCCTGGAGAAAAACTTCCTGACCCCAAAGTGTTGATTGGCATTGCCATGGACATGCAAGAAAGGGCCTAGAGAGCCAAACAATGACACAACCTTTTCTGTCTTCCCTCTCACAATCTGCCTAAGTTCACAGCATCAGCATTGTTGTCAGATGGCCACCTAGACTCTGCTTAAAAACGGTCCAAAGAAAGAGATCTTAAGTTACCACCTCCAGAGGAAGCCTGTTCTACACAGTGTATGGTTTGTTGTTGTTTAACTGTGTACATATAGTGTACATATAGTAAACTACTTTGTATTTTTCTTGCAATCTTTGAATTTGGCTACTGTTTCCCCCCCTAAATTCTAATTTACAGTACCTTGTCTTTCTTGTTTTGGGACCACTTGGAGGCTGGCAACCCTACCAGTTGCCAACACAGGAGGTAGTTGCATTGCCTGCGCAAGCACAGATAACACTCTTTTTTTTGGGGGGGGGAATTTAACCCCCCATGTAATTTTTTACTGCTTTCAGATTGTTTTGCAAACCTGGGGGAGTCCCCCCAAGTTTGCAGAATTACCCGTTTTCTGTCAGTGTGTCCCTGATCCAGAGATTTAAGTATCCGCAGATGGGCCCACACTTGATTATTTGGCTATAAGATGACTAAATCCATCCATACGGTGTTAGCTGGCCTCAGCTCACTTTCCAAGCCTTGCCCGTCCATTTCAAGCATCCCGTCGAGGAAGGAGAGAAGCGCGAGAAAAATCAGCAAATGTTCAGAGCTGCTTCTTTACCGAGCATATGGCTGAGCAATTTTTGCAAAAGCTCTAATTAGGTCAAGAGTGAAACTGCAGCCATTTAAAAACTTATTACAGTTATTTTTTCAATAGAGCGTTGTTCCCTATCGCTGGCCTAGCGCTGGTGTGATGTGCAATATATCAGCACAGAGATGTCATTCTAATGTTTTCTGCACCATCTCACGCAGTGGGGGCCTCACGGGTTTTTTAAAAGGCTCAGTGACATAAATCTTAGCTTAATTTAAAGTTATTAAAATTATTAAAATTGAATAGCTCTTTTTTTGGGGGGGGGGCAATTCAAGAGGTGCCTTAATTGCTCTTCTGGAGGTGACATATTAACAGGGAACACAGTTCACTGTCACAGCTCTCATAATCTTTTCGAAATTATGACAGGCTTTGAAGTCAAAGGCGGTATCTAACGAATAAAGCTTTTTTAGAAAAACAACAAAGTTAAGTACTTGCAGGGTTTTAAAGTTTAGGCGCTACAAAGTAGGACCATGAAGGTCCAAAAGCCAGGCCTCCAATGAGTCTAGCTTAAAAATGTTACCCCTAAAATCACAATATTAATCCCCCCCGGGAGGTTACGCACAACATAAGCTCCACAACATCAACAGCAAGGGGTTGCACAAAATGCTGCTGCGGACTAGCAGGGTTGCCAACCTCCAGGTACTAGCTGGAGATCTCCTGCTATAACAACTGATCTCCAGCTGATAGGGATCAGTTCCCCTGGAGAAAATGGCCACTTTGGCAATTGGACTCTATGGCATTGAAGCCCCTCCCCTCCCCAAACCCTCCCCTCCTCAGGCCTCGCCCCAAAAACCTCCAGCCTTTGGTAAAGAGGGACCTGGCAACCCTACTGACTAGGGTTGCCAACCTCCAGGTACTAGCTGGAGATCTCCTGCTATAACAACTGCTCTCCAACTGATAGGGATCAGTTCCCCTGGAGAAAATGGCCGCTTTGGCAATTGGACTCTATGGCATTGAAGCCACCCCCCTCCCTAAACCCCGCCCTCCTTAGGCTCTGCCCCCCAAACCTCCCACCAGTGGGGAAGAGGGACCTGGCAACCCTACAGCTGACCCAGCGCCGAATTGGGGAATGCCTTGAGCCCGCAATCAAATACTGCACCCATTTACCCACTGTTGGCACGCACCCCGAACCCAGTTCCCTTGTACCTGAGGCCCTGGCATGCAATTAAACACAAAGACAAAGAAACAGCTATTGGTGCAAAACGTACAATAAAATGTTAAAAAGTTACCACTCTCAGAGCAAGAGCAAAGTATGTAGTCTTAGGTATGATCAAATCATTTTTTAACGCATAAGTAACAAGTATTCTGATAATGTAACTGGTTTATATTTATGAATTGATTCACTCTGTGTAATCCGCCTTGAGTGCAAGTGAGAAAGGTAGACTAAATAAATATACAAATATAGCCATTAAAAAAAGTTTTGAAATTTTTCTCCTGGTATGCATACGCATCAGTAAGGCTGCTTTCACAGTCTTGCTTGCATGATACAAATGAAGTTTGTGTTTTCAGCGGCTGCTTTGCTTGGGAAGTGACTTGGAATTGGGACGAAGATGGCATCTTTGTAGCTACACAGATATGAGTTCACTTTCCTCAGGCAGGATGGTGCTGCTGCAGTCGTCTTGTTTGGGGGCTTCCTAGAGGCACCTGGTTGGCCACTATGTGAACAGACTTATTTGATGGGCCTTGGTCTGATCCAGCAGGGCTTTTCTTATGTTCTTACCCCAAGAGAATCAAAATTTAATAATGCTTTTGCCTTTCCCTAGATTTAACAGCTACTTGATATTCATCTGCCATTCCACACTTTTAAAAAAGGGGGAAATGAAGATTATTATTTTTTCTTGACACTATAAAGAGAAAAGTCACCATGTCACTCACGCAATTCGCTGAACTACCTGATAGTAGATAACATAGTATCTGCTTCTCAGAAAGTGTCATTAGCTGTTTTATCCAAGGGAGTGATCTATTTATTTCGTGCAATATTATTTTGTGAACATGCTAAAACAATGTGGGCTAGGGAGTCTATTCGATCCGGAAAATGCTTTTATACACGTTGCCCATCGCACAGATTGCAAAATCCATCCTATTTATTACAGAGACATTTCCAATGCAGACCTGTTGGCACAAGCACATTATATTGGATTACCAGTGAGCAGCATCAATCAAATTACCGGTAACCGTCCAAGCCAGTCAAGTTCCACCTGCCATAATTATCTACAATAATCCTTCCTACTGCACTTTAATAAATGAAACTCATTTCGAATCCATAGGACTTAATATTCCTTATAAAGTCTATGCGTTAAAACTTATGCTCTTTGTCGTCAATGAAAAACTCGGATTAGACAGTCCGCAGAAAAACAAGGGTGATTTACAGTGTCTGCACGTCTTTTTTGGGGGGGAAATATGAGGCCATATTAAAAAAAATCAGAACCGGCCTGGCCTAGTGAAAGAAATCAATCTCTTTTTTTCTCCTGAGCGCTAGTTAAAACAAGCCCTGTCAAAACCCGTTCACGGACAACGGCCAAGGAATTGAATTTACAACGCATCTCTGGGTCAGCAGTGACAGCGTGTCATTTGTTGGTGACGGCCTTGGCTAACAGCTAGCCCGACTTCTTGACAAGCATCACCCCCCACTTCCTTTGGTGAGATCAAAAGCCAGAGGGATGATTGATTACGCCGGCTCTGAGAAAGGACAGGACCGAAGGTGCGTCTTGTGTCCTTGTCTGTGCGTTCCCTTTATTGATACACTTGGGCTTTGATGCTCATAGAGCCCCTCCGAAAGCTAAACAGGTGCCCATGCAGCCATCCAGCTGACTGGAAGGAGGTCTACTTGGAAAAAAGTCCCATTTAGTTATTAATTATTTTAAGTTCTTTATATTCCGCCTTTCTCACTGGTACTCAAGGCAGATTCCACAGACCGAGTCAATACAATCGACAGGATGGGAGATACAATAAACAACACAATAGGATTCGGGTTGTAGAACCAACATGAAATCTAAAAACAGAACTGAAGCAAAGCATAAATATTAACACAACACATTAAACGATGCAAAATTACGCAGTAGAGTCCTATTTACAGCAAGCTATACACAGCAGTCCAGACCAGGGGTGTCGTACCCATTTGTTACGGGGGCCGGATAAGACATAAATGTCACTTGGTTGGGCCGGGCCATGCCTCGCCGGGCCAGACTGGCAGCGGGGGTGGTTACTTCAGCGGGCAAACCCGCAGCGGGCTTGCCAACCCAGATCAAGATGACAAAGAAGTAGTTTTGGTTTTTATATGCCGACTTTCTCTACCACTTAAGGATGAATCAAACCGGCTTACAATCACCTTCCCTTCCCACAAGAAACACCCTGTGTGGGAGATGGGGTGTAGAGAGTGGTGACTAGCCCAAGGTCACCCAGCTGGCCTCATGTGTAGGAGTGGGGAAACCAACCCGATTCACCAGATTAGAGTCTGCCGCTCACATGGAGGAGTGGGGAATCAAACCCGGTTCTCTAGAGCAGAGTCCAACAAACCATCGCTCTTAACCACTATACCACGCTGGAGGGGTGGAGGATGGCTGCCTTGGCTGGCTTGCAGGCCGGATAAGAGCTCTGAAGGGGCCGGATCCGGCCCCCGGACTGTATGTTTGACACCCCTTGTCTAGACCACAGTCCCTCATAATGTATCCAAGCGACTTTGCGAACCTTTTTGTACAGTGCAACCCTATTGTCTGTGCAGAAAAACCCTCTTGAATAATTTAGTTTTGCATAGTTTGTGGAAAGCCAGGAGAGTGGGAGCCGTCCTGACCTCCTCGGGCAGGTCGTTCTACAAGGTGGGGGCCACAACAGAGAAGGCACGTATATGGGCAGTTACTTGATTTGCCCATTTACAGGTTGGTGCATGCAGAAGGCCCTGCTCAGACAAACAAAAGATTTCATTCAGTGGAGATGAGTCCTAGAAAAAGGTTGGCCGTTGAGGAAGTTGAATTATTTGTGACGTCCGAATGTCAAAGCAGGTAAATTGGAAAATAATCTTTTTTAAAAACCCACAAAAACACAAACATCACCCAAACTTAGGCTATTTATGCAGGATCAATTTTGATGCTCGCTCAAAGCTCTTTGTTTAAATGTAACCTTTAAAATGCCTATTCTCGGTCCCGATGCAAAAGGAGAAATTCCACACACACCCCACTCGCCTGCTCCTTTACTCCTTCGTTTCCATAGCCATTGGCAATGGTTGTTTGCATAGCTAAGCTGCGTTTGTGATTTTTCATGGTTCCTTCAGTACACGCTTCAGAGCGGGGGTAGAGCAAATACAAAAGGTCACGTTAAAAGGGGCTCTTACGAAATGCGAAGCAGGTTTGCGCCGGCTTTGCAGTCACTTCCTGAATGAAGGTTCAGCGTGAAAAATTAAAAAAAAATATGCGGGGCACTTCAGCCGGGAAAGCGCTGCTAATTACCAAGCATAAATGGTCGTAGTTATTTCTTGCTCCTGTGCTACCATGGTGGAAAAGCTAGCTAGGTGGAGAATTCTTGGGTATAAATAAAACTATGCCAATTTTAAACATTGAATATTTGGGTAAAGATGTAAGAGATACTGTAGTAACTATATCAAATATAGCAATCTTCTGGAAACCAAGTCCTATGAGGAAAGGTTGAAGGAGCTGGGTATGTTTAGCCTGGAGAGGAGAAGACTGAGAGGGGATATGATAACCATCTTCAAGAACTTGAAGGACTGTCATAGAGAGGAGGGTGCCGAGTTGTTTTCTGTTGCCCCAGAAGGTCAGCGCAGAATCAACGTGTTGAAATTAAATCAGATGAGTTTCCATCTAGACATTAGGAAGAATTTTCTAACAGTTAGAGCGGTTCCTCAGTGGAGCAGGCTTCCTCAGGTGACGGGCTCTCCTTCCCTGGAGGTTTTAAAGCAGAGGCTGGATGGGCATTTGTCAGCAATGCTGATTCGATGACCTTAGGCAGATGATGAGAGGGAGGGCACCTTGGCCATCTTCTGGGCATGGAGTAAGGGTCACTGGGGTGTGTGTGGGGGAGGTAGTTGTGAATTTTCTGCATTGTGCAGGGGTTGGACTAGATGACCCTGGTGGTCCTTTCTGACTCTATGATTCTATTATTCTATTCTATAATTCTAAATCCTACTGGTAGAGCAAAAGATTTTTAAAAAAGAAAGAAATGCTAACACAGTCCCAGACTCCAACAGGAGGAGCTAAGTTAACAAGACGTTGCCTTGAAGCGATTCATGCTGAGTTCCAGTACTGGAATCTCAAGCAATTTTCTTAATAATTCTGTATGAACTGACATCTAACTAGTAGCTTTGACAGATCTTCCTAATTGAGCACAGTTGCACAAAGCCCCAGAAAAAAAATCTAAATGTTTCACTTACTAGTGTGTTTTGAAGGGGCTCTTCCTTTTCCCCCAATTAACCTCTAAATAAAGGGACTTAGGCCATGTCCGTTAAACAGATAATGGGTTGCCGTATTTGAAAACCACACCCACCGGCTGTACTGGAAAATGATTCAAGGCAACAGTCTGTGCCTATAAAGTCCACCGGATCCTATGACCGAAAAATAGGCGAAATCTACCTCCTTACAAAACAGCTTAGATGCAGCCATTGATACCAGTTGTCAAACTGTATTATTTATCAGCACAAAACCGAAGCTGACTTAATTCCAAGGAGATAAAAGACTCTGCCCAGAAAATAATATTTCTTTGTGAGGTCCCCCCCTCCCCCCAAGTCTGTTTTAGCAAACTCAACTATCAGAGGACTAGTTTCAGAGGGTAGCTGGGTTAGTTTGCAGGTGCTACAAGACTCGAACCTACCTATCACAGGATTCTGAGGCTCAACAATATATTCTGGTTCCTTCCATGTGCATTTTAAACAACCAGCGTGGTGTAGTGGTTAAGAGCAGTGGTTTGGAGCAGGGACTCTAATCTGGTGAACTGGGTTTGATTCCCCACTCGTCCACATGAGCGGTGGAGGCTAATCTGGTGAACTGGGTTTGTTTCCCCCACTCCGCCACATGAAGCCAGCTGGGTGACCTTGGGCTAGACACAGCTCTTTTAGAGCTCTCTCAGCCCCACCGATCTCACAGGTGTCTGTTGTGGGGAGGCGAAGGGAAGGTGGTTGTAAGCCGGTTTGATTCTTCCTTAAATGGTAGAGAAAGTCGGCATATAAAAACCAACTCTTAATCAAATTCAACCTCTGCAATTACTTTATTAAGGAGGAGAGGGTTCAGGGAGGGGAAAAGAAAAAAAATTACTCTTTTCCTTCCTGGCTGTCCCCCACCCCCCCAATGGAAAGTCATGTCTCGGTTGCTTTTACTCCTGCTGGGGAAAGCTTTATGGGAAGTCCTGTCTTTTTTCTGCAACAAAGATAAAAAGCAGCTCACAAGAGGGGTTTTTTTCCTCCAGTGAGAAAATAGCAGAGGAGGGAAGGGTTAAAGCCTCCCTCTCTCCGTACCCTGTTCTCCTACTTCATAAGGCGATCCCAGAAGCTGAATTTGCAAAAGGAAAAAAAAAGGTTGTTTCAAATAAACAGGGGGAAAAGCATACCGTGTAGCTGAGCCCTCTGAGATTAAATAAAATGTGACTCTTTGCATAAAGTATATTACGCCGGTTTCCTTTAACACCACCCACTGCCTGGCGTCAATATGCTACTGTTTACGATACCTTCACTCTTTAATCTGATCAAAACAGTAGCATATGCCCCTTCATAGCTTCAAGCGACTCGGTTTGATGTACTGTAACATTTCTGCCATTTGTTTATTCCTTCATCTCGGTGTGTAGGCAGCAAAAATGAAAACTAGGACAGAAACTCTGGAGTTTTTAATAGGATTTTGGCGAGCTTCGTTTTTGCACTAACTCGCGGCGGGCTGCAGGCTGGTTTGTCGGACCGTGCCCTTGCCATGAGCTTACCCTTTAGCGAACACTTCTTCAGCCTGAGACCCCGGAGAGCCGCTGCTGGTCTGAGTGGACAATACTGACCTTGTCGGGCCAAGGAGACCAAGCCCTACGAGGAAAGGCTGAGGATATTGGGAATGTTAAGTGTGGAGAAGAGGAAGTTGAGGGGGGACATGATTGCTCTCTTGAAGTATTTGAAGGGCTGTCACTCAGAGGAGGGCAGGGAGCTGATCCTGTTGGCAGCAGAAGATAGGACTCACAATAAAGGGTTTAAATTGCGGGAGAAAAGGTGCCGGCTGGATATTAGGATATTTTATTTTTACAGTAGGAGTTCTACAGTGGAATTGGCTGCCTAGGGAGGTGGTGAGCTCCCCCTCACTGGCAGTCTTTAAGCAGAGGCTGGACAAGCACTTGCCAGGGATGTGTCTAGGCTGATCCTGCATTGAGCAGGGGGTTGGACTAGATGGCATGTATGGCCCCTTGCAACTCTACGACGGGCACTTTCACACAGCCCAAATAATGCACTTTCAATCCACTATCACAGTGGGTAGCCGTGTTAGTCTGTTTGCAGTAGTCAAAAAGGGCAAGAGTCCAGTAGCACCTACCAGAAAATATTTTTGTTAGTCTTTAAGGTGCTACTGGACTCTTGCCCTTTTTGACTAATCCACTTTCAGTGCACCTTAACGATCGTTTGCAAGTGGATTTTGCCAGTTCACACAGTAAAATCCACCTTCAAAGTGCATTGAAAGTGGATGGAAAGTGCATTATTTGGGCTGTGTGAAAGTACTTCTAAGGGTCTGATTCAGTATAAAGGCAGCTTCATGTGCCTCCTCCTTTACTGAGGTTGTGGGATCTTTGTGGACAAAAAGCCAGGCGGCAGCAGGCGGAACCTGTCGGGCATCGCGGGATTGTTTTTTGCGCCTGCAAAAGTCCCACTGATGGAAGAAGGGGAAGGCGATTTGCTCAGCTCCCCTCTCTCACTGCCCTGTCCTGGGCTATTTTTGCCCGTGTGGGTCCTACAACCCCCAGGTATAGCATTTTAGAAGTCTGGGGGGGGGGCTGCTGGGGCAAAGGGGGAAGTGGGGAACAATCCATTTCTAACATCCAGTGGCTCAGTGGTGGAGCATCTGCTTGTCATGCAGAAGGTCCTGTTGGAATATATAGCCTTTGCGGTGCCCCTTAACTCCAGATCCAGAGGGGGGTCTTACCACAGAGTTAAATAGATAGACAGGACAGGGGGCGGAAGGGATACCTATCTTTCCTGCTTCCTGTGCTTTAATGTTACAGACTTATATACCTCAGGACTTTCGTTTTCAGCCACACTTCACACTTCTTTTTGTTCCTTCTCTCAACAGCATTTCTTCATGCTGTAAGATAGATGCCGCACGCTAACCGCGTGCAGGCTTCCATCCTGTACAATGGGATGGAAGGCAGAGATACCTTTTCATACCTAGCAACCTAGAAAGACAGATTAGCTAGGGGACTTGTATTGTCTCTTTACTATCAAAAAGTGTATTTCCATAATGAATGAGTTTAGTTTGATTAGAAAGAAGCCTGTTGCTTTCTTTTGTTCTAACACGCACGCACACGTGGAATCTTCCGCTGTTTGCTAAGCCTAGCGCACTTTGCTAATTAATCGGGAATATCAGTACGATAGATATTTCCAACAGGTCCCAGGTTCAATCTCCGGCATATTCAGTTAAAAAGTCTAGGCAGGTATGTGATGTGAAAGACCTCTGCCTGAGACCCAGGAGAGCCGATGCCGGTCAGAGTAGACAATTCTGACTTTGATGGACTGAGGGTCTGATTCAGTAGAAGGCAGCTTCATGTGATCCTTTTAGTCACGCTCCGTGAGATCAAACTTCATACAAATAATAAACCTCTCTATGCTTAGCAAGTCATTTTTTTTCCTGCTTTGCAAAAGTCATTTTAATATTAAATTCTGGCACACTCTGCTTTTCCCCTTTAAATACCTACACAGTGCTGGAGAGTTTTAAAACAGACAAATAGCGAGAGCGTTCCCCTATTTATAGTGTTCGAATGGCAGGAATGGGTAAACAACATTAACTTCTATTTATTAACTTTAATCAACCAAATTCTTGGCTGTGTCCGTCAAGAGAGATTTAATCAAGGCTGGCTCTAAACTTAAATTGCAGCCCTTAAACTGCCGAACAATTAATTTAGAGTTTTTTACTGTGCGGCAGGAGACCTCGGACCACTCAATTTAACCAATGACAAAATAAGCCAAGACACTAGGGGTGAATTCTCCGTCTGGCCGGGACGGCCTACATCTGGGCTGCGTTCCCTTCAAAGAGCCATCGAGGTCTCAAATAACTAACTACTCTTTCATGAACATAGGAAACTAGTTTCTAGAGAAGAAGTGTTCAGACCTTCTCCCAGATAATGCTATTTTGCTATGTGTTTGGAAGTTTACTTCCATCTGCCTTACGAAGTGACCAGATTTAGCACCTCACCAGTCCCTGGTTTTTTCAGTCTTTGAAGCCTATTCTGGAAAAGAAGAAGAGTTGGTTTTTATATGCTGACTTTCCCTACCTTTTAAGGAGTCTCAAATCGGCTTACAGTCGCCTTCCCTTCCCCTTCCCACAACAAACACCTTGGGAGGTAGGTGGGGCTGAGAAAGTTTGGAGAGAGCTGTGACTAGAGCAAGGTCACCCAGCTGGCTTCATGTGGAGGAGTAGGGAATTGAACCCAGTTCACCAGATTAGAGTCCACCACTCATGTGGAGGAGCTGAGGAATCAAACCCAGTTCTCCAGATTAGAGTTTGCCGCTCATGTGGAAGAGTTGGGGAATCAAACCTGGTTCTCCAGATTAGAGTCCATTGCTCTTAACCACACTACACCACACTGGCTCTCAAAAAGAAAAAAAAAGAAAAAAAATGTGTCACCCCTGGACTAGCTGAGAAGGGAAAGTGCTTCATCACTGGAAACACTAGATTTGAATCCAGCAGGACCTTCGAGCCCAACAAGATTTTTGGTGTATAAGCTTCCGAGCATCAAACCTCCATTTATCAGGGTCTCAGTCTGAGATCTTTCATATCACCAACCACCTGATCTTTTTAACTGGAGATGCCAGGGATCGAACCTGGGGCCTTCTGCATGCCAAGCAGAGGCTCTACCACTGAGCTGAAGCCCCCCCCCCCAATTTGAAAATGGAATATGTAATCCATGTTAAAGTCCAATGGTGGATTGTTTTCATAAGCCAGGCAAACTGTGCTTCTTGACCATGGAGCAATGATGAAATATTATATCCAGCCAACTGGTGCTTACAGTCTTTTGCTTTCTCTCCCTCTCTCTCTCTTTCTGCCTCTTCAGCAGCTGCCTGCTGGTTCAATAAAGAAAGCTAGCATAGGCCTATTGACCTCAGGTGGTGGTGGTGGGGGCGATTTTTGGTTTATGGAATAAAATGACTTTTACCATGGACTGAATGTACTGACAAGACTGATAGAAGCTAACTCAGTTCAATAGGTTGGCTTCAGCACAAGCTGGGGAGAAGGAGACTTGAAATCCAGTTGGATGTTAAGAACATAAGAAAGGTCCTGCTGGATCAGACCAAGGCCCATCAAGTCCAGCAGTCTGTTCACACAGTGGCCAACCAGGTGACTCTAGGAAGCCCACAAACAAGACAACTGCAGCAGTGTTATCCTGCCTGTGTTCCACAGCACCTAATGTAACAGGCATGCTCCTCTGATCCTGGAGAGAAGAGGTATGCATCATGACTAGCATCGCCACATCCTAGGGCAGGGAGTTCCACAATTTAACTATGCGTTGTGTGAAGAAAGACTTCCTTTTCTCTGTTTGGAATCTCTCACCCTCCAGTTTCAGCAGATGAAGCCGCGTTCTGGTATTATGAGAGAGGGATAAATGTTCTGGGTAAGACTCAGGCGTCCCAAAATACCAGAAATGAGCGGCGGACTCTAACCTGGTGAACTGAGTTGGTTTCCCCACTCCTACACATGAAGTCTTCTGGGTGACTCTGGACTAGTCACAACTCTCTTAGAGCTCTCTCAGCCCCACCTGCCCCCAAGGTGTCTGTTGTGGGGAGAGGAAGGGAAGGCGATTGTAAACCGGTTTGATTCTTCTTAAAAGGCAGAGAATATCAGCATATAAGTTTATGGGTGGAGCCTAAGGAGCGCGTTTGGGGAGGGACTTAGAGTCCAATTGCCAAAGTGGCCATTTTCTCCAGGGGAACTGATCTCTAACGGCTGGAGATCAGTTGTAATAGCAGGAGATCTTCAGCTAGTACCTGGAGGTTGGCAACCCTACCGCTTTGGCCATTGGACTCTATGGCACTGAAGTACCTCCCCTCCCCAAACCCCACCCTCATCAGGCTCCACCCCTAAAATCTCCAGGTATTTCCCAACCCGGAGCTGGCAACCCTATATATGAGCTACGACCCCTTTGCTAGGCTTCTGGGATCCTGATGCCTTGCTGTGATTGGCTGATAAGGTTGCTGGAATTTTATGTGGGCTGCGATTGGCTGCTGAATTGAAAGGGTGATGGGAAGGGAGGGGTGGAAGTGAGTCTTATGGGGCTCTCCGTTGACTGCCCTGGGAGAGGTTTCACTTTTGAGGCCTCCTTTGCTGGTGTAAAATTAAACTGGCACTGGGAGGACAGGAGTAACCTGTGAGTAAATACAGAATTCCACCTAAGGTCTGCTCCTGCCTGTCGGAATGTGTCTCCTGGGTCGTTTATGCATGGGAACTTTCACTCACGTTTTCCCCTGGTCTGTCTCGGTTGTTCCTTGGAGTTATGCATGAGTTTTCTGTCCATTAGAGATGACCTCGCTGCCAGCCCTCACAAATCTCGGACCTTCCCGTTCCTCTGTTAACCCGATTCTTCCCTCTACCCTGAGCTCAGCCTGGGTGAAATCCCCATGCAGAAGGCAAAGTGCGGGGCACGCAAGTTTGGTTTCCCTCACAGCCAATTACAAAGCAACATGTCCAGAGGCGGGGATTCAAATGCTTCCTGCTTCCTTGGAGCTCTTTCTGAGCAGAATAAAAGCTTTTTAAAACCGAGGCTTGGATTTCTCCCCCACTCCCCTTTCAGATTGCTCCTTTTTTGGTTGTTGTTCTTAAAATGCTTTTTTATGTGGCAATTGGTTTTTTGGGAAGGGGATTTTCTCTCACAAGTAAGCCAATTACAAAGCAGCATTTCAAGGGGCAGGACTTGATTTGAGCTTGGAGTCTGCTGGTGCAGAGATTCCCAACTGGAAAGTGTGGGTCCAGCCAGCAACGAACCTCAGGTAAAACTCCCATGCATAAATGACCCTGTAGAAGTATTCCCCCTGAACTTGCTGTTTTCACTGGGCACATGGGTTATGCTGCCAGTTTGCGACATCAGAACAATGGGGATTTGCTAATGATCCTATTTGGCTCTGCAAGTATAACTTGAGGATGTGAAAGGATAGAGCAAAACCAGCCTCGCTCATAGCATTGGAAGGGGCCGTAGAGGCCATCTAGTCCAACCCCCTGCTTAATACAGGATCAGTCGAGAGCATCCCTGACAAGTGTTTGTCCAGCTGCTGCCTGAAGACTGCCAGTGAGGGAGAGCTCACCACCTCCCTAGGAAGCCGATTCCACTGTTGAACAACTCTTACTGCAAAATTTCCCCCCATATATCCAGCCAGTACTTTTCCACCCGTAATTGAAATCCATTCTTGTGAATCCTAGCCTCTGTAGCCAACAGGAACAGCTCCCTGCCTTTGTCTAAGTGACAAATACTTTCAAATACTTCAAGAGAGCAATCATGTTCAACCTCAACCTCCTCTTCTCCAGACTGAGCATTCCCAGCTCCCTCAGCCTTTCCTCATAGGGCTTGTTCTCCAGGCCCCTGATCATCCTTGTTGCTCTCCTCTGCTTATTTTTAAACTGTTTGGAGCTGGTGTATTTCTAGGGGATGTATCGAATTACGGGACATACGAGGGATTACGGGTTCGGCCCAATCAACTTTTCTGCTGGCGAAAAAGGAAGCCTACTTTGATCACCCAAAAAAGCTCTGCAGCGGATCACATGATCTGTATGTTCAGAAGCCATCTCAGATGGGGGCTGTATTGAAGAGGGGAACTGGGGGAGATTGAGCGGAAATGCTAGCTGGATCCAACCCTATATATCGTTATTTTTTCTATGAGAGATTATAGTCATGTTTATATGTTCATTATACTGCCAGTGCAGTGCATAGGTAATCAATGAAAGTCTAATTACGTTATTTTCCCTACAGCTTCATATAAACTAAGTACAAGGACCATGCTCCAAGACAGCTGTTTGCCACTACAGTGACTAATGCAACAGAATTAGCTGATAATCGATGCATGCTCAAAGTCATCCATTAATTTGCTATGGAGTATACAAATGATCAAAGTATGAAATTATGAAATACTGAGAATGGAATCTAGGCTTTAAAAACAGCAAGTATTTAATCCTCAAGAAGTACATAACACACCAATACAATTATACAGGTTGCGTATCTCTTATCCAGACTGCTTGGGACCAGAAGTGGTCCGTATTTCGGATCTTTCCATATTTTGGAATATTGCATAGAGAGCCAGCATGGTGTAGTGGTTAAGAGCAGTGGTTTGGAATGGTGGACTCTAAACTGGAGAACTGGGTTTGTTTCCCACTCCTTCACATGAAGCCAGCTGGGTGACCTTGGGCTAGTCACAGCTCTCTTAGAGCTCTCTTTGCCCCACCTACCTCACAGGGTGTCTGTTGTGGGGAGGGGAAGGGAAGGCGATTGTAAGCCAGTTTGAGCCTCCCTTAAGTGGAGAGAAAGTTGGCATATAAAAACCAACTCTTCTTCTTCTTCTTCTTCTACACATAATGAGATCCCTTGGGGATGGAACCTGAGGTTAAACACGAAATTCACTTATGTTTTATATACACTTGAACACCTGGACACATGAAGCTGCCTTATACTGAATCAGACCCTTGGTCCATCCAAGTCAGTATTGCCTACTCAGACCGGCAGCGGCTCTCCGGCAGAGGTCTTCACATCACCTCCTTGCCTAGTCCCTTTAACTGGAGACGCCGGGGACTGAACTTGGGACCTTCTGCATGCCAAGCAGATGCTCTACCACTGAGCCACGGCCCCTCCCCACTTTATACGCATAGCCTGAATGTAATTTTAAACAATATTTTAAAATAATTTTGTGTACATTGAACCATCAGAAAGCAAACTGGTGTGCTGCTGAGGGATTGTCAGTAATGCCTGCACGCCGGCTCAAAAAGTCTGGTTTTTGGGTCAATCTGGGTATCGGTTGTCCGGATAAGGGGTACTCAACCTGTAGTGGATTTTTGATTCTGAATGGCCCATGGGCAGAACAAAGATTTATTGATTGACTGCTGGAGACCCCTGAGGTAGACAATACAGTCATGGAAGTATCACAGTTGGATTCGGCCTAAGGAAGCTTCATATGTTTCACATAAAACCCAATGAAATGGAAAAACTGCTGGTCATTTTTTAACACTGCAGTGAGGTTGGGGAGGAAGCACACAGAGGAAGGGAATAAAATGAATTTGCAGCAGCAAACGTCTTTAAAAATCTTGCCTACCTAACTACACTAAATATTCATCTCATGTGTAATCTCTTAGTCCTCGAACAAGCGTACTTGCCATGGACTCCAAAGAAGCCTGGTTGCTAGACCAGAGGCACTTTTCGGACGCGCGTCCCTCATTGCTTTATGATCTATTGCTGCCATCTTCTGTGTTAAATGAAGCAGCCGCTACTGCCCGTTTACCAATAGGCTATTTAATTCCCCGTCCCGTGGAAAATAGTTCCATTAGTCAAGCAGACAGAACTGTGTAAATATACCAACATTACAGTCGCTTAAAAAAAAGAAATAGCCCTTGCCATTACCTCTAAGTGATTCCGCCGTTCGGCAACGACTCGTTCGTCCCGGTTCCCAAAGAGCTTCTTCGGAGGAAATTCTAAAGTAGCCAGCTGGGAGAAGCAACAGAAAATAAGTCAGAGGGGAAACGTTTCTTAAAAGCCATGAAACAATTGGAGATGGGGAAAAGGATCGACGTTTGTAAGCTACTCTTTCCAGCATGAACAGCGACATTTTGTCCCATGCTTTTTAAGATAATCCTGGTGGGCAGGATGCTGAGTTTAGGCTAGCCATAACACCATAGGAGTCTCATAAAGCAGATAGAGTTACTAAATAAAATTAAGTCAAAAGACGCAATTTCAATCTCTCTTTTCAGTAGGGCTGTGTATGTTCATATATATATTGCAATATGTTTAAAATGCTAATGCTAATGGTATTAGTGGTCTACTCTTTCCTTCTGCTGAGAGAATTAAACACAACCATTTTGTCATTCATTTTCCTTTAGGGGGAAAAAAACCCTCCTTTTTATGCTGCCCAACAGACAGCTTTAAAAAATCTCCCCCAAAAATGAGTATGCTCTTGAGTCATGTTCGTCATTTGATTTTTGGACATTACTCTTCCGAAGTCCATCAAGAAAAACATTAAAATGACAACAATTGTAATTTTTTTTTTAAAGTATTATTTAAGTTGCTTTACACTTGTGGGCCAAGGTTTTTCTCAATTTTTTTCAAGGGGTGTGTTTGACTTTTGGTCTTCTGTCCTACTTTTCTACATCTGAGACGAGAAAAATCAGAAGCGGGCTCCTTGTATAGATGGCAAGGGAGCCCTTGGCTTACTTTTGAGCAAATAATGAAAGGAACGGTGTCCTACTTTCAGTTTTTGAAGGTTTAAACAAAGCAACTCAAGGCTCATCTTCTCGAGAAGTACTGAAAAGTCCTGTAGTAAAAGAAGTGGACCAAAACCTCTTCTGAAGTAGGAAGTAGGACTATACGGATTTTAAAAGTTGACAACTCTTATTTTTCTTGACTTGGAAGATTTCTCTAGCAAATCATTTGGAACCCCTAAAAAAATTCCCTTTGCCTGCGTTTCTACGCAGGTTTCAAGAGACACAGGAGGGGGAACAGACAGATAGTCAAGTTGGCAAATGGTAGGTAGCTTTCTTTCTTACTCAAGTGGCTCTAAAACAGATAAAAGACTAACGGTAATTTGAGCAAACACTGACTATCCTAAAAGCCAACTTGATGTATCCTGAAGGACAAAACCATATTTATTTATTTACTTCATTTATATCCCAGCTTTCTCCCCAGTAGGGACCTAAAGAGATTCAAAACAGATAAAAGGAAGTATTTCTTCACACAGTGCAAAGTTAAATTGTGGGACTCCCTGCCCAGGATGTGGTGATGGCTGCCAACTTGGAAGGCTTTAAGAGGGGAGTGGACATGTTTATGGAGGAGAGGGCTATCCATGGCTACTAGTCAAAATCAATATTAGTCATGATGCATACCTATTCTCTCCAGGATCAGAGGAGCATGCCTATCATATTAGGTGCTGTGTAACGCAGGCAGGATAATGCCGCTGCAGTTGTCTTGCTTGTGGGCTTGCTAGAGGCACCTGGTTGGCCACTGTGTGAACAGACTGCTGGACTTGATGGTCCTTGGTCGGACCCAGCATGGCCTTTCTTATGTTATTATGCTCTAAAGCGGCATAATTTTCCTCTCCTCCATTTTATCCTCACAAAAACCCTGCAAGGGAGGTTAGGCTAAGTGTGTGACTGGCCCACGATCAACCAGCGTGTTTCCAATAGAGGTGGTTGGCCATTGCCTGCCTCTGCGTAGCAACCATGGACTTCCTCGGTGGTCTCCCATCCAAGTACTGACCAAGGCCGACCCTGCTTAGTTTTCGCAATCTGACAAAATGGGTCTGGTCTGGACCATCCAGGTTAGGGCAGGTGGAGGTTATAGTTATTAAAATAAATCCATATTCCTCTATTAATTTCCACTGAAGTATGACAGTCTTGATTCCATTGGAAGGCCCACCGGCTGTGCATTTCCAGGCTAGTCAGTTTTATCAGGTCAAAGAAAAGAGGAAGAAATATGCTTGCAGTTGGCCTGGCAGGGTACAAGGGGAGGGGCTGTGGCTGTGGCTCAGTGGTAGAGCATCTGCTTGGCATGCAGAAGGTCCCAGGTTCAGTCCCCAGCATCTCCAGCTAAAGGGATTAGGCAAGTCGGTGATGTGAAACACCCCTGCATGAGACCCTGGAGACAATACTGACCTTGATGAAACAAGAGTCTGATTGAGTATAAGGCAGCTTGATGTGTTCATGTGCCGAGTGACGACAGCACTTCAACTTCTCACTTTCACTGACCTGACCATAACCCTGTATGCACATTACCCCTTTGCACACTGACTGAATGTGTGGTGGTGGTGGGAAGCAGACATTAATGTGCCCCATCTCTACACAAGGGTTTTCAAGGAAAGAGATGTTTAGAGGTGGTTTACCATTGCCTAACTCTGCGGAGCATCCCTGGACTTCCTTGGGGGTCTCCCGTCGCAAGTACTAACCGGGGCTGACCCAGCTTAGCTTCTGAGATTTGATGAGATCAGGGTAGCCTGGGCCATCCAGGTCGGTGCAGGGGTGGAATGGTAAAAGGGAGCACAATACCAAAAACCAGCATCAAGTATACTCTACAGGCTCTTCCAAGAGCCAACCAACAGACTAAGAGAGCCAGTGTGGTGTAGTGATTAAGAGCAGAGAAAGCTAATCTGGAGAACTGGGTTTGATTTCTCACTCCTCCACATGAGCAGCGGACTCTAATCTGGAGAAACCGGGTTGGTTTACCCACTCCTCCACATGCAGCCTGCTGGGTGACCTTGAGCTAGTCACAGTTCTCTCTGAACTCTCTCAGCCCCACCTACCTTGCAAGGTGTCTGTTGTGGGGGAAGGAAGGGAAGGAGATTTTAAGCCAGGTTGATTGGGGAGGGGCTGTGGCTCAGTGGCAGAGCCTCTGCTTGGCAGGCAGAAGGTCCCAGGTTCAATCCCCGGCATCTCCAGTTCAAGGGACTAGGCAAGTAGGTGATGGGAAAGACCTCCGCCTGAGACCCTGGAGAACCGCTGCCGGTCTGAGTAGACAGTACTGACTTTGATGGTCCAAGGGTCTGATTCAGTATAACGCAGCATGTGTTCATGTTATTTTCCTTAAAAAAGGCAGAGAAAGTCGGCTTATAAAAACCAACTCTTCTTCTTCTAATATCTCCAGTGCTCTATCTAAGGAGAGTCGAGCAGCCCATGGGCCAGCAAGACAGGAGGAACGAGAAGGAAAGCCCTTAAAAGAAAGTTTGGGTTCAAAACTGGAGCGCAGAAGGCAAAACATGGCAGTACATTAACTTTTCGATTTATGTGACCGTTTCTTAATTAAAGAAAAGACAGCACGGGGAATTTTTTGCCATAAGAACGACTTTTTGGAATTCTAGCAAAATTTACATGGGCACTTAGGAAAACACCAGACATCAGGGTTCATTATATTATTTAACACCATTCTGTTTGTCTTGCTGCTGTTAAGGCCCAGATTAAATTCTGTAGGGGGTGGGAAAGATTTATTTGGGTTAGGGGCCATCTTTCATTCCAAAAAGCAATTTTTGGGGCCGGGCTGGATACAGAGGTAAACATCAGCTGCGCCAGCCACGATAGGTAGCATAATATGATAAATTACCTCACCATTTTGTGCATTGTAAGTACGATGGCAGCATTTATATGCGGAAAGCTAATAAAACGTGAGTGCAGCGCAATTTGGAAGTTCATGCAAACCTTTTATAGGGCCATAAACACCGTGTAGGCTTAACTGGATTTTAAATTGCTTACCCAAAAAATAAAAATAAAAATTGGGGTGAGTAAAGCCGCAGGCTATTTAGAAATATAAATTTAGTACGGAACTAAGTTAATTTCCCTAAGCCGTATCAGTTCTATCAAGACCCCAACTAAGAAAAAGTTATTGTACAATCATTGCGAGCCGCTATTAAGAAATAAGCACTATCTGCCCCTATAATTCTTCCTTTGAGATATGCTCAGGTATGTTTGTTGGAGTTCTGTTTAGTCATTAAGATTGTGGGGGTCCTCTCTCATGCACTCTCTCATGCACTCTTATTCATTGTGTGTGCTCCTCTTAATGCGCATGTTCACCATTCTGCATGAATAGGACGTGTATTTTTCAGCTTCAACATGTGATCAGAAACCTAGATTATCAAGGGTATGGATCCGTGCAACAAAGAAGATGTTGAAGGGTCTGGAGACCAAGACCTATGAGGAAAGGTTGAAAGAGCAAGGTATGTTTAGCCTGAAGAGAAGACTGAAAGGTGATATGATAACCATCTTCAGTTACTTGAAGAGCTGTCATATAGAGGATGGTACGGCGTTTTCTGTTGCCCCAGAAGTTCGGACTAGAACCAACGGGTTGAAATTAAATCAAAAGAGTTTTCCGGCCAAACGTTAGGAAGAACCTTCTGACAGTTTGAGTGGTTCCTCAGTGGAACAGGCTTCCTCAGGAGGTAGCGGTCTCTCCTTCTTTGGAGGTTTTTAAGCAGAGGCTAGATGGCCATCTAACAGCAATGCTGACTCTGAACTTAGGCAGATCATGAGAGGGAGGGCAGGAAGGACTGCATCATTGTTTGGCTCTTGTGGCCCATTCTTACATGCCCACGGTAATGCTGATCACCACTTTGAGGTCAGGAAGGAATTTTCCTCCAGGCCAGATTGGCTAGGGATCCTGGAGGATTTGGGGGGCATCTTATGGACATGAAGTAGGGGTCAGTGGGGTGTTAAGGGGAGGCAGTTGTGAATTTCCTGTATTGTGCAGGGGGTTGGACTAGATTATCCTGGTGGTCCCTTCCAACTCTATGATTCTATGATTCTAAGATAAGCTGTGCTTCCTAGTTCACACCAAATGGCAAATGAGGCAGGCAATGGCAAACCACCTCTGAATGCCTCTTGCCTTGAAGACCCCGCGAGGGGCCCCTGGACGTCACCTGCAACTTGACAGCCCTTTCAGCAACCACCGCACATTGAGAGCATCATGCGTAGAAGGCACTCTGGGTATGTACAGTAGCGGCACCAAAATCATAACTGACTCAAAAGGGTTCAAAACCTTCTTGTCTTCAAGCTTCTTGAAAGGACAAACATGTGTAAGGCTTATATAAATATTGTGTGTGTGTGTGTGTGTGTGTGTGTTAAGTGCCATCAAGTTGCTTCTGACTCATGGTGACCTATGAATCAATGTCCTCCAAAACGTCCTATCCTTAACAGCCTTGCTCAGGTCTTGCAAATTGAGGGCCATGGCTTCCTTTATAGAGTCAACCCATCTCTTGTTGGGTCTTTCTCTTTTCCTGCTGCCTTCCACTTTTCCTAGAGTGATGGTCTTTTCCAGTGACTCTTCTCATAATGTGACCAAAGTACGACAGCCTCAGTTTAGTCATTTTAATTTCACTTATTAGTATGTTTTAAAGGGGTTCTTCGAGCAATTGTCCTGAAATTGACAAGGGGCCTTACTGAAGAGTCTGAAGTGAGACGAAAATCTCCATTACGGCATTAACGACCCTTCCCCAAGACAATGCCCTCGATGCACAGAAGCTCAGCTGAACGACATCTGCCAGCGTTTATGAAACATTCCTGTCCCCCGAGACAGAAACACTGCTGTAAATTTCAGCCGCCCCCTTGCCTCGGAGAAATGCTAATAATGAAAACTCATCAAAGGACAGCAATAATTCTTAGTGCTGATGAGATGGCTGCCTTTCTGACTTCCCCAAAATTAATAGCAGGTCCCAGGGCCTCCAGGAACACAGCTGTCACATAGAAACATACCTGCGAACAAATAAGCAACCCTCCGCTGGATTTAATTTGTTGCAAGGAAACAGCCGCAGCCTTTCAAAACAAGCCAGGCAGTACAGTGAGGGGGGGGGGAAGCAATATTTCTGTATTACTCAGAAAAATGGTATCTAAGCTTCAAAAAATCTACACCTCATTTAATTTTTATTTTTTTTCTACAGATTGCAGTGGGGCGACGAACCCAAAATCTAACACACTGCTCTCTTTCTGCATTGCGGGCATTCTAGCCTTCAGAACGCAAATTGCCACCAACTCCTACTCACTGAAGAAAAGAAAAAAATGACACCTGAGAAAATGCTGTACACTGAGCACCATCAGAATGAGAGGACAGAAACACCAGATATAAAATCATGAAACCTGTGCTAGGTGGAATTTTAACAAAGCTGCCTCATAATTTAAAAGAGCGTTGAACATATTAGAATTTTTATTGCTCGCATTTGTTACAAAGCGTATTACGATAAAATTGGAGAAGAAGCTGGAAGGGGAGATTACAACATGAGATTGCTGAACTGGAGTTCATTCACAACTTCGAAACAATGGAAACCCCCTAGGCTGACTAGGGACAACGGATTCTTATCTCACGACAGTTGCTAATGTTCTGTCCCTAAGCATTTCTTAGGCTTGAAACGACTACTGCTGAAAGTTAAAGGAGAAAGTGCCAAAGCAGGACTACAGCTGAACATCAAGAAGACATAAGTAATGACTACGGGAGAATTACTCAACTTTAAGGTTGACAATCAGGAAATTGAAATCGTTCAAGACTTTCTATTCCTCGGCTCCATCATCAACCAAAAGGGAGACTGCAGCCAAGAAACCAGAAGGAGGCTGAGACTGGGAAGGGCAGCCATGAAGGAGGTAGAAAAGATTCTTAAGTGTAAGGATGTGTCACTGGCAATCAAGGTCAAGTTAATTCATGCCATCGTATTCCCTAGTACTATGTATGGGTGTGAAAGCTGGGCAAAGAAGAAAGGTAATAGGAAAAAAGTAGATTCCTTTGAAATGTGGTGTTGGAGGAGAGTGTTACGGATACCCTGGACCACCAAAAAGACAAATTAGTAGGTTATAGATCAAATCAAGCCTGAACTGACCCTAAAATGACTAAACTGAGGCTGTCGTACTTTGGTCACATTATGAGAAGACAAGAGTCACTGGTAAAGACAGTCAAGCTAGGAAGTCGTCAGTATCTTCCTGGAAAAAGGTCATCGTAAACAGGATGTAGTTTTTGGGTTTTAACCAAAATAATGCATATGAAATAAAAGTAATCAAGTCAGCTGTGACATCCTCGTGATTGTAAGCTAGTTTGAGACTCCTTAAAGATAGAGAAAAGCGGAGTATAAAAACCATTTCTTCTTCTTCTTCTCCTTCATCACATATCAACAAAGGGAGCTTTGACTCTTGAAAGCTTTCACCCCCAAAATCTTTTTGGTCTCTAAGGTGCTACTGGACTCAAATCTTAGCTGTACTTAATTCAGAGCTTGTGTTGAAGGCTATGAGAAATGCATTCTTCAGTCAACCACTGAGGCATCCTGATTGCTAGATGGATTGATCTTGCGCCCCACTGCCCCTCTCTCCCCATAGTTTATGCCCTTGTCTTAGAGACCAACAAGCGTTTCGAGGGAAGAAGAGTAGTAGTAGTTGGTTTTTATATGTCAACTTTCTCTATCATTTAAGGCAGAATCAAACCAGCTTACAATCATCTTCCCTTCCCCTCCCCACAACAGACACCCTGTGAAGTAGGTGGGGCTGAGAGAGCTCCAAGAGAGCTGTGACTAGCCCAAGGTCACCCAGCTGGCTTCATGTGGAGGAGCAGGGAAACCAACCTGGTTCACCAGATTAGCTCATGTGGAGGAGTGGGGAATCAAACCTGGTTCTCCAGATCAGAATCCACCACTCTAAACCACTGTTCTTAACCACTACACCACGCTGACATTTGGGGTATGAGCTTTATAAAGTCATAGCTCCCTGACGAAGTACCCAATGAAGGGAGTGTCGATTCTCGAAAGACCATACTCAGAAACTCTTGTTGGTTTCTAAGGTGCTTCTGGACACCGAACTAGCTATCCTATAAGAAGTTAGTCCAGTGTAAGCCCACCAACTTCAAGAGATGTAAAGATTCCACTTCTCGTCAGCCAAACCGATTCCAGCTGCCATATACTGCTGTTTAAGTAACACATCATCATCTGGGATGTCATCTGAAGACGCAGAAGCTGAACTTTACTAGAAGATTAATACATTCGCTCTGGTCTCAGAGCAGTCCCACATGAACTGGATGTGTACCCCCCCTGCTAAAAAAAATTCCAAACAAATATAGAAGAAAAAGAAGAGCTGGTTTTTATATGCCAACTTTCTCTACCTTTCTTCAGGAGTCTTAAACCGGCTTAAAATCCCCTTCCCCTCCCCACAACAGACACCCTGTGAGGTAGGTGGGGCCAAGAGAGTCCAGAGAGAAACTATGACTAGCCCAAGGTCACCCAGCTGGCTTTTTGTGTAGGAGTTGGGAAACTCTAATCTGGTGCACCAGATTAGAGTCCGCCACTCCTTAACCACTACACCACGCTGGCTCTCTCACATAGCATTCTCTCACCAAAAAAATCCGGATTCATTTGGATGTTTGCAGTCATTGGAATATAGCATGAATGAAATGTTCAGCTGCTTATACACAGAAGGGAAAATATCCATGCATGCACATCTGGACAACAGCTATGCAATTATGCCTCAAGTACTAGAAAAAATATTTGCCCTGAATCAGAAAGAATTATCATAAGCACAAAGTAAATAGAGCTGTATGTAACAGCTACTGTTGGCAACTGCCATTAAGACCCAACAATTCAAAAACATGAAGATTTGACCTGTACAAAAGAGTCCTCTGTGAAGAAGAAAATTCAGGCGTAAAAACGCAAGAGTTCAGGAAAAATTATGACCATTATTTAACCCGGTGTCTTTACACAAAAGCGGGTTGTTCTACAAATCACTGAAATGCAGCTATTGCAATGATATTTTTGAAGAGGTCATAAAGTACAGGCTTTATCGCTGGACACATGATATACTGTCCAACAGCCATGGATTTATGCAACAACAGAGGCCTGACAGCTCAATTGCCAAGACTCGAACACAGATGGCTTCATGATTACAACCAAAACACCTCAAACTACTTGGCTAAAATGAAGGTCGATCTCACGGGAGTCAGCCTCTCCAGAAATACTATCAGAACGTAACAATACCAGAAGAGCCCTGCTGGATCAGACCAGTGGTCCATCTAGTCCACCATCTTGTCTCACATCCTGTCTCACACGTGGTGGACTCTAATCTGGACAACTGGGTTTTATTCCCCACTCCTCCACAAAAAGCCAGCTGGGTGATCTTGGGCTAGTCACAACTCTCTCTGAAATATCTCAGCCTCACCTACCTCACAAGGTGTCTGCTGTAGGGAGAGAAAGGGAAGGAGATTGTAAGCTGGTTTGAATCTCCTTAAAAGGTAGAGAAAATCGGGGTATATAAACCAAGTCTTATTATTATTATTCTGTGGGTGCCCTCAGGGCTACTGCCAATAGCCTTCGCCCTATGGGAAGCGGCTGTGGAATAATTGGGAGAATAATATTTTTTTAAAAATTGGTTTAAAACTCCATCCTACAAGCAAGTAACTGTGGGGTTCCCCCCTGATTTTTGTTATGCTTAAAAAGCAACTGACAATAACCGAATCCTCGTTTCTATCTAAATTCAAAACAGCCACTTGTATAACAAGAAGGCGAAACTTCACTTCTCTTCCCCACCTTAAGCTATTTCTGTTAGTAGCCCACCTTATCTCAAGAGCCAATTCGACAGAGTTGATCATGCCCATTATTTCCTGGTCTAATAGCACGCTGAATAAAAGCAGCGCTTCACAACACAATCCCAATGCTAAACAAGCGACCACACTGCTTCTTTCGTGCCGGGATTGTGCTGTGGAGTGCTATCTTCCAATGGGCCCACAAGGTCAGGAAATAACAAGAACTACCTTGCGAAGAAACCCTATGTTTAGTCCCCTGATCCCCATCTTGTTTGCTGAGACCATCTTTACTCTCTTTGTTTCACATCAAGCTTGTAAATAAGTTTCCAGCTATTACAGAGGCAGAGAGATGACAATGAAGAAGGAGGAGGAGGACAACGAGATGCCCACTAATGCACCACTTATCTGTTTAGGCCAAGATTGAACCCTAAGCACACATCCCCTCCACACCTGGACACATGAACACATGAAGCTGCCTTATACTGAATCAGACCCTTGGTCCATCAAAGTCAGTAGAGTCTACTCAGACCGGCTGCGGCTCTCCAGGGTCTCAGGCGGAGGTCTTTCACATCACCTACTTGCCTGGTCCCTTTAACTGGAGATGGCGGGGATTCAACTTGGGACTTTCTGCATGCCAAGCAGATGCTCTACCATTGAGTCACAGCCCCTATCACTGGACACCCCCCTCCTTTCAATCTTATTTGGAATTATTCCCGTGATCCCAAACCACTCAATTGGTGATGTCTGGTTAGAAGAGGAGTTGACTTTTATACCTCACTTTTCTCTACTGAAAGGAGTCTCAAAGGGCCTTCCCCTCCTCTCCCCACAACACACACCCTGTGAGGTAGATTGGGGAGAGTTTGAAGAGAACTGTGACTGGCCCAAGGTCACCCAGCTAACTTCATGTGTAGGAGTGGGGAATCTAACCCAGTTCACCAGAGTAGAGTCCGTTGCTCATGTGGAGGAGTAGGGAATCAAACCCGGTTCCCCAGATTAGAGTCCGCTGCTCTTAACTACTACACCACACTGGCTCTCCTGAAACCATCCTGATATGTCACCTTCTCCTCTTTTTAAGACTGTAAAATAATCTCTTGGTTTTGAGCTCTTCTACTTCCTCAGAATCTGCCCCCAAAGTGGGTTCTGGTCAGCAACACTGCGCACTCCGGTTGACCCCACACCAAAAGGGATTTTTTAGCTGCCAAGTTTCCCTTTCGGTCCCAATTTTTTCCCCTCTTGGCTTATCTGCTGTCTAGACTATTGAACTTTTTGAGAATTAACCGGTAAAGTGTTCTGGCTTGCTCTCTCACGCTTTTAGAGGTTCTTACTTTTCCTCTTGAGTGAAGTAGCATACATCATGCCTGGATACTTCAACTGAGTTTCTGGTATGGGGTAACATCACTAACAGTGCAATCCTAAGGAGAGTTACTCCAGTCTAAGACCATTCAATGGGCGTAGACTGGAGTGACTCTCCTTAGGATTGTAGCGTAAGTGCTTGAAACTTGCTTGTTGTTCAGCCCAGATATTTTTATTGCTCCAGTTAGGGGAGGGGGAAATCACAGAGCCCTTATTATTATTTTAGGGGTCACTACCTACATTTTTTGGAGGAGGTGTCTTTCAGCTTGGTATAGATCCTCTGCCTTTAGTCTGAAGTGAGTTTCAGGGGGTAGCCATGTTGGTCTGCAGTAGAACAGCTAAACTAGAGTCCAGTAGCACCTTAGAGATCAACAAGATTTTTGGAGTATGAGCTGTTTGAGAGTCCAACTTCCCTTTGCCAGATGAGGTTGATGGATTTGCACTCCATGTGGTGCCTCCCATCAGAGGGTAGCCATGTTGGTCTGCAGTAGAACAGCTAGATTTGAGTCCAGTAGTACCATAGAGGCTGACAAGAATTTTGGGGTATAAGCTTTCAAGTGTCAAAGCTAAAGATACATCATATGACAAAGAGATCCTGGAGGGTTTTTTTTTTTTTTCATCTTCTGGGCATGGAATAGGGGTTGCTGGGTGTGTGTGTGGGGGAAGTGGTTGTGGGTTTCCTGTGTTGTGCGGGGGGTTGGTTGGTTGGTTAGAATACCTTGGTGGTCCCTTCAAACGCTATGATTCTATGATTCTACGACTCAAACTGGAGTCACATTGCAAGTCTAGGGTCCGTGTTATCTGATCACCTACGAAAACAACCTTCCCAGAAGACATCTAGATATGGGTCTACCACAAATCCACAGGTAATACCCAGTGCTTACTGCCCTACATCTGTGTAATTTCAACCGGTGCCATATCAGTCTTAAGATTTGCAATGTCAGACATTTTAATAAGACACATTGATTTGGTTATCAGTAAAATGTATTTATCTTATGTTGTTGCCTGAAGACTTTTTTGTTCGTATGAGATCACAATGGGTAGCCATATTAGTCTGTCAATAGCTGTAGAAAAGAGCAATAGTCCAGTAAGTCTTTAAGGTGCTACTGGACTCTTGCTTTGTTCATATTGTTTTCCACTTCCATAATCCTAGTACTATTGCATTGGTTATTGGAAGTCTACACTGTCTGAATGAACTGCTTTTCATAATTTGTAATCTTCCTTGAGTACTAGTGAGAAAGGCAGGCTACAAATGAAGTTAAATAAAAAAAATACATTAATTAAATGAATGACTCAACATACACGATGTGTGGCAAATCTTAAAGTAGTAAGATAACCAAAGTTTGCCTTTCTAAACTGCTGGGATTTTGCCTTCCCAGTAAATCAATCCTTCAATATACTTTCTTTGGGAATGTGGGGGGCAGAAATGTGAAATGCAGCCTCAAATTAAAATACAGCGGCAGCAGCCGAGAACTGAACAACTAATGAGCTATAAAGTTCACCTCTACAGGACACTGCGTACAATAAAACAAGTGTGCATATTGGTATTTGTAATAAATATAAAAAATTTAGAGTCAGAAGATTAAGTGTGGAAAATAACGTTGAGATATATTATGACACGGTGTAGCATTTTGAAGGTTTTTTTGCTGAGGCGGCATTGGGACGAACATCAATCCTGCGCCTTCCCATTGAAGCATATGGCAATAGCATAACTGTTTAATTGCAAACGCTGTCAACGAGGGATTTAAAAAGCTATCAGCATCATTCAGAATGCATTTAGCCCTAAACTTCACGCTGTATAATTAAACGCAAACCAACAACATTCAGAGGATGCTTTGAAATATTCGAGTCTAGGCAAACGTTAACCATTAACGTGGATTAAAAAAACAAGATCCCAGTTCCAAAATCCCACGACCTTCTCCTTCACAATAATGGATTCATTATGCTTGCTTGAAAAATATGACAATCTTATTTTGCATACATGCATGTTTCCTTAATCTACCACTATTGACACACTTCTGGAAACATCAGCTGTGACTCTAGGCCAGAGACAGGCTTGGTGTGAAAACTCTTCCATACAACTCTATTGAGCCAACGTGGTATAGTGGTTAGGAATGGGGGACTCTAATCTGGAGTACCGGGTTTGACTCCCCACTCCTCCACATGAGTGGTGGATTGTAATCCGGAGAACTGGATTGGTTTCCCCAAATCGTTTAAATTTGGTTGGTTCAAATCGTTAATTTTCCTAGCTTTCTTGTGCATGAAATGGCATGTATGACCTGGGGCTAGTCGCAGTTCTCTGGACTCTCTCAGCCCCACCTACCTCACAAGGTGTCTGTTGTGGGGAGAGAAAAGGAAGGCAATTGTAAGACGCTTTGAGACTCCTTTGGGTAGAGAAAAGCAGGGTATAAAAACCAACTCTTCTTCTATTTGAAGTAAAGTAAGAAGGGAGCAGGTAAAGGTGTGTAATGTAAAAGCAACTCCTGGATTGGATACATCTTTTCTAGGTGTACTTAATTCATTATTTTATTTAAAACAGTTATTAGACGGCTTTCTTCCTTATGGAGCTCAAGGTGGCTTACAATATAGAGAAATACACAAAAAATATACACAAATATACATAAAAGACATATAAACCAAAATTTAAAATCAAAATTTAGGACTGCTAATAATTTAAATGTGGTTCTATCTAAAACCATGTTCAACTGCCTCCTAATGATTGAAAGTGATGCCAGGCCCACCTCCCTGGGGCAGTTATTCTATAATTGTGGGGCTGCCACTGAAAAGGCCCTTTCTTCTGTACCCACCAACCAAGATGCTTTGACTGATGGGGCGTCAGGAGGGCTTCCCCCTGTGATATTAATTCCCGGTCAAGAACATATGGTGGAAGGCAATGTAATGAGAATTTTAGGACTGAAAGCAGAAAGAACGCACCGGACAATCATACTTAATAAAAAAATCAGGAACTTGTCAGAGGTATGTTTCAATCATGCACTGGCCTTTTGATGATATACAGTGGACCAACTTGCAAATGGAATCAAGTTCCCAAGTTTTCACAAGTATTGCGAAAAGAACAATATCTGTACACGTCAATAGGAGGGGCTGTGGCTCAGTGCTAGAGCCTCTGCTTGGCATGCAGAAGGTCCCAGGTTCAATCCCCGGCACCTCCAGTTAAAGGGACTAGGCAAGTAGGTGATGTTTAAGAACTCTGCCGGAGACCCTGGAGAGCAGCTGCAGGTCTGAGTAGACAATACTGACTTTGATGGACCAAGGTTCGGATTCAGTAAAAGGCAGCTTCATATGTTCAACCATAATTTGGCACAAAGGATTGGGTCCCATCAGCTTTTCTGCTGGCATAAAAGAAAAGGGAAAACCAAAAAGGCTAAGCTGGGAATTACTGGACCTGCAAGGACGAAGGGCATGTGCAACATGGGGCTGGAGTAGGAAAGGAATTGGGTGAATGAAAAAGCTGTTGGGATCCAACCCAATGTCTGAACCGGGAGTGGGGGCTCTATAACAAAGCATATGCAGAATAGCATACATAAAATTGCAGTTAACTTAGCACACTGCTCTTAAGATCCCGTTCTTTTAACTTAAAAAAAAAAACCCTTATAAAGACATCGCAATAATTTATTGCATTAAAAATACTGACACTGAAAGCTAGTGAAGGGACAGTTTTGGAGGGCAGCTGTGTTGGTCTGCAGTAGAACATCTAGATTCGATCCCAGTAGTACCTTGGAGACCAACAGTAACAAGAAGAGTCGTTTTCATATCCGGCTTTTCCCTACCTTTAAGGAGTGTCAAAGAGGCTTACGATCACCTTCCTTTCCCCTCCTCACCACAGGCACCCTGTGAGGTAGGTGGAGCTGAAAGAGTTCGGAGAGAATTGTGACTAGCCCAAGGTCACCCAGCAGGCTTCATGTAGAGGAGTGGGGAAACCAACCCAACTCTCCAGATTAGAGTCCGCCACTCATGTGGAGGAGTGCGGAATCGAACCCAGTTCTCCAGGTTAGAGTCCGCTGTTCATGTGGACGAGTGGGGAAACCAACCCAGTTTACCAGAGTAGAGTCCATCAGTCATGTGGAGGAGTGGGGAATCTTAACCACTATCCCACTCTGGCTCAAGATTTTTGAGTTATAAACCTTGGAGAGTCAAGAAGGTATCTGATGAAGGGAGCTTTGACTCTTGAAAGCGTAAACCCACCAAATTTTGTTGGCCTCTGGGGCTACTGGACTCGAATCTAGTGAGGGAATATAACCTTAGGGGAAGAAACGGAATTCTTGCCCAGACTGGAAGGGCTTGTTTAACTGCTGAATCAATTAGTCAGTAGCCAGAGACAGGGGGACAGAGGTTGGTGAATTACACTGTTGCATGCTTACCTGTGAATCAGGTGGAAGGACCCTTCTCCCATTACAGTGGTCACACAAGACCAACTGCCCCACGAGAGCCAAGAAAGGGAGTCAAGCAAAGATACTATCTCATGAACACACATGAAGCTGCCTTATACTGAATCAGACCCGTGGTCCATCAAAGTCAGTATTGTCTACTCAGACCGGCAGCGGCTCTCCAGGGTCTCAGGTAGAGAGGTCTTTCACATCACCTACTTGCCTAGTCCCTTTAACTGGAGATGCTGGGGATTGAACCTGGGACTTTCTGCATGCCAGGCAGATGCTCTACCACTGAGCCGCAGTCCCTCCCACAGTAAGGTGCCAACGGACTCATGTTTTTAGAAGAAAAAGAAGAGTTGGTTTTTATATGCCGACTTTCTCTACCACTTAAGGAAGAATCAAACCGGCTTACAATCGCCTTCCCTTCCCCTTCCCACAACAGACACCCTGTGAGGTAGGTGGGGCTGAGAGAGCTCTGAGAAAATTGTGACTAGCCCAAGGTCACCCAGCTGGCTTCATGTGTAGGAGTGGGGAAACCAATCCGGTTCACCAGATTAGCGTCCACCATTCCTGTGGAGGAGTGGGGAATCAAACTTGGTTCTCCAGATTAGAGTCTGTTGATCTTAATCACTACCCCACACTTCTGCCTATTTCTGGAAAGTTGCCCGAATTGGGCTGTTTTGAATCTGTCATCTTTTAGTATTTGTAAATCATGTGATCAGAAATGATTGTTTATTGGAGTGATTGACTGTGATAATAAACACACGTACACAAATCTGTCATCTGAAGCAGCTTGTATAGCAGGATTGGGACCAGAATAAATGTAGGTGCCATAGTTTGCACACGGATTCCTGTTAGCTTGAGGCCATGGAGTTGGCTTTTAAAACTCTTCCCCCCCCCCCCCAGTTATCTTCAGAACAAAGAGGCTATTTGCTTGTCTAAATATGCATCACATAATAAACCCTTTCCCATATAAATACAACATCTACATTTGTGAAGATACATAAGTCCCCCCCAATAAAAAAAATCAAGTCTCAAAAGAACTTTACGGAATGTAGCTCTTAAAAATATTATTAAAAATATAAATAAAGGGGGAATGAGGACAGCCCATGAATAAAACATGCACAAAAGAGCCCCGATGGAAAATTACCAGGAATTACTAGTTCAAGTTCGGTTAAGCTTAAGCAAGCAATAATTCTCTAATGCTCAAAAGTTAAGTTCATTACCATTTGTCAAGAAAATGTCAAAGAAAGGCTAGGGAAATCTCCAAGCAGCTATTCTTTATCTGAATGGTTGATATTTCTTTCTTAGGCGTACAGCAACGGGTGTGGGGTGCCCAAATTCCCACGGGGACCCTACACGGCCCAAGAAAGCATGAAACCTCTCCCCTGCAAATTCTTGCCTGAAAACTCTCCCGCAACAACATCTAGACCCTACTGTACTGACAGTAAAGTATAGCGTGCGTTGATCCTCTGCAACTGAGTACCCTCTTATGAGAACAAAACAACACTGGGAACACAATTAGCGTTGAGTTAAAAAAATGTAGAAAGAGCTGCTACTTAAAAACCTCTGAAGAGAACAAGAAAAAAAAACAAGGATAAATTTTAAAACTTGCGTCCTTTGAAAGACACTGCAACAAAACAAAATGAAACAGTACCCCGCACCCGACTGTGAAAAAGTTCATAATGAACCAGCCATGCTGAGTCTTGCCAAAGATAGCACAGCAAAACCCCTCCGAAGCTTCCTCCCAAGAAAGTAATAATAATAAAGTCGTTAGACGCAGCAAGGGCTGTTTGCCATAAAAATGTAATAACGGCATTTTCCTGAAAAGCAAACGGAAAAGCGCTCCAGTTCCTGCTATCGACACAGAAGCAAAAGGGAAAACAGATTAATAAGACTTTGGCGGTGACTTAACCAGCAACTTACCTCTGGGTATTTTAATTTTAACCTTTGATGCATTTCCCGAAAGCGACTGTATCTCCTGAATACCGTCCACGTTTCATCAAGGACTGTTATCTAGTGGGGGGGGGGGAAATATGTCACTAAAAATATTGAAAGTGTACAAGTTACAGAGCAGTATATTCATATGGCTTCTTACAATAGGTAAGTTTTATCCAATTAGACTGGAGGTAAAAATAAGCTTTCACTGTTAGACTATTTGCGGTGGGATACACTGAAAGGAAACATAACCGCTCCATTCTCAGCACTTTGAAACAGAATAAGAACTTAAGAAGAGTCCTGTTGGATCAGACCAGGGGTCCACCTAGCCCAGCATTCTGTCTCACACAGTGGCCACCGGTTCCTCTAGATGGCCAATAACAGCCTGAGGCCTTCCCCTAATAATAGGCCGAGGCCTTCCCCTGATAAGAACGTAAGATCCCTTCTGGATCAGACCAGTGAGGGTCCATCTAGTCCAGCATCCTCTCACACAGTGGCCAACCAGTTCCTATGGAGGGCCAACCACAGGGCATACATGCCGAGGCCTTCCCCTGATGTTGCCTCCTGGCCTTGGGATTCACAGGTTGACTGCCTCTGAACGTGGAGGTTCCATTTAGTCACAGTGTCTAGTAGCCAATGATGGATCTTTCCTCCATGAATCTGTCTAATCCCCTTGCAAAGCCATCTATGCCTGTGGCCATCACTGCATCCTCTGGCAGCGAATTCTCTAAATCAGGATCTCATCATAGCTACAGCAGGTGCCAGAGGGAATTCCTCACAGTGTGATTCTACATTGACCATGAGCTGAATGTGAATGACATCCCCAGTTGGGCAGGGCCTGATGGCATCAGAATTGCCCATGTGATTAGCTCACATACAAGAGGAAAGGTGCCGAACACATGGGAAATAACACGAATAGTCCACCCCTACAGTTTCATCATTCACAGATGGGTGGAACTGGTTGGCCACTATGTGAGACGGGATGCTGGACTAGATGGACCTCTGGTCTAATCCAGCAGGGCTCTTCTTATGTCCTTATGAAGGCCTTGGCCTCTACGCCCTGTTGTTGGACCTTCAATGGAATTGGTTGGCCACTGTGTGAGATAGGATGCTGGACTAGATGGACCACTAGTCTGATCCAGCAGGGCTCTTCCTATGTTCTTACATTCTTATGTTTATGCAGATTTATGGAACAAACATAAACTGGAAAAAGAAAAGAGATTCTTTATGATAGAAAGTCTTATTAATCACTTTTATTAGCAGGCCCTTCCTTATAAAAACTATGCAACATACAAATTAACATAAATGTAAGCACCATGCATACAAAGGAAAATGGAAAAGTAGCTAATTTGGTTTTTTTAAAACCACACCTTACCTTTATTTCATATTCATAATGTTCATCTTTTCCTTGTCCACAAAGGACGTAGCGTGGAATACTAATTTTAATTGGGTTCTTTAGGTCATCCGGATTTGTGTTAACAGAGCGATAGATCATTCGCTATCAAATGAATATCAAACAGGAAGAACAAATTAAAACCTGAATCACTACACGAACAAAACTCTGTGAAGACGGAATATATTTTCTGTCGGGGAAAAAATTAAAATAATAATAAAACAACCCAAAGCGTCAGGTTAAAAGCCCTTATGACGTTTATGTGGAAGCATATGGTAATCCTTTTATGAATGAAGTCCCAATATTTCCCTCAGGAACTAAGGGGAAAATGGAGAAGTCTATTGCTAAACTTTGCTTACTCTTCGGCACAAGGGAACAACATGAAATAAAAAAATTACAGCTTCAGTTAAGGTCATAGAAAACTCATATAGTCACAGACCTTTATGGCCAGGAATAAAGCAATCGTCTGATAGACTTTGTTAACAATGGACATTAACTTGCTCTGTACCATTGAGAGATGTAAATGCCTCCCACCCACCCACCCACCCCCCAAAAAACACAGAAAAATTTGAGGGGGAAAGTTTTTTCATCATTTTTTCCCCAAGGCATTTTTTAAATTTTGCAACGGGAGAACTGGAAATTTTGGGAAGTACTGAAAAAAACTTCTATGAAATGTTCTGTCTTTTAGAATGAGTGAAAAGCTTTTAAAGACAAGGTGGGCGTGCTGTAGACACGTACAGATCTTAAATTCAAGATGCATTTCTGTCCCAAGAAGGATCCCGAATCTTCATGAAGGGAGCGGTGCAGGACTTTCATTGCTTCTTGACTGCTGCATGCCTTCTGTTGTCTTTTTGGCCTGACTCTTCCCTTGTGGTTGACCTTTTCATCTCTCCCTCAAATCACTGTGACACATATACCCACAAACTGGGAAACGAGTACCTTATTGCCCTCAGGTAGCATTGGGCGCACCAGCTTGCTATTTTCTCTCAAGCTCTGGGTATATTTGCAGTTTTGCTTGTAGAAAACTAAAGAATGTATAACTTTTAAATCCCATAAATACGTCAAATATTGCCATTTTATACACTAAGAGCTCATTCCTGAGCCTGGGGGCTGAAGAGGCTTAGGAGGCAACCAGCCCCCTACACCGGCGTCCGTGCCACTTGCGCAGTGCAAAGTGGCATGGACTCTGGCATAATTAGGGTTGCCAACCTCCAGGTACTAGCTGGAGATCGCCTGCTATTACAACTGACCTCCAGCCAATAGGGATCAGTTCCCCTGGAGAAAATGGCCGCTTTGGCAATTGGACTCTATAGCACTGAAGTCCCTCCCCTCTCCAAACCCCGACCTCCTATGGCTCTGGAATATATACAACGGTTACTGTCCTATCAAACCTAAACCGGTTTTATTGCTTTAACAATGCATAGTTTACAAAAAAAAAAGCAGGCTGGATCCAACCCATGTTCTATATTAATTTTCCAAACTGATATCCATTGTTAATAATGTGCCAAACGTTCTATGTATCAAATGTCACTGACTGGTATATATAGCTGTTGAAAAGGACACCACAGGGAGAATTTCATAAGAGTGAATCCTCCAATCCTGCAATGTCCTGAAAGGCAGCCTTTGAAACTCAGCCCCCACAGAAAGAACGGCAGCCCTGGGTGGTATCATGACATCAGACTCAGTTTTGACAAATCTTTCGATAAACATACCAGGACTTAGCTCAGTGTACCTTTGAGTACTATAATGTTATCAACGACTGCAATTTCAGCAATACAACCTGTATGGGTCCTTTCAAGTACTCCTTATTATAAACACGAGGGGGTCCTGAAAGTTATTTTCCTTCATTATCTGTAGAATAGCTGTTGGACACCACTAGGACACTTGAAAGATACAGAACGCGTTCGCTGTGTCAAGCGGATACTCAAGTTTCTGATGATGCGTTAACAATTGGACTGTAGGGTTTTAGCTTCAGCGGCATCAGGTAAGACTATGGTTCAGGACATTTGTTATAAAGGCCACTGTTTACTTTTGAGGTCAGGATACAGCAATTTGAGACTCTCATCATCTTGACTGTAAGAACTGGAAAGAACTTCCATGATATGACAGACAACACATTACATCAAAATCTTCTGCATCTTGCAGTTCTGATGCCTCAAGGCATCCAGTTAGCTGATGGTCAGAAATGTTGACAAAGATGGCCTGAATAGAAGCTGGCAACACTGAAAGCTAAACAGTCGATAATAATAATAATAATAATAATAATAATAATAATAATAATAATAATAATAATAATAATAATAATAATAATGATGTCTTCCAATAATAAGACAAGCCAGTCACCGCCAAATAAAGTTATATTTATGGGCTTGTTTGTTTTTAAAGAAGGCTGATCTCTCTAACAACGGAAGACTGCCCAAGTCGGGAGATTATGGGGGGAAAGGTACAAAATTCTTTGAGCTGGTGATTCTTATAGGGATAATTATCATAGAAAATGTAACAAGGGGTTCAAGCTGGATATGGTAGTCCCCATAGGGATTGCCATGAGGTAAAACAGTACTAGGGATGGCTACAACTGTACAGTTGGGTTTTGAGGGAGAAGACTAGAAAAAGACCTTTCCAATAGATAACTTCCCCACTTCTCCCATTAACTTAAGCACACTTAAGTGTGCTTAATTTAGATACCACTGAACACTTGGAAGACAATTTGGAAGATGAACACACCTATAAATTGTTGGGTTCATACATGTATTGATGGTAAGCAAGTGAAAAATACTTCTATGTGGGCATGAGGGGAAGGATCTCTCCTTTTAGCAGCAGCACCTTGTACAACATTGGGTGAAACTCTGTTTTGGGGTGGTTCCACCAGAAGGGGGAGTGGAGAATTTCCTGCATGTGAGCAGGTAAGTGCCCACGGAGCCCACAATTCAAGTAAAATCACACAAGAAGCGAAATAAGTACAAGATGGCATTGCGGTGTAGTCGCTCTCCGCCATGTTCTCATATAAATGCAGTAAAACCGTCTTTTAACTTTTTAAGTTTCAATTTTTACTAACTGCTTAGACTCTAAATTGCTAAGAAATTGATAAGAAGTTGTTTTTGGAAGCCTTTTAAAGCGAGTAAGCAATAAGCAACGGTAAATATGGATACTCAGTTAACCTCAGTAGTGAATGAAGAAGAGGGCTGCACTCCTGTACGAACTTATCCAGAAGCAGGCCCAAGAACTCAGTAGGGCTTGCTTCTAAGTAAACATTTACAGGATTAGGCTGGGAGTAACACAGAAACAGTAGACAAACATGAGCTATCCCAGACAAAACTTTATTTAAATAAATAAACAGTACACTGGTACAACTCACATTTTAGTTTTGTAATCTAAATCAGTAGTCTGGATTTTAAGGACCCGGAGCAGATTTCTGCTCAAGCAATGGATCTTTCCAAACTCTCCTTTCCCACTGTAGCTGGTCCTGAAGGTGCAAGGGCCCTTGGGGAAGGGGAGTCAATGTGGGTCTCCTGTCCCTCTTTGCAGAAGAGACACACCTGCAGAAGGGCAGGTTTGGCTCCAACCAGGTAGTATCTGGAGACCTCCTGCTATTACAACTGATCTCCAGCTGATAGAGATCAGTTCCCCTGTAGAAAATGGCCGCTTTGGCCATTGGACTCTATGGCATTCAAGTCCCTCCTCTCCCCAAACCCCGCCTACCTCAGGCTCCGCCCCAAAAACCTCCCAACGGTGGCGAAGAGGGACCTGGCAAACCTAGCTCCAACCCAGATCTAAAAGATCTATCAGTTCAGATTCAGAACTTTCACTTTGAGGTTCACAAATTTCTGAAAACGGAAAGGCTGCCTGAATTAAAAACGAGCTTCTCAGCTCTGGAGTGTTAGCTTGTTTTTGCATACTTTCCTATCCTTTATCGCTTTCTTGACGGAGAAATCTAAGGGTGGTTCGAAGCAAGAGAAGACAGACTGTCATGGACAAAAGTTTTGGCCACCATGTTGCCGAAGCGGCATATGCTGTAGATGATCACAGCAGAAGCCATTTCCCCAGATGGGGCAGGGGATCCACCACTCTGAGCTCCCACTGATGTCACTTCTGGGAAAACCTGGAAGTGATGGTGGGAACTTCCAGGTTTTCCCCGGAAGTGACATCACCACACCCATGCCATCACCAGTTTCCCCCTATTTCGCCCCCACTGCCACTCCAAGTGGGGGTGGGCAACAGGAACTCAGAGTACCAGATATCCCACTCTGAATGGGGAAACCGCACATGCTGCTTCTGCAATATTATTTTACCACAGAGTAGTTTTACCATAGAGTTTCTGGCCATTCCTAGAGCTACATGTTGTTGCTTCTGGGTTTCCCCTGAAAGTGGCACCATCGCATCCGTGCTCCCGCCTCCCCACCATGTCCCTGCCCCAAACCCTCTCACCAGTGGGCAGGCTCAGCCTGGCAACCCTTATGCTCACACTGCATTCCTGACCATTTCTGATATGCCTTCGATGCATTATCTTATCAGCGGCAACACATGGTTGTTTCATCCATTGTTTTTCCTAATACGGCCTAGTCTCTATCTATACATCGTAATTTTTGAAAAGCCGATCAAGTGCTTTACTTACTACTGCTGCTCCTACATACACCTCAGGATTTGTAGGGGGGGAAATGGAAATTAACCCAGTCCCTTATGTGGGACAGTATCCCAGCACTCACTTGTTCCAGGATATGCCACCTGTGTAAATCGGCAGAGTCCAAAAGCTATGTGGAGGAATATAAACAGCTCACGTACTCAATTAAAGAAAACTGTATTTAATAAAAGTGTATAAAGTTCTGTAAAACAATCAACATTTTTCTTAAGAGGTTTTTACTACTTTTCTCATATTAACTGAAACATTGTTACTTCTTCATAGAGTGTGAGGCAGAGAGCGAACACGGAGCGATCCTTAGAGTGTGACTTCTGACTGAAACTTCTGAGTGAAACTGAGCGAATGACAGTTGGCAGCGTCGGTTAGAAGTAACTGCCACCAGAAGGGAGGGGCCGACTCCACAGGAGCACAGAGTCCTCTGCCAATCAAACTAGGCTCCAGCTTTAAATCCAACAGGATTTACCAAGGCTTCATCAGGAAACAGGCCTTTCCTCGGTGATTTCAAAGGATGTGCAAGGAAGCTCAGGGAATAAGGAAGGGGAAAAATACTCTAGGGATGGGAATTGAATTTGATGTAAGTGAAAGGCAAGAATTTTCTTCAAGAAGCGATGATGATAACCATATCCACAGATCGGCTGCTGCTTTCCAATAAAGGTCTTTGTGCAGAAGCTGAGAGAAAGAGGCAAATATTCAAAGTCCGCTCTGCGATGAAGCGAAATGATGTGGTGGGCTCAGGACACGGACTGCGGGGTAAGAAGCCTCTCCCTCTCTGGCTTTGCCTTGATGCAACCCTTACCCAGGAGCTGGATCAACCAACACTTCTCCTCTCGGCCCGCCCCCAGGCATCCTTCTAAAACAGCCAAGCAAACCCAAAACAGCTGCACAACAGAGAAGGCTCCTCAATGTTTTGAGATTATGCGGCTCTGCCTCTCTACCCTCACCGCTTAAAGCAGATGAAGTCGGAAACTGACGCTGACAACCGGAATAATTCTGAAGCCCAATCTGAGTCCCTGAGCTGGATGGACCAGGCTGGCTCGATCTCGTCAGATCCCGGAAGCTAAGCAGGGTCAGCCCTGGTTAGGACTTGGATGGGAGACCACCAAGGAAGTCCAGGGTTGCTACACAGAGGCAGGCAATGGCAAACCACCTCTGAATGCCTTTTTCCCTGACCTGGATGGCCCAGACCTGCCTGATCTTGTCAGATTTCGGAAGCTAAGCAGGGTCAGCCCTGGTTTGTACCTGGATGGGAGACCACCACGGAAGTCCAGGGTCGTGATGCAAAGGTAGGCAATGGCAAACCTGTTCCTCTCTGACGAGGTCACCAAAATTCAGCCACAACTTGACCCCTACCATATTTTGGATATGGTAAAGCAACCATGAGGTAATTTTTTTTATTTGCATAACCATTTTTTTCTTTGTATGCAACCTTGCTCATAAAGAAGAAGACGAAGAAGAAGAATTGGTTTTTATATGCCCAAGTTTCTCTACCACTTAAGGAAGAATAAAACCGGCTTACAAGCACCTTCCCTTCCCCTCTCCACAACAGACACCCTGTGAGGTAGGTGGGGCTGAGAGAGCTCGAAGAGAGCTGTGACTAGCCCAAGGTCACCCAGCTGCGGAGTGACCAGAGTGGGGAAACAAATCCAGTTAATCAGATAAGCCTCCACCGCTCATGTGGAGGAGTGAGGAATTGAACCCAGTTCTCCAGATCAGACTCCACCGCTCCAAACCACCGTTCTTAACCACTACACCACGTTGGCTCTCTAGTAAGTGTCACAGCCTACAGATGCTCTTACCAATACACATGCTCATTCAGTTTAATTACATGATTCCCTCTGAGGAGTGCAAGACTATTTCCTCAGACTGTCTACCTTCTATGAAATCTAAAAAGCACCTTGCATTTACTGACCCATCAAATGCACCATTAACTGAAAGGCATCTTCATCTGAACTGAAAGTCAGTTTCCAGACACAGGGTGGAGTGTTTGGGGTGGCACAGTTGAAGGATAGGACAGAGCTCGGTTTTGTATTTTGGAAAGCACAAGACAAACTGCTGTCTGAATCACATCTGACCTTAGAAAAGACAAGCTCGATTTCTGTTGGATTCTCTTTCTCAAGGACAAATAGACAACTAAGTTCACTCAAACCACGCAGCTGAATTCTGTTGACATGCTCAGGTAAGCGACACAAAGATCTAGTTGGGTAGAACTTACTATCATCTTGTACAAGGCCTACATGGGTATTAGTAAGGACTAGTGATCGGAATTCACCTTCTACTTTCACAGTCATATAGAGCAGTATCTGAATATCTCCTAAAGAGGGTTTGTTGGGTCCCATATTTTCATGGAGCAAGTAAGCTAGATCAGCTAAATGGGCCTCAAAATTACAACTCAGACGCACACCACTTTCTAAAACTAAGTCAGTGACTTCTGAATTCCAGTCCAGGGAAAGTTGCAACAGATCACCTTTGAGGAGCTTGTGATTTAAGCAAGCAGAATCTGACAACGGAATCACAATGCTAAGTATTTCATGGCATATTCTTTGTGTGAAATATTGGTCAAAAGTAAATATTGTCATTGCATTATCTTCACTAGAACTCAAAAGGCAGACACTCTGCCCAGCGTATCCAATTTGGATTTCTCTTAACGCAGTGACAGGGAAAATGTGAAAAATTTCCAGAGATTCTCGACTGTGCTCTAATTGAGCGGCTGATGGAACAATGGCATAGATAGTAGAACAAAATAAAAACAAGCAGGCAGGCTTGGGCCCAGAATTTTTACAGTTTCCCACAGCAATCCAATACACTCCTTTTAACTCTTCAGGCTTGACATACATTTCAGGAAAGACACGGGTGACATACTGCAGTAAATCGCCCAGAGGACACAGCTGCAATTGCAGAAACTTGTCTGGAAAATGTATAAAATTCTGCTTCAGCACAAGGCTAGCTTTCCCGTCCTCATTTTTGCCACAGATACTTGACGGCTCTGGGTCTTCTGTTGCACGTGCACTGACGGCGACTTTTGAATACGCGAATTCCACACCATCTTCATGCTGCACAAGACATGTTGTGCTATTGTTTGACCCAACGGTCGTGATCTCGTCTGTCAAACGAGAGCTACTGCCCCTTTTGCCCACAAGCATATTCAGCTGCATTTCCCTCACAAATGGGACGCTTTTAATCAACGACACTGCTCGAGTACACGTCTCATTTTTGTCACAGCGGCCAACGAGATCTTGCAGGAGCTTGAAGAACCAACCGCTTTTGATGTGATAGCTGGTATCTCTGTAAACACGGGCAAATTTGCTGTATAGATGGCCCAGGCCGTAATTTGGCTGCATTTGCACATCGGACACTGGAGAGTGACTTCGGGGGGCACCCGCAACACTTTCATCCTGACTGGATAACTGCCCACAGACACGGGCAATTTGGTTGCTCTGTTCTCCGTGAGGAAATAACAAACAAAACCCAGCCTGATGTTTCGCAGAGGCGGATGATCCTGAGGCAGGTGTACAGTGGACGTGGAAGGAACCGGATTCCATTACTGAGCTTTTGCTTTCCCAAGAAGAAACTTGCAGGCTTCCAGAACGGCAGACTATGAGCTGCTTCTCTGACGAGTGAATCATTCCACCTCTGTCCTGAGTCTGAGGAGAATCTGTGAAATGCTTCGAACAACTTCTCTTCCTGTTAATGATTCTGGGTAGATTCGAGTCACATTCATTACCGCACAGCCAGTCGACGTATTCCTGTCCTAATTGCCTCTTTTTATTTGAATCTCCTTGAGTCATGCAGAACAGCAGGATTCTTCCCCAATTAGGATTAAATGTGTCCGGGCTTTTGTCCTGCTCATTGAGGCCTGCCGTTCTTGTATCTTCGCCAATCAGGTTACAGCGTTGGCTGTCCTCGTTAGACAGAGCACGAAAGCCATAAAGGGGCAACCCACGCTGCCTTTTCTGTTTAAAATGTAAAAAAAAGTACAAGGTGCCTTTGTTTGCTTACAAAAAGCCCTCTTCTGATTTAATTTTTAGGCACCGATTTTAGTTATGTTGTGTGACGCTGAATTAAAAGCAGTGAAACCAAATTCAATTAAATGAGATCAGTTCAGATTCAAGAAGGGAAGCCATAATTTTTCTTGGCCATCAACTTGCCTTTAAAACAGTATCCATTTCACTTGATTAAGATCTAGAGAATTAATCTACATCCCAAAGTCAATAGAAAAAAATACTCCTACTGATCGTCCAAATAGAGACTGACTCCTCTAACCCAATTCTCTGTTTCAAAGCAAACTTTGAAAAATGATAATTAAAATTCATTGAAAAGCTTTTATTTAAACATGGGGCTAGATCCAGCCAGCTTTTCACACACTTAAGCCACTTTCCTTCCTTATTATAGTCCTAATCATATGTAGCAGTCCCGTGATCGCCATGGTTTTTTTGTAGAAGAGTTGGTTTTTATATGTTGCTTTTCTCTACTTTTAAGGAGTCTCAAGTTGGCTTACAATTGCCTTCCCCTTCCCACAACAGACACCTTGTGAGGTAGGTGGGGCTGAGAGAGCTCTAAGAGAACTGTGACTAGCCCAAGGTCGCCCAGCAGGCTTCATGTGGAGGAGGGGGGAATCGAACCCAGTTGTCCAGATTAGAGTCTGGCACTCATGTGGAGGAACGGGGAATCAAACCCGGTGCTCCAGATTAGAGTCCGCCACTCTGAACTACTACACCACACTGGCTGGTAGTCAAAGGAGACTTGTTTTTCCCTTTTTCAACAGAGGATAGCTGGTTGGATCCAACCCTTTTATATCCCCTTTAACAGAACAATGAAAACGTAATTGTCAAAAAATGGGCCACTAAAGACTTTAAAAATAGCTTTCATACTATACCTTTCACTGTGTGCACAAAAAACTTCGAACCCCAATTTATCCAAGCTGTTAGGTTTTAACACTACTGATAGAAGAGCATACATTCTTATAAAACTGAAATTTAGACACAGTGCTACGTAGATGGGTGATTTTTATTTATTTACTTTAATTACACCTTGCCTTTCTCCCCAGTGGGGGCTGAAAGCAGCTTACAACGTTCTCCTCTCCTCTGTTTTATCCTCACAACAACCCTGTGAGGGAGGTTAGGATGAGAGTGTGACTGGCCCAAGGTCATCCAGCGAGTGTCCATGGCAGAGTAAGGATTCAAACCTGGGTTTCCCAGAACCTAATCCAACACTTTAACCCCTACACCATGCTATTTCTACCTTATTGATCTCGGAAAGGGATACTGTTGTAGAATCAAAACAATAGATGAACTATTACCACCACCATCACCAGTCAACCTGTCCCAACACCCAAGCTTTACCAGCACAGGAACTTTTAATTTTAATCCTTTTCCCGCTCACCATTAATCTTGCTGGAATGCAGAATTCTAATTACACTGCAGAAACTTAAAAGAAAATTCATTAGAGAGCATGCCATGATTTAAAATGAGCCGTTCTTCAAGCTGACAGGCTATAACCTACCTCATACTTCAGCTTGCGTTGAACGGTACCATTCTGAAACTTCTCGTTATCCTGGAAAGCAAAGACAAGAGACGGTTCATAAGGTCTTATTCTGAAAAAAAATGTCCAGTACAGCTGGAATACTAGAAATGGAAGCCAATTATAGTCCACACTGGCACGAAATTAGTTTAAATTCAAATAGTTGGACCTGGCAAGTTGAGAGTTGAGTATAAAATGCACAGAGTGGATTTTTTTCTGACCTCCATTAAAAGGATCTCCACCCCAAGTGACTTCCAATAAGCGGAAGAAGCAAGTTTGAGTCTTGAGGTACAGAGATGGTTGTTTAAATCCTTGGGTCCCTCAGAAGGGATCCAGGCATCTCGATAAATTTCTGATCTGAGCTTTGAAGAGACGGTTCTCTTCATGTTGCATCGGTGTGGGTATTAAGGGCTGTCAAGTCGCTTCCGACTTGTGGAGACCCTATGAATGAATGACCTCCAAAACATCTTCTTGTTAACAGTCTTGCTCAAGTCTTGCTAACTGAGGGCCATGGCTTCCTTGATTGTGTCCATCCACCTCATGTTGAGTCTTCCCTCTTTTCCTACTGCCTTCAACTTTTCCTAGCATTACTATCTTTTCCAGTGACTCTTGTCTTCTCATAATCTGACTAAAGTATGACAGCCTCAGTTGAGTCATTTTAGTTTCTAGGGACAGTTTAGGCTTGATTTGATCTGTGTGTGGGTTAAGTGCCATCAAATAGCTTCTGGCCTATGGCAACCCTATGAATTGATGTCCTCCAAAATGTCCTCTCATTAACAGCCTTGCTCAGGTCTTGCAAACTGAGGCGCTCCTGAAGGAGCACAGAACAGTGGCTGGACCTGATCTCTTAAAAAGAGAAGAAGAAGAGAAGAAGAGTTGGTTTTTATACCCCACTTTTCTCTACCAAAAGGAGAATCAAACCGGCTTACAATCACCTTCCCTTCCACACAACAGACACCTTGTTGAGGTAGGTGGGGCTGAGAGTTTGGAGAGAACTGTGACTAGCCCAATGTCACCCAACAGGCTTTGTGCAGCGGAACGGGAAATCAAACCCGATGTCCAGATTAGCATCCACCACTCTTAACCACTACACCACACATTTATTCCCACGTGAAGAAGTACGTAAAAGCTAAAGGTTTATTAAACAGTAGTTTTTCTTTCTTTAAAAAAAAATGCAGCCATCAAATCATGGAAGAACGTCAGGGAAATACCACTTTGTGGAGATAGTTTCCCCTTCAAAATCATAAACTAGGACCAGCCTATTAAATATATTTACTTACCATTAAACATTCCATAGACTGGAACAGGCTGTTATTGTTATCTGCAGAAGTATAGTGAACATTTTGAAGACGCCTCTGAACTTCTTCTTCAATAAAGGCATGTATTCTTTAAAAAAAAAAAATCAAAGAGAGCATTATTACTCACAGACACTGAGACAACACTCAACACTCCCCTGAGTAAGTTGAAAACAGAAAAGAAGAAGAGTTGATTTTTATATGCAGACTTTCTCTATCACGTAAGGGAGAATCAAACCAGCTTACAATCACCTTCCCTCCCCCCCACAACAGACACCTTGTGAGGTAGGTGGGGCTGAGAGAGTGTGACTAGCCCCGGGTCACCCAGCTGGCTGTGGCTCAGTGGTAGAGCATCTGCTTGGGATGCAGAAGGTCCCCAGGTTCAATCCCCGGCATCTCCAGTTAAAGGGACTAGGCAGGTAGGTGATGTGAAAAGACCTCCGCCTGAGACCCTGGAGAGCGGCTGCTGGTCTGAGTAGCCAATACTGACTTTGATGGACCTAGGGTCTGATTCAGTATAAGGCAGTTTCATGTGTTCATGGCTTCATGTGTAGGAGTGGGGAAACCAACCCGGTTCACCAGATTAGCGTCTGCCGCTCATGTGTAGGATTGGGGAATCAAACCCGTTTTTTATCTAATCTAATTGGCATTTGGCTGTCAGAGATAAAACAGGAGGGGAGAGCAGTTTTTAAATATCTGCAAGGTCCTCATGGTTTTAATACATAGTTAACTGGAATCTTTGAGATGGGTCCAGTCAGAAAATAAGTAAACATTCTTGCAATTGGTAGTTATGGCGAACAGAGGAAGAAAACGTTTCTAAAAAGTAACTCTGGCTGGGTTGCTAGAAATTACAGTGAGCAAGGAAAACCAAGTCTCGGTTTAAACCAGGATGAGAGAAAGCCTTTAATTTCTTTATGAGTGAACTGAAGAATAATCAAGTTAAACATGCATCTGTACCCAGGGGCGGCCATCATACGTTAAAAATCAATGGGTCCTTTGCGATTGTCTGCAAAAGCAACAGGACTGCTCTTAAACTGATCTATATGATCCATGCCTTAGAGACATCTATGCTGGATTACTGCAATGCATTCTACTTGGGGCTGCCCTTGAAGAGTATTTGGAAGCTGCAGCTAGTGCTGAACTCTGCGGCTAGAGCAGGTGACTCTGATGATGATGATGAAGAAGAAGAGTTGGTTTTTATATGCCGACTTTCTCTACCACTTAAGGGAGACTCAAACCAGCTTACAATCACCTTCCCCCCCACACACAACAGAACACCTTGTGAGGTAGGTGAGGGTGAGAGAGTTCGGAGAGAGCTGTGATTAGCCCAAGGTCCCCCAGCAGGCTTTGTGTGGAGGAGAGGGGAATCAAACACAGTTCTCCAGATAAGAGTCCACCGCTCTTAACCACTATACCATGCCGGTTCTCAGTGTAACTGCAGCAATTACACTGGCTACCAATTCGCTCCTGAGCCCTATTCAATCAAAAAATCAATCAATCAATCAACCAACATTTATTACGATCAAGATATCAGTCAACAATTCAAGGAGGTTTTAACCTTTAAAGGGCACGGGACTGAGATATCTGAAGGACCTTCTTTTCCCATATGTTCCTGCCCAGGAATTAAGATCATGGGGAGAGGCCCTTCTGACTGTCCCATCAATCAGAGAAGCTCATTTGGTGGGAACACGAGACAGGGCCTTTCCAGTGGTGGCCCCACAGTTATGGAACAACCTCCCAAGCGAGATTTGCCTGGGCCCCCTCACTTTCCATCTCTAGGAAGTAGCTGAAGACAGTTTTATTTATGCCCAAATTTAATTTAAGCAGTCCTAAACTGTGATTTTAAATTTTGGTTTTATGTTTTTTATATTACCTATTTTATATATTTTGTTAATATTCTAAGTTGTTGTCGAAGGCTTTCACGGTCAGAGTTCATTGGTTCTTGTAGGTTAATTGGGCTGTGTAACCGTGGTCTTGGAATTTTCTTTCCTGACGTTTCGCCAGCAACTGTGGCAGGCATCTTCAGAGGAGTAACACTGAAGGACAGTGTCTCTCAGTGTCAAGGGTGTAGGAAGAGTAATATATAGTCAGAAAGGGGTTGGGTTTGAGCTGAGTATTGTCCTGCAAAAGTAATGTGCTAATCATTGTCCTGTAAGTATCAAGATAATGTGCTAATGATGGTATGGTATGTTAATATGGAACCATTGTATCCTGAAGTGATCTGTTAATGTGTGAAATCCAAAACTAATCTGCATGGCTATTGTTGAATGTTGTCTTTGTTAGTCTGGAGGTTTTTTAGAACAGGAAGCCAAGCCTTATTCATTCTTAAACTCTCCTCTTTTCTGTTAAAGTTGTGCTGATGTTTATGAATGTCAATGGCTTCTCTGTGCAATCTGACAAAATAGTTGGTAGAATTGTCCAGTCTTTCAGTGTCTTGGAATAAGACCCTGTGCCCTGTTTGTGTCAGTCCATGTTCAGCCACTGCTGATTTCTCAGGTTGGCCAAGTCTGCAGTATCTTTCATGTTCTTTTATCCTTGTTTGTATGCTGCGTTTTGTGGTCCCGATGTAAACTTCTCCACAGCTGCAAGGTATACGATATACTCCTGCAGAGGTGAGGGGGTCTCTTTTGTCTTTTGCTGATCGTAGCATTTGTTGTATTTTCTTGATGGGTTTAAACACTGTTTGTAGGTTATGCTTTTTCAAAAGTTTCTCCATCCTATCAGTGACTCCTTTAATAAATGGCAAGAATACCTTTCCTATGGGAGACTGTTTTTCCTGAGTTTTCTGATTTTTGTTTGGTTTAATGGCCCTTCTGATTTCATTCTTGGAGTAGCCGTTTGCTAGCAGTGTGTGATTTAGATGATAAGTTTCTTCCTTGAGAAACTGTGGTTCACAGATCCGTCTTGCACGGTCCATTAATGTTTTGATTATTCCTCTTTTCTGTCGGGGGTGGTGGTTGGAGTTTTTGTGTAAGTAGCGATCTGTGTGAGTTGGTTTCCGGTAGACCTTGTGACCTAACTGAAAGTTTGTTTTACGGATGACAAGGGTATCAAGAAATGGGAGTTTACCCTCAATTTCCTTTTCCATGGTAAACTGAATGTTTGGATGGATATTATTAAGATGGTTTAGAAAGTCCAATAATTTTTCTTCACCATGGCTCCAAATAGTAAATGTATCATCTACGAACCTGAACCAGACTGTAGGTTTGTAAGGTGCTGATTCTAATGCTGTCTTTTCAAAATATTCCATGTAAAAGTTTGCTATTACTGGACTGAGTGGACTTCCCATAGCTACTCCATCAATCTGTTCATAAAATTCTTGATCCCATAGGAAGTAACTTGTTGTCAAACAATGGTGAAATAAGGCTGTTATGTCTTCTGGAAAAATTCTGGTTAATCAATGAGATTGTATCTTTTACTGGAACCTTGGTAAAGAGGGATACAACATCAAAACTGATTAATATATCCTGTGGATTGAGTCTCAACGGACTGATTTTGTTGATGAAGTGAGTTGAATCTTTGATGTAAGAAGTGGTTTTTCCATTGTGGTCCTGTAGGAGGGTGGTCAAATATCTAGCTAATTCATATGTTGGGGAACCAATGGCACTCACGATGGGTCGGAGTGGAACGGAATCCTTATGAGTTTTAGGTAGTCCATATAATCGTGGTGGTTGTGCTTCTGTCTTGCATAGTTTTCTGTGTGTGTCGGGATGAAGAGTGGAATTCTTGATCAGAATGCTAGTTTTCCTGGTAATTTTGCAAGTTGGATCTCGTTTTAGTTTTTTGTATGTGGCAGGGTCCAGAAGTTCCTCAATCTTCTTTTTGTATTCTTCTGTTTTCATGATCACTGTGGCATTGCCTTGGTAGAATAATGATTTCTGGATCTGCATTGAGGGTCTTGATGGCGTTTCTCTCCTTGCGTGTTATATTGCTAGCAGGGGGCTTTGCTTTTCGTAGAATTCTTGCTGTCTCTCCTCTTATTTCCTCAGCATCTTCTTCAGGTAGATTACGAATGGCAGATTCTACATTTGCAATGATGTCTTCCACTGGAATTTGGGTGGGAATGACTGCAAAGTTTCCTCCCTTAGCTAAAATGGAAGTTTCTTCAAGTGAGAGTTGTCGGTCTGTCAGATTGAAGATAATCCGTTTGTTGTCAAGTTTTTGACTGGTCTGTCTTCTTTCCTGTAATTTGTTAAACTTTTGCTTCTGTCTGGAAGTATGGCTGGTTAACCCCTGTTCCATTTTTCTGTAGGTGAGATTATCAATCTTGTCCCAATCATGGCTTCTCATTTTGTGGCTAGTGTTGATATGTAAGGAAAACAACTCCTTGTCTGTGGCAGCAAGTTCTCTGCGGGTAGTGTGAATTCTCTCTCGTAAGAGAACCCGTTCTAGATGGTCATAAATGCGGTTAGCTCGTGAAGTTTTAAAGATTCTTTTACTTATGAGAAAAGATGGAATGGTTCCTGTGTCTCTGCATCGCAGTAGAAAAGTTAAAGAACAAAGTAGATGTGCTTTCTTGTTCCGAAGTGTTTCCAATCTCCGGGTCTGTTGAAATATTTCCTCCCCGTAGAGGCGTTCAAAATATTGTCGAAGGCTTTCACGGTCAGAGTTCATTGGTTCCATATTAACATACCATACCATCATTAGCACATTATCTTGATACTTACAGGACAATGATTAGCACATTACTTTTGCAGGACAATACTCAGCTCAAACCCAACCCCTTTCTGACTATATATTACTCTTCCTACACCCTTGACACTGAGAGACACTGTCCTTCAGTGTTACTCCTCTGAAGATGCCTGCCACAGTTGCTGGCGAAACGTCAGGAAAGAAAATTCCAAGACCACGGTTACACAGGCCGGATAACCTACAAGAACCAATTCTAAGCTGTCTTTAGCTCTGTAAGGAAAAATGGCGGCGAATACGTATTTTAAATAAATAAATAAATGATAGTTTGCAACACATAATCCTTGTGGCTACGTAATTTGCTAATTTATAATCAGAGACCAGTGTCATTTTATATTTCCTCTCAAAGAGAGTGGGACTGCGATTAAATGCAATGGAGAAAAAGAAATTGTACCAATGTAGTGATAATGTTACTCAAGAAACAACTCCAGGAGATTTGGCAAGAGGGAGACAGTGGCCTCTATGTAAGCTGTTGGTTAATAGTTCGTTTTCACTCGGTTACCCAGCATTAAGTAGAATTTCCAGGCACTGTGGAAATATAAAATCCTATAAACCCTCGGGCCCCAATTTTAAGAACTCAAAACTCAGGAACCACTCCAAGTAGAAAAGTTTTATTTGGGAAATATTTCAGACTCCTCACCGGAAAAAAATAAGAGGAAAAGATCTGTGCCATTCTAGTCCAACTGATTTTAGAATTGTAATTAAAGGCATCCATCTAAAGTTACTTGTGTAGAAAACTGGGTTGAACTTTTAAAAAAAAGTTGGGTTGAACTTTTTTTTTTTTAAAGGGACAAGAACAGATAAGACAGCAATACGCACCTATCGTCGACCAACGGAATAAAATGGGATGGCGTTTTTGTAGCATTAGGAGGTGAACTGCTATGAGACGGTTTCTCTTCTCCGCCTCCGAGATGCCCCTTTTCAACTCCGTCACCTTCGCAGATCTTCTGCTTCAGCTGCTGTATCTCCAAGTCCAACCTGTCAGCAAATGTCAACGCATATTTTTTAAGACGTGTCAAACCGCAGCGGGGTTTCTCGAGCTCTGCCGCACAGAGTTCCCCAAGTCAAGCCCCCAACGTTTGACCCCTCTCTATAAGAGACACCAAACAAATGCAGAGGAGTTTCCGGTTGGTGTTTCTTAAAGTTCTCTCCAACCTTGAGGAAAGAACACCCGTGCAATAAGGAGGCACTTGAAGGAGTTTTATTGAAGTAAAAAGCAGGGGATTAAAAAGTAGGGATTGAAGTCTAATCTCAGAGCAGGGACTGCAGCTTTGCATTAGGGGTGCCATCCTCCGAGTACTGGCTGGAGATCTCCTGAGACTACAACGGGCCTCCAGGTGACAGAGATCAGTGTCCCTGGAGAAAATGGCTGCTTTGGAAGGTGGAATCTGTGGTATTATACCCAACTAAAGCCCCTGCCCAAACCCAACCTTCTTAAACTCCACCTCTAAAACCTCCAGGTATTTCCCAACCCAGAGCTAGCAACCTTACTTTGCATGCAGAAAGTCCCAGGTTCAAACCCCCAAAATTCCAGTTTTTAAGGACCAGGCAGTAGGTGATATGAAAGCCTTTGACCCTTGAGAGCCACCTGCCAGTCTGAATAGACAAGACTGACCTTCACAGATTAAGGCTCTGATTCAGTATAAAACAGTTTAATGTGTGTGTTTTTTTCCCCTTATGTCTATCTTATGTTCTTGGCTTTTCTTATGTTCTTATTGTGGTGATGGCTGCCAACTTGGAAGGCTTTAAGAGGGGAGTGGACATGTTCATGGAGGAGAGGGCTATCCATGGCTACTAGACAAAATGGATACTAGTCATGATGCATCCCTATTCTCTCCAGTATCAGGGGGACATGCCTATTATATTAGGTGCTGTGGAACACAGGCAGGACAATGCTGCTGCAGCCGTCTTGTTTGTGGACTTCCTAGAGGCACCTGGTTGGCGGCCGTGTGAACAGACTGCTGGACTTGATGGACCTCGGTCTGATCCAGCATGGCTTTTCTTATGTTCTCTCCAGGATCAGAGGAGCATGCCTATTCTGTTAGGTGCTGGGGAACTCAGGTAGGATGAAGCTGCTGCAGTCGTCTTGTTTGTGGGCTTCTTAGAGGCACCTGGTTGGCCACTGTGTGAACAGACTGCTGGACTTGATGGGCCTTCTTGGTCTGATCCAGCAGGGCTTTTCTTATGTTCTTATGTGTGTGATTAACCACTGGGGGGACGGGACCACATAGCCATTCATGCTAACGGAAAGGGCATCTCCAAGCAGTTGCAGATTCCTAGTTAAGTAAGTCGGCATATTTTACTTGTAATTAACTGATGCCGAGCATACCAATTTCCCAAGAGTTTGGATAGACATAAACCTATAGCAAATAAGGCCTGTCCAGACATTACATTACCATGTTCTCTCATAAGGGATATTTTCCATTGATAGACATGCACATTACATTAAAAAAAGATGGTTGCAACTATTTAAATAGCAAAGCACCCATTTGTCAACAGGAAGCTACGTTAGGATGTAAGCGTATTAGTTCAACGAACAAACAGTGGTCATTTTCAGCCGAAAATATCTTAGTCAGCTCATTAGAGAGTTGGACTGATTCATGAGTCTCAGAACATTAGCTCCACTTGAGTAATCTTGTGGCATTTCAGATCTCAAGCAAACGGCTTCAACTGTTTCTCCACTAAAGGAACTGGCAGAAATCAAAAGAGGCAACTTTTTCAAGTTTGGGGAGAGGCTATGGCTCAAAGGCAGAGCATCTGCTTGGCAGGTAGAAGGTACCAGGTTCAATCCCTGGAATCTCCAGTTCAGAGGATCAAGTAGAAGGTGATGTGAAAGTCCTCTACCTGAGGCCCTGGAGAGCCGCTACCTGTCTGAGTTGACACACCCTGGCCTTGAAGGACCTATTGTCCAACTCAGTATAAGGCATAGGGTTGCCAGGTCCCTCTTTGCCACTGGTGGGAGGGCGGGTTTTGGGGAGGGACTTCAATGTCATGGAGTCCAATAGCCAAAGCGGCTACTTTCTCCAGGGGAACTGATCTCTATCAGCTGGAGATCAGTTGTAATAGCAGGAGATCTCCAGCTACCACCTGGAGGTTGGCAACCCTAATAAGGCAGTTTTATGTGTTGTTGGAGGAAACCAGAAATTTTATCATTGACTTGGAGTCCATTATTGGTTGGTGCCTCCTGGAAATTTGGTATGCAAAAAAATAACAATCAAGGTAGTAAATTTGTTTCGAGGGGAAAACTGATAATTCCTTCAAATGCAAGCAGCCTCACGTTTCCTAACAGTTTCAACAGAAATAACTTACAAATGCCACTCCAGATGGTGCGCGATATTATCTAAACATTTGCACAGAAAATAATTAATCAAAGGAACTTAAAAAAAAGTTTCTGAAAGTTAGCTTCTTCCATTCCACCCAGCTGCCTTAGGACCTCTGCAAGAATAACAGTAGAATAACAGTAGTAAATGCACCCCTGAATCAATAGCAAATTTCCACTGAGAGCAAAGATACAATACCAGTCCTCTCCCCCTCCTTCCAAAATATTAATTCCCTACCCCCGAAACAGCCCAAACACAAGACGTCTTATACAATGAGGTAAGGCTCAACATAAAAAACATAAGAAAGACCATGCTGGATCAGACCAAGGCCCATAAAGTCCAGTCGTCTGTTCACACAGAGGCCAACAAGGTGCCTCTAGGAAGCCCACAAACAAGACGACGACTGCAGCAGCATCGTCCTGCCTGTGTTCCACAGCACCTAATTATAAGTGATACATTTTATGACCAGCATAACATGTATCACTTATAATTAAGTCAGCATATAAAACTACTATTTAGCATTAATTTATTTATTTGGTTCTTGTAGGTTATCCGGGCTGTGTGACCGTGGTCTTGGTATTTTCTTTCCTGACGTTTCGCCAGCAGCTGTGGCAGGCATCTTCAGAGGAGTAACACTGAAGGACAGTTTCTCATCTTCAGAGGAGTAACACTGAAGGATACTGTCCTTCAGTGTTACTCCTCTGAAGATGCCTGCCACAGCTGCTGGCAAAACGTCAGGAAAGAAAATAGGTACCAAGACCACGGTCACACAGCCCGGATAACCTACAAGAACCAATGAACTCTGACCGTGAAAGCCTTCGACAATATTTATTTATTTGTTTGTTTGTTTGGTCTTATAGCCTGCCCTCCCCGGCAAAAGCCATGCCCAGGGTGGAAGAAGTAGAAGAAGAGTTGGTTTTTATATGCCGACTTTCCTCTACCACTTAAGGCAGAACCAAACCAGCTTACAATCACCTTCCCTTCCCCTTCCCACAACAGACACCCTGTGAGGTAGGTGGGGCTGAGAGAACTGTCACTAGCCCAAGGTCACCCAGCTGGCTTCATGTGTAGGAGAGGGGAAACAAATCCCGTTCACCAGATTAGTGTCCGCTGCTCCTGTGGAGGAGTGGGGAATCAAACCCGGTTCTCCAGATCAGAGTCCACCGCTCCAAACCACCGCTCTTAACCACTGCACCACACTTGCTCCTTTAAAATATTCATCAGCACTTCTTAACCTTCAAAAACTGCTCATGAAATTTAATGCTTGACGTATATCTGAGCAGTTTACAGATTGCAACACCCTCAGCTTCGTTGGACTACAACGAGAGAGTCCAAGCATTCAGCAGACTTCCATTAAACTACTATTCACAGGAACCCACAAGAAGCTGCCTTGTACTGAATCAGACCACTGGTCCATTAAGTTGCGATTGGCAGCAGTTCTCCAGAAGGGCAGCATTTCTCCAGGGTCTACTCAGACTGACAGCAGCTCTCCGGGGTCTCAGGTAGAGATCTTTCACATCACCTAATGCCTGGTCCTTTTAACTGGAGATGCCAGAGATGGGACCTGGGCCCTTCTGCATACCAGTTGTCTACACTTTACCCCCACCAAGCTGGGTACTCATTTTACAGGCCTCGGAAGGATGGAAGGCTGAGTCAACCTTGAGCCGGCGACCTGAAACAGACTTCCGTCGGGATCAGGTCGTGAGCAGAGCTTTTGACTGCAGGACTGCAGTTTACCACTCTGTGCCATGGGGCTCTGTTGGTCAATAATTTACAGAACATTACAGTTAAGGAGCCGACAATATCTCTTTGTTAAATAAACAGTGGGCACTAATGATTAAGGCCCTATTTCCCTTTTTTACCTTTCTCTGTCTTGCTCTAAGGCTTTTTGTTCTGCCTCGATGGTCGCTTGGAGGCCAGCCTGCTCACTGCAGCTGCTGTTCAAAATCGCCAGCTTCTGTTTTTGCTCTTCGATTTCTATATCGAGGGTGGAACTCTGCTGCAGTGCCGAGTGTCGCCTCTCCAGCTTCGCCACAGCTTGCTCCAGGGCCTCTCGCTGCTGTTTCTGCCTTGACTCGAGGATTTCTTTCTCCTTTTTCCGAACTTTCTCTTCTTGCCGAGCGACGTTGGCAGTGAATTCGAATGTCTCCTGAAGCTGTTGGAGCTGGCAGGTGTTGGCCTTGTACTGCGCAAGCTGCTCTTCTTTCTCTTCCATTTCTTTCTCGACTTCATAGAGGGTATTGTCCAAACTTTGCGGGCCTCGGTCCAGTACCTCCAAGGCTCTTTGCTTTTCCTCCAACAAAGCTGGCAAATGATGATTCGTCAAATGCTGAAGCTGCTGTTCTCTCTGCTGCAGCCAATGTTCGGATTTTATTTTGCTACTTTCTTCGACACCTAAGGCAGCAATGGTGGCCTTATCGTCGTGTCTCTCGAGGTTTACGGGTTGGACGTGCTTCAAAATGCCAAAATGTTCGTGTTCGTCGGCCACCTCTTTTTCTAGGTGATCCTTCTGTTGAACCAACTCTCTCTCCGAACAAATGAGCTGCTCCAACTGCTTCCTCTTGAAGTCCATAAACTTCTGCTGGGCTTTTTCTAACTCTTCGCAGTCTTCGTCCCCTTCTGGTCCGGCTTCTTTGACTCGCAAGAGGGACTCTCGGATGTCTTCGAGGTCTTTCTTCTCTTCTTCAACCCTCTGCATGTCTCCTCTTTTAAGGACCTGAATCATGACCTGCTTGTCTCTGAGCTGCTCTTCCAGGTGGGCCACCAGCATGACCTGTTCTCGTTCCTGCTCTTCAAGCCTCTTTTTTTCCATTTCCAGCTTGAGATACTGCTCCTCTTTTTCCTTTTTGAGCTTTTCCAGTTCTCGGAAGATCTGCATCTTCTCCGCCTTTTCATTCTGCCCGAGCTCTTGCAGCCGCTGCAGCTCTTCTTTCACTCGAACGAAAACTTCTTCTTGCTGCTGCTGCTTCTGAAGTTCGATTTCTTGCTGTTCGCGTAATCTCTCTTCTTCGAACTTCTCCTTTTCGGCAAGCAAGTCCTTCATCCTGCTTTCGATGTGGAAGCTTCTCCTCTTGAGATTCTCCTCTTGCTTCCGGATCTCCAGCTGGACGATTTCCGTTTCCTTGCGCTGCGACTCCACTTCTTGCTGCATCCTTTCTAGTTCGGCTTTGTCTGACTTTTGCTTTTCCTCCATTTCTTCTATCAGCTTTCTAAAGCATTAAACAGCGGAAGAAAAAGGAGTTACGACTTCAAAGCTCGGGCACCTAAGAGATCACAGGCTTTTTATTTCTGTTGTGCAATTGTTCTGAAAGTTTCAGACACCCTTCGGGTCTGGTTTCCTGCACACACAGAGAGAGCTCTCCTAGTATGAAGGAACCACTCAGAGAGAAAGTCTTTGATCAAGAACAATGTAGCTCTGCATTAAGGGAACTGTTATTTTAAAAGCTACTTTATATTAACAGTGATATACTTTTACAAAAAATCATTTTATAAGGACATTTAACTCTATACATGGATGCAGACTTGGAGTCGGAGTACAATGTCGTCTATGTCAGGGGTGTCAAACATATGGCCCACGGGCTGGATCCGGCCCCTTGAGAACTCGTATGCAGCCTGTGAGCCAGCCCCCCACCCCCAGTCCCGATCTGGGCTGGCGAGGCATGGCCCAGCCTGACCAAGTGGCCCTCAAAACAAATGAGTTTGATATCCCATCATTTCACATTTGTATGTGTTTATTTATAACCCGCTTTTCACCTCGTAGCTGGGACTCAAAGTGGCTTAGAACACTGTGTACCTCTCCTCCATTTCCTCACAACCACAACCCTGTGAGGTCGGCCATGCTGAGAGTATGCAAGGTCACCCAGCGAGTTTCCTTGGGCAAAGTGGGGATTCAAACCCAGGCTGACCGGGATCCTAGTCCGCCACTTTATCCACTACATCACACTGTAGCACAAACTCAAGCTTTAAAAAAATCATGTGGATAATGTGTACTGGGGATAAATCTAAGGGATGCATCTTCTAGTGTGTCCCTATAAATTTGATGTCTCCAATTTTACTCTCTGCCCTGCCAGTTGATGTTCTGTGGCGGAAGCTTACCCATCATGTTAGGCCACGGAGGTATTTTATTTATTTTTACCTCATTTATACCTCCCACCTTTCCCCCAAGCAGCTTCCATTGTCCTCCTCTCCTTCATTTTATCCTCATAACAACCCTGTGAAGCAGATGATGAGGCTGAGAGTGTATGACTGGCCCAAGGTCACCCAGCAAACTTCCATGGCAGAGTGGGGATTCGAACCTGGGTCTCCCAGACTCTAGTCTGACACTCTAACTGCTACATCACAATGCAATATTAACTCCTGTCCTTGCCACAACACAGAAAATAGACCTTAAAGTCTACTGCAGAGCTCACGTTCAGGAAAACGGAATCTGAACGGGCATTGAGTCCTGTGACAATGGATAGCCTCCGAGGATCCTTCCTCTACCCTGAGGAGCCTTTGGCCAGCTTAAATGGCTCTTCCTCCAATGGAAGAGCCACTGAAGGTACAGGAAGGCTCTTTAGGCTGTATGAAAGCTTCAAAATTTATTCAGCATTGTGGAACGATAAGGGTAGAATTCACCCCACTGTTGAACTTTGCTTCCGGTCAACTGTCTGTAGTTGGTGGCCTCATATCAATAACAGCAGTGATCATCTTCACATGAGACAGCCCTTCTGTTGTTTTTCCCATGGGGGATCCCCTGAAATAAAATTCTGGGGGCATACGGAGCTGCAACTGGAGAGGAAAAGGCCAGAAAGTCATGCTCCTAGGGTGGCAATCCTTCTGTCCATGGCAAATGATATACAGCACAGGTGTCGAACTCAACTGTTATGAGGACCACATATGAAATACATGTCACTTGGTCAGGCCAGGCCGTGCCCCACCAACCCACATCAGGACTGGGGGGAGGGTGGCTGCCTCGGCTGGCTTGCGGGCCGGATAAGAGCTCTCAAAGGGCCTTACTGCGCCCGCGGGACTTATGTTTGACACCCCTGTTCTACAGGCTCCACCACCAGGTCTCCAACCAGAAAGTTATTTCAACAAAACATCCCAGCAAATGAGACAATATATCCCTTTCCCTCCCCAACATTCATCCATCCACACCGAGAGGACACTTTTACACACAAACATCCTTACCTTTTGCTTTCTAATTTTTCCAGTTCTTCTCGTTGCTGCCTCTCGAACTCTAATCTAGTTTTTATAAAAGAAAAAGCAACATAGGATTTTAAAAACAAACAAACCACTATGATTATAAATGGCACTTGATACCATTTCGTATACTTAATAACTTAAATAATATGTTTATATTGTTTCATTTACAAGCATGACATAGCAACAATAAGTAAGATGAGTTAAGGCAGATTTTTTTATTAGGTACATGCAGGTATAGCAATCAATATAAAGAAATTGAGTTTCTCTACCTTAGACAGATTGGTCCTTTTACAGGGAAAAGACTGCCAGAGGAGTAGAGAGAAACAGTCATCAGTTAAGAGAAGAGTTTACAGAAATAAGATTAAAGAGTAAAGCAGCAAAAAAGGATCTGTAATGCCAACAAACTCACTATTGGTACCATCCTAAGGGGGGTAGTTAAGAAGCGCTCGGGGACGGCCATTACAAACATGCCAACAATACCACAAATACATAATAAAAGGAAAATGCTAGGTTAATAAAATGCTCTGCCTGAGACCCTGGAGAGCCGCTGCAAGTCTGAGGAGACAATACTGACTTTGATGGACCAAGGGTCTGATTCAGTATAAGGCAGCTTCATGTGTTCATGTGCTAGATAGATAACAAATATACATAATGAAACTATGCTCAATTGAGGCATACACAGCAATAATGACTAAAAATTGCAGCGGTGTCCCAAGCGGCCGATGAGACCTAGCAACAACGAAAATCAACTTGAAGGGTCAGCTCTCTTAGCAACCATATTGGACCTTGTTTTCTTTGCCGACGGTTTGTCAGTGCTGATCATCCATTATAAAAAGGAAGAATTTATCAATTATCTCCTTCCTTCCCTTCCTCACACGCTCCGAACAAGGGATTTCCTTGGACAGAACAAAGAGTGATGAGGAGATGCTCGCACATAGCTGAGGGAAGTTCTGCAGTGGAGGTCTGATTACAACAGCTACCTCAAGAGAGCCAGCCAACGGTCGAACCGCACTGAATCCAAGGCCCAGTGTAGCAAAGTGACAGAAAACATTCTCCTTCCAGACACATCCCATTTCTTCCTCATTATCTACCAAGCTTTAAGGGATCATGCAGTTGTTGTAAAACCGTTTCTCCCATACAAGCGTTTCTTAAACGCTTAAGACTTTGTCAATGAGCAATAAAGGTTGATCCTCATTACCTTTTCAATATTTCTTCTCAACTTGCCTTTCCGGTCTTGGGGGGGAGAGGGGCTTTTTTATGCAGAAGGATCATATATAAACCATGAGTCGAAAGCGACTTGAAGGCACTCAACACACAAACACACACACACACAAGCCATGCGCATCGCCTTCTCCCCGCCGCCATCCTCTGCAGGACTGTCAATGGCTCAGTGGCTTGGGTGAAGAAACTGCCTGATCAAACTGGCCTGCCATGCCTCTCTTTGGCATGCGTGCCAGGAGTGACCTACCCCTGTCCTATAGCATGCGACCTGTGAACGGATGACAAATTATAGTCACGCACATGCACAGGCAGCGGGATACGTAAGAAAACTCAGTTTGTCAAACAGTGACAATTAAGGGGCACGTACATTATCGATATCAGCAGAACGGCTCCTTGAAATTTACTCACCCAGGATTATACAACATGACCGCAGAGAGGTTCTCGCAGGATTTTGAAAGGTCCGACATGGATAAACTGAAGGAAGAAAGCAGCCCGCTCTAACAAAACAGCAGAAGAGCCAATAATTACTCACCGCTGTCACTATTGAAATTACGGTTGCATAAATTTCCCCCACTGAGCACTGTATTTATTAAACATATAATGAAAATTAGGGCAAAGGGGTCAATCAATCTCACGGGCAAAACCGTTTAGTCAATGAGACGTGTGGTTTTTTTTACCAGAAATGGAGGGTTCCCCGAATACTTTGCTACGCTCACCTTTCTTTTTTCCCTCAGTTTAGCCGCTTCCTTGGGATGGTTGAAACGGAACATATTTGTTCTCCCAAGCAATATGACGGCACCTGGCAAGACAAATGCACACAGCATGTAACCACAACAAAAGATCTTAATGGCACGGAGGGGGGGTCAATCCTTACCAAATAAGCAAATCAAGTTTGTAACAGAATTGCGAGCAAAAACAGTTCTCTCAAATTATACAGTAAGCTTTATATATCTGCAGTCAGCCCGTCCTTCAGTTAGTAAATCCAGAACCATGTAACATTTCTGGGCAGTGAGTGTCAGAGATGGGTGACCTGACAGACTATTTCCCCCGTTAACTAACTTGGTGTATTCATCTTGCCTTTGCACAGATATGACGCCAGTCATCCATTTGGAATGCAGACTACTGTACTATATATTATAATATTTCAGCGCACTAGATTAGGATGTTGACATGAAATATTTTCCTCAGATATTAATGTTCTCCCTCAATGGCATTAAATTAGGAACACTTTTTTTTTAAAGAGAGAGTTTCTAGGGCACTTCCATAATTAAAAAGCAGACTGAAACCATACTCTGTAAATGACACACATATTTATTTCAAGAAATGAGCCGGGAGGAGAACATTTTGTCACTGCTTCGTTCTCCAAGTCACACTGTTGGAGGCAGGAATCAAGAAGAATTGGGACAATTGGACAGGAAGGTCCCAGGTTAGCCCTTTACTAGGTATGGATAGTATGTTTAGGAAGATTCCAGGCAAAACACACTACTCAGCTATGTCAGATGTTACTTCCAGGCATGGAGGAAGATTTGCCGAAGGATTAGGAATGTATGAGTCCCACACGTGACCTCTGGTGTAGTGGCTAAGAGCAGCAGATTCTAATCTGGAGAACAGGGTTTGATTCCCCTCTCCCCTACATGAGTGGCGGACTCCAATCTGAAGCACAGGGTTTGATCCCCTTCTCCTCCACATTCACCCTGTGGGTGACCTTGAGCCAGTCACAGTTTTCTCAGAACTATCTTGGCTTCACCTACCTCACGAGCCTGTTGTTTGCGGGGGGTGGGGGGTGGGAGGCGATTGGAAGCTGCTTTGAGATCCCTTTCGGTAGAGAAAAGCACGGTATAAAAACCTATCTTCTTCTCTTTCATGTGAAGCAGGTTCTTAAGAGATTGCTCAGGCGTCCCCATGCTATCATTTGCACCAAACAGACACACGGTCTCTAATGCTCTCCCTCTGTTATTCACAAATGAAAATATGCTTTTCCAGCCACCAACAAAGACATTTCTTTTTTAAATATACATTCTGCAGCAGCTTTAGCACACAAGGCGGAATATAAGTTGTTTGCCTTCACAACCACCCAATTTAGTAGACACTGCAGTCTACAGAGAAACCGAGTATCACCTGACAAGATGTCAAGGGTCAGCTTGCTGGGGCTTCCTCAGACAAGGAAGACCTTTAAGCTAAAGGCTGTGAAAGAGAGGAGGGGAGGGGATGTAGCTCAGTGGCAGAGCATCTGCTTGGCATGCAGAAGGTCCCAGGTTCAATCCCCAGCATCTCCAATTAAAAAGGACCAGGCAGTAGGTGATGTGAAAGACCTCAGCCTGAGACCCTGAAGAGCTGCTGCCAGTCTCAGTAGACAATACTGACACCTTGATGGACCGATGGCCTGATTCAGTATAAGGCAGCTTCATGTGTGGAGCAGCAGCAGGCTGAGCAGCCACATGCAGATGGGGACTCGCCTGTGTCAGAGGTCCAGCCACCGGCAGTGCCACCAGAGAGCCCCTCAAAGCCACTGGAGCAGAGGCTCAGGAGACTCAAGGCACAGCTACATGAGCAAAGGAGTGCTAGACTGCAGGCCCAGTGAGGAGCACTCCCTGCCGACAGTGATTAGATTAATGAGTTTCACCAGGCAGGGAATGCTGAGATGGGATAACAAGCTACAGCTGGTTCCCCTCTCCCCTGGCCTACTTAAGTCATCAAGTAGGCTTGGCTGTTGTGCAAGGGACTCAACACCAACCTCCCTGAGAATCGGCCTTGGCTCTGTGCTATACTTTGGATCCCTGGTATCGTGACTTCTTGGACTGACCCTGACTCATGCCTTGAACTGCCCTTGTCTGTATTGGTATCTTGGACTCTACCTGAACCATGTTTCATGAGTCAGCCTGCTGCGGCTTCCTTGGACGAAGAGGACCTGGAAGCAGCAGACAGTGGAAGGGAAGAACCACAGCAGGCACGGATGAATGTTCCCCCTGCCTACAACCATCCAGGGCAGGGGACTCACCTGCGTCTGACAGCAGCCCTTCACAGCCTCTGGAGCAGCAATGCAGCAGATCATTCCTACTTAAGCGTAGTAGGAGTGCTAGGTTGCAAGCACAACTAAGGGCACTGCTAGCTGACAGCAGTGAGGATAATGAGCCTCCTACTGCAACAGCTGGTTCCTCCTAGGCTTATTTAAGCAGGTGCATGCATCCAGGCAGGTGTGGGAACCATGTGTGCGACCACCTTGTGCTAACTGCGATTTTACCTGTTTCTGAACTCTGTGTGCCTATGACCCTGGACTGAACCCTGACTATTCTCTTGGACTACGTTTTTACTATTTGGAACAGACCTCTACAGATAAATCCGGCTTTGACTTCGGACCTGCTTCCCTTCCTCTGGCCCTGGGACTTGACACCGTGTATGATTTTGGACTGCTTTCCAGACTACGCTTCGAGCCTCCGGCCCTTGCTCGCTGCCTGCAGCATGACACAAGGGTTGGAAGACCGGTCTTCTGGTTGCCAATGGAGGAATTACAAATTATCCTAGTGCATTCTGGCCATTTCCAAAAAGAATGTTTACTCTAAGGCACTGGTTCCCAACCAGGGGTCCGTGGACCCCCAGGGGTCCGCGAGAACTAAATTAAGGTCCGCGAAACAAAGTTATAAACCCATAATAAATTAATATTTTTAATTAAAAGTTCTCTATTATAAAATATATATATTCAAATATATATTCTAAGTTTAATGTTTAACTAACAGTTATGATTAAAGTTTATTTTCAAATTGTCTGAATTTTTATTTTGAACCTTGGGGTCCCTGCACCGAACAAAAAAAGTCCTAGTGGTCCCTGGTCCAAAAAAGGTTGGGAACCACTGCTCTAAGGGGTGAACTGCTGGCTTTGTGGCCTGACACCTTGGGCCAATCCTAATTTTAGAAGTTCTTCTTCTAAACAGTTAAATTGTGGAACTCCCTGACCCAGGATGTGGTGATGGCTGCCAACTTGGAAGGCTTTAAGAGGGGAGTGGACATGTTCATGGAGGAGAGGGCTATCCATGGCTACTGGTCAAAATGGATACTAGTCCTGATGCATAAGTATCCTCTCTAGTATCAGAGGAGCCTGCCTGTTATATTAGGTGCTGTTGAACCCAGGCAGGATGGTGCTGCTGCAGTTGTCTTGTTTGGGGGCTTCCTAGAGGCACCTGGTTGGTGACTGTGTGAACAAACTGATGGACTTGATGGGCCTGGGTCTGATCCAGCAGGGCCTTTCTTGTGTTTTTATGTTCATATGTTCTTGCTCATGAACAAAGGTGGTTTGTTGGTTCTGGACAAACTTCACATTTTTTCCAGTGTGATGTCCAAATAACCTGCCACTACCCCAAGGATTAATTGTGCCTATGTTTGTTTTTTTTAAATCTATGTGGTGAGACATTTTAAAAATGAATAACAGGATTAAGATGATTCTGGAGATCTATAGGGCAATTTAGAGATTGCATTTCACCGTCTTTGGTTTCCTTCTCTCCGGGGTCTTTTCTGAGTCCATCCTTTTGTTTGAGCAGTTTGCCCCAAACAAGAGCAGATGCTACCAAGTGAGTCAGCTGTTCTGCCTTAATTACTCTCGGAAAGGCTCAAGCAAATAATTTTCTCCTCTCGAGGAGACGCAGGGATGCTCTAGAGGTTCCGGTTCCAAACCAGACCCCCGCTCTGCAAATATCATAAAATACCATGTGCCATGGAATGACTGCAAGCTAAATAATTCAGTAAGGCAAAAGGCTGGTTTGGCTCCCTTCTCCGATCAAGGGTGGAATACGGTTTTACAAGTGAATGGAATGTTTTCCAGCACTGTGTCAAAGCATATCTACACTACCAGTTAAGTTCTTTTTATGCGGTACTCTGAGTGGGTCTCTCCTGCAGAAAAGAGCAACCAAAATGATCAGGGGGCTAGAGCAACTGCCCTATGAGGAGCAGTTAAAACGCTTGGGGATGTTTAGCTTGGAAAGAAGGCGGTTAGGGGGAGACATGACAGAGGTCTGTAAAATTATGCATGGTATGGAGAGAGTGGACAGGGAGAAGCTTTTCTCCCTCTTGTAATACTAGAATGCGGGGTCATCTGCTGAAGCTGGAGGGTGAGAGATTCAAAACAGACAAAAGGAAGTATTTCTTCATACAACCATAGTTATATTGTGGAACTCCCTGCCCTAGGATGTGGTGATGGCTGCCAACTTGGAAGGCTTGAAGAGGGGAGTGGACATGTTCATGGAGGAGAGGGCTATCCATGGCTATTAGTCAAAACGGATACTAGTCATGATGCATATCTATTCTCTACAGTATGCGAGGAGCAGGCCTGTTATATTAGGTGCTGTGGAACACTGGTTGGCCACTGTGTGAACAGACTGCTGGACTTGATGGGCCTGGGCCTGATCCAGCAGGGCCTTTCTTAGGTTCTTAGTGCCTGGAGGGTAATGTCGTTTTGTCATTTTGTCAGTTCCATCTATCTGTTGGTTTTTGCCAGCAATTCTAGGATTTGTATCGATTTTCTAACTGGAAGAGCATTTTGGCACTACACTTTAAAGCAGGGGTCATCAAACTACGGCCCGCAGGCCGGATCCGGCCCGTCAGGTTCTTGAACCCGGCCCCCTCCTCCCTCCAGAGCCGTTGCTGCCGTGCCCGTCCCTTCCCCAAACTAAGGCGGCCGTTTGCTGTATAAAGCGTCGGTGGCAGCTGCGGAGCGGTGACACCCGCGCCGACCCGGGAGCTGCCGCCGCCTCTGCACCTTCCCCGCCGTGGCTGCCCTGAAGAGCCACCGCCGCCGCCTTCCTTTCCCCAGCTGCGCGCGCGGCTCGGGGGACGGGAGGCGCCGCCTCGGACTGCAATGCGCCCCTCGCCGCTGCTCCTCCTCCTGCCGCAGCCCTGAAGGAGCCATGCCGGGCTGGAAGAACATCCCTGTCTGCCTGCAAGCTGAGCGAGATGAGCGAGCGCCGGGGCCCCCGCGTGGGGGGCTTTGGTGGCGGCGCCTCCGGGGAGGGGAGGGCTGAGAGACCCCCGTCTCCTGCCGGCCTCCTCCCGCGCCCTTCCCCTCAGGCGCTCTTTGCCAAGCAGGGGGCCAGCCCAGCCCGCCTCCCGCTCCAGGAGGCGGGAAAGGAGGGTGCGCGGCGTCGGGGGGGTCTCTCAGCCCAGCGAAGGGGGGAGTGTTGGCCATGGAGAGGCACCTGGGGGAGGGGCGGCACGTCCTCCTGCCGCAAGTTAACTTTTCTTTGCCTGGGCGCCTGGCTGCCTTCCCGTTTGGGCGGGGGGGGGCGGCCCCCAACAGTGTTTGAGGGACAGTGAACTGGCCCCGTTTAAAAAGTTTGAGGATCCCTGCTTTAAAGCATGGGTGTCAAACATAAGGCCCAGGGGCCGGATGAGGCCCCTTGAGAGCTCTTATGCAGCCCGTGAGCCAGCCAGCCGCCCCCCTACACACTCTCGATCTGGGCTGGCGAGGCATGGGCTGGCCCAACCAAACGACATTTATGTCATAGCTGGCCCTCGTAACAATTGAGTTCGACATCCCTGCTTTAAAGGCAGCCCTACTCGAAACAACAGGACTACAACACAGCAAAACAGTCCCTCCCCTCCCCAAACCCCGCCCTTTTTTGTGTCTGCCCCAAAAACCTCCCATCGGTGGCAAAGAGGGACCTGGCAACCCTACCTAGAACAGTTTTCTCAAACCTTTTCCCAATTCAGCAACCCCTCTTTTCTGACGGCTGTTCCCTGATTCACAACAGAAATTAAAATGGGGAAAAGGCCATAAAACAAACCACACTTTTCAAATTGTGCCAACTCATCCCTTAGAAAGACAGAATACAGTGTTTTCTTTCAGCTCGAAATTATGCTAACATTGCCTACTTGCGCTTTGTCGCTGTCTAATCTTAAAGAAGATTTACTGTTCATAAAACTTTATGCCGCAAACCCATTTCAATACCATCGCTGTAATTTATGCAATGCAGCATGTTTGGCCTTCCTTTCAATCTGCATACTTTTTTTTTTTAAATGAACCTGTACTGAAGAAGCCCCAGCTGGTTACGATTCTGCCAGCTTACCACTGCAAAAAAGGTTTCTGTTTTAACTCTTTCATACAGTCCTTATTTTCCCCAAAGCTAGGGCAGCCAACCTCCCTTCCCCTCCCCACAACAGAAACCCTGTGAGGTAGGTGGGGCTAAGAGAGCTGTGACTAGCCCAAGGTCACCCAGCTGGCTTCATGTGGAGGAGGGGGGGAAACCAACCTAGTTCACCAGATTAGCCTCCGCCACTCTTGTGGAGGAGTGGGGAATCAAACCCGATTCTCCCGAGTCCACTGCTCCAAACCACCGCTTTTAACCACTACACCATGTTAGAAGCTCCTTGATCCCCTGATCTTGGGCAGCATAGTTTTAAATCTAATTTTTGAGGGATATAAGGACTGAGATAAATTTTGCCACTGCCAATGTAGCCTTGGGATCCCGAGCACTTAGTAAAAGAGGCAATATATCAGACACAGAGACATTGGCTTTATGTATGAAAAGAGGAGAGAGATATCGTGATCTAAGGTCCTCATAGAAACAGCATTCCAAGAACACATGAGCTAATGAGTCGATGGAGCCAGAAGAGCACGGACAGGTCCTTTCCGAGTATGATAAATTCAAAACTCTGCCTTGCGTCACCATAGAAGGGTTAGCATTTAATCTAGCCAGAAAGAAGGCTCTAGAGAGATGAGGAATTGTCAAGAAGTAGGTATATTTCGTATTCAAAAAAATGTAAATTCAACTGTAAATTGGTAGTATTCAAAAATCACAGTTGTAGGCTAATGATTCACTTATATCAATATTTATAAATATAATTTCCTCAGATTGCACTATTGCTTCATAGCACCTTTTCAATCAACAAAATTAAATGTACAGTATTATATATACAACAAGGCAAAATTCATAAAAAATCAAATTCAACAGAAGTAGGTATAGGCAGTAAAACCACGTGGTGGTGGTATTACTTTGGCAATTGGACTCTAGGGCACTGACGTCCCTCCCCAAACCCCGCCCTCCTCAGGCTCCACCCCAAAAGCCTCCCGCCGATGGCGAAGAGGGACCTGGCAACCCTACCCAAAGCATTTCTCAATCTCATCTTTTGCGCTAGCCCGAAAGTTAAATTTACTATGTCCCCTTTTTAGAAGCTCAGGGAATGATTTAAGTGTACTCCGTCAACTGTTGGGGAAGAAGCAGTTCTCCACTGGCATATTTCTACCCCCAGCCCCAGCAAAGAAGGGAGATTCAGACTACAGAGGAACTTCGTGACCGAAGACCGTTTCTCTTTCCAAAAATAGGACTTGACTGCAGTATTTACTTCTACGAAAAGAAAGGAAGAACTAAAGACTTAACAGCTTCAGGGAAGGACTGCCCCTACGTACAGATGTAGATGGTGGAATTTATAGCACTTCCAGGTCTGGGAGCTACGATGGAAATAGTTCTCTACCTGGGGGTGGGGGGGGCGGAGTTGAAGTTCAATTTTATCTCTTAAAAGAAAAGAAAAATTTCCATGCTGTTATTTTATAGGGTTAGATTCCATGCAAGATTTCTCTGGATTGGGGGATTTCTCTGGATTGATTTTCCCTCTCCTGTTGCAGAACACATGCTTATACTGAGTAAGACCCTTAGTCCATTAAGGGCAGTATTGTTTACTCAGATCAGCAGCATTTCTCCAGGATCTCAAGCAAAGGTCTTTCACATCAGCTCCTGCCTTGTCCTTTTAACTGGCGATGTCAGAGATTGAACCTTAAACCTATTGATTCACTTCAACTCCCCACCCCTCTGCAGCTAATCCTGGGGGCCTCCCTTTCCCCCAAGAGCAACATGTTGGAGTCTGTTTTGGTCGGCAGCTAAAGGAAAAGTGAGGAAGTCCCACTCCATGGACAGAAATTCCTTCTGTCCATATAAACCTCAAGTGGCATTTATTTCAATGCCATTCTTTACCAGGCAAACTCAGATGTTGTGTTTCTTGAGCTACAACTGGTAAGAGAGTGAGGTAAGCTTGCCGGTTACGCAGACAGGAGACCATTACTTCCATCTTGATACAGTCATATGGTGGTGGCGAAAAAAGCCACCAAGTTGCAACTGACAATTACCCTGCAAGGTTTTCAAGGCAAGAGACGTTCAGAGGTGGTTTGCCATTGCCTGCCTCTACATAACAACCCTGGACTTCATTGGTGGTCTCCCAAATACTAACCAAGACTGACCCTGCTTAGTTTCCAAGGTCTGATAAGATCGAGCTAGCCTGGGCTATTTAGGGCCAGGCACAGATGAGCAGAGGTAGTTTCCCATTGCCTGCCTCTGCATAGCAACCCTGGACTTCCTTGGTGGTCTCCCATCCAAATACTAACCAGGGCCAACCCTGCTTAGTCTCCAAGGACTGACGAGATCGAGCTAGCCTGAGCCATCCCAGCCAAGGTAGTACAATTATACTGGTCACCAATATGTTTATGGCTCTGATTCAAGGTGCTGGTTTTGACCTTTAACACCCTACACAATGTGGGGCCGCCTTACTTGAAGGATCACCTCTCCTATTATGACGCTCTTTGCCATCGCAGAAAATCCCAAAGCCTGCTCCTGGTAGAACCAGACCTTCAAGCTCTCTGATCACCCACAGCACAGGACCACTCTTTTGTTTGGTTTTTTTGGGGGGCACATGGCTGCTATGGAATGCTCTTTCTGAGGAAGTACAGAAGGCCCCCACACCGTCTGATTTTCATTAAAAATGTAAAGAAGTAGGTATAGGTAGTAAATGTAAAGGTAGTCCCCTGTGCAACCCCTGGGTCATTCCTGACCCATGGGGTGAAGTCACATCCTGACGTTTACTAGGCAGACTGTGTTTGTGGGGGTATTTCCATGGCCTGCCCAAGTCATCTACCCTTTACCCCCAGCAAGCTGGGGACTCGTTTTACCAACCGCAGAAGGATGGAAGGCTGAGTCAACCTACCTGAAACCGACTTCCGTCGGGATCGAACTCAGGTCGTGAGCAGAGCTTGGACTGCAGTACTGCAGCTTACCACTCTGCACCACGGGACTACTTAAAAAAAGCCACCCCTTTTCAAACCAGCATTAGGCAGCTAATCTACCATCTTTCTTATTGCCTGTTTTGGTCTTGTTTGTTGACCGGTGGGGGGGGGGCAGATAGTTTTTTTGTAAGCTGCCGTTATGCTCCGTGTTTTTTGAGGAAAGGCTGCATATAAACAAACATGGAGGATGCAAGATTTGCCTAAGTTTTTCTATTATCTGTCTGCATGTCCATGATCCCCAAGTAGGCCCAAGGAAAAAAGCAAGAATTGCCATCAAACATGGCCTGACCTGGATAGCCCCAAGCTAGCCTAGTCTCATCAGATCTCAAAAGCTAAGCAAGGTCTCGGCCCTGCTTAGTATTTAGAAGGGAGACCTGCACTGAGTACCGGGGGGCGCGGCAGGTTCAGCAAACCACCTCTGAACGTCTCTTGTCTTGAAAACCCTATGGGGTTGCCATAAGTCAGCAGTGACTTGACGGCAAAAAATGGTAATGGAAGAATATAATAATTTTTAAAGTAATGAAGTACTGGGCAATTTGGGATGATGCAAAAATGAAAAGGAAAATTAACTATGGGGGATTTATTAGTGAAGGGAAAAAAACCCTCACAGTGACTTTATATGGAACACTCTGTTCCACGCTTTCAAGATGGACAACAAGATAATTACCGTATTAATCAACTTCAGGAAGGTAGTTTAATTCTTGAGAGACCTTACATGAGACCTGACCTTACATGGGTTTAGCTATATTTTATTGAATAGAAAGAACTATTAAGGCTCGCAATTAGACTAGGCAATGCCGAAAAACATTCAGGTGGAAATCTTTCATTCAATTATGCGGAATCAAAAGGCATATTAACGGCAGCCTGTGCAGTTAATTTGGATAAAGAAGTGGTAATTAATTACAGTGTGTACTGTGCGCAACTTCCCTGGAAGAATCTTAAACGGTCGACACATTTCAAATGAATGGTAATCCAAAACTAAAGGATACATTTAGGCATGCAAGCACCTTAATCAGATACCTGAAGAAGATATTTCAAGGTGCCGGTATCCCAGTCTCCGAGATTAAATGGTGTTTAATAATTGGTGATAAAATATGTGCATTCAAAGGATCGTGTTAAAACTTTCCAGCTTGCGAACTATGATTTTTGTGGTAGATCACGATGGGTAGCCATGTTAGTCCGTCTGCAGCAGTAGAAAAGAGCAAAGAGTCCGGTAGGACCTTAAAGACTAACAAAATTTCTGGCAGGGGATGAGCTTTCGTAAGTCACAGGTATCTGAAGAAGTGAGCTGTGACTCTCGAAAGCTCAAACCTTGCCAGAAATGTTGCTACTCTTTAAGGTGCTACTGGATTCTTGCTCTTTTTTACTGTGATTTTGGTGTACAGATAGTGGCCAGCTGTCTATATTTGACTTAATGGGTTAGGTTTGCCCATAACGCAAAATGGGTTCCTTCTAAATCACAGGCTCTCACACAAACCTACAAATTCACAGGGAACAAAGCTTGTTTAAGCCTCCCCGATTTAGTTACTTATAAATAAAGGGAAGCCGGGCAGATGGGTTAGTACTTTCTTTATAGAGGATGGGGCCGAGTTGTTTTCTGGGGTCCCAGCTTGTCGGACCAGAACCAACGAGTTGAAATTAAATCAAAAGAGTTTCCGTCAAGACATTAGGAAGAATTTTCTAACAGTTAGAGCACTTCCTCGGGAGGTGGTAAGCTCTCCTTCCCTGGAGGTTTTTAAGCAGAGGCTAGGTGGCCATCTGTCAGCAATGCTGATTCTATGACCTTAGGCAGATCATGAGAGGGAGGGCATCTTGGACATCTTCTGGGCATGGAGTAGGGGTGTGCGGGGAGGAGGTAGTTGTGAATTTCCTGCATTGTGCAGGGGGTTGGACTAGATGACCCTGGTGGTCCCTTCCAACTCTGATTCTATGATCCTTCTCTCCCGGCCTGCAGACAAGTCAAAGAAAACAGAGAAAGAGGGATAATAAAGCCAGTTAACCACCCTGAGAGAGAATCACAAGGGGGGAAAGTCCTAAAAATAACAGAGTGCCCTGTTAAGTCGCAGAACACAAACAACAACTGAAGAAACACAGCCCAACGGGATGTGTCTCCATCAATTGATAAAATGAATTGGTGGGGGAAAATGAGGTAAGGCCTTGTATTTCCCAGAGCGTCTGCCTGTACTACGCTAGTGAAGCACAGAAATATAACCATCAGTCTCACAAGCCAGGCTTTGTATTAGAACAGGGGAGAGCCGAGAGAAAATATTTATTCGCCTTGACAAAGGGGGGACTGCAGCTGCTGCTGAGGCAGCCGGGTAACTAGTTACCGCTGACTGATTTTTGTGGTGTTTGGCAACTGGAGAAGTGAGCTCTGGCTCACAAACGCTTGTGCCGGGAAAATAATGGCAATGGATGCGGGCTTAGAAGGCCTTAAAAGGGGATTAGAGAGATGCATGGAGGATACGCCTATCAGTGGCTACCAGCCAGGGTGAATAAAGAGGAACTCCACTTTCAGAGGCGGTCAACCGCTGAATACCAGTGCCCGGAGGCAACATCAGGGGAAGGCCTCGGCCTCTATGCCCTGATGTTGGACCTCCAGAGGAACTGGTTGGCCACTGTGTGGGACAGGATGCTGGACTAGATGGACCCTCACTGGCCTGATCCAGCAGGGCTCTTCTGATGTTCTCATGAAGGCTTTATGCCCTGTTGTTGGCCCTCCAGAGGAACTGGATGGCCACTGTGAGAGCTGTGACTCACAAAAGCTCCTACCCTGCCAGAAATTCTGTTAGTCTTTAAAGTGCTACTTGACGCTTGCTCTTTTCTGCTGCTACAGACAAACACGGCGACCCATTGTGATCCATCAACCAAAAGAGCTACATTTACTTCCGTCTCTAGCATGAGGCCGGCACCTCTGGGAGGTTTGGGGCTTACCTGTTCCTTCAGTGGCAGGTGTTTCAGCCAACTGCCAAACACAAGCCCCCAGTGGGCACGGGCCTTGCTCTCTTTTCTGAAACATGGGATCAGTCCCCCATTGGGGAATACTCCTCAGAAGAGCCATGAGCAGTACATGAAAAAGTTGTATGTGGTTCCCCAGCCCCCAAGAGGGTATCAGTGGCGAAGAATAGACAAAAAAGAGGATATCTTAAACCACCTTCAAGTACTTGAAGGGCTGTCATATAGAGGATGGTGCCAAGTTGTTTTCTGTCGCCCCAGAAGGTCGGACCAGAACCAACAGGTTGAAATTAAATCAACAGAGTTTTTGGCTAAACATTAGGAAGAACTTCCTGACGGAGCGGTTTCCCAGTGGAACAGGCTTCCTCGGGAGGTGATGGGCTCTTCTTCCCTGGAGGTTTTGAAGCAGAGGCTAGATGGCCAACTGTCAGCAATGCTGATTCTATGGCCTTAGGCAGATGATGAGAGGGAGGGCATCTTGGCCATCTTCTGGGCATGGCGTAGAGGGGGTCACTGGGGGTGTGGGGGGGAGGTAGTTGTGCATTTCCTACTTTGTGCAAGGGGTTGGACTAGATGACCCTGGTGGTCCCTTTTAGCTCTATGAGAAGGGAATAAACACAGACGTGCATTCTTTCTTGACAAATACCTTGGTTGAGTTGCGTTGCCTCTGTTATTTGAACCCCATTCACAGAACACTGCGCTCCTCTGAGTGGTATTAAATTAACCGCTCCGTCAAAATGTTCAAAAATGCAGTGCTCGCTTTCCAAGTCGAGGCCGTGAAGGACTGCCAAACAAAGAAACAGATTTTTACTTTTGTTTTAGTAGCCGATACCAACAGCACTTACAGCCCTTCTCCTACAATTTAAAATCTGCTGCACCATTAACTGTGAAAAGGACTCCAAGATATATTTTTTCACATCGTATGGTGCTACCTCTATGCAAGCATATTACTGTGCAAATTCACAGAAACAGTGCGCTGTAGCAAACACTTGTTAACACAAGCAAGGGGAATAGAAGAAGAAGAGTTTTATATGCTGACTTTCTCTACCACTTAAGGCAGAATCAAACCGGTCTGGCCCTTCATGGGTCCAGGCAGATCTCTAGCTCAAAAAGATTTAAGACTGGCGATCTGCCTCTTCCCACGGACAGGAACAGCCTCTATTCAAGGCGGATATGAGTTCGTTTTGCCGTGAAAAGGAACCTTTTTTCCCCCTTGCAGAAGAGTCGTTAGCTATGCGGCTGCTAGGACTGCCCAAGAAACTGTGTTAACCCTTTCCCACCCGGGCTGTGGAGAAACGTATTCCCTCTGTACTACAAGAGAGCTGAGGGCAGAAGTGGTGACAATGGAGGGGTTAAAGGGGGCAGGGCCAGAATGCACGGGGTGTGTGTGTGTGTGTTCTTAGCCAGTGTGTCCTCATTTCACCCATGCAGGTGGAGGTAGAAGCCAGCTGTAGAATCCGGCCCCGACCATGCAGAGCAGGAGCAACTTCGGCGTGTGGCTGGACAGCTATGCCCAGCTGGTGCAACAGACAATCCTGTGCCACCAAATGGGCAAGTACGCCACCGGTTGGATGCCTGCCTGCTTGCCCAGGGGGGGCAGTCATCTGGGGCAGCTGCCTGCTTGGGGTTTGGTCAGTTAATTTTTAAGTTGATAATTTTGTATGGCCCGCAAATGATGTTATAAATATCCAAATGTCCCTTGGCGGAAAAAAGGTTCCCCACTCCTGTTCTATAAGATCTTCTTTTATTACGCCATTGACTTCACACTTTTCTGTCTCACGGCTATCATTTAATCTATCTGCTGTCTGGTACAGATAAGGCTGTTACTCTAGCCATAATTTATTATTTAACGGCCCCTTTGAAAATAGCGCTAAAAGTTATAATCAAGTTACGCCTAAATGTTCATTTGCGTACAGGCGATCATTTTGCACTGGAACTTGGACTGGATCACTGATCATGGATCAAAAATGCAGCAGGATTAACTGGTTTTTAAAGGAAGGGAGAGAGCTGCTGTTCGCTTACCAATATCCTGCTCTGCTGCGGCATCTTCTCTGCCGACATGCGTTCGACCCTCCTACGGTGGAAAAACGTAGGAGTTCTTTATTCCACTACAAAGATTGCGTGATGCTACATGAATTGCATTGGTGGCCACAAAATGGTTTATTTGGAGTTCATTCAGTCTGACGATGGTATCCTTGGATGTTTGAGGCCAACCGCCTGAATTTATGACCTTGGCCCATACTGGCTGCTTAAATCTGCCGGGAGGGGGAGCTGACTGGATCTGAGAGGCAGTTAAAGTCTCCCCGAGGGAAGCAGACCGTGGTCCATCCGCTGCTGAAGAAATCTACCTCAGACCAAGAGACCTGAATAATTATCAACCGGTCTCAAATGTTCTGTTCTTTTTTTTTTTTAAGATGTTCTTTTTATTGTATAATATTAATAAAAACAAAACATGAAAGACAAACAGAACTGAGATTACTACAAAAAAGGTCTCTTACTAATTATTCCTTTAAAGATAACATAATAAACATAGGATATAATAGGAAACATACCATTACTAAGAGAAAATTACACATTCAGTAGTAAATACCAGAATAAACAATATGTGATAAGCTAGATGAGTACATTATGCCAATCACCAGACTATTTCTACTGGTCCCTATATGTTGATAACTTCTCAGGTGGTTTGAGTAAATAACTGTGATATAATAAGTTATATTTCTACTATAAGTTCAAAGATCTAATATTACTTTGCAATAATTCAGCTTGAGTTAACACATCAAATTAAAAAAAAAACACAATAACCCCCCCCCAAAAAACAATAAATACAAAAATATTATCAATAATTCATAATGTTCATATCAAAACATTATACTTCTCTCTGGTCCCACTCCCCCCAGAAAAAAAACCTACACTTTTAAAGAGCAGTATAAATAATATGTTTTCCATTCATCACATAATTCTTTGCTAGGCCTTTTGTTCACCTAATTTGGCAATTTTGCCATTACAGCATATTCTGTAATGTTCCATTCTTGAGCAAGAGAAGGAGAAGAAGAAGAGTTGGTTTTTATATGCCGATTTTCTGTACCACTTAAGGAAGAATCAAACCAGCTTACAATCACCTTCCCTTCCTCTCTCCACAACAGACACCCTGTGAGGTAGGTGGGGCTGAGAGAGCTCTAAGAGAGTTGTGACTAGCTCACGGTCACCCAGCTGGCTTCATGTGGAGGAGTGGGGAAACAAATCCAGTTCACCAGATCGGAGTCCTCTGCTCCAAACCACCGCTCTTAACCACTACACCACACTGGCTCTCTGGATGGGTGGTGATAGACAACTTCAGGGTTTCCTGGATGAATTGAACTACCTGAATCCTTTTCCAGTCTGGCTTCAGGCCTGGACATGGGACTGAAACAGGTTTGGTTGCCCTGGTGGATGACCTGCACTGGGAGTTGGACAGGGTGTGTGTGACCCTGTTGAGTTAAACTGTGTTAAATGGTGGAACTCCCTGCCCCAGTATGCAGTGATGGCTGCCAGCTTGGAAAGCTTGAAGAGGGGAGTGGACATGTTCATGGAGGAGAGGGCTATCCATGGTTACTAGTTAAAATGGATACTAGTCATGATGCACACCTATTCTCTCCAGGATCAGAGGAGCATGCCTAGTATATTAGGTGCCGTGGAACACAGGCAGGGCAATGCTACTCCAGTCGTCTTGCTTATGGGCTTCCTAGAGGCACCTGGCTGGCCACTGTGTGAACAGATGGCTGGACTTGATGGGCCTGGGTCTGATCCAGCATGGCCTTTCTTATGTTCTTAAGTTCTCTGTGTGCCAGGCAAAAAGTGCTTTGCTAATTTCCAGCCAATATTAAATCACAGCTAGGGCAAAATGAATGAAAACCCAATACGCTCAGCAACAATGTCATTCCTCTCCCGTTTGCTATCGGGACAGATATAGGCAGCAGCTGAACCGGGAGCATCTAACAGCTGATATCAAATTATCCCCCAGAAGTAATGGATGCTCCAGCTTATTCAGACAGCCAAATTAACACTACAATTAAAGCTGTCCGTTTAGAAAATGGGATGCAGATAAGTACTGAATTACCTTCAAGTGATACAAGATGATCCCCGTGCTCAGAAGATCGTCATCGATGCCTATGAGATGAGGCAGCTCAGAATCTAACACAACGCCGATTCCTTCTTTCCTTAGAGCCAAGGTTTGCTCCTGCAAAAACAAAAGCCGCACAAAACTCGCTCAACAGGGCATTGTTTATCTGTTAGGGTACAGCACAGAAGTAGAGGAAGAGTTGGTGTTTATACCCCAATTTTCTCAACCTTTAAGGAGTCTTGAAGCAGCTTACAATCGCCTCTCCTTCCTCTCCCCACAACAAGCACCTTGTGAGGTACGTGGGGCTGAGAGAGCTCTAAGAGAACTGAGACTAGCCCAAGGTCACCCAGCAGGCTTCATGTGGATAAAGGGGGAATCGAACCCAGTTCTCCAGATTAGAGTCCACCGCTCTTAACCACTCCACCATGCTCAGACTAGGTAGCCTCTCCAATTGATCTGGAGTTTTTAATGGATGAAAATCTGTACAGAACTCCTCTACAGCCATTCATGCAGGGCTGTTTCCCTCACGGTCACCTCGCTGACTGCTTCAGGGTTTCCTTTTGATTATGCATGCCTTTTCTGGCCATCAGGGATCACCTTGCTCTCCCTGCGCGTTTACGCGCATTTTGCTCATGTTTTCCGGATGCCCTCCCTCTCATGATCTGCCTAAGGTTATAGAATCAGCATTGCTGACAGATGGCCATCTAGCCTCTGTTTGAAAACCTCCAGGGAAGGAGCACTTACCAGCTCCAGAGGAAACCTGTTCCACTGAGGAACCGCTCTAACTGTTAGAAAATTCTTCCTAATGTCTAGAGGGAAACTCTTTTGATTTAATTTCCACCTGTTGGTTCTGGTCCGACCTTCTGGAGCAACAGAAAACAACTCGGTACCATCCTCTATATGACAGCCCTTCAAGGACTTGAAGATGGTTATCATATCACCTCTCAGTGATAGTTATCATATTACATCAACTTTGCAATGTCTAATCAACGTACACACTAGTACAGATGTTGAAGCCCTACAGATACTGTCTAGAGGTGAGGCAATAGAACCTCTCAGGGAATGTACTCTGACCTCGAGTGGCTGTGTCTTATTCTGCACACCAAACTAACATATTTCCTAAAATACCTGGAAAATGCTTGGTTTGGTTACCACTCCCACAAGAAAAAAAAAAGATTCTGTATTCTAGAATCTACCATTCTCTATCTGGAAGAATTTAACATTAAGCATACACCAATGCTACTCTTGAGAATGTACCAGCTTTGGAAGAAAGTATTACTTCCTGTGACCACCAATGAAAGACAAAGAAGAACGGGGTGGGCTGATCATGTTATCCTTGTGGGGAAAAACTCTCTGCTCTAAGGACACACACAGATGGTACAGAGTTGTTTTCTGTTGCCTCAGAAGGTCGGACCAGAACCAATGGGTTGAAATTAAATCAAAAGAGTTTCCGCCTAGACATTTGGAAGAACTTTCTGACAGTTAGAGCGGTTCCTCCAAGGAACAGGCTTCCTTGGGAAGTGGTCAACTCTCCTTCCTTGGAAGTTTTCAAGCAGAGGCTAGATGGCCATCTGTCAGCAATGTTGATTCTATGACCTTAGGCAGTTCATGAGAGGGAGTGCATCTTGGCCATCTTCTGGGCATGGAGTAGGGGGTCACTGGGGGTGTGTGGGAGGGCAGGTAGTTGTGAATTTCCTGCATTGTGCAGGGGGTTGGACTAGATGACCCTGGTGGTCCCTTCCAACTCTATGATTCTAAGATGGTAGGTACACACCACTGAACACATGCAGCTGTCTTATACTGAATCAAACCCTTAGTTCATCAATGTCAATACGGTCTACTCATACCAGCAGTGGCTCTCCAAGAACTCAGGTTGAGGTCTTTGTACTCAGATGGGCATCACCTACTACATGTGCCTATGAGCTGGAGACACCATGCCAGGGATTGAACCTGGGGCCTTCTCCATGCCAGGCAAATGCTCTACCACTGAAACACAGCCCTATCCAGGGAAGCGATACTCTTCAAGCCATAGTAATGGCCAATGAGACAGGTGTCTTGGAAGATGAAATTCGGTCAATGGCAATGCGACAGAAATGTCAAAACAATCATAGAACCATAGAATCAAAGAGTTAGAAAGGACCACCAGGGTCATCTAGTCCAAACCCCTGCACAATGCAAGAAATTCACAACTACCTCCCACCCCACACCCCCAGTGACCCCTACTCCATGCCCAGAAGATGGCTAAGGTGCCCTCCCCCTCATCATCTGCCTAAGGTCATAGAATCAGCATTGCTGACTGATGGCCAATTAACCTCTGCTTAAAAACGTCCAGGGAAGGAGAGCTTACCACCTCCCGAGGAAGGCTGTTCCACTGAGGAACCGCTCTAACTGTTAGAAAATTCTTCCTAATGTCTAGACAGAAATTCTTTTGATTTAATTTGAACCTGTTGGTTCTGGTCCAACCTTCTGGTTGAAATTAAATAATGACTGAAAAGACTAAAAAAAGCTTGCGTGCAACAGAAATCAAGTGTACCTGCACCAGTGCTTTTCTATGTAAGTTATAATGTAGAAAGTCATTCCTGGAATGTAAGCACTGAAAATATATGCAGAAAAATGGCTCTACATTAGAGTTTATACCATCAGCACTTTAAATTTATTGTTCCCCGTAAAAGTAAAACTGGCATTAAATAAAGAAAATGCGCTCAGACTCATTTCTCTGAAGAAAACTGAAACACTAGATATTGTCAGATTAATACCGTGAATAGCTGCTATGTTAAGTAGGATTTGGCCAATACATCTCACCCGTGTACATATATATCGAAATTTCGGATTGTTTAAAAGGGATGATTTGCTATAATCTTTTTAAAAAATGTTTAAGAGATGATTTGTAATGATGCTTTTAAAACGTTTGATTTGAAAATTACGGGAAATAAAAAATTAAAATTATATTCAAACAAACAAGACGACTGCAGCAGCATTGTCCTGCCTGCGTTCCACACCACCTAATATATTCGGCATGCTCCTCTGATCTTGGAGAGAATAGGTATGCATCGTGACTGGTATCTCCTCCATGAACATGTCCGCTCTCCTCTTCAAGCCTTCCAAGTTGGCGGCCATCACCACATCCTGGGGCAGGGAGTTCCACAAATTCCTAGGGCATTCTCAGGGGTGGAGAAGCCTTTTGGCAGCTCATAAAGCCCTTTTGCCCCAGGAACGTGCTGTTTTGCAGGCGTCGAGTTATGCCTGCAAAATAGATGGCGTAGCCCGGTGAAACTCAATGGGGGAGTTTTTTTGGGAATTTTTAAAAAGTGGAGTTTTTAATTTTATTTACGGACCGGGAAGCCTCTTAGGAGGCGGCGCGGCTGTGTCGTCCCCAGCCGTCAACTAACTGCCCCCCCCCTTAGGACTGGCATGCCTGAGTATTAAAATGCAACGGAAACTGCAAAGATCCTGGATATTTCAAGGTCTTGCCAGATAGGAAGGATGTGCCTAATTGGGGGGGGGGGTTCACTTACTGCACAGAAGTTGCCATTTTGGAAGGGGACGAATGTCGAAAAAGAAGTAAAAAAAAGAGGTTGTAAGAAAAGAGGAAGTAAGAAAAGAGGTTGTTCTGCAATCATGGGGGCTACCACTGAAAAGGCCCTCTCTCGTGTATCCACCAAATTAGCTTCTTTGATTGATGGGACAGTCAGGAGGGCTTCTCCCCATGATCCCTATATAAATATCTCAATATTTGGGGGGGGGGTAAAAGCCCCATGCAATATGCTGAGTAGCAAAAACCCATTTGACAAGATATCTAAGGCCTTCATCTAGAAACAGTGAAGAAATTCATTTTATTTTGTGCTATAAAGCCTCAGTTATTAATAATTTAGCTTGTTTGCTTTTACGGCCTGCCGGTAGGGTTGCCAACTGCCAGGTAGTAGCAGGAGATCTCCTGCTAATTCAACTGATCTCCGGCCGATAGAGATCAGATCACCTGGAGAAAAATGGCCGCTTTGGCAATTGGACTCTATGGCATTGAAGTCCCTCCCCAAACCCCACCCTCCTCAGGCTCCGCCCCCAAAATCTCCCGCCGGTTGCGAAGAGGGACCTGGTAACCCTACCTTTGGTGATGTGTACGGATAAAAGATAACAATTATAAAGGGAAACTGGCTGAGCCTATTGAATTACAAAGGTTTTGAGCATACTACTTTAGGAAGATAACTATCATTACCAATTTTCCATTAATTAAAATATTAAATAAACTTATTAATGAGCTAAGTGGGTAATAAATGAGGGAAGTCTATATGTTTCAAGTCACAATGATATAGGTAAACATTTGCAACATTGCTGCACAAAATAAATATTTTGTTTAGAAGTATGACTGATAGGGTTGCCAGGTCCCTCTTCGCCACGGGTGGGAGGGTTTTGGGGCAGAGCCTGAGGAGGGCAGGGATGGGGAGGCCATTACCATAGGTACTGTTAAGTACACAGCTGAGTTCTAGTGATTTCAAGGGTGAACCACATTGGAAACAACAGCTAGAGGAGGACACATCTTAAAATACCCCCATAATTTCGGTGGCGGTGGTATAAAGTGCCATCAAGTCACAGCTAACTTTTAGCCACCCCCCTAAAGCAGGGGTGGCAAGCATACGGCCCGCGGGCCACATCTGGCCCCTTGAGAGCTCTTATCCGGCCCGCGAGCCAGCCGAGGCAACCACACACCCCACTCTCGATCTGGGCTGGCGAGGCATGGCCCGGCCCGACCAAGTGCCATTTATGTCACATCCGTCCCCCATAACCACTGAATTTGACACTCCTATTCTATGGTTTTCAAGGCAACAGACCTTCAGAAGTGGTTTGCCATTGCCTGCTTCTGCATAGCAAACCTGGACTTCCTTGGTGGTCTCCCATCCAAGTACTAACCAAGACTGACCCTACAAAGTTTCCGAGATCTGACGAGATTGGGCTAGCCTGGACCATCCAGGTCAGGGCCCAGATCTCTACGTGTGTGTGTGTGTGTGAGAGAGAGAGAGAGACCAAATAGCATTAAACTAAGCAGTTTCTCTGCATTTATGCTTAAGAAAAAAACGCATCCCTTAGTTCTTCAAATTCTCCCATTTGTAATGCATGTAGAATCACCATCATTTCAACTCAATGAGTGGAGATGGGACTGTGAACAGCACTGAGTGTTCCAAAATGAAAGGGTATTTTTTAATAAACTTAACACATTTTTATATTACTGTGGTGCACAGACCAGAACTTACAGTACGTTTTCTGGTAGTTGATGAAACCATTATCACCTGGCGTTTTCTTCAAGAAATAAATTTGCTCATTTTCACGGCACCATATTTCAGTGACATTAAGTTTACATTATGGGTTATTGGAGACTTATTACAAAAAATTAGGATGACCATAAAAAGGTCAAATGCGGCAGAAAACCCCCTAAACTCACGTTGATCTCCAAGTAAAAAAGATCAAATGTTTTAACAAAGACAGACTTGACTGGCCTTTAAAAATCTATCAGTTTGATTCTGTGTACCCGCGCTATAAAATAATTGGCGCTCTTGCTATCTCAAATGTCATAAGTAATTGGCTGCGGTCAGGCGGCTATGGATTTTGCCCAGATCTTTCTGCCCGTCTTCAAATATGCAAATTCAAGCTTGCATTTCCAACATTTCATCAAGACAATTAGAGTCTCCAAGCTCTGAAACGGATGCGATGTAAATAAATCACAAATTAACCTCAGAGCAGCATAGCAAGAAAAAGGACCACAGATGCCTGACATTTACGTCCACCCTCGCACATTAGAAACACTTGGGCGTGAAAGTTTAAATTCAATAAACAGTCACCTTCTTATTATCAGAGTTCCTGTGCTACTGGAAAAGGCCAAATTAGTGCAGAATGTGATCATGAAAGCAACTAAAAATCAGAGTTCAAGCGAAGCTTAAAGGCTTTCCCATAACTTTTTCACTATCCCCATGTAGATCAAGTTGTGAACTTAGGCACATCATGAAAGGGAGGGCAGGAAGGTTATTGTATGCAATACCTCTACGACTGTGCAGCTTTGCTGTATTAATACATACTCCCAATACTTACGAGTTGCCAACCTCCAGGTACTAGCTGGAGATCTCCTGCTATTACAACTGATCACCGGCCAATAGAGATCAGTTCACCTGGAGAAAATGACCGCTTTGGCAATTGGACTCAATGGCATTGAAGTCCCTCCCCTTCCCAAACCCCGTCCTCCTCAGGTTCTGCCCCAAAAACCTCCCGCTGGTGGCAAAGAGGGACCTGGCAACCCTAATGGCAGTGGATATATTTTTGGTTGCCCCAGAAGGTCGGACCAGAACCAATGGGCTGAAATTGAATCAAAAGAGTTTTCGGCTAAACTTTAGGAAGAACTTTCTGACAGTGGGAGCGGTTCCTCAGTGGAACAGACTTCCTCGGGGAGGTGGAGGTTTCTCCTTTTTTGGAGGTTTGTAAGCAGAGGCTAGATGGTCATCTGTCAGCAATGCTGATTCTGTGAACTTTGGCAGATCACGAGAGGGAGGGCAGAAAGGGTTGCGTCAGTGCTTGGCTTTCATGGTCCTTTCTTGCATGCCCAGAGTAATGCTGATTGCCGCTTTGGGGTCAGGAAGCAATTTCCCCCCAGACCAGATTGGTCAGAGATCCTGGAGGGTTTTTTTTAACCATTTTCTGAGCATGGAGTAGGGGTCACTGGGGGTGTGGGGGGGAGGCAGTTGCAAATTTCCTGCATCATGCAGGGGGTTGGACTAGATGACCCTCAAGGTCCCTTCCAACTCGATGATTCTATGATCTAACGGTACCGTGCAAATGCATGCCCTATGTCCTTTATAGAAGGCAACCAGGGTCATCCATTGTTTAACTGGCCTAACTGATCAAATCACATTCTAACAGGTCAGCAATATGAGCAGCAATGGGTCAGCAATATGAGCAGATCCACCAGCCTATTTTGACCTGTGGTTGGCATTTCTTCCTAGGTGGACAGTTCTGCTGGCTGTATCTGAAGAAGTGAGCTGTGACTCACGAAAGCTCACACCCTGCCAGAAATTTTGTTAGTCTTTAGGGTGCTCCTGGACTCTTTTTCTTTTCTACTGCTACGGACAGACTAACACGGCTGCCCATCGCGATCTAAAAAAATGATCTCATTTTCTCTTCATGTTACTGGTTTGATTCCCCGCTGCTCCACATGAAACCTGCTGGGTGACTATAATATAGTGTGTGCGTGATTTTGAGGTCAAGTCACAGCTGACTTATGGCAACCCTGTAGGGTTTTCAAGGCAAGAGACGTTCGGAGGTGGTTGGCCCACGGGGTCCATGTTGGAGACCCCTGGAGTAGCTGAAGGGCTGCTTTTGGACTGCTATTTTATGCACTGCTGATTATTTTTGAGCTTTTCTTATCTTGTATTCCTTTATTCCTGGAAGCTGCCTGGAGACAGGTGTTTGGCTTTTATAAAGTGTTCAGTTTTTAATAAATCAGTAAAAGCGCTGTGATTATGATATGCAGGAGCGCAAGCACCGGGTCATTACTGACCAATGGGGTGACGTCACATCCTCGCGTTTACTAGGCAGACAGTGTTTACGGGGTAGTTTGCCATTACCTTCCCCTGTTGTCTACACTTTACCCCCAGCAAGCTGGGCCCTCGTTTTACTGACCTCGGAAGGATGGAAGGCTGAGTCAACCTTGAGCCAGGTACCTGAAACTAACTTCTGTCGGGATTGAACTCAGGTCGTGAGCAGAGCTTGGATTGCAGTACTGCAGCTTACCACTCTGTGCCACGGGGCTCTTTTCCTTAATGGATGTAGGACATCATTATAATTTTACATATTTGCGCCCAAGGAGCAGCTATGAAACCTAGAAGAACTTTGTACGGTGAAACTACTCTCTCTATATATATGTACATACACATGCACGCACACTCAAAAAACCTGGAAAACCGCCTGATTAAAAAGTATTAACTTGGTACTCAAAGCCTTGTCAGGCTGATACTCAAGAAAAAAATAATTTTTAAAAACTTCAGGAAAAAAACCCAAAACTCCAGAGCATTTTGATCGACAAGACAATTAGTGCCAAAGTCTGTTGTGAGAAACCTATTTTGACAGACTCGATATTTTTACTGAAGTGACAAGATACCCACGAATTAGACATAAACTAAATTAGGAGGCCTTGCCACCAAAATGGTAGAGGGTCTGAACAGCATTATTGTTTTATGTAGGCCAATCAATTAAAAACTTACTTGGCAAACCTCTGTGGGGTTAGCGTCTATGGCGGGGGGTGTTGCGCGTAAGGCCCGCGGGCTGGATCCGGCCCCTTGGGAGTTCTTCTCCGGCCCGCGAGCCGCTGAGACAGCTACCCCCCACACTCTTGATCTGGGCTAGCGAGGCACGGCATGGCACGGCCCGATTAAGTGGCGTTTATCTCATATCCTGCCCTCGTAACGATTGAGTTCGACACCCCTGGTCTATGGACTTGATGCAAAGCATAGGCAGGGGAACGAAGCTGGTATATCTGCCTCTTTGTTCTTGGTGAAGCCCCTCAAATTCTGTTCTTGGAAGAGGTCGTAGGGTTAGCACTGCCAACTCTTGGTTGGGGAATTCCTGGAGATTCATAGTGGAGGCTGGGGAAGGGAAGGAAACTCAGAGGGATACAATGCCATAGACTCTACCCTCCAAAGCAGCCATTTTCTCCAGAGGAACTGATCTCTGTTGTTTGGAGATCACATGTAATTTGGGGAGATCTCCATGCCCCAACTGGAGGCTGGCAACCCTACATGCAATCCTCAAGAACAGTATGCCGGGGGGGGGGATCGGTAAAGGGGGGGAAAGTAGTGAAAATTGCCATTCCCTCCTTCGCCAATGGAAGCAGCCTTACACAAGCGGAACGGCACCTTTGTAGTCAACCCAAGATCCAGAAATCTCTCTAGGGACAAGGAGAAGCACATTCATCTTCCTGTTCAAAGTGAACATAGGGGTCACTGGGGGTGTGGGGAGGAGGTAGTTGTGACTACATGACCCTGGTGGTCCCTTCCAACTCTATGATTCTACCTTTTATGAAAAAAACCCCTAAAATCTAAAAACGTTCAGTATGAAAGGACTCTGACAACACATTAGAAAATTATTTGCTTCTCTCCAATGACATCCCCTCCAAATCCTGATTAGGTGTGTATGTGTTTTTAAATATATACATTAAATATTAGACCACTCATTAAAGAAAACTATGTTCAAAGGAATATCCACGCGCACCCTGCTAATAAGAGATTTCCTCGTCGGGTTTTTCTCTTCCTCTCGGCCCTTTAGGTCATACCATCCTCATTCGTCAAGAAAACCCATTAAATACTGTGCAGAAAGAGAAGGGGGGGAGGGCAGCCTACCCCACGTACCACTGTTTGTGTACAGCTTGCTGTGAAAACGCGGGCGGTGCAAGGCAGCCCACACAGACATCAATAGAGGTCCAAAATGAATGTCAATTAGAAAGGCAGATGCACCGGGAGGCTGCGTGTGTCCAAATGAGCAACTACTGACACCGCGGAGTTTAAATGATGGGCAATTAATGCTGTCGTTCTTTTATGTGGGGGAAGAGAAAGGTGGAATCGCACGCCCCTTATGGTTCTTACAAAGTGGGGCATATGCATTCCCTTTGTTTATTGCTTTCCCCACCCCTCTGCCACGAAGCACTGTTTTATCCATATCGATACTGATGTTTGCTAACAGAGAGAACAAACTATTAGCTGTGTACTCGGAAACGTGGCTCCAATTAATGTTTCATTAGCATTTCCCATTACAAAAGGCCCCCGAAACCCTTTAGCGGTGAGCAAATGGGTTTTGCAGAAGTCATGGGCTTAGTTTTTCGCGATGCAAACTAAATTAATGCCTTTTTAAATACAACCCCTATTTGCAGAGTTTCCATTAACTAAAAAATAATAACACCCAATATTTCTACTGCATGACTGCAGCTCACCCCCTACCATCAGAAGTGAAGCAGGGAATGTTATGAAACGGCTCGCGAGCTGGAAGGCACCTGTCTTCCAAACACATGCTCGCTTTCTAACAGCTTTTAATCCGCTGCCAAAGTGTAGCCATCTGTACTGCAAGAGAAATCTTGGTGGTAAGGCACTGGAAGATACAGGGTGCCGGCAATCCAAGAAATCACATGAACACATGAAGCTGCCTTATACTGAATCAGACCCTTGGTCCATCAAAGTCAGTACTGTCTACTCAGACCGGCAGCGGCTCACCAGGGTCTCAGGCAGAGGTCTTTCACATCACTTACTTGCCTAGTCCCTTTAACTGGAGATGCCGGGGATTGAACCCTGGACCTTCTGCATGCCAAGCAGAGGCTCTACAACTGAGCCATGGCCCCTGTCCATGGCTCTCCAGGGTCTCAGGCAGAGGTCTTTCACATCACCTACTTGCCTAGTCCCTTTAACTGGAGATGTCGGGGATTGAACCTGGGACCTTCTGCATGCCAAGCAGATGCTCTACCACTGAGCCATGGCCCCTCCCAGAACAGCAACTGATGGAAAATAAAAGACATGACCATTTAATTTGTTTTTGTTTTTCGGGGGGGGGGGGAGAAGGCAAATTTGCTCCATCCATGAGAATGAAACCCGCTAATGTTAAATCCTTCCAGTGAGACAAATAACATTGGGCGTCAAGTTTTAATTGAATCATGTCTTGATCTTTAAGTGTGTGTGTGGGGCGGCGGGGAGGAGACAAAGGAACGAACTCCGTGGTGTAGTGGTTAGAGTATCTTACTAGGATTTGGGACACCCATGTTCTAATCCAGGGGTGTCAAACATAAGGCCCATGGGCCAGATCATGCCCCTTGAGAGCTCTTATCCGGCCCGTGAGCCAACCGACACAGGCACCCCCTTCAGTCCAAATCCGGGCTGGTGAGGCCTGGCCCGGCCCAACCAAGTGACATGAATGGCATATCCGGCCCTCGTAACAAATAGGTTCAACACGCCTGTTCTAATCCCTGTTTTACCACGGCAACTGGCTTGGAGACCTTGGGCCAATCTCAAGCTTTCAGCCTAGCCTACCTCACAGTGCTGTTGTGAGATAAGGATGGAAGACAGAAAGACACATGACACACGAAGCTGCCTTATCCAGAATCAAAGTCTGAATCCTTATACTGAATCAGACCCTGGGTACATCAAAGTCAGTATTGTCTAATCAGACCGGCAGCGGCTCTCCAGGGTCTCAGGCAGAAAAGGGTCTTTCACTTCACCTACTTGCCTAGTCCCTTTAACTGGAGATACCAGGGATTGAACCTGGGTCCTTCTGCATGCCAAGCAGATGCTCTACCACTGAGCCGCAGCCCCTCCAGACCAATGGTCCCCATTGGGGGAAAAGGCAGGGTACAAAATGAAGTACATGAATAAATAACAAGCATTTATTTATTTTAAAAAGTTTTTATCCAACTTTGCCCCCTGAGTCAAGGCAGCTTGCAGTGATCATCTAAAAACATTTCCAATTAAAACCAAAATAAATACAAACCCTCTTTGAAAAGATGCCTGCTACTAAACCCCGTGGATAAGGAGCCCTGTGGCACAGAGTGGTAAGCTGCAGCACTGCAGTCGAAGCTCTGCTCATGACCTGAGTTCAATCACGGAAGTCGGTTTCAGGTCGCCGGCTCAAGGTTGACTCAGCCTTCCATCCTTCCAAGGTTGGAAAAATGAGGACCCAGCTTGCTGGGGGTAAAGGAAAGACGACTAGGGAAGGCACTGGCAAACCACCCCATAAACAAAGTCTGCCTAGGAATCATCGGGATGTGACGTCACCCCATGGGTCAGGAATGACCCGGTGCTTGCACAGGGGACCTTTACCTTTACTAAACCCACCTCAAAAGCCCTACATGGTGGCCTTGAATTGCCTCCTGAAGATCTCCTAGGCCAGCGTGGTGTGGTGGTTAAGAGCGGTGGGTTGGAGCGGCGGACTCTGATCTGGAGAACCGGCTTTGATTCCCCACTCCTCCACATGAGTGGTGGAGGCTAATCTGGTGAACTGGATTTGTTTCCCCTCTCCTCCACATGAAGCCAGCTGGGTGGCCTTGGGCTAGTCACAGCTCTCTCAGCCCCACCTACCTCACAGGGTGCCTGTTGTGGGGAGAGGAAGGGAAGGTGATTGTAAGCCGGTTTGATTCTTCCTTATGTGGTGGAGAAAGTCAGCATATAAAAACCAACTCCTCCTCCTATTCCTCTTCTCCTCCTCCTCCCCTTCAGGGAGCCCGTTCCACAGAGTCACGATGGAAAAGGCCCTGGGCTCTGGTCAATGCCAGACGGGCCACCCTGAATGGTGGGTTAGCCAACAGACAGGCATCTGATTACCAGAATTGGCAAACAGGGGCATATGGGAGGAGATTCCTTCAATATGCTTACTGGAGTAAGAAATATTTTTTTAAAAAAATGTTGAAATCATAGTCAGATGTAAATGTTGTAGTAAAACGTTGAACATAGTAAAACATGGTAAAATGTTGAAAACATAGATCTAAATAGCATTAGGTGCCTGTCTAGGGGAATGTTTTGGAACACCCACCTAGTTTCCCACTCATTTATATCATGTATCCAGCACATTATACAGTTCTACTCCAAAGAAAGATAATGTCCTGAGGAATGGTTCAGAGACATCCTACTGTCTCTCTGCATGCTGCTTCCCTCCCAAACAGACAATTTCTCTGTGGTAGACAAAGGCACCCTGGGAAAGAGTGAAGTAGACCCAACTCAAAGAGTAACCGTCCTCGTTACTTGGCGAGGTGACTTTTACCTCCCCGGGGGGGCTATAAACAGCAGTTAAAGCACGTCAAAACAGTAAAAAAAAAAGTGAATTTGTTCTATTATTTTTTTCACTGCCAAGCTTAAAGAGTTTATAAACTGAAAGAGAAATTGAAATCCATTTAACTTTTTTTTTTTTTGTATGCGGTCTAATATCCAAGGTGCCAGCTTTAGCGTTAGTCGTTTCTTTGAAAGTTGCTATCGGGTCATTAGCAAAGGTGTTAAAAGGCAGTGCATCGTTAGGCAAAACAACACATTGATTTGGAAATCTGTAATAAATGCTAGTTTATGAAATATGAAGGGAGGGGGAATCATAACTTATGAATTAGACAAGCGGTCTAGTTAAATACCTATGGTTTCCTGAGAGGAACTATTAAGTGTTTAAGAACTCAGAAGAACCTTGCGGGATCAGACCAGTGAGGGTCCATCTAGTCCAGCATCCTGTCTCAAACAGTGGCCAACCAGTCCCTCTGGAGGTCCAACATCAGGGCATAGAGGATAAGGCCTTCATAAGAACATCAGAAGAGCCCTGCTGGATCAGACCAGTAGTCCATCTAGTCCAGCATTCTGTCTCACACAGTGGCCAACCAGTTCCTCTGGAGGTCCAACATCAGGGCATAGAGGCCAAGGCCTTCATAAGAACCTAAGAAGAGCCCTGAGGGAACAGACCAGTGAGGGTCCATCTAGTCCAGCATCCTGTCTCACACAGTAGCCAACCAGTTCCTCTGGAGGTCCAACAACAGGACACAGAGGATAAGGCCTTCATAAGAACATCAGAAGAGCCCTGCTGGATCAGACCAGTGAGGGTCCATCTAGTCCAGCATCCTGTCTCACACAGTGGCCAACCAGTTCCTCTGGAGGTCCAACCACAGGCCATAAAGGCCAAGGCCTTCTCCTAATGTTGCCTCCTGGCACTGGGATTCAGAGGTTGACTGCCTCTGAACGTGGAGGTTCCGTTTGGCCACCATGGCTAGTAGCCCCTGATAGACCTCTCCTCCGTTAGTTCCCATGAAGAAAAAACACAGAAGCCCTTGGCAGACGTTACGCTGGTGTAACATTCACATGACAAGGGAGCATGAGAGGGGTGGGGGTGGGAGAATGGCATTATTAACTCTGCAATTAAAAATATCAATGGACTTTGGACTGGAACATGTAATACGGACAGAAATTTCATCTTTGCATACAGGCTTGCGCATTGCAAGAGAGGATGGTAAACTCACCTGTTGTGCCTGAAGAAAAATATTAACTTGTTACACCTGCTGACCCCCCCCCCACTCCCCACCATAACAACACCATTAAAGTACACCTTGACGGCATTCGAAGCCAGAATGCTCTCCTAACCATTTCCTTTCCAGAGAATCTGTTCAGCGCATTAAGAAAATTTCTCTACCTGCAGTCCCATCTAGTGGTGATAAAAAGAAAAAACAGGCACAACTTTTGGAAAAATCAAAAGCTGTCATTTTATCTCTGTGTGTGTGTGTGTGTGTTAAGTGCCGTCAAGTCGCTTCGGACTCATGGCGACCCTATGAATCAATGTCCTCCAAAGTGTCCTATCCTTAACAGCCTTGCTCAGATCTTGCAAATTGAGGGCCGTAGCTTCCTTTATAGTCAATCCATCTCTTGTTGGGTCTTCCTCTTTTCCTGCTGCCCTCAACTTTTCCTAGCATGATTTTCTTTTCCAGTGACTCTTGTCTTCTCATAATATGTCCAAAGTTCGACAGCCTCAGTTTAGTCATTTTAAATTCTAGGGTCAGTTCAGGCTTGATTTGATCTAAAGCCCACTGATTTGGTTTTTTTTTTTTTTTTTGGCGGTCCAGGGTATCTATAACACTCCTCCAACACCACATTTCAAAAGAATCTACTTTCTTCCCATCAGCTTTTTTCATTTTCCAGCTCTCACACCCATACGTAGTAATAGGGAATACGATGGCATGAATTAATGTAGACTTGATGGCCAGTGACACATCCTTACACTTAAGAACCTTTTGTAGCTCCTTCATGGCTGCCCTTCCCAGTCTCAATCTCCTTCTGATTTCTTGGCTGCAGTCTCCCTTTTGGTTGATGGTGGAGCCAAGGAATAGAAAGTCTTCAACAATTTCAATTTCCTCATCGTCAACCTTAAAGTTGTATAATTCTCCTGTAGTCATTACTTTTGTTTTCTTGCTGTTCAGCTGTAGTCCTGCTTTGGCACTTTCTCTTTTAACTTTAGCAGTAGCTGTTTCAAGTCTTCACTATTTTCTGCCAGTAATGTAGTATCATCGGCATATCTCAAATTGTTAATGTTCCTCCCCCCAATTTTCACTCCACCTTCCTCTAAATTAGGGGTGGGGAACCTCAGGCCCACGGGCCGGAAGCGGCCCGCGACATCATCTTAAACAGTCCGCGGACTCCCTTGGCCGGTGATGGCGGAGAGCCCTGCTGCTGCTGCGGCGGCAGTGGCATTCCAGGTGCTGCCGCATCGCAGTGATAGTGCAAGCCAGCAGCCAGAAATTTCCTTCTGAGCCGGGGTCCAGCAGCCTCTTTTGTGTGTGGAGGATTGTGGGGCCTTTCCTCCCAAGCCTCCCCACTCCCTTCTTGGTTCCTCCCCTCTCGCAGTTTGCACGGAGCAGTCCCAGCTCGCCTCTTCTCCCATCCCCATTTCCCTTCTCTGCTCTACACAACTCCTCCCCCCATCCTAATTACTTGTCCCAGTAAATTCTTGTTGATTGTCTTCCAAATCTTGGTTCAAGTTAACTCTGCTCCCCGTCCTAATCGCTTGCCCCGTCCTAATCACTTGCTGTGCCTATTCTCTTCAGTCTTGTGGGGGGGCGGGCGGGGGAGAGAGTTCTTTGTTAAAAGCAGTTGGCTTAAAGTGGCAAGGGGTTTATTTATTTGTACTGGAGACTCAGCTTTCCCCTCCGGGTGAAATCTGCTCTCCACGGAGCAGTCCCAGCTTGCTTCTTCTCCCCTCCCCCTCGTTTCCCTTCTCTGCATCTTTGCTCAATGCAACTCCACTCCCTGTCCTCATTACTCGCCCCGGTAAGTTATTGTTGATTGTCTTCCAAATCTTGGTTCAAGTTAAGTCTGCTACCGTTCGTTTTTATTTTATGTCTTTGCAGACGGGGGAAGGAAAGTTATGACCTCTTTAGTAACACTCACACTTCTTTCTTCTTCGCCACACGCCAAGGGCGCTCTCTCGCTGGCATTTGGACCCCCAGCAGAATGTTGCTGCAGTCTTGTTGTGGTTTTCCTCGAGGCCCCTGGTTGGCCACTATGTGAGCAGACTGCTGGACTGGATGGACCTTGGTCTGATCCAGGAGGGTTTTTCTTATGTGGGGGTGGGGGGTGGGGGGAGGGAAATGGCAGAGAGATTTGGAAGGGAAGGCTTTAAGAGGGGAATGGACATGGAGAAGAGGGCTATCCATGGCTGCTAGTCAAAATGGAGTCCAGTCATGATGCATGCTTATTCTCTCCAATCTCAGAGGAGCATGCCTGTGATATTAGGTGCCATGGAATACAGGCAGAATGTTGCTGCAGTCTTGTTTGTGGGCGGGGGGAGGGAAATGTTTAATAATTAATTAAATATAGCAAACTAATTTTTAAGTTGATAATTCTGTACGGCCTCCAAATGATTTTATAAATATCGAAATGGCCCTTGGCAGATAAAAGGTTCCCCTCCCCTGCTCTAAATCTAATCCAGCTTTCCTAATGATATGTTCTGCATACAGATTGAAGAGGTAGGGAGATAAAATACATCCTTGTCTAACACCTTTGCCAATTGGAAACCATTCTGTTTCTCCATATTCTGTCCTAGCCGTGGCCTCTTGTCCAGAATACAGGTTGCGCATCAAAACGATCAGATGTTGTGGCACACCCATTTCCTTTAAAACCAGCCACAGCTTTTCATGACCCACAGTCAAAAGCTTTGCTGTAATCTATGAAACACAAGCTGATTTTCTTCTGAAATTCTCTCGTATGCTCCACTAACCAACCAAGTTTGCAATATGATCTCTAGTGCCTCTTCCTCTTCTGAATCCAGCTTGAACATCAGGCATTTCTCATTCCATATATGGTAACAGTCTTTGTTGTAGAATTTTAAGCATCACTTTACTTGAATGAGAAATTAATGTGATGGTTCGATAGTTGCTGCAATCTTTGACATCTCCTTTCTTTGGAATTGGGATGTAAACTGATAGTTTCCAGTCTGTGGGCCATTGTTTTGTTTTCCATATTTGTTGGCATATGGGCCTCATCCAACCTTGAACACAACCCTAGTTTCAGTCAGATATGGAATGAATCATGGCACCAAGTTGCCAGGTCTGATCCTGAGTGAATCTACTCCCTCAGGAGAGTTTTCGAACCTCCAACTGCTATTATCCAACACTCCTTCCAAAATATTGTCGAAGGCTTTCACGGTCAGAGTTCATTGGTTCTTGTAGGTTATCCGGGCTGTGTAACCGTGGTCTTGGTATTTTCTTTCCTGACATTTCGCCAGCAGCTGTGGCAGGCAACTTCAGAGGAGTAACACTGAAGGACAGTGTCTCTCAGTGTCAAGTGTGTAGGAAGAGTAATATATAGTCAGAAAGGGGTTGGGTTTGAGCTGAATCATTGTCCTGCAAAAAGTATCAAAGGTAACATGCTAATCATTGTCCTGTAAGTATCCAGATAATGTGCTAATGAGGGTGTGGTATGTTAATATGGAGCCATTGTATCCTGAAGTGATCTGTTAATGTGTGAAATCCAAAGCTAATCTGCATGGCTATTGTGGACTGTAGCCTTTGTTAGTCTGGAGGTTTTCAGGACAGGAAGCCAAGCCTTATTCATTCTTAAACTCTCTTCTTTTCTGTTAAAGTTGTGGTGATGTTTATGAATTTCAATGGCTTCTCTGTGCAATCTGACAAAATAGTTGGTAGAATTGTCCAGTCTTTCAGTGTCTTGGAATAAGACCCTGTGTCCTGTTTGTGTCAGTCCATGTTCAGCCACTGCTGATTTCTCAGGTTGGCCAAGTCTGCAGTATCTTTCATGTTCTTTTATCCTTGTTTGTATGCTGCGTTTTGTTTGTATCCTTGTTTGTATGCTGAGTTTTGTTGTCCCGATGCAGCTGTGGACAAGTTTACATCGGGACAACAAAACGCAGCCTACAAACAAGGATAAAAGTACATGAAAGATATTGCAGACTTGGCCAACCTGAGAAATCAGCAGTGGCTTGATACTTACAGGACAATGATTAGAACATTACCTTTGATACTTTTTGCAGGACAATGATTCAGCTCAAACCCAACCCCTTTCTGACTATATATTACTCTTCCTACACACTTGACACTGAGAGACACTGTCCTTCAGTGTTACTCCTCTGAAGATGCCTGCCACAGCTGCTGGCGAAACGTCAGAAAAGAAAATACCAAGACCACGGTTACACAGCCCGTATAACCTACAAGAACCAATGAACTCCTTCCAAAACCCCACCCCAAGCTCTGCACGTGAGAATGTACTAATCCCAGTTAGTTGGATAAGGCCTGCCACTTCCTTCAATCTCTGGGGGACACTTGGTTCCTCTGGAGAAAATAAAAGGGTCCTCTAAACTGCTGACCTGACCTGGATGGCCTTAGACTAGCCTGATCTCATCAGATCGCAGAAGCTAAGCAGGGTCGGCCCTGGTTAGTGCTTGGATGGGAGACCACCCAGGAAGCCCAGGGTTACTACGCAGAGGCAGGCAATGACAAACCACCTCGGTTTGTCTCTTGCCTTGACCTGGATGGCCCAGGCTAGACTGATCTTGTCAGATCTTGGAAGTTAAGCAGGATCAGCCCTGGTTAGTATTTGGATGGGAGACTACCAAGGAAGTCCAGGCAGTCAATGGCAAACTGCCTCTGATCTGGATGGCCCAGGCTAGACTGATCTTTTCAGATCTTTGAAGCTAAGCAGGATCAGCCCTGGTTAGTATTTGGATAGGAGACCACCACAGAAGTCCAGGGATTTATTACTGGTTGATTTGATTTGTATCCCGCCCCTCCCCGGCCAAGGTGGGGCTCGGGGCGTCTCCTCCTCAGAAGCAGGCAATGGCCAACCACTTCTGAAGGTCTCTTGCCTTGAAAACCCCACCAACGTCACCACATGTCAGCTGTGACTGGACGGCCCTTTCCACTACCATAAACTGGGAGAGAACTGCGACAGGCCCAAGGTCACCCAACAGGCTTCATGTGGAGGAGCGGGGAATCAAACACGGTTCCCCAGATTAGAGTCCACCACTCTTAACCACTACACAACACTGAGAGAAAGAGAGAGGAAGGAAGGAAGGAAGGAAGGAAGGAAGGAAGGAAGGAAGGAAGGAAGGAAGGAAGGAAGGAAGGAAGGAAGGAAGGAAGGAAGGAAGGAAGGAAGGAAGGAAGGAAGGCGGGCTGATTGGGAGAAAACCAGCTATGCTTTCGGAGATCAGGCAAAGCAAAACACAAGAAGATTTTTGCCATAAAAACCTTTACTGCATGGCAAGAAAGCCCTATGTCAAATGCAAGAAGATGTTTGTGGGCGCAGATACATTGGGGTTGGGAATATTTTGGACTTAGGTATAGAGAAGGGGAGAAAGTGGGCTCTAGAGCTTTAAATCCCCACTTTCTGTTTCATCTGATTAGCCTTGGAGTCACAGTTACTGCTGTTATTGTTGAGGAACAAAGAAGGGGTAGCAATCGGCTGGAAGGAGAAACAGGCATGCAGAACTTCCCTAGGTGATGGGCGGGCAGGGATTTGTGACACAGATAAGTAGGGATGTTAAACATGGGGGGGGAGCATGGGAATAAGAAGAGGAAATTAGATAAACCAGAAAGGTTTTTTTTTTTTAAAATGACTGGGGAAGGTAACCAAGAGAACGAGAAAGGAGATTATGTGCAAAGAGGCGAACACTGAGACAACTTCGAACAAATTCATGGACGTTCAACAAGGCTCCTGTCTAAGTGGAACTGTAATAGGATAAATTTGGTACAGATAAGCCGACGGAGTGCAAGAACTGAAAGGGGAAAGGTCCAGGAAAGGAAAGGGAGAAAAACAGTCACATTGACTATTGAGAATTAAAGACAAGGGAGATGGGGGGAAAAGAAATTGAGAATAAGTAACCTCTGCTCCAACAGACGTAGACTTCCTCTCAATGATTCGGGACAGTTTGATATTATGGATTTTTTGGGTCATTTATATTGTAATCCTTATATATTGTGCAAAAACAAACAAAAAAACAAATACAAAAAAACCCAGTAGGCCTAATACTAAACCAGCATAATCATCATATCTGAACAACTTTAGGACAACCATGACATTCTCAGCATTAAGAGAAAGGTTGATCAAGAGGTTCTCAATTATTGGTGAAACGTTATCCCCTAGGGATATCCCAGGTAGGAGCCCAGAAATGTGTTCTAGAGTTCCTTTCTTCCCAGGTGTGTTCAGGGCGGGGCCATTTTCCCGACCTGAAATGGCTTCAGGGAGCTGCCGTTTTTCCATTTGGGCAACTTAACATGTCACCGTGGGGGGAAACGGCTCGAGGGAGAGACCCCTCTCCCAACGGTCCTGATCCAAATTGGTCCACATGGGCTTGGGAAATGTGGAAGTCCAGAACATGACTCTCACCCTGACCCAGTGACATCCCCTGAGAAACGGTAATGTGCATTTAGGTCCTTGGATGGGAGACTGCCAAGGAAGACCAGGGTTGCTACACATTGGAAAATCAACTCTGTTCATCTCTTGCCTTGAGGTGGAAATTCATGAGGTCATCTGGTCCAACCCCCTGCACAATGCAGGAAATTCACGGCTACCTCCCTTCCACACCCTCATCGACCCCTACTCCATGTCCAGAAGATGGGGAGAAAGCCCTCCAGGATCCCTGGTCAATCTGGCCTGGAGGAAAATTGCTTCCTGACCCCAAAGTGGTGATCGGCATTTCCCTGGGCATGCAAGCAAGGGCCAACGAAAGCCAATAGTTTGAGGCAAAATTTTAAATCTCACGACCCAATTATGAAACTGTGACAAACAGAGATGTCACCCTCTTTCCTTCCCAACAGGAAATTCTGTCACACTGAGGAAAATTCCCAAGACAGGTGAGCAGTTTCAGCAAGTCAACTGAAAACACAAGAACCCCCCTTTCAAAAAATACACAGTTCATCAGGACACGGATTTTGTACAAAGCTGGTGACATTTGGGAAGATGGCACATGGCAGATGGGGTCAGGAAAGTCAACATCTTCTGTGGGATTTCAAAGCTAGGCAGCTTTGGCACACAATTATAAACAGCAAACAGCCGAATTATGGCATAAAAGCATTTCCAAGTAGGTAGACAAAACCACAAAGGCAGATCTAATAACAAACCATCGAGGTCAGGTTGTAATCATAAATAACCATACTTGTGCTATCTAAGAGGATTGCGGAGAATAAAACCAGAAGGCACAACTCTCTTGTCTCCTCCTAGTCACTGAGAAAAAGAATCTGGAGGGAACAGGGGGGGGGGGATATTTTTAGCATTAGATAACCAGCAGATTTCCTCCAAAGTTAGCCAAAGGGAGACCTGCAGTTCAAGTAGGGCCTCTGGTTCATGTATAACAAGTATCGGACGGCCAATTTTTTACTTTGGTATTTAAGTTGTTGGGGTTTTTTGCTGTCAAGTCACAGCTAACTTATAGGGACCCCGTAGGGTTTTCAAGGCAAGAGACATGCAAAGGTGGTTTGCCACTGCCTGCCTCCACATCACACCCCTGATATTCTTTACAGGTCTCCTGTCCAAATCCTTGCCAGGGTCGAGGCTGAGAGTGACTGGCCCAACGTCACCCAGCAACTTTCCATGGCAGAGTGGGGACTCGAACCCGGGTTTCCCAGATCCAGTCCAACACCTTAACCACTATACCACGCTGGCTCTCAGGCGCAGATAACGGCTCTTAAATGGATTTCAGCTAACCCGTATTGCCAGCTGGGGTCTACCGGAAGCAATATGCACAGCCAAAAGAATAAAGGAGCGCCTGGGGTTTTCTCCAGATGAAAGGGCAAAGCCCCAAGAACTATATGAGTTGTGTTCAGAATATGACATCATGTTAAGGTTGCCAACCTCCGGGTACTAGCTGGAGATCTCCTGCTATTACAACTGATCTCCAGCCGATAGAGATCAGTTCCCCTGCAGAAAATTGCTGCTTTGGAAGTTGGACTCTATGGCGGTTTCTCAGTGGAACAGGCTTCCTCGGGAGGTGATAAGCTCTCCTTCCCTGGAGGGTTTTAAGAAGAGGTTAGATGGCCATCTGTCAGCAATGCTGATTCTATAACCTTAGGCAGATCATGAGAGGGAGGGCATCTTGGCCATCTTCTGGCCATGGAGTAGCGGATCACTGGGTGTGTGTGGGGGGGAGGTAGTTGTGAGTTTCCTGCATTGTGCAGGGGGTTAGACTAGATGACCCTTCCAACTCTATGATTCTGTTGAAGTCCTTCCCCTCCCCAAACCCTGCCCTCCTCAGGTTGCACCCCAAAAACCTCCCACTGGTCGTGAAGAGGGACCTGGCAACCTTACATCATGTGGACGTTCCCCTTTAATCCGGGGGCTTCCTGTGTTCTACATGGGGGGTCCCCATGTGAACTCACTCTGAAACTGCAGCATGCAAGTATTCTGTGGTCTTACCTTACAGTGATTTCTGATTATTTTTTAGAACAAAGGTATATAAATTGGGGGGGGGATAGAAGATACAAGCAATGCCTTACAGGTAAATAGATATTAGAAAATAGTGAGAAAGACTGAAAGGAGGGATTAAAAATAAATATTTTTAAACCCTCCCAATACCCTGCAAGTTTATTTCTTATCCCAGTTGTACTTTATTTTGGGGGGCAGAATGCAAAGGGAAGCGGCTCTATAACCTTTTCCTCTTGGGAAATTGTCACCTGTATAGAAGTAAACAATGTCCCCAAAGTATAGCCACTTACCACTAACCGTCTGCTGTCCGTACACAGCAAACTGTTCACTTGGAGTTGAAAACAACAACAGCTAGGAAATCTATATATTTTGCCAAATGGAGTAGTTTTTCTACCTCAAACCCATTTAACATATTGGGGTAAAAATACCCCAGGGGTTTATTAAAGTAGTGCTTTAAAAATACTCCCCACCATCCGTTCTAGGGGGAAATGAACCAGTAAAGTAGTCCTCCCTCCCATTTTGGTGGCCTGAAATAAGCGCAATACTCCTGGGACTCCACCATTTCAAGGGCCTATCTGAGCATTAAGGAGAACGACAGTGCGATATGATGCTGACATACTCCACTTCTAATCCCCCTGGCATCAACACGCACGGACTGGAGCAACTTGGCACAAGGCTGCTCTCTTATTCGGTCCAAAATTCCCAGTGTGATTTGAATTCAAACAAAACATTCGGCCTTCAGGGAAAGATGGTTTTAAATGACAGAATGTTTTTTGACCACAATGTTTCTGATCTTTTTCTGACCATGGGAATCTGGGATGGAACATGGCTTGGTAACGCCTACAGAAATCTCTCTCTCTCTCTTTATTAAAACATTTAGGATACTGTCCTCTTGTTTCAGAGGGCAGGCCATGTTGGTCTGCAGAAGAACAGCTAGAACTGAGTCCAGTAGTACCATAGAGACCAACAATTTTTCCGGGGTATGAACTTTCAAGGGTGAAAACCAACAGTCTGACAAAGGGTGCGTTGCCTCTCAAAAGCTTATATCTTGTTTGTCTCCAAAGTGCTACTGGACTCGTATCTAACGAAGGGAATGTTGAGTCTCAAAAGCTTATACCCCGAAAATCTTGTTGGTTTCTAAGGTGCTACTGGACTCATGTCTGACGAAGGGAGAGTTGAGTCTCAAAAGCTTAAACCTTAAAAGCTTATACCCCAAAAATCTTGTTGGTTTCTAAGGTGCTACTGGACTCGTATCTGACGAAGGGAGTGTTGAGTCTCGAAAGCTTAAACCTCAAAAGCTTATACCCCAAAAATCTTGTTGGTTTCTAAGGTGCTACTGGACTCATGTCTGACGAAGGGAGTGTTGAGTCTCAAAAGCTTAAACCCCGAAAATCTTGTTGATCTCTAAGGTGCAACTGGACTTGTATCTGACAAAGGGAGTTTTGAGTCTCAAAAGCTTATATCCCAAAAATCTTATTGGTTTCTAAGGTGCTACTGGACTCATGTCTGATGAAGGGAGCATTGAGTCTCGAAAGCTCATACCATGAAAATCTTGTTGGTCTCTAAGGTGCTACTGGACTTGAATCTAGCTGTCCTTTACTTGTAGGACTTCTGCCATTTCAAGCCACTTGAGAATCACTGGAGAAGTTTTTAAAAAAGGTTAAAGTTTTGCATACAGCAGAAGCAGCCACTGTTTCACTCAGCATGTTTGAAATAAGCACGTTTCAGGGCCAGGGTGGTTGCCGTTCTCAAGCAGAATACACTGGAGGGTAAACGGATGGGAAGAGAATGCTGAATTGCTGCAGGAATTACAAAAAGAGCCGGGCGCCAGCTCTGGAAAGCCCAAACTTCCAGCTGTTTTATGTTGCCGAAGCCGTATTATTTTACAGCGCACGCTTAAAGTTTGCTTCTTCCCAAGACACAGGAGTTTTAGCATGCGGCAGTAAAGTGGAGCAGACAAACGAATTGCTGCTTCCATTTCCCCCGAAGCAAGCATGCTGTACAGATGCCAATTAAAATACGAAACGTCAGCCAGTTCCGTATGATTGACACCTCAAAGCGGGAGCGGACCGAACAAAGAGGATCAAGTTTTAAAAAGGGAACCATTTTGAAAGATTCTTTTTTTAGCCGAGACGTACCAACAAAAACCCCCGAAACCCCCCCCCCTCAGATCACCTTACAGTGTAAAAGTTGTGCCACAGGCTTGAACGGTATGCACACTCCAATTCCCAGTTCAATCTCTGGACAGAAATTAAGCAAATCGGTTCATTCTGCCGTGCCATCTGCCAGGCGGCTCTCGGCGCCACGCCGCACGCCAGATTGCGCGCACTTCATTTCAAAGCGTGAAGCCGTTGTGCTATTGGCAAGGCGGGCAGCATTGAACATGCTGGCACCGGACTGGCTGCCTTTTATAAAATGCCAGCAGGACGGCGTTAAGAGGGGAGAAGGAAACAGAATAATCAATATGCCCCAAATACGAAGATGGGCTGCGATTTTGAGAGGCCTTTCAGGGAAGCACACAGCAAGCCTGGCGACAGCTACAACACCATTCTGTGATGCAGAATACGGAGGGTTGGAAAAAATAGTTAAACCGGTGGGGGGGGGAGGGATTAGACACCTAGTTGAGTCGCACATATACCTGTACAGGCCAGATTATGCCCCTGTAATTTTAATTTAGCTGAGTCAATTATACATATTTTATTACACTGTGAATTTTATCGGGAGGTTAGGAATAATTGGTTTTTACCTGTGTTGTCTAGAAATTTTAGAAATGTTAGCCACTCGGATAATTTTATTGTTAAATTTTTATGAGAAGATAAAGATGCTTTTATCTCTTATTCAGTGGCAAAGTTCTGTTATGGAGCCAGCAAGATACGGATTTTTTAAATTTAATTTTTTTAAATTTGGGGTTTTAAAATTGTAAATTTTGTACAGATGCCTGCTGGCCAAATGATTGTAAATAAACTGAACTGAACTATGCCCCAAATACGAAGATGGGCCGCTTTCAGGAAAGCACACAGCAGGCCTGGCGACAGCTACAACACCATTCTGTGATCCAGAATACGGAGGGTTGGAAAAGAGAGTTAAACCGGGGTGGGAAGGGAGATTAGACACCTAGTTAAGTTGTGCATGCTTTGATATATCATGGGTAAGGCTGAAAAGAGACCACTGGGACCCAGGCTGGTTTCTTCCTTGCTTGTTTTTCTGACTGAAGACACAGCACAATATATTAATGCTATGCACTGAAGCAGGGACCCACAACATGAACGCATGGTAAAGGCAAAGGTCCCCTGTGCAAGCACCAGGTCATTCCTGACCCATGGGGTGATGTCACATCCCGACGTTTACTAGGCAGACTGTGTTTACGGGGTGGTTTGCCAGTGCCTTTCAGTCATCTTCCCTTTACCCCCAGCAAGCTGGGTACTCATTTTACCGACCTCGGAAGGATGGAAGGCTGAGTCAACCTTGAGCCGGCTGCCTGAAACCAACTTCCGTCGTGATCGAACTCAGGTTGTAGCAGAACTTGGACTGCAATACTGCAGCTTACCACTCTGTGCCACGGGGCTCCTTATGAACACATGAAGCTGTCTTATACTGAATCAGACCCTTGGTCAATCCAAGTCAGTATTGTCTACTCAAACTGGCAGCGGCTCTCCAGGGTCTCAGGCAGAGAGGTCTTTCACCTCACCTACTTGCCCAGCCCCTTTAACTGGAGATGTGGGGATTGAACCTGGGACCTTCTGCATGTCAAGCAGATGCTCTACCACTGAGCTACGGCCCCTTCCCTAAGGTGCCCACCAACACCTTTCCTGGTGCCCACCCAGTGTTCTTCTAGAAAGTGGGCAGGGCTTCCGATTGGCTATGTATATTAGAACTCATCCTGTTAAACAGAGCTTCTGAAGTGTTACTATGAGACAGATCACGATGAGTAGAATCATAGAATCATAGAGTTGGAAGGGACCACCAGGGTCATCTAGTCCAACCCCCTGCACAATGCAGGAAATTTCAAACTACCTCCCCCCCCACACTCCTAGTGACCCCTACTCCATGCCCAGAAGATGGCCAAGGTGCCCTCTCTCTCAGACGTGTTAGTCCGTCACAAACAGTAGAAAAGGGCAAGAGTCCAGTAGCATCTTAAAGACTAACAAAATTGCATGCAGGGTATGAGCTTTCATGAGCCACAGCTCACTTCTTCAGATACCAGATCTTCAGATGTATCTGAAGAAGTGACCTTTGGCTCATGAAAGCTCATACCCTACATGGACGTTTGTTAGTCTTTAAGGTGCTATTGGATTCTTGCTCTTTTCTACTGTTACTATGAGAGTTATGCATAACCTCACTCCCTGACATTTTGCAGTTGGCTCCACCTCCCTCAGCGGCCATTTTATTGTTGCGCCTACCACCCCGCATCAGAATCCCAAAACTTCCCACAGGTTCCAAAAGGTTAGAGGGCCCCTGCCCTAGAGATGTTGGTTTTGCTTTAACAGGTTGGGGTTATAGAAGTTCTCTAAGCCTGTGCTAATTTAACCAAAATCTGGTATCTGAAGAAGTGAGCTGTGATTCACGAAAGCTCATACCCTGCCAGAAATTTTGTTAATCTTTAAGGTGCTACTGGACTCTTGCTCTTTTCTACTAATTTAACCAGTTCACCATAAAAGGCAACCCATTGTTGCTAAGGCAGATGTCCAAAAGGGAGGAGGAGGAAGAAGAGGTGGTTTTTATATGCCGACTTTCTCTACCACTTAAGGAAGAATCAAACTGGCTAGCCTAAGGACACCCAGCTGACTTCATGTGGAGGATGGGGTATGCTCAATATGTCCAAAATCTACCTAGCTTTGCAGAAAAGCATGGCTTATTTTTTAAAAACCTACTAATTCAGGGGTAGAAACCCTCCCCAAAGTTGATGATGCTCAGAAACAAAAAACAAACCCACACCAGAGTCTGGGCAACACCTGGAGTAGCAACTCAAAATACTATGCAAACACCTCTGCCAAAAGGAAGACAGAAATGAGCCAGGAGGAGGGAGAGAGGAGAAAGAGAGCCACAGGGGTGGGGGGGTGATGGCAGCAGGGGATTGGCTGTGGTGGGGAGCAAAGAGATTTTCCTTCCTTCACGAGTCCTTGTGGGTCCTCTCCTTTGCAGAACATATTTTGCAAAGGCATTTTCCTTCCTTCGTGAGTCCTTGTGGGTCTCTCCTTTGCATTTAAAATACCTGTACACCATTCCCTTAACAAAAAATGTGCCTGAGGCCATTTTACAACATGGGAGGAGGAGGGAAACAAGCCCAGACTCGACCTGCAAAACCAAACACTCAAACACAACCGAAAGCACTGGACGTAGCATAATGTGTTTTGCTAGTGTACGGTGTGAACCGTGTGACAGGCTGTGGTCATGCTCCGCTGCTGGCCCCCTAACCAAAACGGGTATCGGGATCGGGGGGGGGGGGGGAGACATCCATGGGTTGCTCATTTTGCCTGTGCCACTGAAGATGCCCACATGGGCATCAGCAATGTTGCCTCCTCGGGTTCACTGGGGAGGACGCACCTTCTATCGAGGCTATGGCTTGGGCTGCCAGTTCAATCCCCGGCATCTCCAGTTAAAGGGACCAGGCAAGTAGGTGATGTGAGACCCTGAGAGAGCCGCAGCCAGTCTGAGTAGACAATACTGACTTTGATGGACCAAGGGTCTGGGTCAGTATAAGGCAGCTCCATGCGTTCGTGCGATAGTTTAAATCAGATTTAACCAACTAGAGTTTTTAAAATTCAAGCCGTGTTGAACAAAACGATTTTGTGCTGCACCCAACTCCATTCTACACACTCAAGTTTAAAGCTCAGGAATCCACATTAAATATTCAGACATAAAAAATAGAAACATGTAAACTAAGCCTTACTTTTAGAATATTTTGGGTTTCATTCCACTTATTGGTCCATTCTTTGGTAAGCTCTTGCACCTAAAGAAAAAGCAGAGCATTATTCAGAAAACAAAAAACAGAAATTTTAAGGTATCACATTTGTCTTGCATTTTATTCTCACAACAAACCTGCAAGGGAGGTCAGACTGGTGGCTCTAGAAGTCATGACATTCTCCCAGAGGTGTTTCCCCCACTTAAGAAATTTGTTCGAGAGAATAAAGTCATTCAGTTAACAGAAAAGCTGCTTTAAAAAACCCAACAAAAACTTAAGTGTGCAAAGTAAACGGTTTCATCAGCAAAACTAATTGCTGAGTTAAATTAGGGATTGACCGCCTTAAAATTTGGTTCAGATTTCTAGGAATTAAATTTGTGGCGATTACCTTGAATCATATCATACAACATACTAACAAGGTTAACAAAAGGCAATAAAAATAATGCTTGAAATACTTCTTGTACAGGAGAAGATTTCCCAGCAGGGCAAAGGATGAGTATTACCATCTGATTATGAATAATTTATTCTAATTAGCACCTATTTTGCAGTTTCTAATCTGAACGATAATTCACAGCAGTTCTTATCTTATTGATTTACTCCAGAATGCAAAACTATACATTTGGGGTTGTTGTTTTTTTAAAAAAAAAGAAACCGCCAGAGGTTTATTTATCTAGTGCAGTTATTAATTGCTTTTCAACCAACAAAACAAGACTCCAAGGAAGTCAACAATGTAAGACAAAAATACACGACATAAATATCATTAAAATAATAAACACAGTTCTAAAATATCCAGTGGCGGAACTGATTTCCCAACAATGCCACTGTAAAAATATCCAGAATCCCCCTTAAACTAAATCAAAGGCTGTTTAGAACAGGGAGGTCTTTAAATCCATCCAGAAGGTCCCTAAGGATGGGGCGACAGCAGAGAAGGCCCTGCCTTGGGTCTAAGGTTGCCAACTGCAAGGTAGTAGCAGATCTCCTGCTAATACAACTGATCTCCAGCCGATAGAGATCAGATCACCTGGAGAAAAATGGCCGCTTTGGCAATTGAACTCTATGGCATTGAAGTCCCTCCCCATCCCAAACCCTGCCCTCCTCAGGCTCCACCCCAAAATCTCCTGCTGGTGGTGAAGAGGGACCTGGCAACCCTGCTTGGGTCACCTAGACAAACCTCAGACAAACCCGGTTCCCTAAGTAAGGTCCCCTGCGCAAATCCCAATGCAGGTATTGGGGCTTTCGGGGCCCAGGGTTTGTAGAGCTTCAAAGGTCAAAAGCCGCACCTTGTATTGGTCCCAGGAGATGACATAACACCAGCTTAATGGGATCCCAGTGGGACATCCCCACAAAAACTCTCGCTATCACTTTTTGAACCACTGGTTCAGAACTTCCATACAGTCTTCAAGGGCAGCTCTGCACAGACTTCGCTACCCAAAGAAACTCTCACCCCGTTCCACATCCAGAGCCCCTTTTGGCAAACCATTAACTTACCCTTGCTTCGTTTTGCTGAAGTTTCTCTTCCATACTTAAAGCGGTCGGAGAATCCAGAAGCGCAATCTAGGTTTGAGAACAAAGCAAATGTTATTTATCCGCTGGCTTCACTGAACGTTTAACAAGATTATCCTGCCCTGCTGAAATTCCTTCCAAGCTGAGGGAAAGTGCAGCTCTCCATTTCTTCAGGAAACATGTGTGCATGTGAAGCATTCTCATTTATGTTCTTCCTTCTGGGATCCATAGCATGGTGAGTCAGCGTGGCCTAGTGGTTACAGCGTTGGATTAGTATCGGGGGACCTGGTTTCGAATCCTCACTCTGCCACGGAAGCATGCTGGGTGACCTTGAGCCAGTCACACTCTCTCAGCCTAGCCTACCTCATAGGGTTGTTGTGATGAAAAAATGCAGGAGAGGAGAATTATGTAAGCCACCTCACATCCCCATTGGGGTAAAAAGTGGGGTATAAATGAAGTAAATAAAGACAGCATTCCTCCTGCATACGCCTTGGCTCTTATTATAAAGCTGGCAAAACGGACCCGTTGAGTGTTGCATTTTCTCTTTGCTGTTTCTTCCACACTCCCCAATCCCTCCTGATCATCTTCCACAAGTCCCTGACCACCTTACGGTTTTTGCCTGTCATATTCTGCCTCTCCTTCACCAAGTCGTGATGGCTACTTATTCTTGGACCTCTCCCTTGGTTACTAACTGACTTATTTCCTTCCTTAAGCCAGTGGTTAAGAGCGGTGGTTTGGAGCGGTGGACTAATCTGGAGAGCCGGGTTTGATTCCCCCACTCCTCCACATGAGCGGCGGAGGCTAATCTGGTGAACTGGATTTGTCTCCCCACTCCTACACACGAAGCCAGCTGGGTGACCTTGGGCTAGTCACACTCTCTCAGCCCCACCTACCTCACAGGGTGTCTATTGCAGGGAGGGGAAGGAAGGTGATTGTAAGCCGGTTTGAGTCTCCCTTAAGTGGCAGAGAAAGTTGGCATATAAAAACCAACTCTTCTTCTTCTTTAAAAACAAAACAAAAAACTTAACTGGTTCTCCTTGTCATATTATTCCTTTTCACTCTTTCTCCCTCCTACTCTTCTTTCTTGTAGGGGTCAAAAGTGAAATCTGGTGATTGAGTGGTGAGGGAAGGCTATCTGCATATGCTAAAAGGCAAGACTTCCCCCACCCCCCGACCCAGAGAAATGAGCCATTACATCGTGAGATGTAGGAACAGACTCATAGCAGATTTCTCCCTAAAATCAACCATTCAACAGGTCCTGTGACACAAAACAGAAGGGTGAAAAGGACCATATTTTGTGCTTTCACATTACATAAAGGACATTTATGCATGTTAATTTTTTGTTTGGTTTGGTGTACCCCCAATAACGGTTATTGGTCCTCCTTCCTGGTTCTGGTGTTGTTTATAGAAACACAGAGCTGGAAGGGATTTCAAGGGTTACCTAGTCCAACCCCTTGCATAAGGCAGGAAATCCCCAACTTACCTCCCTCCTGCTCCCCCAGTGACCCCTGCTCTGTGCCCAGAGGAAGGCAAAAATCCTCCATGGTCCCTGGCCAATCTGGCTTGCAGGAAAATTCCTTCCTGACCCCAAATTGATCATTGGCATGACCCTGGGCATGCAAGAAAGGGCCACGACAGCCAAGAATTGACTCATCCCTTCCTGCCCTTCCTCTCATTAAAAAAATATTAAATGTTGTTTTTAATTGTTCAAGTGTTTTAAAGTGTTTAAGTGCGCCACCTCGGGGATCCTGATCGAGTGGAAAGGAGGCATTAAAATGTTTTAAATAAAATAAAATACATTTAACACAGTCTATATTACAAAGTGGAAACGGGCAAGAATTTTCAGTGACAGGAAGCCAGCGTTTCAAAGACCATTAAGATCCCAGCTTAGAAAATGAGATTCTATTGTAAAGTGGATTAAGTCCACAATCAGAGAGATGCGGGACTTTACTCCAGCACAAATACGTAGGCGTGCTCGTTCTGATTTCTTTGGGATTTATTTCCATCTGAGCGTGAGCAGGGGGGGACACTGGAGGGGAACAAAATAAAAATTTGGGTCTTATTAACTGCTGGGCTGGCAATGTCACAGCCCTGCCAATAACGGTAGGTTATCGTCTGCAGTGACATCAGGAACAGCCGTCCAGGTGAGGCTCCAGAGATATGCAAAAAGGAAGTGCATGGCACAGAAAAAGTTCCCCCACACTCATACAAGTTTAATACAGGTGTGTGAAGTCAGCAAGAACAGCTCACTAAAGAAACATCTTTAAGGTGTTTTCGGTTACCACAGAGCCATCTACATTCGCCTGAAGAGTCTATTCGGAAGTGGTCCTGCAATGTATAATTGTATATTCAAAATAGAAGAAAGGAAGCATTTCGTCACACAACGCATAGTTCAACTGTGGAACTCCATGCCCCAGGATGTGGGGATGGCTGCCAACTTGGAAGGCTTGAAGAGGGGAATGGACATGTTCATGGAGGAGAGGGATATCCATGACTACTAGTAAAAATGGCTACTAGTCATGATGCCTACCTCTTCTCTCTGTTATTAGAGGAGCAGGCCTATTATATTAGGTGCTGTGGAACACAGGCAGGATAATGCTGCTGCAGTTTGTGGGCTTCCAAGAGGCACCTGGTTGGCCCCTGTGTGAACAGACTGCTGGAGTTGATGGGCCTTGGTCTGATCCAACATGGCTTTTCTTATGTTCTTATACCTATACCCTCCAGGATCAGAGGAGCATGCCTATTATATGAGGTGCTTTGGAACACAGGCAGGATAATGCTGCTGCAGTCGTCTTCTTTGTGGGCTTCCTAGAGGCACCTGGTTGGCCCCTGTGTGAACAGACTGAACATAAGAACATACATAAAAAAGGCCATGCTGGATCAGACCAAGTTCCATCAAGTCCAGCAGTCTGTTGGACTTGATGGGCCTTGGTCTGATCCAGCATGGCTTTTCTTATGTTCTTATGTTCTCTCCAGGATCAGAGGAGCAGGCCTATTATATGAGGTGCCGTGGAACACAGGCAGGAGAATGCTGCTGCAGTCTTGTTTGTGCACCTAGAAGCACCTGGTTGGCCACTACGTGAACTGACTGCTGGATGTGATGGGCCTTGGTCTGATCCAGAAGGCCTTTCTTATGTTCTCTCTCCTGCGCAAGCTCACCTGGTTCCCCTGAGCAAGGAGCGCTTTCAGCCGGGCGATTTCAGCTCGAAGCTCGCGGATCAGCTTGACGTTGGGATCTTCGTTGACTGTCGGCTTGTTGATGATGTTTTTGGCCCGGTTTGCATAGCGAAGGGTGCTCAGGGTCTCCCCGTAATTGACGTCGGCGGGCGAAATAGCTGAAGGGAGTGAATTCAGACACAGGTTCACCGCATAAATTATCGGGTTCCGCTTAACAATCACACCATGTAAGAACACTACTTTTCTTCTCCTCCTGCAGTTGGCAGAGTCTTACTGTGACTACAACATGTCACGGCGCTAAAAACAGCAGATCCCACCGCCGCTTAATGAATCATGTGCCGTGTCAAGACATCAGATTTCTAGAAAACCTTTTCTTCTTCTTCTTCTTCTTTTTTTAAAAAAGGTAAAGCAACTGGGAACACAGATTAAAAAAACAAAAACCCACTCACTGGCAATCATTATTGTTTTCGAGTTTCCTCCCAGGCTGTCTTTCAAAAGCCACGTCAAAACAGAATCCCTGTAAGGCACAAAGACTTGCTTCTTCTTTGCAAGAGAGTTTGCGGCATCCTGAGATAAATCAGCTACGAAGAAGGAAAGTAAATAAGGCGGAACGTCAGAGAGGGCGCATGACAAGGAGAGCACAAGCTTTGCTTCACCGTGCAACAAACGAAAAGAACAAAAACAAAGCCAAGAAAAGGGGAGATGTACTGTACCTAAGGCAGAAATTACATTCCCCAGCGTCACTAGAGATTTGTTAATGTTTCCTCCTTCTTTTAATCTAACGCCCGTCGCGCCGGTGGCATCCGCTCTCTCGCTCCCGGCAAGGTCGACCAAATGGATTTTGCTCACAGTCTCGCATGGCATTTCGGCGTCGAACTTTGCCTGTAGGAAAAGCAACAGCCACAAGGTGTTGAGATATGAATTATTATTTGGCTCCTGCTGGGAAACCCACGGGGAAGTGGGAAGATACCAGTGTATTTGTTAGCAGCTGAAGGAACTCATATACTCTATCATTTCTTTGGAATTAGAACCACCGTTCAAGTTATTTACAAGAAACTTTCCATTTAAAGTTTCTTATTTTTCCCAAATCACACTCATTCAAAAGAAATGCGAATGAATGACTGCTGAATGACAACTAATAATGAAGCTCAAGACAATGCATTCTCCAGGACTGAATGGGGACCTGGGATTCCTGTCTCATTACCAATGCTGATTTCTCCACACCAACTACCCCTCTGCGTATCACACGTGATCCAATCACGCCTGCTAATGTCATTTACCTGGTATTGACTTTTACATGCTTTTGCCATTGGGTCTCGGAATTCACTCTTCTCTACTCGCATTCTAGCTATCTCTGAAGAAGTGAGCTGTGACTCACGAAAGCCCATACCCCTGCCAGAAATTGTGTTAGTCTTTAGGGGAGGGGCTGTGGCTCAGTGGCAGAGCATCTGCTGGGCATGCAGAAGATCCCAAGTTCAATCCCCGGCATCTCCAGTTAAAGAGACTAGGCAGGTAAGTGATGTGAAAGACCTGTGCCTGAGACCCTGGAGAGCCACTGCTGGTCTCAGCAGACAATGCTGACTTTGATGGACCAAGGATCTGGTTCACTATAAGGCAGCTTCATGTGTTCAAGGTGCTACTGGATTCTTGCCCTTTGCTAATGATTCAAATAAATGCATTTCTTAACATAAATAACCTAATAGCTTCATTTGCAGATCTTGAAAAAAAACAACTTTTTCGCTCACTTTTGGAATTTCAGAGAGGGCGCTTTCACACATGCCAAATAATGCACTTAAACGATCGTTTGCAAGTGGATCTTGCCATTCCATACAGTAAAATCCAGCAGTAAAGTGCATTAAAAGTTAATTGAAAGTGTGTTATTCGGCAAGTGTGAAAGTGACCTTAAGAGTGTTTAAAGGATCGTTCAAATTCTGCCAAGCTGAGAAAGCACCATGAACCTGAGCTCTACTTTTAAAATGCTGACTTTACTCCTATACTGCAGTAATTGATCATTGTTGGCCGATCAATTCCATTTGGGTTGTACAATATAAGTCCTTCCAACTTTCTCTCAAAGGCTCCACTCCTGCATAGTTCACATGTGTGAGTCCCTTTTGGGTACAAACACAAGGATGGCAACCTAACTCACAGACAGCAGCTAAAGCTATGATATGATAGAGGTCTAGAAAATTATGCATGGCATGGAGAGAGTGGACAGGGAGAAGCTTTTCTCCCCCTCTCACAATACTAGAACGCGGGGTCATCTGCTGAAGCTGGAGGGTGAGGGATTCAAAACAGAGAAAAGAGAGTATTTCTTCACACAACGCATAGTTAAATTGTGGAACTCCCTGCCCCAGGATGTGGCGATGGCTGCCCATTTGGAAGGCTTTAAGAGGGGAGTGGACACGTTCATGGAGGAGACATGGCTACTAGTCAAAATGGATACTAGTCATGATGCATACCTATTCTCTCCAAGATCAGAGGAGCACGCCTATCATCTTAGGTGCTGTGGAACACAGGCACGATAATGCTGCTGCAGTCCTCTTGTTTGTGGGCTTCCTGGAGGCACCTGGTTGGCCACCATGTAAACAGACTGCTGGACCTGATGGACCTTGGTCTGATCCAGCAGGGCCTTTCTTATGTTTATACCTATTCTCTCCAGGAGCAGAGGGGCATGCCTATTATATTAGGTGCTGTGGAAGACAGGCAGGACAATGCAGTCCGCGTTTGTGGGCTTCCTGGAGGCATTGGTTGGCCGCTGTGAGAAGAGAGTGCTGGACTGGATGGGCCTCGGTCTGATCCAGCAGGGCTTTTCTTATATTCTTAATGGTAGCTGGGTCATAAGTGAGGTATGCTATTCTGTTATAGTTTAAGAGACTGATCACTTAATGGAAAGGAAACTGAAACATTTGACAAATAACACTGCAAGGAAACGGGAAACAAGGAGAAGGAAGAATAAAGAGAAAAGGCTATATCTTCCTGCCTCCTCCTCCAAAAAACAAACAACACTCTATTTTCCCCCATATGATTTAGTTTTAAAACTGATTTAAGTGATCACAGATGAATACATGATGCTACTTTATAATGAATGTGACCCTTGGTCCATCCAGGTCAGAATTGTCTACTCAGACTGGCAGCAGCTCTCCGGGGTCTCCAGCAGAGGTCTTTCACGTCACCTACTTGCCTAGTCCCTTTAACTGGAGATGCCGGGGATTGAGCCTGGGACCCCACAATGGTGGCAGGTTTTTTTAAAAAAAGGAAAACACTCCCCAAATGAACAAATGAAGCTGCCTTATACTGAACCAGACCCTTGGTCCATCAAAGCCAGTATTGTCTACGCGAAGTGATGGTATTGCTTTACTCCGCTGTGGTTAGACCTCAACTAGAGTACTGTGTTCAGTTTTGGGCACCACAATTTAAGAAAGATGTAGACAAGCTGGAACGTTTCCAGAGGAGGGCAACAAAGATGGTGAGGGGCCTGGAGACCAAGTCCTATGAGGAAAGGTTGAAGGAGCTGGGTATGTTTAGCCTGAAGAGGAGAAGACTGAGAGGGGATATGATAACCATGTTCAAGTACTTGAAGGGCTGTCATATAGAGGAGAGTGCCGAGTTGTTTTCTGTTGCCCAAGAAGGTCGGACCAGAACCAACGGGTTGAAATTAAATCAAAAGAGTTTCCGTCTAGACATTAGGAAGAATTTTCTAACAGTTAGAGCGATTCCTCAGTGGAACAGGCTTCCTCGGGAGGTGGTAAGCTCTCCTTCCCTGGAGGTTTTTAAGAAGAGGTTAGATGGCCATCTGTCAGCAATGCTGATTCTGTGACCTTAGGCAGATGATGAGAGCGAGGGCATCTTGGCCATCTTCTGGTCACTAGGGGTGTGGTGGGGGGGAGGTAGTTGTGAATTTCCTGCATTGTGCAGGGGGTTGGACTTGATGGCCCTGGTGGTTCCTTCCGATTCTATGATTCTATGACCAGCAGCAGCTCTCCAGGGTCTCAGGCTGAGGACTTTCACATCACCTGTTACCTTATCCTTTCAACTGGAGAAGACGGGGATTGAACCTGGGAACTTCTGCATGCCAAGCAGAGGCTCTACAACTGAGCCACAGCCCCTCCCTAAGTGCCAGTAAGTAATCGACCAAACTGTATGGGTACTTGAGACCAGAAATTTCATCGCTTGCCTAAGTAAATTCTTTCGTGGCTTTCACCTGAGTGAAGTTGATGGTGAAAATAGCGTGGGATCGACTGCTGACGTCATTCATTCCTGTTGCGGCCGTCGTCCGGTTTATGTTTCCTGCTTCCATGAGTTCTTCTACATCACAGTAATTTTGGACTAAGTGTTTAGACAAGTCTGATCGAGGAAATAAAAACAGAACGTGATTACTTCACAGCCCAATGAAATTTTATTATTTATTGGTTTGCTTTATTTGCCTTTCTCCCCAAAGTGACTTACATTATTCTCCTCTCCTCCATTTAATCCTCGCAACAACCCTGTGAGTTAGGCTAGGCTGGTGTGTTCATTACCGCCTCCTAAGACTCATTACCGTCACCCAGAAAGCTTCCTCAAAGTCTCCCAGATCCTAGGGGGGCCCAACCTTTTGGAGCCTGTGGGCCCCTTTGGAATTCTGACACAGGGTGGGGGGCGCAACCAGAAAGTGGCCATTGTGGGAGATGGAGCCAAGCACAAAATGGCTACCCCGGGAGGCGGAGACACACGCAGGGGAAGCCCAAATGCAGGAAACAAGAGGAATGATTTTTTTAAATACACTGGGAAAGGGGAGACAGAATAAAACCAACACTGGTAGCAGCTGCTGCTGAAATAATGTTATTTTAATTTGCACAGCCAATCAGACCTCCAATGTCTAAGCAGAAGTCCTGTTGGGTAGGAGCCCCCCTTCTAGAGGCCCTCCTGGATAGGAGCCCCACTTCCTAAAAATATTTGGTGGGCACCAGGAAAGGTGTCATAGCACCCACTGGCTCTACCACTACTACTACCCTCTCTCCCCGAATATACTCGAAAAAGAACAGGCTTGTTTTTACTACTGTACAATACCATGAAAGCCATAAGGCAAGCTTAAGACAACCATATTTATTTTAGTAGAGAGCCAGCGAGGTATAGTGGTTAAGAGTGGTGGTTTGGAGCAGTGGACTCTAATGTGGAGAACCGGGTTTGATTCCCCACTCCTCCACATGAGCAGCAGAGGCTAATCTGGTGAATTGGATTTGTTTCCCCACTCCTCCACATGAAGCCAGCTGGGTGACCTTGGGCTAGTCACAGCTCTCTTCGAGCTCTCTCAGCCACACCCACCTCACAGGATGTCTGTTGTGGGGAAGGGGATTGTAAGCCACTTTGATTCTTCCTTAAGTGGTAGAGAAAGTCAACATATAAAAACCAACTCTTCTTCTAGACATCCAAGCATGCTTAAATGCTCAGAAAGTTATCTTGGCAGTAAAAGTTCACCATCTTCTAAAGATGCACTCTCAGGAGACTATAGAATACATCAGAAGTGGATGGATTAAGACAATTAAATTCTAATAAGCACTCTTCCATCACAGGCGTCTTTGATTTATAAGTCAGACCCATCGTTAATCTCAAATCAATTAGTAGGACATCACACGCCAGAGAAAAAAAATCTTTAAATTTTCATAGCAACTGGGGAGAAACTACACACAAATTAGCAGACCCAAACAGGGATCATAGACTTTTATAACTTCGTTTACAACGGCCTTCCGTTTACAGCCAAGACAAATTCGTTCAATTAAATGTACAACTGGATATCCATTAAACGGAAGCATTAACCCGCTTTTGCCTTACCTTCGACGTAGGGGCCTTCTTTCGGATGCTCACGAATCCTTAAGTTATTTGTTTTTGAAGATTTGCGCCTTAACAGGTCTCTGACACGTTCGTTGTAAATTTCCAAGTAGCTACAACCAAGACACCTCACTTCAGAATGTCATCCCATTTTTTAAAAAACAACAACCCAAATATATTCAAAAGAATCTCTCTTGTAATACTAGGAATTACCTTCAAACGGAGGAGGAGGAGGAGGAAGAGGAGGAAGAAGAAGAGCTGGTTTTTATATGCTGACTTTCTCTACCATTTAAGGGAGACTCAAACCTTCTCTTCCCCTCCCCCCAACAGACACCCTGTGAGGTGGTTGGGGCTGAGAGAGCTGTGACTAGCCCAAGGTCACCCAGCTGGCTTCATGTCTAGGAGTGAGGAAACAAATCCAGTTCACCAGATTAGCCTCCGCCGCTCATGTGGAGGAGTGGGGAATCAAACCTGGTTCTCCAGATCAGACTCCATCGCTCCAAATCACTGCTCTTAACCACTACACCACGCTGGCTCTTACATACTTGGGTTCAAATAAGAGAAGGACAAAGCAAATGTGGCTGCCCAGTAAATAGGGGTTCAAAACCCACTGAGGATTGCATGGCTCTTCCCTCATTCTCTCATTTCCCTATCCTGCTTCTTTAAATTCATTTAAAAATATCAGATCCGCTAACCTGAGGACAAGCAAAAAGCCAGGCAGACCTTGGCAGAAGCTCAAGACAATGATTTCTCCTGGACTGAATAGAGATCTGGAATTCCTGTCTCATTACCAACGCCGATTTCTCCACGCCTACTACCCTTCTGCATATCACACCTAATCCAATCACACCTGCTAATGTCATTTACTTGCTTTTGACATGTACATTGCTGTTGTGTGCCTAATTCACTCCTCTCTCTGCTTAAGGACAGATGGACCCAAGTTCTAGCTATATCTGAAGAAGTGAGCTGTGGCTCGCAAAAGCTCCTACCCTGCCAGAAATTTTGTAAGTCTTTAAGGTGCTACTGGACCCTTGCTCTTTTCTTATTAGCAGATCTGTGCAGTTGCTGAACGAACGTACCTGACCTCTGTACGGAAAGAGGCTTCGTTCCATCTCGTTTTCTCATTGATGCGGTTGAACAGTCCTTCGCAAATACGAGGTATTAAACCCGCATCCCCCTATGATGACAAGAGCGGTGGTCAATACTGGGTCATATCAATACACAGCAGCCAACATCTGGGGGGGGATCACTGACACAGATAACGTTTAAAAGCCAACACGTTTGCGGCTGTTGTGGGGCCAGAAACATTTTTAAACACAAATTTAGCAAACAGAAAACAGAAGGAGACTGAGACTGGGAAGGGCAGCCATGAAGCAGCAAGAAAAGATTCTGAAGTATAAGGATGTGTCACTTGTAACCAAAATCAAGTTAGTTTCATGCCATAGTATTCGCCGTTACTATGTAGGGGTGTGAAAGCTGGACAATGAAGAAAACTGACAGGAAGAAAGTAGATTCCTTTGAAATGTGGTGCTGGAGGAGAGTGTTACGGATTCCGTGGACCGCCAAAAAGCAAATGAAGTGGGTTCTAGATCAAATCAAGCCTGAACTGACCCTAGAAACTAAAACGACTAAACTGAGGCTATCGTATTTTGGTCACGTCATGAGACGACAAGAGTCACTGGAAAAGACAGTCATGCTAGGAAAAGTTGAGGGCAGCAGGAAAAGAGGAAGACCCAACAAGAGATGGATTGACTCAATAAAGGAAGCCAGGGCCCTGCGTTTGCAAGACCTGAGCAAGGCTGTTAAGGATAGGATGTTTTGGAGGACATTAATTCATAGGGTCGTCATAAGTCGGAAGTAACCTGATGGCACTTAACACACACACACAATTTCCATAGTCTTAGGACTGTTTCACATGGCATCATTCCCAATAGGGAAGTAAAACCTTAAGCCAGAGAGTGGTGAAGCCAGGTATCTCGTATGCTCAATGTACACAATTTGGGGAAGTTCATGTCCAACTGGCAAGCAAAGAACAGAACACAACAGTTTTGTAAATCCATGCTAAGCAAAATAATGCCTTGCCAAAAGTAGAAATTTGAAATTATTCCATTCAATATGAAAGTGAGAACATTAAGATATTCCTTTTGATGATTCAGAACACGACAAGCAATTGGCAGAGAGAACACGAAGGAAAAATGTGTGCACTGGCAAATGTAAAATCTGAACAGCGTGACATACAGCATTTCCCATCATAGTGTACGATTTCCCGGATCCGGTCTGTCCGTATGCAAAAATACAAGCGTTATAGCCTTCAAAAGCAGATTTGAGGACATCCATACCAAGATCCTTGAAAACCTGGGGGGGGGGAAGAGAGAATAAAAGAGGTCTGGGAATGTTTCGCAGCATAATTTAAAATGCAACTTTTAATATATCTCCGGCAGAGTATCAAACCCAATATAATACAACAGCATTCTAGAGGGGGGAAAATTAGCTTAGTGTTTACTAAAGAGGATCAGTTAAGGCATCTGGAGCCTGCGGGTACCTTTGGAATTATGGCAGAGGATGCTGGGCGCAATCACAAAATGGCTGCCACAAGAGGCGGGGCCAACCACAAAATGGCCGACACAAAGAAGCACAGCCAACTTCAAAATATCAGGGAGGGAGATCATGCATAACTCTAACAGTAAGTCCTCAACATTTGGCAGAAGCTCTCTTTAACAGGATGACTTTTAAAATCAACATATGGTTTGAAAATATTCCCTCGCACACACCTTCGGCCACACAATGAAGATCCTTGCAGCATCTACTCAAGCAACTTTTCAACAATCTGCGCATACCTATTCTCTCCAGTCTCAGAGGAGCGTGCCTATTATATTAGGTGCTGTGAACACAGGCAGGATGGTGCTGCTGCAGTCCTCTTGTTTGGGGGCTTCCTAGAGGCACCTGGTTGGCCGCTGTGTGAACAGACTGCTGGACTTGATGGGCCTGGGTCTGATCCAGCAGGGCCTTTCTTGTCTTCTTACATTCTAACCAAAATGATTAGAGGGTTGAAGCACCTTCCCTATGAGGAAAGTCTGAAGAGTCTGGAACTTTTCCGTTCAGAATAGTGACGACTCAGGGGGGACATGATAGAGGTTTATAAAATTATGCACAGGATAGAGAGAATTGACAAAGAGCTTTTTCTCCCAGTCCCAAAATATTTGAACTCGAGGGTATCTAACAAAAGTGATTTCCCAATTACCAATGGCATTCCCAATCAGGACAGCAGATTTCCCCACTATGCTTTCATTCTCAAAAATGAGTCACAGGTACCTAACTGCTTACCATTTCCTGAGATGCATAGGTTGGACTTTTAGCATCCGCTGAGAAGTAGGAGAAATCATAGGTAAATGTTTTAATCCGTTCTCTTCCCATATCTCCAGTTCCTCCTTCTGGTATCTGAAGATGAATAAGTTTGGTAAAGTTAACTCAAAATTCAATCTTTGGTTACATACCCAAAAGCCCTTCCTAATCATAACTTTTTCTAATCATAACTATTGCCTAGACAAAAGGTACTATGTAAAGCAGAGTACAGTTGAACATCAAGAAGACAAAAGTAATGTCTACAGGAGAATCACTCAACTTTAAGGTTGACAAGGAGGAAATTGAAATTGTTCAAGACTTTCCATTCCTCGGCTCCACCATCAACCAAAAGGGAGACTTCAGCCAAGAAATCAGAAGGAGATTGAGACTAGGAAGGGCAGCCATGAAGGAGACAGAAAAGATTCTTAAGTGTAAGGATGTGTCACTGGCCACCAAGATCAAATTAATTCTTGCCATTGTGTTCCCTATTACTATGTATGGGTGTGGCAGATGGACATTGAAGAAAGCTGATAGGAAGGAAGTAGATTCCTTTGAAATGTGGTGTTGGAGTGAGTGTTATAGATACCCTGGACTGCCAGAAAAACAAATCAGTGGGTTATAGATCAAATCAAGCCTGAAGTGACCCTAGAAGCTAAAAGGACTAAACTAAGGCTATCATACTTTGGTCACATTATGAGAAGACAGGAGTCACTGGAAAATACAATCATGCTAGGAAAAGAGGAAGACCCAACAAGAGGAAGCCACGGCCCTCCATTTGTAAGACCTGATCAAGGCTGTTACAGATAGGACTTTTGGAGGACAGTGATTCATAGGGTCGCCATCAGTAAAGGAGAGTACACAGGATATTGGAGTAATTTCCACTGCCAATACCTCGGGAAGGCAGTGTGCCGCTTACCCACTAATTCACTTTAAGTATGGTCAAAAATAGAGGATTCAACCATCCTTCAAGGCTCTTTCCTCCAATGGAAGAACCACTTAATTTGGAGGAAGGCTTTTTAGGCTTTGCTGAGTTTTGCTCGGACGATTAGGGTATGATCCACCCCAGCGAGAGCGCACGTGGAAATATCACTGAACAATACTTTGCCGCAGGAGAAAACGAGGAGTCAAAAATGCCTCAGGAAAGAAGTTTTAATTAAGTTTTAAACCTCTTTGGGGCCTGTTATAATTTCAAGTGCGTATGACGGGAGACAAACAGCAAGCTTAATATAAAATGCAAATACGGTACAGGAATAACCTACCCCAAGACAGCAAACTCACCATATATGACATCGAGCCTTATCCGAGGAACAATCTGGCATGGGGAAAAATGTTTGGCAGGTCGTAGGGCAGGAGTCCCCAACGTGGTGCCTGTGGGTGCCATGACACCCGCTGATGCCTTTTCTGACACCTGCCAAGTGTTTTTAGGAAGTGGATGGGGACTTTGGGGGGCTTTTGCCCAGCATGGCCTTTGATTGGCTGTGCAGATTTGTTTTAAAGTCACTATGGTGGCAGCTGCAAAAAGGTGGGTGACCCCTGTTGTAGGGGGACACGAGCCACCATTTGCTGGTTCCACAATGAAGAGGTTGACCCTACCCTGATGCCCCCAGCTCCAAGTTCTGACAACATCATACCAGTTTGCCAGGAAATCAGAGAAGTGAAAAATAAAAAAAAAATCATTTGCAAGATGGCTGGAAACACTCACCTTCATATTTGTAATGGACGTTTTATTTTTTTCCATGGAGATAATAAATTTAGCGCCCAGATCCTTTTCCCTGTAAAAAGAAATAACACTGTATTTATAGGAGGTTAAGGACGTCACAGAACAACTGATGGTTTCAGGCAGCAAATATGTATTTCTTCAGCTACAATAAACTTTTGTGTCATTTTTCATCATGGCCTCGTTTCTCATTCGCCTTTCCTGGGTTCCTTTCAAATCTGTCTGTTAAGTTTTTATCCGGCACCCCTTTACTTAAGGAATTTAGAAAGGCATACATATTTTCCCCATCCTCCGTAACAGCCTCACAATGTACCTGTGAGGTAGCTAGGGTTGCCAACTCTGCCTTGGGAAATTCCTGGAGATTTGGGGGGGGTGGAGACAGGGGTTTGGGAAGAGGAGGGAACTCAGCGCGGTACAACGCCATGGAGCCCCACCATCCAAAGCAGCCATTTTCTCCAGAAGAGCTGATGTCTGTCCTCTGGAGAGCAACTGTAACTCTGGGGGGGTCCCCACACCCTACCTGGAGGTTGGCAACCCTACTACAACATCCCCCGGAGACTTAAATGGCTGAGTAGAGATTTGAACCCGGGCCTTTCCCTCAGTTTTAGTCTGGCAGTCTAACCACCCAACCACATTGGCTTTCAGTCCTCTGGTTGCTTCTCTCTGACGGTGAAATCAACATAGCGACGTTTCCAGGCTCACGTTTCACGGTTAATAACCTTTATTTTCCATCTAATTAATTATCAAATTACCTTGGCTCTACATGCTTGCTATTCATTGCACCTACAGGAATCCCAAACAGAACAGTCTCCGACCACCACACTGGAACTGCGATACACCCTGAATTGATATCTACTATTCCAGACAAACTGAAGGCACAGCAACTGTGGCTCAGTGGTAGAGCATCTGCTCGGCATGCAGAAGGTCCCAGGTTCAACCCCCGGCATCTCCAGTTAAAGGGACTAGGCAGGCAGGTGTTGTGAAAGACCTCCACCTGAGACCCTGGAGAGCCATGGAGAGGGGTCATGGCTCAGTGGTAGAGCCTCTGCTTGGCATGCAGAAGGTCCCAGGTTCATTCCCTGGCACCTCCAGTTAAAGGGACTAGGCAAGTAGATGATGGGAAAGACCTCTGCCTGAGACCCTGGAGAGCTGCTGCCGGTCTGAGTAGACAATATTGACTTTGATGGACCAAGGGTCTGATTCAGGATAAGGCAGCTTCATGTGTTCAACTACCAATGCAATTTATCACGGGTTGATGTACGCACATCCGGAAACATCGATAATTCTACACCGGTGTGAGCAACTGTCCATAAGGCAAGACCCAGGATTTGGGTTTAGAGTTTACACCAGGCAACACTAAATATAAGATAAAAATGCCTCTTCCGGATGTGTTTTTAAATAATCATTTTCTGTATTTATGACCACTGAGGAAGGCCTATTCAGGCCGAAACGCGTACAGTCCAGTATTGGTCATGTATATTGAACGTATATCAACTGTGGGGGAGATTTATTTGTAACGGATGTTTTTAGATGTAGCCTGCATTCCAGGCCCTGTGTTTTTAACAAATTTATAGTGTACACCTAGGGTTGCCAGCTCCAGGTTGGGAAATACCTGGAGATTTGGGGGGCAGAGCCTGAGGAGGGCGGTGTTTGGGGAGAGAGCTGAAACTTTGGCAGTCCCAGACAACCTATTGTATGGGAAAAGTGGTTCAGAGACAGAGGAACATAGAGGAAGAGTTGCAAGCTACCATGAAACTGGTTGAACTACAGTTACTCATGGCGCCAGGATTTGGCGTACGGACAATTAGTCTCATACTGGCTTAACTTGACAAATTCTGGTTCCCTCACTATCACTCAAGCCGGACATCTTCTGGAGCCAGGACGTGAGTGACGGCGGCATCATGGAACAAGCCAGGATATCTGCTTTAGTACATCGCACCAAACCGCAGTTAAGACTAACTGTGGTTTGTTTGTTTGCTTATTTAATTTGTACCCCTCCCTGACCAAGTCGGGCTCGGGCCGACTCACAACAATTCTAACCATAGACAAAATTACAATTAAAACCCCCAGTAACTATTAAAATTGCGTTCCATCACTTAAAACCATCCATCCTTAAAACATTGGTTCCCAACCTTTTTTTGACCAGGGACCACTAGGACTTTTTTGTTCGGTGCAGGGACCCCAAGGTTCAAAATAAAAATTCAGAGAATTTGAAAATAAACTTTAATCATAACTGTTAGTTAAACATTAAATTTAGAATATTTGAATATATATTTTAAAATAGAGAACTTTAATTGAAAATATTAATTTATTATGGGTTTATAACTTTGTTTCGCGGACCTTAATTTCGTTCTCGCGGACCCCCAGGGGTCCACGGACCCCCGGTTGGGAACCAGTGCCTTAAAACAACCCAATAACGGGGGCGCTAACAGAGGGGAGGAGGAAAGGAAGGTTAGCAGATAATCTGCTAAGAAAGCAGAGATTTAGAATAACAACGTATAACATAAACCGAAACAAAAGGGGAGGTGGGAGGCCAGCTAGATGGAAACCATTGCTGCCCCTCAACCATAGGCCTGGCAGAACATCTCAGGCTTACAGGCCCTGCGAAACTATATCAAGCCTCGCAGAGCCCGGGTCTCACTACGGAGGGACTTCCACCAGACCGGGGCCAAAGCCGAAAAGGCTCTGCCTCTGTCTGAGGACAGCCGGACACTCTTTGGACAAACCAAACCATGGTGGCAGACCCCAGTCTGAAAGACCCTCAGCTAATAGGGTGGCTCTTGCATCAGATAATCACGCTAACCACTGCAGTCGTCTTCAGACGACTTCCTTTGAGAGCCCTCGCCATCCGAAGCAACATGAGGAAGGGCCTTCTCGGCCGTGGCCCCAAAATTATGGAATTCCCTTCCCAAGAAGACCTGTCTGGCTCCATGGTCTTCCGCCAGTGGACGAAGACTTCTCTGTTTGGTTTGGTTCCCTCGCCATCCCTCCTTCCTGTTTATGTCTTTGGTTTCCTGAGCACGTTGTTGAACTGTGGTTTTCAATTGCTGTTTGATATGTACTTTAAAAGGGGGTTTGGATTGTTCCGATCGTTCACCACCTTGAGGACCCGCAGTCGGGTGGAAAGGCGGGATAAAAAATATTTTAAATAAATAAGCAAACCACCAACCAAGAGTTGTGTAAGTCAACCACGGTTCCACACTATGTCTGAACTAAGCCACAGACGCACGAGAGCGTGGTTACACATGATGTTTAGCTTTAGGAGCATACTTTTCTGTCTTAGTAAAAAAAAAAAAAAAACCCAAAAGGGATCATGTTATTGACTGTAAGGACGCTTTGACGTGGATTGCTGGCCCCTCTCTTCCCGGTCTCACTTCGCTGCTTCCAGCAATGGTAATTTACTTCCTTTTCTTTGAGCAAAGGGAGTTAAAGAACGAAGATGAAAAGCCAACCGTGCACCTTGATGACGTTACTACATTCCCAGGCTTAGATCCTCCTGAAATAAGGCTCGTTCCCGGCTTCGGTCATACGCCTCCTCCTTTTTCCTTTTAATAAAACCCATACATTAAAAACAAATAAATGGTAAGGAGGCAGAGAATTGGGGGAGCTCAAACGTTAAAACGGTTGCATCAAAATAGCATGGAATACACAGAAATAAATGATATGAACAGAAAAGACATAGACTCCTACTCAGGCCACAGGATCACTTCTCAGGAAAGACAAGATAGCACAAAAACTATTTCAGGGGTCCCAAACAGGGCCCACCGACATTTTGCCTGGTGCACGCCAAGGGTTTTCAGAAAGTGGGTGGGCTGTTGGCTCCGCCTCCCATGGTAGCCATTTTGTGGCTGGCTCCACCTCTCACGGCGGCCATTTTGTGGTTGCCCCCACCACCTTGTGTCGGAATTGCAAAGGTGTCCACAGGCTCAACAAGGCTGGGGACCCCTGAACTATTATGACTCTAAGGGGAAGCATCCCAGCCAAAAGTGGTCTGCCCGGGGCGGGGCGGGGAAGAGATTTTGGCCCATATATTTAATATACTCCAGTTTAAGAATAATCCTAACAAGGCTACTAACTCCCCAACAATGGGGAAGTATAAAATCCAGCAACATCATGGATGACTTTGGGTAAGAAAACTCCCCCTTCACACACACAATACTGACAACTGGGCAAGTCTGCCAAAACATCAGCTTCGAATAAGCATATAATTTAAATTGTGCAACTCCCTGCCCCAGGATGTGGTGATGGTGGCCAACTTGGAAGGCTTTAAGAGGGGAGTGGACATGTTCATGGAGGAGAGGGCTATCCACGGCTATTAGTCAAAATGGATGCAAGTCAAGATGCATACCTATTCTCTCCAGGATCAGAGGAGCATGCCTACTATATGAGGTGCTGTGGAGCACAGGCAGGACAATGCTGCTGCAGTAGTCTTGTTTGTGGGCTTCCTAGAGGCACCTGGTTGGCCATTGTGAACAGACTGCTGGACTTGATGGACCTTGATCTGATCCAGCATGGCCTTTCTTGTGTTCTTATATGTTTGTAATTCAGTTCCATATCCTTTGGAGAAGGGACGAGTAGCAGAAATTGTACTTGATAGTGTACCTGCGTAGCCAGTTTGGCCAGTCCTAATTTGAAACTCAAGGAGGGAGGGAGGGAATTTTACAATGGAGCATTCATTTCCGAGGTTGTCTTTCGTACAACCCCTTTGTACCGTCTAACCTCGACGCATGGAAATTAATTAACCCAGATGTATCAACAGACCTGCCATCATGAACCAAGCCAGAACATCTTGGGGCCACATCCCTTAAACATGAAGTTAAAGTGGAGAACGAGGGAGAACATGTGCATCCTCCCAGACAGGAAATATTTAAGTTATACCAGGATGAAGTCAGTTAGGGGGAGACAATCCAAATCTTTTGCAAGCCGTAACAAAACAAAACAAAATTGATGTTGCCAGAGGGTAGGAGCCTTCACATTGTGGAAGAACATCTGCTTTGCATGCAAAAGATCCCAGGTTCAATCCCCTGCATCCCCAGTTAAAAGAACCAAGAAGCAGACGGTGTGAAAGACCTCCACTTGAGACCCTGGAGAGCTATTGCCAGTCTGAGTAGACAATACCAGCCTTGATAGGCTAACAACCTGACTCAGGATCCTCTCAGAACTGCCAAAGTATCACCAATGAAGGATAAGCGCGGGTTTCCATTCTCTCTGCCGGGAGAAGGCACACTGATAAAGCGGAAGAAGCCGGCTTCCTCGGCTGTAAGGGGAAAAGCAGCTGCCAGTTCCACGGTGACATTTGCCCAACAGGGCAGCAGAATCAGCAGGGCTTGGGTTCTCTTGACGCTCCTCTTTCTCCAGAAAGAGAAGGCAGGGTCCGGCCAGTTGGCAAGTTCTCTTTCGAGCAGAACCCACTGTAGGCCGTCTAAGCGTGGGTTGTTTCTGTTGGATATGCTGCTCTCTGGATGCAGTCAAATTCTCAAATCACTCTGCACAGGGGCCTGAAACTGACCAACATGCATTGTGAAACTGACCAAATAAGCAGCTGCATAGATCGTTTGTGATTATTTCAGCATTATTGCCAATTGCAAAAAAAAAAAAAATTTTAGATCAGGCTGAGGTCTGAAACTGACCAACCCTCGCTGTGAAACTGACCAATAAGCAGCCACATAGTATTCCAGCTTCAAGGAGAGGGGGAAGGACAAGTGTGAGAGAGAAGCGAGTATGGGCGTGGGGAGAAAACTCCGAATTGACAAGTATGCACAGGTTCAGTTTTCAATTTGGGATCGAGGCGGACATTAAGCTTGGGGTAAAACGACATCCACAAAATGTGAGGGGAGAGCATTTTGTAAAGGTCGGAAAATACATGCATAATGAAAACAAAGCCCCAAAATACTTGAGGCTTGACGGGCGACAGAAACAACCCGTGCATAAAAGGCCTAAATCAGAGCATATGGACCTGCCCCACATCTTGCCAGAACTGAGCATCCCAAACACGGTCCTCAGAGTGGAAGGTCTTGACTCTGGATAGGGTCAATTGCTTAGCAGCTTCGCTCACGATGTGGGAAAAGAACGGTACTCCCACCCATTCCCGAGCTAAGCTGTGTCTCGAACAGGACTCTACCGGGGAAGGTCACCTGCTGAACTTATTCCCAGCCTAGTTGGAGGAGGAGGAGGAGAAGAAGAGGAAGAAGAGTTGGTTTTTATATGCCGACTTTCTCTACCACTTAAGGAAGCATCAAACTGGCTTACAGCCTCCTTCCCTTCCTCTCCTCACAACAGGCACCCTGTGAGGTAGGTGGGGCTGACAGAGTTCAGAGAGGACTGAGACTGGCCCAAGGTTACCCGACTGGCTTCATTGGTAGGAGTGGGGAACCAACCCGGTTCACCAGATTAGCCTCCGCCGCACCTGTGGAGGAGTGGGGAATCAAACCCAGTTCTCCAGATCAGAGTCCACCGCTGCAAACCACCGCTCTTAACCACTACACCACGCCGGCTCTCAGAGCTCACAGAGGACGCTGTGTAAGAGTTCTCCCACATGGTCGCCTGGAAGCAATTCCGACTCGCTCCTGGAGACTAAGAAAATGCTTCTTACCAAGCCTGGAACAAGTCCAGACTCCAATACAGATTGGTTTTACGGCTGGGCACAAGTTAACCTTTGCCCTGTAGTGTAGGGGTGTCAGACATATCGGCCCAAGGACCAGATCCGGCCCCTTGAGAGCTCTTATCTGGCCAGCAAGTCAGCTGAGGCAGTCACCTGGCCCTCCCCACTCTTTTTTTATTTATTTTTTCTTCATTTAATATATCTACAAAAAACAATATTATAATAATAATAAAGAAAAGAACAAATATTATTTTAGTTTAACAATCAAATAAAATGACCTCCCCCTCTCCCTCGTCCGTCTAAAATTAAATTGTATAATCTTTTGCTAACAGGACTAATCCCAATATTATTTTAATTTGTCTGTTCTTGTCATGTCCAACATTATGAAATCAATACCTAATATAAAAGTTATCACAAGATATGAATAAGGGATTAGATCAATGAGTATCCTTTAAATGGTCCCGGTAAAAAGTAATTTTCACAATGCATTCTCCAAGCCTCCCATTCCCCCCAAAATTGTTCATTATCATTCTGATTTATCAAAGCTGTAAGTTTCGCCATCTCAGCCAATTCCAGCATCTTTTTTATCCAGTCTTTTTTATTTGGTATCTCAACTGTCTTCCATTTAGCTGCATATAACAATCGAGCAGCTGTGGTGGCATAAATCAAAAAGTTTCTATGAGTAAAAATAGTGTCCGGTCCGACCCTCCCCACTCTTGATCTGGGCTGGCGAGGCATGGCCCGGCCCGACCAAGGGACATATATGTTGTATCTGGCCCTCGTAACAATGGGGTTCGACACCCCTGCTGTAAAGTCATGGTGGTCTCATTGACCCCGTCTTGCCACGCATTGCCCACAGCTGGCTGCCTTTGCTGCTGCCATAAGCTTGTGGCCAGTTTAGGGTTACCAACTCTGGCTTTGGAAAGTCTTGGAGATTTGGGGATGGAGCCTGGAGAGTATGAGGAGTGGAGTGACCTCCGTGGGGTATAATGCCATAGAGTCCAGCCTCAAAAGCAGCCATTTTCTCCAAGGGGGCCGATCTCTGTAGTCTGGGGATCACTGTAATTCCTGGAGAGCTCCAGGACTCACCTGGAGGTTGGCAACCCTCGGTCAGTCTTAAAGCGGCTACTCTGGGACAAATGAACAGCATCCAACCCACAGGAGAGGTCTAAGCAGGCCAAGAGTAAAATGAAACAGGAGCCCAGCAGCACTCAAATTTATGGCAGCATAAGAGCCCCGTGGTGCAGAGTGGTATGCTGCAGTCTTGCAGTCCAAGCTCTGCTCCCAACCTGAGTTCGATCCCAACGGGAGTCAGTTTCAGGCAGCCGGCTCAAGGTTGACCCAGCCCTCCATCCTTCCGAGGTCTGTAAAATGAATGCCAACTTGCTGGGGGTAAAGCCTGGGGAAGGCCATGGCAAACTGACCCCGAAACAAAGTCTGCCTCGTAAACGTCATGATGTGACGCCATCCTGTGGGTCAGTAATGACCTGGTGCTTGCACGGGGAGGGGGCTACCCTTAAGCTCTCATGAGCCAGAGCTCACAGGTCTGATGGTCCTTAAGCTGTCAGGAGGTTAATCCATATTTTATATGACCGCTTTTAAAATAAACTTCACCCTGACGTGTTTTAAGTGCCACCGGACTCGTGTTCAGTTTTGCTACAACCGACTAACACACCCTTCTGGTAAAGAGCGAACATCACAAATTATTTCCGTGAAGTTGATAACTGCATATTTAGTCTACGGCTTTGTTTAAAAGTGCATTTCCTTGATGGGCAGAGAGCACACATTTTTACCTCCTGAACACAGCAGACGCACGCTTAGGTTGCACCAATTCTAGCTCTAGAGTTCGCCGGACTTTACAAAGTCAGGTTTTATAAAGCACACTGACAAAGGCAGGTCTTTTCATGTCGGTATTAACTCTGCAGGAAGCGCCAGGGAAGCAGGTGCGCTTCTCCTGTGCAGGGAGGAAAACAACACACCCCATTCCCACACGGATGTGAAAGGCGCCGCTTCCTTTTGCAAAGGGTTGCCATCTCCAGGTTGAGAAATCCCTGGAGATTGTAGGAGGGGAGCCTGGAGAGCATGGGGGGTTTGAACCTGGGGGGGGGGGTATAATGCCATAGAGTCCACCCTCTACAGCTGCCATTTTCTCCAGGGGGACTGATCTCTGCAGTCTGGAGATGCGCTGCAATTCCAGGGGATCCCCAGGTCCCAACTGGAGGCTTCTGGCATCCCTACAGCTCACCCTCCAAAGATGCCATTTCCTCCAGGGGAAACAGATTTCTGCAATCTGACTATCAGCGGGAATAAGTGGGAGATCTCCAGGCCCTACCTGGAGGATGGCAACCCGACTTGGTACCTGCTGGCTTCTGCATGGCTTTTGCCTCTCCAGCACCCCGCTAAACTCGAAGGGCCAAGAAGCCCAGCTGACAGAGTTGCCAACCTCCAGGTGGTATAGGTAAACCAAAATTAGCGTGCTGAGGGTGGTTAGCAAACTAAAGAAAACCACCAGTTTTCTTATGTGTTTATTGCAGCATAAAGAGTTGCTGTTTTGTTTATTACTTGCAGCTGTTGCTGTTCTTTAGTTTGCCAACCTCCAGGTGGTGGCTGGAGATCTGCTAGGACAACTGATCTTCAGGCAACAGCGATCAGTTGCCCTGGAGAAAAGGGCCCCTTTGCAAGGTGGGCTCTACGGCACTGAAGACCCTTCCCCCCCCAACCCCCGCCCTCATCTGGCTCCACCCCCTCCCCAAATCTCCAGGTATTCCCTGGCAACCAGCTGAGCCAACTCTAGTAGCGCACGGGGTTGGGGGGGGGGGAGAAGAGGAAGAACCCGCATTCTGCACGTCTGAATGAGCGAAGCTGGAAGACGCGTGTCGTCCGGGAGGGGCGTGGGGAAACCGCCCCGCCCGAGTAGGGAAGGAAGAGAGAGTTGGTGCAGGAGGGGGAGGAGGGGAGGAGGGGGAGGAGGGGGAGGAGGGGGACAGGTGTCCTGGGTCTCACCTGCGGTCCACAGGCCGGACTCTGACCGCCACCTTCACCGAGGCCATGCCGGCAGCCCACCCCCCTCTCCCGGCTCCGGCCTCCTGCTCCCCGCGGGCCTGGGGCCGCTCCGGCCGCCTTGCAAGCTCGGCCCCTCCTGCAAGGCAATGCAATGCAAATGCAATGCAAAAGGCAATGCAATGCAAGGCAAGAGCCCAGCAAGCCTGCCCGGGACTCTTGGAAGGGTGCGGCCGAGGGACAAACAGCTGCCGAGCGCGTTGCTGCAGCGCTGCTGCCCGGGCCGGGCGTGCAAGCCAGGACAGGCGTGCAAGCCTGTGGGGCGCCCCCCACCCCGGGCTTCTGCATTTTGCACGCGGGGGCTTTTGCACCGGGGGCTTTTGCACGGGCTCCGCCCCTCGTGGCGGGGAAAAGCCGGCGGCGCTTGCAAAGCAGCGTGCAGGGTTGCCAACCTCCAGGGAGTGAGAAATCTCAACGAACAGACACTTATGCTGGTCAAAACTATTCTATTTAAAAAAAAATTATGCTATTCACATGTACATACTGGGCAAGAGTCCAGGAGCACCTTAAAGACGAACAAAAATATTTTCTGGCAGGGTGTGAGCTTGCGTGAGCCACAGCTCACTTCTTCAGATACAGCTAGAATCTCCACACCCATCTCTCCCCTGGACATCACAGACTCTTCTGCAGACCACACCTCATCCCATCACGCCTGCTATTCACATTGACATACTGTTAACATTTACATACTAATGCTTGTCTGAATTCGCTCTCCTCTACTTAAAGACAGAGGGATTCACGTTCTAGCTTGTATCTGAAGAAGTGAGCTGTGGCTCACGAAAGCTCACACCCTGCCAGAAAATATTTTTGTTAGACTTTAAGGTGCTACTGGACTCTGGCCCTTTTCGACTACTGCAGACAGACTAACCCGGCTACCCACTGTGATAAAAACTAAGTTCAAGCAACAACAGGACATGGTACCACGTCCCGAGGAAGAAACCTAGTGGTGTTTTTTGTAATAGAAATTGAAAGGAAGCTTACCACTTCTTCGCTATTATTTCTGTGTGTGTTAAGTGCCGTCAAGTCGCTTCCAACTCATGGCGATGCAATGAATGAAAGTCCTCCAAAATGTCCTATCTTTGACAGCCTTGCTCAGGTCTTGCAAATTGAGGGCCGTGGCTTCCTTTATTGAGTCAATCCATCTCTTGTTGGGTCTTCCTCTTTTCCTGCTGCCCTCAACTTTTCCTAGCATGACGGTCTTTTCCAGTGACTCTTGTCGCCTCATGACGTGACCAAAATACAACAGCCTCAGTTTAGTCATTTTAGCTTCTAGGGTCAGTTCAGGCTTGGTTTGATCTAGAACCCACTGATTTGTCTTTTTGGCAGTCCACGGTATCCGTAACCCTCTCCTCCAACACCACGTTTCAAAGGAATTATTTCTATTTACCTGTTATTCAGTTTGTGCAAATTATTGTGCTTTTGTATGGTTTCCTTCATGAATATATAGTTGTGTTAAAATACCATCATTAGTAAATATCGTTAGACTATGAGCCTGTGTGCTGTTGTTTCTTGAACCTCCAGGTAGCGGCTAGAGATCTCCCACTATTACAACTGAT